>NC_134040.1:74512403-75146138 GCF_965140245.1 Athene noctua
TTTGCACCCTGACTTTTACAAGCCGGTGCCCCGAGCGGAGTTGCCCGCCCCGCTCAGAAAAACTGATCCCCCCCTCCCCGAGCCCTTCCCCTCCTCCCGCTGCCCGGGGGGTGCGGGCGGGCTCCGGGCGGGCGCAGGTGCCGGTGCCGGTGCGGCGGCAGCCGCCGCCCGCGGAGCCGGGGGTGAATCCCGCCGCCAGGCGCCCCCGCCCCGGTGCCAGGCGGCCACGTGGAACCGCGGCTCCCGCCGCCACTTCCTGCTCCGCATCGCCCCGGCCGCTGCGCCCAGCGGGGAGGCACCGCGGCAGCCCCCGCCGGGAAAGCCGACCGGGGAGGAGCGGGGGGAAGACAGGAGGAGGAGCTGGGGGGCGGAAAAAAAGAGGAAAAAAAGGAAAAAAAGTTTGTACGTCCAGCGGCGGCGGGAGGACAACCTCTGTAGGCGGGCGGCTGCCGGAGAGCAGCGGCGGCTGGGGGAGGGGGAGGAGGAGGAGGAGGCGGCGGGGGGAGAGAGAGAGAGAGAGAGGAGGCGGCGGGGCCGTGCCGTTGCGCGCCGCGCCGGGCGGGGGGCGGAAGCCCGCCGGTGCGCGGGGCCGGGCGCTGCGTGCGCGGTGGCGGGAGGGAGAGGGCGGGCGGCGGGAGGATGCGGCTGAAGCTGGGCTTCCTGCTGCGCGCCGTGCTGCTGGCGGGCAGCTTCTTGGGGCTGCTGCTGCTCTGGTCCTCGCTGTCGCCCCGCACCGAGGAGCCGGCTCCCCCGGGACGGACGCGGGTGAGTGCGCAGTGCGGGGCGGGCGGGACGGAGCGGGTGGTGGGGCCGCCGCCCGGGATGTGACCGGCGGCGGCGGGCGGGGGGCGGCTGCCCGGGCTGCGGCCTGCGGCGCCTGCAGGCCCGAGAGGGGAGCGCGGAGCGGCGGGGCCGGCCCCAGCCCTCCCCCGGATCCGGCGTCCCTGCCCGGGTGGCGCCGCCCGCGCCGGGCCGCGGCGGGGCCGGGGGCGCTCCGGGCTCCGGTGGGCCCCGGCGGGTGTCCGGTCCGCGCCGCCCCACCCGGCGCGGGGCCGCCGCAGCCCGACCGGGGCCGGGCCGGGAGCGCGCCGCCGGCGTGGCGGTGCGGGCAGTGTCCCGACGGGGCCCGTCCCCGGGACCTCCCCGCCGGCGGTGCCCTGGGCACCCCGCTGGTCGTGGGTCCGTGTCTCCTTCGGGAGCTTTTCCGTCCCCGAAATCACGGCGCCGGTGTAAGCTGCGTGCTCGTATCCTGCAAAGGTCGCCCCCAGAGCTCCAACAAAGGGTGCAGGTGTACCCCTCTCACCCTCACCCCGCCGCCGCGGATCGGCCTCCTGACGTTTTACAAACCCCACGGCAGGTCTCGCCAAGGAGGAGCCGCAAGTCAGGTAATTTAGGAACAGGGCGCGGAAAGCCGAAAGGTGCTGGCGACGCAGATCTCCCACCCCGAAATGGTGGGCAACCTGTGAGGCGTGGGGTGGGTTGGTGCTTTGGCTGAGAGGGACAGTAAACTCCAGAACAGTGTCAGGAGGTCAGGCAAACAAACCTGCAGAGCCACCCTCGCCATGGACTTGCCTTCGTCAGTCAGGTGTGAATAATCTGGCCCTTTGACGCCAGGGTCTCAGAAGGAGTCAAAGTACTGCTTCCATTTTTGCCAGATGTTTTAGAGCTGTGGAACGTTACTGGATTTAAGGAGATCTGCTTGAAGTAAGATTAGTCAAGATTAAAATAATCTTTGTGAAGTCATAAAATTTTACAGTGATTATTTTAAATGTGATGTGTTCACTAATGATCTTGGTCCTCTCTAGCGGGCTGCTTTGAATAATTGTGGAAGGCAAGCGAGCTGACAGGATTCTTGTGTTCGAAAACTGGAAATGACTTTGGACTCCTTCAGCAGATGCTCTGTCTTCCGAAGCTGTTACAGTTTGCTGTATCTTGGCAGTCGCTGCTGAGATAATAGGCCGTAGTGGTTCTTTCAGAGATGCGCAGTTTATTATTAAGTGGTGAAGTTTCTGTAATCTCTCTTCTACATACAACATGGGCTTTTCTGTGTAGAGAAAAACCTTCAGGAATTTTGTTTGCATACCTCCCCAAAAAATGTCAGGCAGTAAACATTTTGGGTCAAAACCAGTCAGATTACTTTTCTGCTTAGGAAAGGGGAATATACATGTAAAGTGACATCCTCTGGAAAAAAAAAAAAAAAAGTAGTTATGGTTGCCTTGCTGTGTAGGGCAGTGACCATCTTTAGATGATTTTTCTGGGGCGACAGCTGAAATATTGCAGTCCTGCAGTGTGTGTGCTCTATCAGTTTATTCAGGTGCTGTAAGGAATCACTGTCCTTTCTCATGAGCTTGAAGGCTTTTGCTCAGAGACTTTTGAGCTGAACCCTTGTATCCACCCCCATTTGCGTGTGAGGTCTAATTTAGAAATCTTTTCTAGCTGGTATGTTTGGCAATAAAGGAGTCGAAGAGTTTTAACAGTCCAGTACCCGATAAAGCATCATTCAGTCTTGGTTACCCTTGCCTTGACTGGAGGAGGAAATATCCATGACAGCCGCCTCGGGAAATAATTCAGTCTTTGTTGGGAACAAATATGATTATATTAAGTAAATACTGTCAAAGATGAAATCTAAACAGAGTATCTGGTTCGTTAGCTAGATAAGCTGTTTACTTGTCGTTGTGATACATATGAGAGTGGGTAATACGTGCTGCTTCGTCATTTTCTGGGAAACAGTATTGTTATTGAATTCATGTTTTGGTTTGGATGGCTTTGCTCCTTAGAAGCTGCTCAGGTGAGGAATACTAGTTACACAGTAGTAAGCAGGCTTGCTACTAGCAGAACTCCAGCCTCTTTATGGGGAGCTGGCAGAGCCCAAGAATATGCCCAGAGGTTAGGGCCTGTGTATCTTGCGTCCTGCTAGGCCAGGCAGTGCTGACCCTAGGAAATGGGCTTGCATCTCGGGGTACGCTCCCTACAACATCTGGAAATGGACTGTGTGTTGGTGTGTATCTCAGAGTATACTTTCTGCAACACCTGGAGACGGACTGTGCATTGGTGCGGTTTCAGCATGGGGGAACTAGGAGTTTAATCATAACTGCTTCTCTGAAATGCACTGCTGTGCACTTTGTTCAGTCATACAAATGTGTGTTTGCTCTGTTGTTAGTTACCGGAAAGTTAAGCTAAAGATAACAGAATAATTCTTCCCATACAATACCCTCCTCCCTTTACATTTGTTGGCTGGAGCTTTCAGTGCAAGCAAAATTCCTCCTCAGACAGTACCATCTTAAAATGGAATTTAACTTTTTGTAGCTAACCTCAGGCAGTACCCTTTTCCTCTCTGCACTGAGGCATTAAAGAAGCAAAGGTGAAAAGTTCTGCATTAAAGAAGCAAAGGTGAAAAGTTCTGCTGTGTTGTTCTTTTTATGTTTATAACCTTGAATCTTTTCCTGCTTACAACAGCAGACAGGAATAGGTAATACAGAACATCTTGTAGTAGTGTTATAACCGTGTACCTTTAAAAAAAAAAAAATACTCTCCCTTCAAATATTGTGTTATCTTTTTTCTACTGATTTTAAAAGATTTCAGAGATCTTTTGGAGAGGCAAGATTAATGTACAGAGAGTTTTAAAAGAAAAAGTGGAAGTGGAAAGTGGCTGTTTAGGAAGGAAATGAGAGAACACAGAGATAATAACAGTAGTGCAGACAGTTGGGAGATAAGACCTTTCTTTCTGGTGGAAGACTACCACAGATGTGTATGTTCACTGAAAGTATATTCAGGAGTTGGGGAGACAAAGCTCTCTTCTCCAGGTAACCCAACTGTGGAACTTTGTTTCTGCAAGACACCATTTGAGAAAAAAATGCTTGTAGGATTTGGAGGGAGAGGTTAAATATTTTATATTGCAGAAATACCCAAACAGAATAAAAAAGTCCTTATCATAAAAGCTTTTACTTTCCTGTCTAATCCAAATAGAAACAATGAAAATATATTAAGGTCTGTCCTCAGAATCTTTACAAACATATCTGCTTTTGTGTAAGTAAGGACACTTGCTATCTGATAGTAAGGATTGCAAAGGTACTGAAGGTTTAGGCAGGGATGCTATTGTTTATGTCTGTGAGAAAAGATTAGGTAGAATCATCGATTTGATTATTATGTGCATGTCGTGGGGTCTTTTGTATGTTTTCTGATACCTTCTGCTCTTCTGGATCAGGGGAGTATGGGTTTGGAGCTATCAGGAAATGATTGAGGCTATTCATTGTAAGAAGATTACTGAGGGATCCCAGCTATAGTACTTGTTGGTCTCCAGCGAGATGTGTCGCTAATGAGCAGCCTCAGAGGTACAGCCTTAAAAGCTGGTGTCATCGAGGCGTGGGTAGTACAGCAAGCAGAACCAACGGACTGAAACAGTAAAGAAAGATTCATTACTGAAAAGTTGAAACTTATGTATTTGGAGGAGCAAATGCAGAATAGGTCAACTTTAACTCTCCTAATCTGACCAATTACAAAGTGTTGAAGTGACCAAATTAGTATGTGGAAGATTTAAAAGTTATGTATAATTGAGGCTGGTGGTTTTTTTATTTGAAAGATCTGTTCAGTTTACCTGAGGCAAAGCTTAAAGTACAACTTCGCACACTCATAGTCTTGGGTATTAGTATGATGAGTGGTCTCATACATCTGATATTCACTGGAGCACTCTCCAAGAAGCTAATAGAAATGACATTATTCATTTGTCCATGTGAAGGACAGTAAGTAAGGAGTGTCCAGTGTGTTACTAATCACCTTCCAGAGCATAGGAAGGTAGTAAAAGATTTGCTGGAAGTGTGTGGCTGACCTTGCAGAAGTCAGAAATGTGATGGTGAGATTGCAGAACCCACAAAATTCCCTGTTCTGCCCTCTTCCCGCGTGCAGTGAGGAGAACTTCCTGAAATCTCGGTGTGGCTGCCTGGCCTCATATCTGGGAACCTGGTGCTTCAGATTTGAAGCATTACAATATTTGCAGTGTTTCCCAGCTTTAGCTAGCCCATAGCTACTGCACCTCAGCCACCGAAGGGCTGCTTTTAACTTGCATTGCGACGTATTGAAGACATTTGATTTTCAGTGTCTGCAAGTGACGTGTTCATAATGGGTTCTTGCTTAGGGAGCATTTGTTTATCGACAGTTCGCAGACTTTCTGGATTGGCTTCCCAGGGTTTTTTTTGTGTGCCTAAGTAATTGGACAACTGTCCCTTTCCTCCTGCCACCCCTGAAGGTGTGCACCTACTCCAGGTGTGCTCTCAGAGCTCTATAACTTAAAAGGAGCTTTTGAGGTTACAGTCTCCAACCCTTAGACATTTATACCCTCATCTCCCCAGCAGGACAGTTAGCTGTCCTTACTGCCAGATGTCAAGGCGGCTGTGCTGTAGCAAGGGAAGAGTGCTTGCCCTGGGATTGGGAAGGGAGGCTCCGCTGAGGGCCCTCGTGCAGGTAGCGAGCCTGGCGTGTCCCTCCAGTTTAGGAAACCAGATGATGGGCTTACAGCTGGGGCTGTGGGCACTCACCAACCACCAAGCTTAAATACAATTCCTACATGGCCTCTAGAAGGTGGAGAATTTATGATGTGGAAGTGGAGGAATTGGAAAAAAAAGAAACAAAAGCTGACTGGACATTTTCTGAGCTTTCTGGTGACACCCCTTCTCCCCCACTTAAGGACTGCTAATATCCTGTATGCCTTGGCTGGGTTGTCACTGAGAATTTAATGACAAATTGCAGACTGAACTTGAAGTGTTATTGTGGTTTAAATTAGATTCTTTGTGGTGGAAGTCCCAACGGAAATTCTCTACTTTCCCTTAAGGAGTAACAGCAAATGTGCTTAGAAGAGAAACTGAGTTGCAGGAGTTTGAAGTTGATATTGTTACTGGAGGAAAGGCAGGAGTCAGAATAAGGTGATAAATCTGAAGTAACAGGGAGAGTGGTGTTCAGTAGCGAAGGAATTCAAGTTTTTTGAGTTTGGTAAAAACATGATTGTGGTACACAGGTGATCAAAGAGCAAAATAATCACTCCTCCAATTGCTTTGTATAGTTATCTATACATCAGTCACTTTTTTTACTGATTTGCCTTTCTGTAATTGGGCGAGACCTAACACAAGGAGTGCCACATCAGTTTTGCCACTCTGGCGTTATCTGAAAGCTCAATGCAGTCATTCATCATCTGGGTGTGCAAAGCTCCCTACAGGTGCAGGGCCAGACTTAGGCACGCTGCCTTCCACAGTCAGAGCTGTAATAAGTCACTACTTCTTGTGTGACACTCAGCAGAAATGAACACCTTGCCAAATCTTTCACGTTCAGCAAGTTTGATTTGAAATCTCTGCTCGGGGAGGCAGTGAGCTTGCTATAGCCAAAGTATTGCTCTTGTAGGAAGTATGCATCGGTTTTATTTCCCCTTCTTTTTATTGCAGTAATCCTTAGTGTTGCTCGTGACAGTAATAAGCAAAATGTTTTGAGATACTAAATGCTAATTTTTTAAAAAAATATGCGTTTTCATCTAAATCAGCTTCGAAAGAGCTGTAAAACTCTGTCACCCTTGGGAAAGTGTAAAAGCCCCAATCCCTTTCATATTAAATAAATGAAATCTTTTTGACAAATGCTTCCAATATGTTGCAGAATAAATGACCACAAAGAGGATAATGTGAACAAATGGGGGGAAAAAAAGCCTATGTAATTCCTACAATTTATGTATACATACATAGATTGTATTAAAACTTCCTTGAACTCTTTTGTCATTAAGATCCCTTGTAATAAGTTAGGTAAATAACTCATTGTTATCTCAAGACTATTAATTATGTAAATGTCTACTCCGCGGGAGAGAGCAGTTTTGCACCATTTATATGTATGTGACAAGATTCCTTTTGTCCTATTCTAGCCCCAAGTGTTAATGTAACTTAAAAGAACTGAACAGCTGAAAAATCAAGGATCTTAAGTTAAGGTTGGCAATTGCTTTTCAAGAATCCCACTGCAGGAGAAGTGAATCTCGAGCATCCAGGGAACGATTGGCAGGATCCTCAGCATAGGATGAAAGGTGGCTTTGCACTCTTAGGTAACATTATGCAACAAAAAGCAGTAATTTTTTCTGTTCTGGGGATTGCACAGGGAAAACTATTTCACTCTTGCAGTACCTAATGGAGAAACTGTGAGTAAGACCACAGAAATCAGGAAGGATCAACAGGACAAGTTCGGTAGGTTGTCTTCTGTTTAAAAAAATATATATATATATAAAAGTGGTAATTTGTGGTTAGTGGCCAAATAATGGGGCATTAAAAATTGCATGTAATGAAGTCCTTTTTTGAATAAAAAAAATCTAGGTAATGGTTAACTCCCTATTTAAAAAGTGGTGAATTAAGTTATAAGAGCTAAGCTGAAGTAGTAGAAATTCTGCTGTTAGGAAATTTTGTTGGAAAAGGCTCGGTGGGGAATCAGGATGCCAGCCTTGAGAGAAGGCATGTCATATCCAGAAGTATATACATGAGTTTTTCGCCCCATGGCCAAGCAGCATGCGCTTCCCTATCCCAAGCTCAGCAGAGTTAAAATTGCTTGTACTGAGCTGACGTTCCCTAATGAAAAATGACAGTATCTTTGTCCTATTTTTGTCAGATATTAAATCAGCATTACAGGAGACTGCCAAGTGGAAATAGGGCAGGATAAGCTGTTACATTAATAGGTTTGACTTCAACCTTGGGGGGGCAGGAGGGATGCCTTTTACAGAAACTAGGCCATATAATCTGAGAGAAGGATTCCAAGTCTGGTAACAGTTACATTTAATTACTGGATTTCCTCCATAAGCATGGAAAGCAAACGTCTACTGTGAACGATTAGTTTAAAAATAGTAACATGCTGCTTAAAAGGCTGCCTCCTCCATCAGTTTTCTTTAATCTTGTGAATTAAAGGGTATTTATCTTGTTTGAATCTGCCTTTAGCAGTCCACCTCCACCCCACAGTGCTCTAGATTTAGACACTATTTTGGTGAGTGAGGTTTCCCCCCCATAACTACCAGTAATGCTGAGGTAATGTGTTCACTAAGGAAGATGTTGCCAGAATGGCCCAACAGAGAGGCCAGCAGCATTGCATGTCTTTGCAACCTGTGATACTGTTTAGGCTTGGATTTGGGGTTATTCTGGCCTTTCACCTGATAGAGGTTTTAGGGGAAAAAAAAAAAACCCTCAATAGATTTCTCTAAACTTAAACCAAAGCTTAAGTTTGTGCTTCATAGCAGATATTTAGATTGAGATTTACCAGTTTAATTGTAGCCTCCTTGAAGGAGCTTGCTGGGAGAAGGTGTATTTTTTTTGTTGTTGTTAATTGTAAAAAGATACAGAGGAGAAGCCTAATACTTGCAGTCTACCTTTGGTTTTCAAATAAACATCCTTGTTGTGTTCCCCCTGCTTACTCATTAGAATATCATTTGAATTGGTAGGTCTGAAATTTGAAAAAACCAAATTCTTTGCTGAAGCGTGAGCAGTTTTTGAAATAAGTTGGTGCTTTCCTAGGGATGCATTTTAAAGCACAGAATTCCTATTTTCTGAAAACCCGTTGACTTCCCATGTGGGAATAAAAATATTGTATTTACTTTGCTACATACCTACCTTACTACTAAAACAACAATGGCTACTTTTTGTAATAAAGAGATGAAGAGATGATGCTTAAAAAAGGATTGTATTAAGCAGGAATTAAGCATGTTTCTCCATGTATAAGCATGCTTTCTTGCAACTTGCAGAACAAATTGCCTTTTTTTTTTTCTCCTTTCCGTTACAATAAACTAATTGTTTGCTGCTGTATGGTGGTCTGTATTTAAGTTTCTTACCATGTCTTTTTGAATCATTCATCCTAATCACTGACTCCAGTAATGTTTTTTAGTATTGCTCTGGCTTTCCGAAGGTACACTTAACTTTCCTTTTATTTCCTTGTGGAACGTTCAGTTGCGAATAGCACTGATGTGTGGTAAACCCCTGAGCAGCAGGAGAGAATTGTAGGAAGGTACTGTAAAACTATATACTGATTTATATGCTGTTTACATTTGGAAAACTTTCTTTACAGTTGAAGGTCTCAAAATATAACTGTTAATGAAATTAAAGCATAAACAGATGGTGCTCAGCCCACAAAGTTTCTTACTTATTTTGTTGTCTTTTAGAAAATTGGCAATGAAAATGGCTCAGCAAGAACTGTTCTGACTTGAGTGAATACGGTTGATGTTTTTAATAAGACGGAAAGTATTATGTTAGAGTGCTTGCTTTAGAAAAAATACAAGATTTTTCATTAAATTTAACATAGTTTTTTCCATATTTGAGCATTTTTATCACAACTTGGGGATTCAAATTTGCTTTGGTTTGAACCTGTAGTAAAAGATTTCCCTTTTAAGGATGACTAAAAAAACCAATAGCATTTCAATAGGGCTGGAGCATAGCAGCACTGCATTTTATTTCTCAATTCCTGTCTTTATGGATTTGGGATATTTAAGCAATGTATTTGTTTTGAGCTAGTTAATAAGTATTTTAGATATGTCAGAGGTGTTTATAATTTTAAGTTGGCTGTAGAAAATGCCTCATCTGTAATAACATTTTGAAGCAAAACAAAAAAAAGTAACCAAGCTACTCTTAAAAGCATCTGGGATTGGCAGTGTCATGAGTTTTCTACTCTTTCTATTGAGGAAGACCAAGAAAGGCAATATTTAGATAACGTGTTCTTCAGAGAAAATAAAGTGTTCTCTGCATGCTTTAGTCTTGAAACAAGATTTGCTATGCTCTCACTTAAATGAGGCCATGAAGTCAGCTCTTCGAAACTCATAATATATGTCTTTTATAAGCTGTGCATGTGTCAATGGTGCATTTATCATGCACATTAGACTGCTTCACCTGCTCTGGCTCTGCCAATCTATCTCCCACAGTGTTATTCTAATGTGCCAAAGCCTCTGGGAAGCTTTAAACAGGGGCTATGAAATATGTTCGTTTTTTCTCACCTCTTCCACGTTTTCTACCCTTATTTCCCTCCCCTCTATGAAGGATGTTCTTCCTGCACAGAACCAAGACCATCACCAGTGATTAGCTTGGAAAGAGTATCTCAGTAATCTACAGAGGTGTTTGCTGTTTGATTATTTTGATGGAGTATGAGCTTTTAATGTTTTTTTAGAACTGTATCACCTGCCTCAATCAGAGAGTTCATAGCTAGCAGCTCTCAAGTCCAGAAGGATGGTGTGTGGGTTTCCTGTGCCTCAGCTCCTGCTGGTGAGGAAGAAGAATCTTCTGCTGTCTCTTGTATCACTTTTCAGAGATCCTCAGCACCAAACACTGGTATTTCACTCAGTGTAAGATACTCCTATGGCATGAGATTTACTGAGTATGTAAAGTGGTCTGAGTACTCTCTGCAGAGGATTTCAGCCCTGTGTGTCCCAAGTAAGACTGCAGATTAATGTCTGGGATGCATCTGTGTGGTCTCGGTGTCTTAAGACTTGAAGACCCTCTGTGTCTTCTCTCCCTCTCCATGGTTTCCAATTCCAGTCTAAAATACTTGTTTTGAGCACTTGCTTATTCTTTAGTTATGTAAACAGTACAAGAAAGGTTGGGCTAAGGACAGCCAAGAAGTGTTGGCTTGACAGTGAGGCTATGAAGCTCTTTGAGCAAATCAAGGTGTGAGCTCCTCCTTCAGAGTCACCAGCAGAAAAAACATTCTCAAGGAGAGCAGCTATCCATGGCGCTGGAATCAAGACTGGGAGAAAACGTTGATGTCAAAACTGGGGCAGATGGTTACTCTGGCCAGCTTTGGCAATGTATGGTGAGACCCTTGAGCGCTCATATATGGAGCAGTGACTAGGTGTCCAAAGTGTCAATACATCACCATTTTTTCATGTAGAGAAACAGAGGGGGGAAATCTCTGTAAAATACAGAGTCTCAGTATTAGAGCAGTCTTACCTTTTCCATGAATAGTCACATCAGTCACCTCTCGGGGAGTTAACAAGTTTTGCTCCCGTTATTATCTTCTGCCAAGGCTTGTGATGACAGGGGAGTTGTCAAGCTGTTGTGATAAAAGGGAGCAGACTGCCAGGATAGTTCATGTAGCCTTTAATCTTTGTGTATGCCTGAGGGGCCTTGGGAAAAGAAAATGGCAGGGAGCAGGCTCGATTAATTTTTCTGGATGAAATGGATATGTCCTGGGGGTTGGCCTACTTTAAAAATAATTAGAATTCTTTGAAATCTGCTGTCCTTGAGCACACTTCATCTGTCCTATGTCCCCTTTCTCTGATTCCTATATGCCTAGATCTTGTGGTTAAGAGATACCTCATGCGAGACACTCGGTTTTCAGATCCTTACATGGATTTTATATTTACTGGAAACAGTAAAATATGTATTTTTTAATTAACTTTTTAAAACAGTCCTGTATGGTTGCATCAGGTGACGAGGGTATGACTGGATCCTTACAAGGAGGCTTCGTGATGATCACTGGTTGACTGCAGCCAGCACAAGTCCATGTTAGCGTAATGAGGTGCATTGATCTTTGTTATTTCAGGTTCTTATTCCAATCTCATCCTCAGCTGAAGGTTGAATACCTCAATTTATTTAATTTTTTTCCCTGGTCACTTTTTTTTCCTTGTTCATTCTTTGTGGGAGTTTGGAGAGTTAATTAGGTTTATTCTAATGACCTACTGTTCAACAGTGTAAGAGTTTTTTTGCATTGCAATAACATAATAAGTGATATGGCTAAGTAAGGAAGAAAGATAAATGGACAGACTACTTCTCTTGACTTTATTGCTTAGGCAATCTATCTTCTAACAGGTTTGTCATAGGATATAGAATGCTAAGGTTTTTATGGGAAAAAAAACTGTTTCATTTTAAACTCTACAGTTCATGTCTACGATTGAAGCAGTCTTCACAGCCTTAAATGCTAAGCACCAAAGTTTTCATTGGTAGACTTGGCTGGTGAGCGCTGCTGCAAAGGAAAGGCAGCTTGAACAGGTTTTTGAACAGGTTTTATCTTGCATGATATTTGCAAGAATTTAGTCTGTGCTGATAACTTGTCAAAATACAGTTTGCAGTCTAATCCCAGCAATCCTAATTTTCAGGAATGGTTCACAGGTGTTAAATTCTAAGAAGCAGGCAGAACTTCTTAATTTGGTTTATCTAACAACCATAATGTACTACTTAATGTTACCAGAGGTATAATGTTGCAAACAGAATTCATTATACTTTTTAAGTCAGTGCTTTAAAAATGCATTTTAATAGTTTAACTGAATAATCTTGACTCTTATGCTTTAAAATGTTCATCAGTGAGAATGCTTTCACATATCAGAAATAATTCTATCTTCCTTTTTTCATTTGCAAACCTGAGATTTCCTAAGTCCAGAGCAATATACTTTTTACATATATACTAAAACGCATGAGCATTTCTTTTTAAGCCCAGTTTTACTGATGAGGAAGTTAAAGTTTCAGATACAGAATCAGTGTTTTATAGCTGAACATATTAAATATTCCTGTATGTATTTGTATGTAGCTGACTTTCTGTAAGTCACTTTGACTTTACAAATGGAAACTTTCCAGCAGTGTATATTTAGGACATCTATTCATAGTCTAACACCAAACCCCAACAACTTTCCTGTAGGAAGTCCATTTTCTTCCCTGCATGCATTTGTTAATTTTGTCAGACCTTAATGTTGCTTAACTGTTTTTATACTGTATTGACTACAGGACTTGAAACTTTTAAACTGTATGAAAAAGACAATTTATGGCACCTCTAATGTTTTATAACCAGTGCTGGTTTTATCCCAATGCATGTTAACCTCTGCAATGTTCCTTTCCCTTCACACATTTTTACCCTTAAAGTTCCAGTTCTTTACTTATTTTTATTTATTTTGTCTGTAGACTGAAGAAATGTGGCCAGCACTAGACTGACACATTCCCTAATACCCTTGCTATTTAGCTGTAGTGGCATAAAAGATTGGATACAAAACTGAGACAATACTTAACGTGGAAGGGAGTGCTACTTGACATTTGGGTGCATTTTCTAAGGGAAGGGTGGTACCTGAGATCTGGAAATGCTTGTTCAAATCATCATGCTGTGAAAAGTCACCATTTTTATGAATTTTTAATGAGAACTCCCTTGAGGCTTGGAGCTTTCCTGAAAAGGGAGAAATGCCCTCCCTCACCAGTGCAGGGCAAACATTGGTTATGCACATCTTCCCTTTTCTCCCAGAACTGACAAGCATGCAGCTGTCTCCTTAATTCTGTAGTAAGAGGGAAAATACTTCTTTTTGTAGGTTTGGTTTTGAAGAAGAAAGGGAGATTCATACTGCTAAGAACATTTAACAGAAATGTCCTTTTGTTTAGAGCTTGAGTGTTCCTGCATTACCATTAACATCTACCACAGGAAACACTGGAAGAACAGTCCTGGGCACCTTGGGAAGTGGAACAGTAGCCGTTGCCCATACCACCTGAAACACTCTGTTTTACTGTTACAGGCCTTCCCTGCATAGGAACAACTTGGATTATTTCTGAAATGGGGTCTGGGTGTGGTGACTCAGAAAACCACACAACTGGGCAAGCTTGCATATTGTTTTTTCTGATGCTCTTGGTGCACCATGTGTGTCTGGCCTGGACACGTAAGTGTCCTGCCTTTGTGTCTCTGCTTCCTCAGCACAGCAAGTGGGTCTCTTCCAAGGGAGAAGAAGGGTTTAGAGAGGCATTCTGGGGTGGGATTTTGTTCTGTTTGGGTTTGTTGTTGTTGTTGTGTTAGTTGTTTTGTTTCAAAGGTATTAAAGAAGCAAACCCTCTCTTGATCCAGGCAGCTGCTCTACTGCCAGCCTGCAGGAACTTCTTCTCCCCCATGCCCCGCAGAATGTCCCAA
This sequence comes from Athene noctua, assembly GCF_965140245.1. NCBI lineage: Eukaryota > Metazoa > Chordata > Aves > Strigiformes > Strigidae > Athene > Athene noctua. Next base: position 74,526,258 of record NC_134040.1, read on the forward strand.
GGAGGACTCTGAGGATGGCTAGAAATCACTCGGGGGGAGCAAGGCTGCATGGCCCTCGTCTCTCTGCTGTATGCCTATGCAAAAGTAATGGTTTTAAACAGCCTGGGGAGGCAGCTGTGTTCTGTGTGTTTTGCTACTAGGGCACTCTGTGTCTTACAACTATCCCTAGCTTCCAGCAGTTGGATTTTTTTTTTTTTTCTTTGTGTCCCCATGCTCCTGTTTTGAACTAGCTTGGCACTGGTGTTCACCTTGCTTATGGCTGCCAAATTCATTTGGCTTGCCCTCACAGCTTGGCTACAAGGGGTCTTTGACCCAGCTCAGCTTGCAGGTGTAAAGGTGCTTGTGTTGGCACACAGACAGGACAAAAATCTGTAGAGGAGAAGTAAAGTGATTGTGGAAATGTATCCATACTGCTCTGGAACATCAGCTTGAAAAATGCAGCACCTATTGGACAGAGGTTTAAATCCACAACAAATTAGCAAAACCAAAAATGTAAAGGCAGCTTGTCTGCAGCAGCTAAAAAATATGATTTTCATTAATTTTCTGCAAGAGCTAGGTGCATCTTGTAATTGGTATTCCTGGTATTCCACAGTTCACCTTGTAGCAGAGATGAAAAATATCACCATCGGGTTTTACTGTATATCTGCAGTCTTGGGAAGATAAACGTCAATGTAATGCATCATAGTATTGACATTCAGAAGTCTTCCAAACTTTGCTTTTTAAATAGAACAGGGACGTCAGCCTTGAGTCCCTTTACTCAGTAGGAAGAGTAGGCAAATAATTTGTTTTTGCTACATCTTACATAAATCTGACTTCCTTTACAAACCTACAGTTGTCAAGAATTATAGAACTGGAAAATACACCGTTTCCAGGTAAAATATCTCTGAAGTGACTTTTATTGCTTGTGGCTTTCAGCTGCTCTCTGCTGAAGAGATGCACAGAGTTTCTGCTGTTCATGTTCTGTTGACATTATTAAAAATGGACAGCTGAATAGCAACTTTTTTTTAAGCTTTTATATTTTTTAATTGAAGTGAGTTGAAAAGTCAAAAATTCCAGTTTTAATGATATCAAAAATTTCTTGCATGAAATTATAGGATTATTCAAACTGGAAGGGACCTGAGGAGGTGCCTAGCCCAACCTCCTGCTCAAAGCAGGGTCAACTGTGTGCTCAGACAAGCTGCTTGGGGCTTTATGTAGTTGGGTCTTGGAAACCTCCAAGGAGGATGATGACACAACCCCTCTGCCTTACTTATCCTGCTGTTTGGCCATTCTTATGGTGCGAGTTCTTTTTATATCCAGTTGGATATTTCACCAAAGAACACACTTGACACCCCTTCGTTGCTGTCCCTGATATTTTTAGTTTGCCATGAGACTTAAAACTGTAGAACTGTTTAATTGTAATTTAAGAAATAATAGTTGGGTTTCTCATTGGTTTTGGCATTGGGGTTTTTTTTGTTTATTTTGCTTTTTTGTTTGTTTTAGTTTACTGGAGCTGTTCAGTGGGATAGTGACTCAATCCAGTTTTATCTATCTTAACTTAGAAGATTTGCCCAAGCATACATTGTATGATAATGTATTGAGAAGACGTTGATTTGGTTAACTCACATATGACACAGCTTTAAACAGAGCATATACCTTTTATGTACTTAAAGGGGGCCTACAGGAAAGATGGGGAGGGACTCTAGTGATGGGATGAGGGTTAACGGTTTTAAACTGAAAGAGGGTGGATTTAGGTTAGACATAAGGAAGAAGGTCTTTAGAAGAGGCTCTTCTATATTGCTTTTCCTTACCACTTTCAATATATTAAGGTCTGTGGGTTATTGAGAAGTAGCAAAACACAGTGGAATTCTTGTGTTTTCATTACAGTATCTTTCCTTTGGAATTTTGGGTTTCTTTTGTTGATTGTGTTTTGATGTACAGTAAACAAATCTGGATTGTTTACTACTGTCCTGTCCTGGTACCTCTCTCAGTTCATCCTTCTCTGGTATTTCATGGCTCATGCATGTAGCTTCTCTTTGAAACTGAAGATCGAAATACTGACATCTTTCTTTTTCAGTTCTTCCTCTAGGGAGGCACTGTCTCTCCCCAGCCAGACATAAGTATGAACTGCCTTATTGACTTTCCTTTCTCCAGCTGTTGGCCAGATTTTGCCCCATTAGAGACAACAGACTCTCTCTCTTGGGGACTGCAGAGGGCTTTTGAAATGAGTTTTCTGACAGGCTTTAACAAAATTGTCTTTGTTAGAAGTTAAAGTGCAATGATAGCACGTAAAGGTCTCAATTCAGCGAACCACGTTCCGATTTAAACATCCATTTAATGAACTGGATAGATCATAACTATGCTTTGATAATATCTTTTCTGTGTTAGATGTAGTAAGCGAAGGGCACAGTTTTCATAAATGCAGTTATTAGCAGCTCTGTTTGAAGCTTACCAGGATCATGCATGCTTAGGGCTTGTGGAAATTGCTCCAGCTGTGAACTGCATTACTGGGGTGAGTATAACCTGAGGAAAGGCTCGCCATCATTTTGAGATAAATTTTTAACCAAAATTCCATTCTTCTTATTTCCATGGGGAGTCTAAATTGCCAAGACTGCTGATAGCGTAACAGAAATGTTTACAAGAAGTGAACATATGTTGAAAAGATTACAGTGCTTCAGAGAAATGCCTCTTGCTGTTCTGTTTGGATGGTGGGGCTATCCTGTGGGTAGACCCTGTGCTGAGAACACCGACTTCCATTCATTGCAAGCAAGGTTCCTCATGCATCTTTTTTGTGGTTTTTGTACACCAGATAATTTATGCTGCAGTCCAGTTGCAAAGAAATCCACATATGAGAGTATGATGTTCATTTGCATCTTCTCCAGACGTATGGTCAGAAATGCCAGCCAGAGCGTACCTGAGCTGGAAACACATGTGAAAACTCTCTTCAGGATCTGACAGATGTAAATGGGTCACTTGGATGGTGCTCAGGGCTAGAGGCTGATCTTTGGAGCTATGTTTAAGAGGAGGCTGTAGGATGTTGGTTCCCAAAGTCAGCTTTGAGAGTAACGTTTTGAATGTTAGTCTTGGGCAACTTCAAGTTTAGGTTGCTGGCACCACCGTGGATCATCTGCATTAACAAAGTAAATGCCAGGGCAGTCCCTTTCTTGAAGTCCAGGTGCAGCGTGTCTGCCCCTCCACTAGGTCTTGCGGTTTCAACATGAGTGTGGTAACTTCTGTAGTTGACATAAAAGATACTGTGTGGAGAGTGCAGAGCTAAGTGCATGGCTGGAAGCATGGTGGAGAGCAGACAGGTTCAGTGAAGTCCATTTGACAGAGTTTGCAGGTTATATTTTAGTATTCTTGCTGGGTCTATAAAAGATGCAAAGAACCTGGCTGTGCTCATGCATGATGTGGCTTCTAAAGCAAAGCTATGAAATAGGTTTTGATATTTGTCTTTACTTCACAGCAAAACAAGTAATATCATTAGCTGTATTTGTCACAGAAAGAGTAGTCAGTTTACCAAGACTGATTTATCTGTTCAATAATTGGTTCTTACCAGTCCAGTATTGTTGCAGATCTTGTTTCTTTCTGATGTTTGAAATGCATGTGTTCTGTTGATTATTTTATTTTTTAAGTATTTAGGTCAGATAAGAACTTACCTTACCTCAACAATTCAGTAGAATATAACTAATTTATTGGCAAATACCACATAGGTTCTCTTTAATATCCTGTGTAGGAAAGACACATGAATGAACGGTCAAGGAAGGATGATACAGAGAACACAATTGATCATAAGTGATTTCCCCTCACTTATCTAGTCAAGCAGTACACAAGGTAATTATGTAAATACTCTGAATTTCTGAAATCTTTTGGGAGTTCAGATGAAACTTTCAGAAATGGGTTTTAGACTGTATATGTAACTTTCATACAATGCAGCTTTTAGCTTCAGCTGTCTTCTTTGAAAAAGCTTTCAAAATGATAGGGTTGATCAAATTGTGAAATTCAATTTTAAAAAGACAGAAATAGGTTGTTTTAAAGCTTGAGAATGGTAACAATATTTCAAGATAAATTAAAATCTAATCATGCAGTTTACTACTTCATAGCAAGAAATATGAAATGAGATTGACATATGTGTCTTTAAAAATAGAGGCAGACAAGATATAGCACAGAAACCTGCATCCCTTGATGAAGCATGTCCATCAGTGATGGATTTATTGTATTGTAAATGTCATTTACTCACTGAGGTATATAAAACAAATGCATGATTTTTAAATACCCATCTGTCTCAGACGATTGATAAACAAGGATGAAGTTCCTCTGCAGGCTTTAACCAGTGCAGTGTTTGTAGCTGATGTCTGGAGGGCCAGAAAATCTGTCCTCAGCTGCTTAGAACATGAAGATTGATGGTAGTTTTTGTTTCTTTCTGAGGCTTTTTTCCTCTGGAGGGAAAAATAATAGAAGTTGGATATTTTCAATAGCAAAGCTATGGATTATAAATTGTAACTCTTTGGTCTCTTACTGTTTAAATTCAAAGCATATGCTTGTTTTTACCTGCTTATCTCTGTGGTTTAAAATTTGATTACTTAAATTTTGATTGTTTAAGTCCAAATGAAACATCTTAATCTGTTTCTTTCTTCAGTCTACAGAGAACATTCCTAAAAGGGGCTTGATCTTAGAAAAATGAAAAGCCTTGTCCCTTCATAGTCCACTGTGTAACACTACTACACAGGAAAAGAAGAATAAGCCTTCCTTTATGGAAGGAAATGAAGCTGGACAGAGGACATCTTAGAAGTCCTTAAGAATCTCTAATGTCCATATGAATAAACATGAGCTGTATTTTTTAAAATCTCATTCAAACGTATGCATAAAATGAAGGATATTCTGTTACGGAGGCTCTCAAATAAACAAGCAACTGTCAAAAATTAAGAATATATTGTCAACACAATAACCAGCCCTCCATAAATTACAGGTTCGAATGTCTATGAGAGGAGAACAAAACAACTTCCTAGGGTTTAACAACAACTCGTAATGCTCTATCACTCATCTAACAAGTGAGGGCTCTTAACCTTGAGGACCTGCTCAGGGCAGCGTCTTGACCTAAGTCACCTCAAGGAGTTTCCTTGGGCAGCGTCCTGTCCCAAGGGGGGAGTCCTCGACTGCAGCTGCTGCTCCAGGGGACAAGCTCCAAATGGCTCCCAGGGGACTCCATTGATCCCCAGGCCCAATCTGATCTGTGGTCAGTAGTGTCTCCCATTGCCAAAGGCCTCAAATACCGTGAAGCCCCAAGAACAAAGGCAGTCAGGAGCTGCTACACCTCAGCAGCCAAGAAGCCCTATTTTCCTTGAGCAGGTGCACCTGCTACATATTCCTGGAGTGAGATGGAACGTGGAAGGAGCAGTCACTCACCTAGAAAGGTCACAAGCTTCATTTAACGTTGAAATGTAGTGATGAGAACAAATCTTGTACTGAACCTCTTCAGTGATGATGTGTTTCAAGCCTTTCACCTTGGAGGGCACAACTTCCTGGGAAAAAAAGATGAAAGAGTTTTTTGGAATGGCAAAGAGATGACTTGTTATTGCTGAACTATTAAGGGCTACAGAAGAAAGATCTTAGCAACTGTAGTAGTGGCTTGAGTATAGGTGTAGGACTGGACGAGCCCATCTGCTGGGCACAAAAGACAAGGCGATGAAGATGAAGAACGTGGAGTGTGGGAGTAAAATGAGAAAGTACCAGAGAGAAGGTCTTAGCAATAGAAATGGTAGTGTTCTGGATGATGACAGTATGGCAGTGAAATAATTCATTCTTATGGCTGTTTTCTCTTTGTCTTCCATTTGATTGCAAATTGTTTGCTAAGCACTTGGAAGGGTGTGCAAGTGACAACAGTAGAATACTACTGTAGAAATAGTTAAACTGCATGGATCCGCATGGACTAAATTGATAAGACATCAATACAACACTATTTTCGGGTATTCAGGATCATTTGCTCTTAATTTTTATTAATTGCCGAATAGTCATCTATAAGGGAAGGAGGTGATTTATACAAAGAAACGGGACCTGCTTTCCTGTGGGAATACCGTTTTACTAATCTACTTTACTAACAAGAGCATGTTACTTTACTAGCCTCTAACTGGCAACACGGAGAAAGAAAGTAAAGCTCAGATGAAAAATCAGTGCATTTTTTTTTCTGGAGAAGGAAAGCAATTGTCCAAGAGTCATAGATAAAGATCTGATACCTGGAGGCCCTTTTGCATCTTGCAGGCAGCTGTGATGGAGATGATGACTTAAGCAATTGTCCATTTAGTTTTCATAGTATTTCCAGTCAAACATTTATAAAATCCCTCTAGAGAGAAAAATTGTGGACAGCTATTATGGTATGTTCCCCTTTTTCCTTGTATCCTGGGGAAAAACTGGCCAGCAAGGTGTTGGTTATTGACATTATTATGAAGCAATTAATTATAGCTCAAGTATGTTTCTGATTAATTTTATTGTAAGTGTGTGATAATAAATGCCTTTATCTTCACTCTGGTTTGCTGGTCTTTACTTGAAAGTCTATTTTTCTATTAACAGAAAATGGATTTCAGTTTATCAGGCTGCATTAGAAAACTATCTTATGCTTGTGAGGTGTTCAGTACTAGATGGTCCTAATGTATGGCTCTTAGGAAAAGCTTAGGGAAGATGGAGAAAATCATCTAATACTTGACTCTGAAGCCCTTGCATACAAGTTAAGGGCAGAGTTATGGGGTTTTGTTGATAATTTTACTGTTTTCTAAATGTGTTATATGAACCATTCAATACTGTTTTCAAAATCTGATCAAATACGTAGCATTGCTCCAAACAGCATAGTGGTGTGCAAATGTGATACTCCTAATCACTTGGAGGAGGGAAATGGAAAAAAGCTTGCTTTTTCTGCCACCCATTTATGCAATCCATTTTCCAAAAGAGACTTCCTGCTGTTCAGCTTTTGTCTAGAAGAAAGAGTTGGAAAAAAATTTGCCTCTCACCTTCTGCCCCTCTAAAATAGGGTAAGCAGTGGCACCATCTTAAGCACTATAAACAAAACTGAAAATTTGAGAGAAATTAAAAGGAGAACAGAAGGTTACATTTGCACAAAATACATAACAACAAATGTTTACAGAAATGAGAGATGATAATATTGATTAGAGCCAGCCAGAACTCTGAGCATTTGGCAACTTCCCACAGTCTTCATCTGCTTAAACATTTTTCTGGGGTTGACTGCATCCTTAGATAAGCCAATTTGTTGCACTTTTTGTTTAGAAATGTGGCAGTTCATCTTCTGCTTTGTTCTCCTCCTGTGATAACTACAGCAGCTGGCACATTTGCTGAAGGAACGAGTCACTTTGCTGAACCTCTCACACAGCAAGGTACCTCATGGATTGTCTCCAGGATGAGAAGTTGAAAAAGAATTATTTTCATTAGTTTCTTAAGAAAAAACAAGGTTTAACTTTCTAGGCAGTAAGTGGTGTCCTTCCTGTGAGTAGATGTAACTTGACATCTCCTAAAACTTCAGGTGGAGAGTTGCTTCAGGAAAAGAAGGAAAACTGAAAGCGATTGGGTCCTTAGAGACTCTGCTCTCAAGGCTAGACAAGAAACTAGACTTTGTTTTGGAAAGAGATGCGTCACTGTCTGGTGGGCTTTACTTACCTGGGACAGTTTTTTCTCCCTGGTGCGACAGCAGGGTGATAATTATGTTCCAGGGCTTGGTGTTCTTGCTCTTTAGCCTCTTTGTCCAGCTTGGCTGTTATCGTAACAGTGTTCCAAACAACTGAAGTAAAATATCTTAAATGGCTGAATTTAGCATGAAGTGAGTCAACCAGCATACAAATTTAATTTATTTATTTATAAATTAGTGTGGAGTCTCATCTATGGCATAGCAACCCATATGGTGCATTTGAGCATAAACTTACCAAACAGGTGCTTGTTTGTTGGCTTGGAGGTCTGAGTCACTGCAGTCTCTGTTTGAGACTGAATTATTGTTGCTGATGCTCTACAGAAGTTTGCAGTTGAAGTACCATGCTGAATGCATGCTAATGTCAGTATAGGCTGCAGTATGTAAAAATTTGTCTGTTGTGCAGAGAAAGAAGGAAGGTTATTGGCATTTGAAAAGCAGCAGGTGGCAGACAGAGTTGAAGCATAGTCTGGGTCAGCTGGTGGCTGATTAGACTAGTCTTAAGTACTTAACCTAAATTGACTTACCTTATATGATGTCAGTATTTGTCTTTTCTCCATTTGTATCATGTTCCATTAAGGATCAGTGCAGGCAACCTTCTTGGCGGGCAAGGAAAGCATGTGGTCTCTTGGGGTCTCTTGAGTTCTTGGGGACCAAAGAAATTGCACTTTGATGCAACAGGAAAAGCCACTTACTTAACAAAAAGCAATAACACACCTGAAAAGGTACAATGTGTAGGGAGATACTTGCTTTTATGGTATTTTGTGTTCTCTCCCACTTGCTCACTTTGGCTTTGTTCTACTGAAAATGTTGATTATTCTAGTTGTAATAAACTTGTAATCAATCCTTGCTGTTCTGAGTTTAAAAGCTTTTCTGTCCTCCTTGGTGTGCTGTCTGTAAGGAGAGGATCTGGGAGGCTCTGGATCATACTTCTGTCTTATCCAGGGTCCTCTAACAACTTTTCTGTTATTCAACAGCTATTACCGTAAATTCGGTCTCAAAAGAGCCCCCTAAGACTTAGTTCGAAGTTTTAGAAGTCAGGCATTCTTTATTGCAGCACTGGATGCACAGGGGATCATTACACCTAACGTGCATGTCAAAAGACAAAAGCACACTTACTATATACAGTAAAAGAAATGAATATTCATGTAATTCCCCAAAAGTACACACCTATTTCCAAAGGATGTAATGAATAAGGTAATACATTGTGCAAGTGTACTAAAATTTGGACAAGGGTCTCTGAGGAGCTTCCATGGGGGTTTTCGATGGTCTGTGGTGGTCCCTAGTGGTTGTTGAAGAGGTGTCTTTGTGTCCTTTCCATGAACTCTGAGGGGTTTTTTTAATATATGGCCTTGTCTTGGCTCATTGCTCTTGTCTGTAAAGTTTCTCAGCTTTCTTGACTACCACAGGTGTCTGTTGGTTTCTTTGCCCTCCCCAGGATGTACCCATCACAGCTGCAAAAATTATGTCCTTGGGTGCATTCTTGTCTGAGGCACCTTACAGCAATTAGCACCAACTGCTTGCAGACATCAGCTAGCAAGCATCACAGCAAGCAGGTACAAATGTGTTTGGGGTTTTTTTATTGCACAGGCTACTAGTGCCAACATCTTTCCATTTCTAGAACATGTGATGTTGTATTTTAGTCTCTTCCCTTAGGTGATACGGCAGCTTCATTTAGGATTCAGTTTAAGAATATCTGTGTTACTTGAAAATTATTATAATCTTAAAAATAAGAGGCTATTTTGCCTCCTTTAAAACTAGCTTTAAGTTATGAAGTTAGAGATTTAATATCTGTTTATTCAGGTATTTATCTGAGTCTTTCTATTTTAGATGTCCTTATTTACTATCCCAGATTACACGGTGTTCTCCACAGTTGCAAGGAGAGGTGCATTGCTTGTGCTTACCTCCACAAAGTTCTTGGTCACCTCTTAGGTGAAGACTTAGTGTGAAGTGAATCTCTGGCAAGACTTCTTTAATGCAGCATGACTATTGAGCTGCAGGTGGGACCAGGAGCAGTATGGGACAATAAACTATGACAGTACCAGGAATGGAAGGATGGGATGTGTAAAAGCCAAGTAAGAGTTGAATCTCAAGCAACACTGAAGGCAAGTCAGGTTTAACAGCTGGTTCAATATTCCCCAAACACAGACTGCCAGTAGAAATGAAGACAAAAAAAAGACGGCTGTATTTGACAGTAGCTTGTTCTGAAGCAGTCAGTGTTTTCATTTTTACTTGCTTTCACTCAGGCAGAGTCTAATTGTGATACTGCCTGTTGCACGGGAATTTAAGAAGTACTGCACCTCTCCTAACGAGGAACTATGTCAGGTAGGTCAGGTACAGGCCATGTTCTCACTGTCCTTTTCGTACTCTTAAATCTCACTAAGGTGAGAGAGGGAAGTTTGCAAGTTTTGGGTGGCCAGTCACACCCTCAGTAAGAGACTGAATCAGACATGAAGCACTCTGGCCAGGTCTCTGGGTAGTCTCTGCTTTTGATGATGGTAACTGAACTTTGTTAAGTAAATTAAGTTACTCGGTCTGAACCAGATGCTTTTGAGTGTGCCCTTACATTTATAGAAAATCCAGACTCCTCCAGGAGGAGGGACATGTACTGCAGGAGGTTGTGGGGAACCAGGGACATCAGAGAAGGGAGTGTAGGAGCAAGAGCAGGGGGTAAAGCAGTACAAGCTGAAACAGCACTTGTGGCAGAATTGCATTGCTCTGCAGGAGTTAAAGTGATATGTGCACAGCAAGGCCAAAGAGGATGACAGAAGCATCATTAGCTCAGATGAATTCTCTTTGCAAATACAAGATAATATCACAACAGAACCATTTCATTTGAATGGGCTGCTTAGATGGGTATCCTACTGACTTTTCTAAATGTGGATATATATCTTTAAACTAGGTACTCTGCAGGTAAACAGGTAAAACTCGGGATTTATGGTGTTCCCCTCTGTTAGGCAAATAGCTGGACAATCACATTATTTCAATTGAAAATAAGTATTCTTGCACTGTTAGGAGTTTGAATATCAAAGTTATTGTATTTACAGATATGCCACAAAAATAAGGGAAGGACATGGGGTGAAGGTGGTCTCCATATGATTTGTTACCTGAGAGCTTTCATAGCTTCATACAACTTTGTATACAATGACCTTGTGAGAAGTTGGCTGCAGACCATGGCAGTATGCAGCAACAGCCTGAAGTCACTGTCATAGATGAAGGCTTCAGCTGTGACAAAGTACACAGTATCTTCACAAAAATCCAAGATGATGGGAAGAGCTAGTTGGTGTCTTTCTTTGCCCTGGGAACTCTTACAGCAATCCTTTAAAAAATGAAATGAAGTTGAGAAGCTGACTCTTATTTTCCTCAGTGTCTTTCTTCCACTCACAGGTTCAAACACGAGCAGAGATGACCAGATGTTAGTGACAATTGTTAGTTTTTAGACTCATTACTACGTAACAAGAAGTTGTTTTTACCATTTTTTGTAATCGGCAATACAGAGACTCACATAGATCAGTGCAAGTCACTCAGACCTTGTGTTAAATTCTTTCAGACTCTTTCATAATAGCAGAACATTGAGCTGTTGCCAAATTCACATTTTTAAATTCACATAAAGTTCCTCTCCTTTATTATGTGCCCTTTTTATTTTTGTACAAGCCACTTGCTTTTCCATGAGCAATGCTCTCAAACTTCAGCAAAGTCAGGTCATTTTGAGGCTCAAAGATACTGCTACTTAATAATTTTTTTCCAGTGGGCTGAGTCAATATTAATGACTGTGATCTGCTGGTATCTGTTGAAAACTTAAGTTACTTCTGTAACTGTAGAAGTGTAAATAGTAGTGATAGTCCTGTTCTGCCTTATGAGATTGGACATAAGGAATCAGTGGAGAAAGGCATTTTCATCACTGCTGCTGACTAGCTGTTTTATTACAGGTATCTATCCCTGGGAAAACATTTCCCTCTCGAGGAGCTACTTGGGAACTGAGATAAAGGGGGCAAGAAGAAGGATAAAGGATAGTGCAGGGCAGGAGTAGTGCATCACATATCAATCACATTACCTGCTTCCTAGATTTCACAGCACCTGCAAAGGGCGAAGTTGCCTAGCTTTTCTTAAATTAAAAAAAAACCCAACCCACGTTTTATTTTTCATTCTTCACATGTAGGTGCAAGTACAGTACACAGCAGTATAGGACTACTGCTGAACATGCATTTCTCCAAAGCTGCTTGTGGCCCTTGCACCTCAGTTACTCTTCAGAGTTATATACTTTTTTAATGAATAGAATATATATATATGATAAAATTATGCATGTAATGTAATGCTTGCTTGTTTAGATCATCAAAGTTCTTTTTAATTGTTTGGAGTTTTCACTGTAGCTCCAAAGTGGCTTCTGACCAAGTCTTGTGAATGCTTCAGAAAGTAGACTGATGTGATCATTGTGTGATAAGATTACTTGATCTTTGAAGGTGCCGTCACAGTAATGTGTCTGTGGTACAACACTGTAGTCAAGTTAGTTCTGTCTACCAAAACTTATTCTAGGATAGTGTAACACAACTTACACAGCTGTAGCACTAATAGATGTGATTTAGGTCTTGCTCAAGTACATGGATCACTGCAATGGTTGTTTCAGAAACAGTGAGGTGATATAAATACAGTCAATCCCTGACTTGTATAAAAGAAGGAGGTTTTGTTTCTCCTAGAGTATTTTAATGGGGCAAAAATATAATGTGAAGAAATGGCATTGGTTGCATACTTTATAACTTATAGACATATTTTCTTGGAAATGCTGGTGACAAACACCTTCAACAGTATTTTTTTTTTTTTTATTTGGGTTGCATAAAGCATGCAATTACAGTGATTTAGCAATCTGTCATTTTCACAAACACGTATCTTTAAACTTTAGAATTTTTCTATAATTTAGTGTGAAATTGTGTTTCTGTGTACTACAGTTCCCATAAATGCTCTGTTCTAAGTTTACACAAGTTTTTAAAGTCATGGTGGGAGCTACTGAGTGCATAAGTATGCACTCCATCACCTTTTGAGTGCCTCTGAAATACACACAGAAGAAGGCAGAGCAAGAGAGAGACAGTTTTGCCCAGGCACTGTGACAGCAAATGCCCGTTTCAGGTCAGGTGTCTTAAATGCTCGTGTTTGACAAAAGAATTCTCCTGGTCCAACTTCTGCCCTAATTTGAGTTCACTTGGTTGCCTTTTGATTAAATTGTTTGATGGAAGGTTTTGCACAGTATGACTTGAAGGCAGTGCTGCATGTGGAGCTTAAAACAGACCTTCTTGTGAAAAAAAGGGTAATGATTACAAAGGGCTTTTTAATTATTTATTTCTTTTCTGAAGTGATGGCAGTTGTGCCATAGATCTTTATGCTTGTTTGAGAAGCTGTATTTTTCTATTTGTGTGTGCTTTTGGTTTTGCTTTCCTCTCTGCAGCAGGTATAACTTTTGATTGCTCATATGGAGGTTACCATGGGTGGTAGAAGTGGAAGGTGTTCAATCTGACGGGCTCCCTTTGACAGTCAGCCAACTGTGTTGTGGGAATCTTTGCTTGTTTTATTTATTTCAAAGTTGGTGGGTATCTAGAGTAAATGTATTCAGCCATTTGGTTTTGGATGTGTTGATTTTCCCTTTTGTCTGTGTTTGATCCTGTATACTGAGAAGTCTTCCAGTTTTTTTGGTTATGAGTTTTGTGGAGTCTTTTTCCATCATGTGGCACAAAAATAGTTGCAGGACTAAGTAATATAATGTGGCACTTCATTTTTTCCATCTATGCAATGAACTGTAACATGGTAAGTAAGACCCACACATAATGATTCAAAGCAAACCAAAACAGGATACATGTTGGGTTTTTTTTCTCTCTTATTAGCTACTAGAGCAGAAACATGCTGGAATCTTGACTGAGAACAGGCATTATTTCAGTGTCTTGCCAGCATGAGTCTAGTCAATAAGGAAATCTATTGATCCAGCTTGTAGTCCTTTCCCTTTTATTTTTCTTTTTTTTAAACAAGGTAAGTAAATAAATTAAAATAACCCCCTCCTATTTACTCAAATAATTGAAAATGCTAGGCTCAATTTAATTTCTCAAGTGACCTTTTTGCTCTGATAAACTAGAAGTGTGGCTGTATTAAGTTGAGGCAGACAAAGTGAAATAATATCTTTAAATATGTTGAAATCCTTGCTAAACTGATAGCTCTATGGTCTCCGTCAGAGTATCTGTGACAGGCTCTATTCAAAACGCTTTTTTGCGTAGAAGAGGAACTTATATCAGGGAAGCTCTGAGAACTGTTGATTCATCCTCCATTAAAAGTCCTTGAACCCTTCCTTATAATAGAATAACATACATTGTATTTGCCTTTCACAGTAAGTGCAGTGGTGGAGATGCAGCCAAGATTCAAGAAGGGTAAAAGCTGGACTGCAGAAAATAGAACTATATAGGGATTGGCTTCATAGGTTACAAAAATATTAAACTGTATAATTTTTTATAGTTTTTTCATGAGGAACACCAGAATATTGCAGTGCTTGGTATCTGTCTTTAATCAGCTGGGTATGAACATGTATATTCTGAGAGTGTAAGGGGTTATTTTAATTTCCTTTTGCGTCCTTGGCTAATGAGCTACTACTGGATTCTACTTAATTATTCCCCTTTTGATTTTTGTCCATCTCTGATCTTTGTCTAGATGAGCAAGTTGCTTTTATAGGTGTTGCTTGGAATTAGCAAACTTTTTTCAGTATGATGATATTCCATTTTTAGAAATGAAGCAAATCCACTTTTTGAACAGCAATTTGTACTTCAGACGTTATTTCATAGGGAGTTTTAGGGAGTTGCCAGTCCTGAACTGGTTGACTGAAGAAATGCAGATTATGCAACTTTCACATTTGCAGTTTTATTGCCAGCTACAACTGCAACCCTCCTACCAGTTAACCAGTCTTCTGGCCCGATGGAGACCTCTCCCAGTTTCTCCTTTTTGTATAATTTAGAAACATGTTTCCAAAGGGATACAGTTATGTTCCCTGTACCTTTAATTGCATTCTTCCCTTTTGCAAAAAGGAAGAACCTAACTTGCAAAAAAGCCTTACACCAAATACCTCCTTTTTTGTACAAGTCAGGGATTGACTGTATTTATATCATCTCACCGTTTCCGAAACACCCATTGCAGTGACTCATACATAATCCCTTAAGGACTAAAAAGAACATTTTAAAAATAAAGAAGCATGCATTGAATTGGAACCAGAAAAGCTGAAGGAAATCCTCGATCTAGCCCTATAGAAAAAATGATCTGTGGAAAAAACGTTTTTCTATATTACTGTATGTAAACAGCTTACTCTGTACCTTTATAAAGATGTAATGAGATTTTGTTGTTTATCGTCAGATGTGAGAGAATTCACAGATTTTTTTGCTTCTCTCCCTTCATTTTTGGACAACCTAGAAGTGCAGGGTTCAGATGTATGTCATGCTCACTTCTACTGAACCCTCCCTTCACTTCATTGTCATTGATTTGTCTCTCAAAGTTTTTCAAATTATTTTAAGACTATGTTGTTTTTCCACGTTAGAAAGGTTATTGTGATTTGTTTGGGTTTTGGGGGTTTTTTTTGCATGTCTTCCAGTTTTAGTTGTCACTGTATGACTCTTTTAGAAGTTTACTACATTTTTAGCTGAGCCAATCTTTTAATCACTGAGTCACACTGATTAAAAATTTTTTTTTTTGATATGTCATTAAATCATTTGTATAAAAAAAGGGGGGGGAGGAGGTCATAATTCTTAAAAGAGAAGAAGCTCTAGAATTTCCTAAGGCATTGAGGCTTATATGATGACCAAAATAGTTCTTTGATTGTGGCTTGACTTAGCTTTTTTTTTTTTCCAGATGTTACTTGGAAAACCTTTGTCTCAATTATCTCTGGAGAAACAAATAACCTTCAGCAGCTGTAGTCTGCCCCACCTATTTAAACACCGCTAGTTCCCTTTTTTTTTGTAGAAATGCTCATAAAATGTTGAGTCAGAGCTGATTTTCTTCATAGCATCCCATATGATGTTGTGTTTTAGGTTTGAGGCCAGGGGTGGGGAGGGAGGAGTGAGCAGCTGTGTGGTTCTAAGCTGTCTGCAGAACTTAACCCACAGTAAATGCCTTCCATTGTATTTGTCCTAGGGACATAAGAATTGGAGGAAAGAGGTGAATGAGTGTGTTCATGTATAATTTTCATGTTTTATGCAATATCTTCCCAGGCCTGCAAAAAATAAATATATTTCATGTCTAGAAGAGAACAGCAAATAAATGCATTACAATGCAAATTGTGCATAACAGTTATAATGAGGCTAAATGTAATACAAGATAAGTCATAGTTCTGACAACAGCAAAACGCACAAACTACTTTGAGAAGTGTTATGTTTCAGTTGGAGAACTGGCTAAGTGTAAGGTTGTAACTGTTTACAGATGATAGCAGTGAAATGAAAGGGTACTTAATTTCATACAGACCAGGGTCATAAGAGATTCCTGCCTGATTGAGACTAGTGATCCAGGGTGGTGTCTGAGAGCAGCAGCATGTAAACCTGGCTGCTTTCTGTGCTCTCTTCTGTTTGGACTCTTCCAGTGTCTACAGCTGTTGAATTAGAACTTTTAGAAGGTACCCCCTGCCCAGCTTTTATATAAAATATAAATTATATATTCTATATAGTCCACTGTAGACCTGTCATCCATCATGCTGTCTCATCCCTTATTCGGCTGTTTGTACCGTCTCTCTACAACATCCTGTGCAGCATATTCCAGGAGATCACTGTGCAAAGAACATGTTTTGGTTGATCTCCTATCAGTTTTGTCAAGTGCCTCTACTTCTTGTATTTAGGGTAAACAGTGGGTTTCCATTCAATTTATCAGCACCTTCTAAAGTTCACTTGTATGCCCCTCAGCCATCACATCTCCAAACTGCAGAGTTTTAAGATGAAAGGAGAGCCTTTCTGGTCTTTCATCTCAAGGCACCTATCTACCTTCTCTTCCTTTCTGATTGCCCTACTCTGTCCCTTCTTTAAGTCCTTTTGAGATGTGGAGACCAGAACTAAATATTACTGAAGACATAAATGCCTCAAAATCTTATGCAGTCAAAATGATGCTCTCTGTAAGCATCCTTTCCTGATGATGCCACAATTTTGTTGGCTTTTGTAACTGCCTCCTCAATCAGAGCAGGAATTAGATGCAAGTTGGTAAGAGCTGAGTGCTCAGCAGTGTTCTGACAGCTGAGTGGCAAAGCCCTCCTTTTGATTTCTAGGGTAAGTGTGAGATGATGCTCTCTTCAAAAGTCTTTTCAGGGCTTTATTTAGATACGTGCCAGCCTTCTACCTCCTTGCAAAATGTGCCTTTTCATATGACCTTATCCTTGTCTTTCCCACGCTGGCTTTTGAGTTCCTCAAAAAATGATGATGGAAGAACAGAATAATGTAACACTTCTGCTTTTTGTATGTCTTTCCTGTTTAAAGTAGAACAAGCAGAGAGGTCAGAAAGTTTCTTGAATAAACTCTTAGTATTTTGAATCTGAGCCAATCTGGCTCCTATTGGTATCACGTTAATCTAGGTATATTTTATACTGGATTTTTCTTAATTTATGAAGTTCTGTTATGCAGAATGATATGAGGAAAATAATGTAGTAGTAAGTATTGCGTCGTTTAGTTAAACGTGAGCATGAGTCAGCATTGTGCCCTTGCCGCAATAAAGGCAAACTACGTGATGTATTACACGAGGAAGAGCTTAGCCAACAAGCAGAGGGATGTGGTTTGCTTCCCGACACGTGGCATTAACAAGACAGCATCTGGAGTACTGTGTCTGGTTTCTCCTTCTGCACTACCCAACACTGAAGAGATGTTAACAAATGGAGAGGACCTAGGAAAGACCTGCTAAGGAGGCTAGAGGGCTGCAGCATGTGACACAGTCACAAAAAGGGTAGAGGAGCTCATCTTGTTTTGGCTGGAGAAAAATCTAATGAGAAATCTGATTGCATCTTTTTACCCTCCAAAGTGAGGTTACAGACGAAATGGAAATAAAATCTTCTGAAAGGACAAGAGGCAATCATCACAAGATGCAACGTAAGAAACTTCTGCTGAGGTATGAGGAAAAATACCTTCACTGTGAGACTCGTCAAGTGACTGGAGCAGGTTGTCCAGAGAAACTGGAGGCTTTTGGGGAGTGACTGGATGAGCCTCCGAAAAGCCTGATCTAACTGTGAAGCTATCCCTGCTTCCAGTAGGTCTGAATAGGTGACATCCTTCTGATTTCAGTTTTTTTCTTTGATTCGATATTTAGGAATAGATAGTGAGACATTGCTAAAATGTGTGTGCAGATTTCAGCAGGATCAAACATCTGTAGTGTTTACAAATAGATATTTTAGCAGGAAATCTGAACTTTCAGCAGTGTTTGCCTGTTGTCCTGTTGTTCTCTTGGACATAGTCTTGGAAAAAGCGGTGACTGTATGTTTTGGGGAGTGTTCATAGGTGGGGCTGTTGTACTCTGGAGACATTCAGACACTTTCTGTCCAGTTTCTTCCAAAATCACCCACCCTTGTTTGAACCCCACCAGCCTTGTGGTGACTGAAAATGCTGAACAGTTTTCAAAATCCCAGCTTTTCTTCTCAGTGAGAACTTAAAATCTCTTGGTGGGAAGGCAGGGAGGAGGGCTGTAAAATGGTAAAGTTGTTTTCAGCAAGAATGCAGGAGATAACCAGTGCCAGTGCCTGTGACAGTTCTCTTTAGCCCCAGCAGTGCTTCCCCTGGCAGGTTTGTCTGTGTGGCCATGTAACAGATCAGATCAGGGCTGCATCTCATTTTTGCCTGCTGTCCCCAGTGCCTTCAGCTTACCTCACAGCTCTAAAAAGAGTGCTGCTGTTGCAAGCAGAGGGAGTAATGCTTGGTGGGAGCAAGTCAGGAGAGTGAAGGGTAGAGATTAGATGTGGCTCCAGGCTGCCGCAGATGTGCGTGCCAGATTACACGTAGTCATGGCATTCTTTCCCAGCACCGAAGCACATTTAGGCTGTATCTAGCAACTGCTGAGACACTGTAGAGGTCTCAGCAGCTGGTACATGTGGCCTCAGAAACACCCTGTGTCCAAGAGTGGCCCCAGGGATGGCGTGTTCTGCATTGCAGCATTGTCTGCTTCAGTACCACCCTCTTCTTCATAAAATGCTCTGTTGGAGCTCCCTGCCCATTGGTTTGATGTGTAGCCTGAACTATGTTCAAGTTAACATGTCCAGTGTGGGCATTTGGTCTTTGGGAATGCTTTGGGCATTAGCCCGTTTCCAGGATCCACTCACCTAGGTAAGTGTGGACAATGGCTGGTGATGTTCTCCAGCAGCCAGCTACTTTAGTAAAAAGTGTTCATTGACCCACTTAACAGAAACTTCTCCTTTCTTGCATAACATGTATTTAGTGCTGACTCTCAATGCATTAAGGTACTGGATTTAAATAAATAAAGGGTCATCAGTATATATGATCTCCTGCTGTTTCTCTGTGTGTGTATATATAGGATGACAAAGAAGCCAACAGACCCATGCCAAACAAAGGAGACCATGGACTAGGAAATGAGAAGTTCAAACCTGTGGTACCTTGGCCTCATGTTGAAGGTGTGGAAGTGGACTTGGAATCCATTCGAAGGAAAAATAAGGCCAAAAATGAACTAAATCATCATGGTGGTGGTGATAACAAACAGCAAAACATCATCCAGAGGCAGTATCTCACATTTAAGCCTCAGACATTTGTGTACCGAGATCCTGTTCTACGACCTGGAGTCCTTGGTAATTTTGAGCCCAAAGAGCCTGAGCCTCATGGAGTTGTTGGTGGTCCTGGAGAGGAAGCGAAGCCATATGTTTTAGGACCAGATTACAAAGAATCCATTCAAGCCAGCATTAAAGAGTTTGGGTTTAATATGGTGGCAAGTGATATGATCTCTCTAGATCGGAGCGTTAATGACTTGCGTCAAGAAGAGTAAGCAAACTTTTGTTTTCTTTTAGTTCTGTTTTTATGAGGTTTAAGTATGTTCTTTCCATATATCTTAGCTGATGCTTGAACAAATATTATTAATTAGGCCAGATAATTCAGGCTTCTTGTTCTGACAGTCAAGAGTGCTGTTTCCATATATTATTCTTAATGCTGTTGCAATGATTCCTTTAATGAATAATTAATCTATATTATCTCCAAAGTCATCTGTTTTAGTGTCTGTTTGCATGTTCCAGGTCCAGCCACAGTCTTTATTGTCATATCTTTTTTTTAATCCATAACTTAAGATTTTTTTTTTTAAGAAGGAATACTTTTTTAATTATTTCCTAGAAATTCCTATACTAGTTAGTTTATTCAGTTTTGGTTTCACGCTGATACTTTAAAATTTAACACTAGATAAATAAATAGAACAGAAGCAAAGAAATATTGTTCCCTTTAAATAATTCTGCTTAATTACCTGCATTATCAGAAGTATAGATCTGCCATATTGGGGTTTGAAGTTGAAGGAGGAGTGCTCTTCTAACAGTTTCTCACTGCATTTGTCATAAAGAAGGAAGCAATCTTAAGAGAAAACATTTTTTACTTGCTAATAGTGTCCACTTTGGTGTGGGGAAATTCTTGGAAGTTATTAACATTTGCTCAGTGTTTACTAACAGCTTTACAGTAAACAGCAAACTGATTGATTGATGGGGGGGGGGTTGTTTGGGTGAGGGGGGTGGAGTGTTTGGTTTGGGGTGGGGTGGGTGTTTGTAGGAGAGGGTATACAAATTTGGATACAAAATGAGGTACTTGCCTGTTTTCACTTCCCCCTCATCCCTAGCAGTGGAGCTATGATGATCCCTGGATTGGGTGCCAGCCTCTGGGTTGTATGCTCTGTTTGGTTGGTCACTGACTGGTTACTGAGGCTCTGCTGTGGCCTTTTATAGTGGGTGTTGTTCCATTTTGTGAGGTAGAAGTGGCCAGCTGTGAGTCTGACTCATGCCTGTGCATGTATGGCTGCTTGAATTTACTATCTGGTGTATACTCACTGAAAGGGAATGAAGTGCACAGAATATAGCTGTGCTGTCTTTCTTGGGTGACTTACTGAAGGTTTCCATTTGCTAGCAGTCAGAGGAGAGGATTGTGCCCATCTGCTGCTGGTGGTGAGGAAGCGTTGGCTGTCCTGGGGTTCACTTAAGTTTTCTTTCTTCATGGCAGTGAGCAGTTGGACCTCTGTGCTAAAGAGATTTTTCTGAAGGGGAAGAAATAACCTGTGTAGGTCAGCATTTCCTTTTAGGAGGTTATTCCCTAGACACTGCTGCTTCTGTTGAGGCATTTGCAGCCACTCGGGTCCCTTTTGTAGGAGGCAGCAGGACTAAGAAAACTCACAGAGGAAAACCATTTACCCGTCAGGTGTTGTGATTAACTCAGCAGAGGGGAGCTGATGCCAGGAGTTCGTGTGAGCAGAGCTTGCTTTGGTCCTGCCTTCCCGAGGAAGAGGGAAGGGGAAGCAGGTGGAAGCACGCTCCCTTTCCTCGCTCTCTGCTCCGCAAGGACAGCAGAGCAGAAATGGCAGCATGTTGCATGCAGGTGGGACTGGGCTGCCTCTGCACAGGTTAGCAGCCATATCTTTGGTAGCAGAGCTCAAGTATTCCCTCCCCTCTGTTTTTCCCCAAAGTGGAGGGCGTCAGAGAGCATATTCATCTGCCAAATAGTTCCACATCTATAGCTTCTTGAAGTATTTTTTGTCATATTCTTGGAGTTTGTCTTTAATTCTGTTCTGAAGGGGAGTAATAAATAGAAGTTCCCAAAGAAGAATTAAGTACTTCACATACTTTGAGGAATAGGAGGGACAGCCATGTGACCAATCAGAACAGAAAAGATGAATTTTAGAAACCTCCAAGTTTAATTTCCTCCAAGCACACTTGCAGATAAGTCTTCCAAATCAAAGTTAGGTTTTATTGTTCAATGTTCTAAGTGAGCAAACAAAACAGCATGAAAAACACGGACAAAAGGCATCTTTCAGACTCCTTTGTATCAAATATTTTATGTATTGAATGTTTCGGATGCTTGCAATTGTCCTAGCTAGCTTAAAGGTTTGTAGCTTCCATGTTTCTCCTGGAAGTGGTAGAAGATAGCAGAAGCAGTGTAAGATTGGCTGGTACTGCTACATGCTTTCAGGTGTTAAGCATACTTTATTGTTTATTCCCCAATATTGGTGAGAAATGCAGCAAAAGGTAGCAGATTGTCTGTTGGTTGTATCATTTATTTTCCTTCCTCTGATCTGTTCAAAAAGTCCAGAAGCCATTTTGATTGATAGGGCTGGTCAACATTCTGTTTAACCGTACCAAAGAGTGGTATAATAATCTTTTTTTTGGTTAATGGTATCTTGGCATTGATAATTGAGGAAGTCCTTTTAGGCAAAGACTAGATTATTCATTCATATACATTAAATTCCAGGTAGATCTCACCTCAGTCTTCTCTTCGAAACATCAAAATTGTTCAGCATCACCCTAAGCAGTCTGGCTTGGTGAGTGAAGTATGCCAGATGCTTTCCCAGGCAGTGCTAGTTGGAGTGAAATAGTGCTGCAAGAACTGTCTCTCAGTTTAAAAGCCACATTGCCTTAGGGTTTGTCTGTGCTGGAGGGACAAGAGGAAAGAAATGCCAACAAAGAGGGATTCAATCCTGCTATGTTTAGATTTGACTTTGGAGTCAGACACGTTGCCAAGATGATTTGCCAGCTGCCTTTATTGATTCAGTAGGAACTTTGCTGGTGATTGTAGACAGTCTCAGCTGCTGTAAAAAGCTTTAACTCTTGCTGCACTCTGTAGAGAGGAATAATGTTGGATGGCCTGTTGAAGTTGTTTGTTGGGTACAACAGAGTATTTCCATTTTGCCGGTACTGCATACTCTTGCCTTAAAGATTTTAACTGATCTATTTCAAGGTTAAAGCCAAGCAGTTCTGTTGGCATACAGCAAGTCATAGGTTTGCCCTCTGCAGGAGGGCCAGGGGAGCCATAAACTGGGTTTAAGTGGGGCAGTACCCATTTTCTACCATATTTCTAGTTGCAGAAAAGTAGAGCAGGCTTAGCAAGCCCTGTCCAAAACCGCTGTACAGTTGCTGGAAGAAAAATTTTTCTTAAAACTTGGTGGTTTTACCATTTTTGGACCTTTTTAATTATTCTGATAGGTGGCAGCCTTTTAAGAGCAGTCATTTATACTGAATTTTACATGTTGTCCCTGCCTCCTAGTAGACCTGCAATAAAACTAATGCTACCTTTAGGGAAGAAGGATATTAAGTTGATTTCTCCCTGAATACTTTTGTGTGTGATCAGGAGTCTGCACAGAGGTAAAGCTACAGCAAAAACAGAGTGATAAAAGTTTCTGGATGATCTTTGATTCAAGATAAGCACACCATGCTGGGGAAATAAAAAATGGACACAGGTTTTTGGATGAATGCTGCTAGGTAACAAGGTGTGCTCTCTCTCAAAAAAAGAGCATTGCTGCTAGGGAGAACAAGAACTGATTTATTTTTCCAGCATAATGAGCTACTTGTCCAGAGTATTTTAAAATTAAAAAATTAATTTTAAAAAATACAGCTGTAGTGGATCTGACCAGAGATTATTTTTCTTGACAGTCTTGTCTCTAGCTCTGGCCAATAACATATGCTTGGGAGAAAACATACAAGAATGGACTAAATTTCATTCCTAGCAACCGGTGAGCTGGGACACTTGAGCCAAAAATTGCAACAGGATTGTCATGCTTCATAGACCTTTTTCTGTGCATAGACTTGTCTTTTAAATGCATTTATACTCTTGGAATTAATGACATCCTGAGTCAGTGACTTTTTCCAGGCTGAAGAACATCATGTTTGTTTAACCTCTCCTCCCGGATACTGTCATATACCTCTGTTACTCTGCTGCTCTGTGATATGGGAATATTGGACATAGCTGCATCAAGCTACTATATAAATGTTTCATGTTCCTTCCTTATTATTTCTACCATTCTGTTTGCCCTTTCATTAACTCTGAGATAAAATGCTCAAAGAGCTATCCATGTTTGACTCCAAGATTTTTATTTTTTTATTGAGTGGTAATGCCAAGTTTAGAGTCTGTCACTGAGTATACAAACCTGGACTAACTGAAGAGACCTGCTGCAAGCTTAGTCTTCCAACAGGTTTAAAATAGAGATGTGAGTAAAGTGATTATCACTCTTAAAAGTCTAGTTGCATGGTCTGTGGTTAATTGTTATGTCAAATCAGTGAAAAATGTTCTTTCTTACGTTCTCCTGGAACACATTAGTTCTGCAGCATAACTATCTAAGCAGAAAGTGTTGTATAATTATATCAGTATATTTTAAAAAAATATTAATAAAAATCCCAGTGTTAAATGTTGTCATTGTGTGTCGGCCACCTCCTGACAGGGCAGAGACAAACTGCATTTTGCTTTTTTGGTCGTTATGCTAAATGGATCCTTGCAGGACATAGCCTTATGCATTTTATTCCCAGTGACTGTTGTTAATAATTGGTTTGTTGGGGAAGAAGGTAATAATTTGAAGTTGGAAGCTTTTTCATTGTCAGGATAATGAATGTGCTCTTGGTAAAACCACATATTCCCAATCACCTTCTCCTTGTGCACTTGGAAATGGCTTCTGGCAGCATATGCTCTGTCATCTTTCCAGTGGCTGAGATGAGACTGGCTCGCTGTAGTTCCCTGGATCCTTCTTGAGGATGAGCATGGCATTTGCCTTTGCCAGTGCTCAGGAACCACTGTCAAGAATCAGGATCTTGTTTAAATGGCAGAGCATGACCTCACAATGACATCACAAGCTCCCTCAGCACCATCTGGTACAGCCCATCCAGTCTCACAGACTTGTGCTGTGTTTATGCCATTTGCTGTGTGTGTCCAGTGAAGTGGTTCCTGACCCACCACCCTTCCTCTGTGGTGGATATTCCTTTACTTCTGCAGATTTTGCCCCTAAACACAGGGACTTGGGAGCAAACCTGGCATGTAAAGACTGAGGGAAATCAGGTGTTGAGTGTCTCAGTCTTTTCTGTGTCCTCTGACACCAAGTTGCATCTCATTCAGCAGTAAACCCATGGTTTTTTAGTGTTCCTTTTGCCTACAAGCTCTTCTTGTTGCCCTTCCCATCTCATGGATTTCAACTCCACTGGAACTTTGCCTTTAATTCTCTCTGCATGTGCTCAGGCAGTATTTTTCTGTACTCCTAGGTAGCCAGTCCATGTATCTACTTTCCCTACTCTTCTTTTTTTTGCATTGGAGCTCCCTCAGAAGCTGGTGCAGCCAGCTGGGCTTTCTGCCATGCCTGTTTGACTTACTGCATGTGGGAATGGGCTGTTCCTGTGTTTTGGGGAGGTTGTCCTCAAAGAAGCCTTTCTGGGCACTTTTTGGCAAAGTTGTAACACCTGAAATCATTAATTTTTCATGGCAGATGTTAGAAAACCTTTAAATAATGGTTTCTATATGAAAGAGTCAAAAAGGGAGAGAAAACTGCATGATGGACAACACCACAGGTGACTAAAGAATCAGTATTCAGTTTTTCTAAAAAATAATGTAGCTACAATGTATTAGTTGCAGGAGTCTCTTTGTAGTTTATCTCAGAAACACTAAGCAGCAATGCAAGTTTTCCCTTATGAAGTTCACTTTCACAGTAGAACACTCCATGTCTGCCGTTTCTGTTGGTATTGTTGTACTTTGCTGTGTTTGGGTCATGCTTATTGCACTTAAGGTTGAAATTTAAGTGAAGAAACATTCTCTTAAAGTATATTCTAAGCGATGCTCTGTGAAACTCCCAATCTGTCCTATTAACCAACTTACATCATGGTAGAGCCCTTAAGCCAGGGATGTTCATACTGTTGATCAGATTTTATGACAGGGTAATTAACTGTGTTGGCTGTAAGAAAGGATCAGTGCTCAACATGCTTTGCTCAGGCTTGATATGTTGTTGTTATCCAGCTCATGGAAGACTTGCTCACAAATTATTCTGACTGACCCAGAGGGTTTTATTCTTATGACTCTATTTAAGCTAGATTTTTTTTTTTGACAGCTTCTTTTGATAAATGTTGGAAGAATTATATCCTAAATAGTGTGACTGGGAGAGGAAGCTTCATGACTGTGAATGTTTAAGGGATGAGACAAATTACTCTCTTACTGGATTTTTTTTTTCAATATGGCAATAGATAACTGCTGTCTGCTCACCAGTGTGAGCCAGAATCTCAGCTGCATCACCCACACACATCTTTAAGTCTGATCATGGCAAAATAATATTTTTAAGTGTTTTTTTCCTTCCGTGGATTATCCAGTTTGACTTTTCCTTTTTAATGACGTTATTGCTGTTGCAGGGCATGCCCCCTAGGCCATAGAAATTCATACTTGAATAATTGAATCTGTTGCCATGGGTCACCTTTTTACTTCAAACAGCACAATTGACAATATGCCTTTGTTGAGAAACCTGAAAAAGTAACTCTTCCTTACTGGATTACAGTGCTCTTTGTGTACAGAAATACATTTTTGAACAACTGTTTTTGCAGCTCACAACATTTTATTAAACAAAAGGGAATGAGAATTGGCTTTTTTTTAAAAACTGTATGTGTAGTTTTGAAAGGTGTTTGGTTTTTTATTATTTTTGGTGCAATCAGAGGAGAGAATTCTTCCCAAAAATAAAGAGTTCTGACTTTATTTAGGAATACGTACATGCAGAGCTGTTAGTAAAGATATTTTAACATCTCATAGTTTGATGGTGACAGCTTGGACCTTTTGGTTCATCCAGGTGCTATTAAAAATATCAAACGGCAAAAAATTTTTGGTGCTGGACTTGAGTTGAAAAAATACCAAAATCTTTAGTGGTAAACAATTACTCAGGGTATGAAATAAGGCAGATAAATCTTGGCTGCTCATTAGAAATTGATGGTCTTTTTACTCTGGGCAAGTAACATGAATTTAGTATGTTCTCTTACAGTAAGTAAGCTGTCCAGTCAATCTTGTCGTAGCTAAGGAGATTGAATAGAAAAGCTCTGAAGTGGAGCCTGCTTTCTTCAGGAATGTGATTAGTTCCTTAATTATAGCACTGTGCAAATTACATATTTGATACTGTTATACAAAAAAAGATTTTAGTAATTACTGTTGGTATCTGTGTCATTGGAAATGGAGCATTAGGGACTTTGGTTTCATTTCACATGGTACCTTGGGAAAATCTTTTATTCAAGTGCCACATAGTACACTGGAACTATTCTGTAACCAAGAAAACTAATTTTATAGTATGTGTATAAATCTTTGTGCACCTCAGTGAGAGCTGGGTTTGAGAATCAGGTGAATTATAGTGGTCACGCTAAATCAGGAATACTGGCTTTCCACTGCAAGTTATCAGCTGCTTTACTGCTGGCAAGACTCCTAGAGGGAAAAAAAAAATGTTTAAAATGTAATTATCCATGTATTGTCAGAGCATCTCCTTCTGGTCAGGAAAGATTTGAATTCCAGGCATTGGCCTTAAAGCAAAACCAGACATTTTCTGTTAACGTTTCAGGTCCCAGTAGTGAAAGCTACAGTGAAGATGGATCCTGTGTATTTTTAGTGTTGGCTGCTAGCATTTAAAATATTAAGTTTCAACAGAGAAATAAAAAAAAGCTGACAGAGGCACTGGGTGTGTTATGTGTAGTTGGATTTTCTTAGCTGAATGTGTGCGTCTGAAATGAGAAGACCAAGCCCTGAACAGGACCTCTTACTCAACAAAAATATGTAGTGCAGTGCCTGGAGTATATTTAAATTCTGCCTTAAACCTTGGCTTTGGAGGAGGGGGCAGAGAAATCTGAGAGGTTTCCTGCAGCTGATTGTGTAACCCTCCAGGTGCAGTCTTACATCATAGAAGTTTTGGGGCAAATGGAGGAAGCATTCAGGCAAATGAGTTGTAAACTGAATGTGAAACTAAACACTTAAATTCTTATGCTCTGTCTTGTTCCTGTTAACCAGAATTTACTGTGGTAGAGCATTCAAATAAACTTGCATGATATAAGTGGGATTGGGCTCACCCTCAGCAAGTTTGCTGATGACACTAAACTGTGTGCTGTGGTTGACATGCTGGAGGGAAGGGATGCCATCCAGAGGGACCTGGACAGGCTTGAGAGGTGGTACCCTGCAAACCTCATGGAGTTCAACAATGCCAAGTGCAAGGTTCTGCACATGGGTCAGGGCAATCCCAAGCACAAATACAGGCTGGGCGAGGAGTGGATTGAGAGCAGCTCTGCAGAGAAGGATTTGGGGGTATTAGTGGATGGAAAACTGGCTGTGAGCCAGCAATGTGTGCTTGCAATCCAGAAAGTCAACCGTATCCTGGGTTGCATCAAGAGAAGTGTGGCCAGCAGTCAAGAAAGGTGATTCTCCCCCTCCACTCTCATGAGACCCCATCTGCAGTGCTGTGTCCAGCTCTGGTGCCCCCAGTATAAGAAGGACATGGACCTGCTTAAGTGGGTCCAGAGGAGGCCATGAAGATGATCAGGGGACTGGAACACCTTCTTTACAAGGACAGGCTGAGAGAGTTGTGGTGTTCCAGCCTGGAGAAGAGAAGGCTCTTGGGAGACCTTATAGTGGCCTTTCAATACCTAAAGGGGGCCTATAGGAAAGATGGGGAGGGACTTTTTATCAGACAGTGTAGTGATAGGACAAGGGGTAACAGTTTTAAACTGAAAGAGGGTAGATTTAGATTAGATATAAGGAAGAAATTCTTTACTGTGAGGGTGGTGAGACACTGGCACAGGTTGCCCAGAGAGGTTGTGGCTGCCCCCTCCCTGGCAGTGTTCAAGGCCAGGTTGGACGGGGCTTTGAGCAACCTGGTCTAGTAGAACGTGTCTCTGCCCATGGCAGTGGGTCTGGAACTAGATGATCTTTAAGGTTGCTTCCAACCCAAACTATTCTGTGATTTTATAAGTTATCATTCAGTCCAGCTGAGCATAGGCAGGAACTTCAAGGTTGAAGGTGGAAAGGAAGACATGGTAGAAATAAAAGTGTTTCTGTGGGACTGATCCCATTACCCCAAGCTTCTTTCTAGCCTTGTATTAAATTAGGTAAAACCTGTCAGCATTTGATCAATCAATAGTTATGTACAGCCAGGGCTTGAGTGGTACATAAGTAAATGCATCAAGCTGTAACTCCTGAACTAGTGCCCACCTCAATGGAAAAATCATGAGAATTGCCATATACAGTGAGTTGTAGTTTCTTACCAGTGTTTTCTGAGGACATAGCTGCTTCAAAGGGGAGAGGGGTGTGCATCGCAATAAACTGCTCCCGTGCAACTGACCTGCAGCAGTGTCATCCGCAGCTGGGGCCAAATATCTGCTTGCCCCATCTCCTCCCCACAGTGGTGCAGTGTGTCAGCATGCTGCAGAAGGGTTGGAGACATGCGAGGAGATATTGCATCACTTTAAACCAAAACAGGAAGAAGAGGGCTTTGGCTCCATCTTTCTGTAAGGTGACGTTCCCTTCCCCATGGAAGGGAATTTATTTTAGCCTTTTAGCTGCCCCAGTTCTCCTGCTTTATGGCATGTATTGTTTCAACTTTTTCAGTGTTGGGCAAGAATTTTGTGATTAAAAAAAATGCAAAGGTTATTCCTTTAATTTTCTTATGAGCCCTAATGTTGGGTCTCTGTACAAACCTTGCCCTGAAGTTGAATGGTGTCATGTTCAGAGGTATAAGAGATGTATGTAGCTTGTGCTTCCAGGGGCATTAATCACAAAACTTAGTCACATAGCCTTGCAGGCTGCCTCAGGAATGAAAACAGACAAAGCTTGTAGCTAATGTAAAAATAGGAAATACTGTTTCAGCATAGCTTTAATCTGTTAGGTAGTGTGTAGTAGAGGTTTTGCCGCTGTCTGCTAAGGGAGGAAGGGGGAATGACTCAGCTGATCCAACTGTCCTTCTTGGCTTGTCTGTTTGCTTCTCTTCCAGAACCCCTGTTTTGTCAGTTGACTACTATCAACTTATATTGGTGTCGATGATACATAAAAATACCCAATACCCTATAAGGCTTCATAGGTAACAAACCCAGTATTAACACTAGATTACTTAGTTGTATTTTAAGAGAAGTGCCTGGCTCTGTAATCTGTTTCTGTCTACTCTAGACTTAGGTAATGACCCCTCTGATTTGCAGGCATCAAGCAGTCAGTCTCAACTAGAACGTTTGTGGTGACAACTCTACAGTTGAGCAAACTGTTGAAGGTGTTTTGTGAAAGAAACTCTCACCTGTCTTCCTAGGGGGTAGATGCAGTTTACTGTAGTAGTCATATTAAATTGATGGTTTAAAATAACAAGCAGCCCTGAATTCAGTATTAAATTATGTAAAAAGCATACTGTCTGCTGAATGACTGTCTCCTTATAAGATCAGAACAGAGCTTACCAGAAGAGGAAGCTGCAAATGTAAAGAGAGTTTCTAACTTATTTTTGGGCTCTGCTAGTGCTAGACCCTCTCAAAGAGTGAGAAAAATGCATGAACTATAAAGCAATTATCACTATGAATCTCATACCACTTTAAATGAAATAAAATTTAAAATACAAATTAAAATTGTGAACAGTTTTATATTAATGGAGAAAAGAGATTCTGTTTTTTAATGTCAATTACAATTTCAGGATAAATGCTAAATTGAGACCTTTAGCTTTGTACTGATTCAGGGCTCTCAACTTGGAACAGCTGACTCCAGGGAGTTGGCTGCTGGAGCAGTTACAGGAATGTGATGGCAGCTGCTTGCTATCTAAGAGAAATCTGTGCTGCCACATTTTGGTCTGAGCACACAAGTACAGTGCTTTAAAATCAAGATAGAGGACTGATGTGCCTTTGGTAAGTGCAGGTGCTAGTCAGATAGTTGACCTGAGGAAGATAGTATCAGCATGGAGAATAGCTAGCAGCCATGATATCTCTTTCTTCTCTCTCGAGCTTAGGTGCTGGCTGGTGTGCTAGGAAGTTAGGAACTCGGGATGGCAGAAGCACTTCTGTCAACTCAAGATCTCAAATTGCCCTCTGAGTATCCATCTGATTGGAGCTCACCCTTAAATTGCTGTTGAGGTGCTCTCCTGTTCAGTTCTTGCATTTTTGCTTGATGACTGGATTACTGTTCCAGGAGAAGCAGCCTCTAGCCTGGGCTTTTTTTCGCCTGAGGAAATTTGAGCCTACATCTGCAACTGAGGTGGTTGCTAACAGGGAGGCTATAGGGACATCCAGTCTTTGGAGTGTGTACACATGATCATATTTGTGGGGCCAGGGGACACCAGTAAGAGCAAGCCAATGAATATAGTACAAAGCTGCAAAAGCAGAAATTTCCTCAAACCAAGGAGCATCCACCCAGGTGTCCAGCTTCTTGTGGAGGGGGTTCCCTGTAAAAGGGCTCCTATCCTGTTGTGGCTGGTGCACAACTTTGTGATCAAGGGATAGGGACATTTGTGTGGCATGGTCTCCAACAGTGCTGTTCCCTCCCAGGGACAGGGAGGGAGTAGGAATAATTCACATCTTAAGTATGCAGGCTAATAGAAGAAACATTACTTGTTCTGTTTCTCCATTAGATCACTACTATATCTTTCAAAAGGCTTCTTTTTACTCCAGTGATGAGTCAGTCCATGTTTTTGCTCCACAATACCAGTGTTGATTTGGGGAAGTTTTTGTTCATGGACTGAACTGAAGGTGTTTGCTTCCTTTGACCCATGAGTTCCCTGAGGAAATGAAGCAAGCAGAGCTGCTCTTCTGTGCAGCACTGCCCATGGAAGATGTTGCCAGCCCTTGCACAGACCTGTGCAAGCCTGCTCTTTCTTGCCCTGTACAATAGCTCTTTACAGGGGTCAGGAAGAGTGATGTGAAGTGTCTAGAGGCAAGACTAGCTTAAGGATGCTACGTTCTCATTCCTGCCTATCTGTTGCAATGTGCCATCATCTCAGCTATATCAGTAAGAATTCAAAATAAATTTTAAGTGAGTTTCTTTACCAATTTTGTTCACAGCATATCACCACAGCTGGCCTGCAGGCTACACCTGAAAGAGCACTGTGCTATCATATGTGGGCAAGACAGCATCCAGAGGATGAAGCTAGAGGTTGAAATGTATTTAAATCCTCTTTGTCACAGACTTTGAATCTGCCCATGCCAGTTTTCATAGCTTGAAGCTTTTGCGTGGATGCCTGTATCTATTTAACCCCATCTTTTAAAACTGAAGCATGAGTCTGGAAATTCAGGCTTTTTACTTTCCTTTCCTGGTGTCTGAAATTTACAGGGGAACTAGTACTATAAAATTCAGCTTCAAACACAAGGAAAATACGTTTATGGGTTTTTTGGTATTTGGTTTGCCAACCACTGGATGTCAGTGCTGCTCCACTGAAGAAAAGCTCTTCCCCACTTCCTTCCCTGTGGATGTGAAGGAAATGAGAGGGAAGGGCTCTGATTTTTGTTGCTCAAATACTTGAGCAACATTCGCATTTCTTGAAAAAAAATTGCCACAGAGATTAAAATATTAATTACACGTATTGAAAACAACTACCATGTTTAACCCCTAATTCTCAATGCAAGATGAGAGACAAGATTGTGCGTAAGAGTTACTTCAGTCTGTTGGAGCTTATGAGCTTGAGTGAGTCTGTGGACTGTCCAATAAATGAAATAAAGCCTCTGGAAAAAACTTGAAGTGTGATCGTACTAGAGATATAAATACAGTGCTTTTATGACTTGCAAATGTCACATTTAGCAACACGTTATTTTTCAAGTTTAAAAGTAAGATGTGCTGACAGAGTGGAGAAGATTAAGTTGGATATGTAGCAAAAAGCCTGTCTAGACCTCTTTTTTATGTTGTAAAAATGCATTAAAATGCACAGATCAAAAACTGCTTATAAATTGCTCACTGATGTGTTGTTCAATTCAGGTTTTTGTAATAGGTTTGGCTTTTTTAAATTATGTGAAGTCACTTGCTATCTTTCATTCTTATTTTCATTTTGTTCTAAACATGACTTACCTACACTGCAGGAAGTGGGATAAATAAGCAACCAAAAGGCTTGGGTTCTTTTGCAGTTTGCTTTATTTCTGTTGTTGAAGGCAGTTTAAAATGTCATAGCTGTCTTTAATTGGGAAGCAAAAAAGTTCTGTAGCTAAACTGCTGAAGGTGCAGGTCAGCAGCACAGTGCAACATGTCGGATACTGCCTTCTCCTTTGAGGCAAAGGGTGCTATTAATTTATGCTACCTTTTACATCAAGTTCTTGAATTGCATACAACTGGCATGCTGATTTTCAATGTATAACACCCTGTTTGCCTCCATTTTAACATAACAGTATCACCAAAATTAATCCAGGTGATGAATATATGTGTAAAGCAACACAGTTCTATTATTATATCTGTTATTAAACACGCAATGGAAAATCTTTGTTTTACACAGCCGATTTAATGCACCTAGGTAGCATATCTATTTTTATCTTAAAGTCAGTCTAGAACTTGTATATTAGTAGCTTATAAATATGATTAGCTGTGGCTACTTCAGTCATGAAAACAATTTTGCTGGAGGATTTTAGGCAGTAAACCACACTTACAGAGATCGTGCTGTTTCAGAGGTTGCTTACAGCATGCCTGACTAAGAGAACAAATGCCTTATTAGATCAGACTTAGTTATAGACTGTTTTGATTCTGTAATTTTCTTTTCCCATAGGACCAAGCTTAATAGTATGTTTCTACTAACTTCTTTTTGTTCTGGCGGGGAGAAATATATATTGATACTGTTCCCTGATAATAAGTGAAATACGTCCTTCTTCACCAAACAAATGCTTTTTAAATACCTATAGATCTGTTATGTGAGTTCTTTCCACATGAAGTAAAATTT
Source organism: Athene noctua (assembly GCF_965140245.1). Classification (NCBI taxonomy): domain Eukaryota; kingdom Metazoa; phylum Chordata; class Aves; order Strigiformes; family Strigidae; genus Athene; species Athene noctua. Next base: position 74,559,724 of record NC_134040.1, read on the forward strand.
AGTTTCAGAAACTCTGGTAATTTCTGATGAAAAGGTAATTCCTTTTCAACCACGGATATGTTTCTGTGCATTTAAGCTTTTTGTTGTATATAAAAATAACTATGGAAGTTTGTGCATCCGTAAGTTTAAAAGTTTCTATTTGTCAAGAATAATTTCTTAATACATGATAGTTGTCTTTGAAAACTCAGATTCTCTCTAGTAGAGACTTCACTTGCAAAAAGATGAAGAAAGAAAGTCTTTTGCCCACTGAAATCAAAAGTGCTATGTCTCTGGATTTGGTGATAGGAATTGTATTATTATATTTGGAAAAGGGGCTAGAGATCAGGTAGGGAAACTTTCAGGTAAGGAGATACCTGGACTGGTTCTAATTAGGGAGACCGAACAGTCTTATTTGGGGATGCAGTTGGGGAAATGCACGTTACAATTTCACAGAATCATCAAGGTTGGAAAAGACCTTGAAGATCACCTAGTCCAACCGTTAGCCTAACAATGACTGTTCTCAACTACACCATATCCCTAAGTGCTATGTCAACCCAAAATGAAATCATTTTATTTCAAATTAAATCATTGTTGATAAATGTAATTAATAAATATTGGAAAATATGGACTGGATTACTCATATTCTCATATTGCTTGTTTCTAAATGATCTGTAATCCCGCAGGGGAAAAGATCTGTGTCCAGGTCCACAGTGAAATTGAAATGCAACGTGTTTTAAATGGATGCAGAAGTGCTTTTCATGGTACACCAAGCTGGAAGTCACTGATATGGATGTTTAACTTGAATAATTCAATGGGAATGAACATAGGCAATAATTATATTTCCTGTGTCATTCTTTCTGACACTGGTTAGCCTTGCACATTTGGTTGATGCAGTTGTGATCTGTTGTGTTGGCTACTAGAAAGATGTATATTGTAGCCAGATACATTCTTGTTTGAATCTGTTACTTGAATGTGCATTCAATGCATTTGTAGAGTTAGGAACTGTTTTGATGAAAATTTGTGTTCTTCATTGCTGTGATAGCATTTATTGTCAAATTCTGTATAGGCATTACATTTTCAAATGATTGTAAATTCTTGGCCTTTTTCTAAAATTTGTCAGCCCTTGAGTGTTCAATTTCTCACTTTATTCCTTTGACTTTTCTGCACTATTTTTGTTTGGATTCTCACCTCTTTGTTTTGGCTTTTTTTCCCCCTCTTCTCCTATCTTTCAAGGAAGGAGCATATTGAAATTAGGGCAGGTTTGAAACTTGTCCTTGACAGTCTATTTTTAAATTTTTTTTATTTGTTAAAAAAAATACGTACAATTGCTTAAATTTGGCCAAAGCTGTTACCTTCTTATATCTGTTGAAGCATGTGACTCTGCATTTTGACTAGGGGAATGGAGGGCTGGATGGGTTTGATAAGGTTGGGGTTTTTTTAGCTACGTTTCTTATACCTGAAAGTTTAACCATGAATAATAAATAGTAAAGGTCACATCTTGTCTGCCATGGGATTACATTTTTCCCACAAGCAACTATGCTTTTCTGATAGTTTTCGCAAATGGAGATAGTTTTATGCAGAGCAGCTGACATAAGCATTTCATATGTTGCGGCTGTACTTCTAGCAAGTTTACGTACTATGTTTATTTTATTGTGAAAGGGCAGAAATTAATGAGCTTTGCCTTGCCACAACAATGGCTATAACTTTGCTAATTGTACGATTCTGCATGTGGACTGTATAAAGCCAATGGAAACATTTTATAGACAGTACTTCTACTGGGTAAATCTGATTTAAAGAAGCTTAGAAAAAAACCAGCACTGTTTCGTTGTGTGTTATGCAGCAGGTGAGCCAAATGCACAGACCACCCTAAATTGTGATACCTGATGTTTTGAAGAGGATCACCATCTTAGTAGCCACAGTTTGGGGCTTTTCTTCCACTGTTCTCTACTGGGCTCACAAGCAGCAAGGTGGTGGTGGTAGGGATGTCTTTCAGCCCGGTCCATGCAGTACCATCCATCTACACAGGAGGAAGCATGTAGCTTTTGAGGCAGGAGTCATCATTCCCAACCTGCATCCTACCTCTTTCAGGAAGAAAAAAGGCTTGCTGGCTGGAAGCAAGCTGCTCTTTGGGCCTTGTACCTCTGTGATGCACTTAAGCTATATTACCTTTTATATCCCATTTCTATTTAATCTGAAGATTTTATTTGCACAAAAATGGTGTTAAGCAGTTCAGTAAATCACAATGTGAAAATTAATAGAATCAAATCTTTTCACAGATGCAAATACTGGCATTATGATGATAACCTGCTCACCTCCAGCGTTGTCATTGTCTTCCATAATGAAGGATGGTCCACACTCATGAGGACAGTCCACAGTGTCATTAAGAGAACACCAAGGAAATACTTGGCAGAAATTGTGCTGATTGATGATTTTAGCAACAAAGGTATATTTGGAATATTAATACTCTACTTGTAGAAAAGGAAACTTTTTTTTTTCCTTTAAATAGTCTTTTGATTTATTACCTGCCATGGACTGAGTCGACTCTGCAAGAAAAAGTAAGTTGCTTCTTCACCAGTCCTTTCAGTTTTCAGTGAAGGGAAAGCTCTTTTCCAATTAACTGCTTTCATGAAGGTGACAATCCTTTATGTGTATTCAGCTGTTTGAAATACAGCTGGGATAGCTAGTACCTCTCTTAGCTCTTGTGAAAACAAGTCATTTTAAGAGTGTTGAAGGAGATTGCATTAAGCCTGTTAGGAATAATTTCTTTTTTTATTGCATATAGGAATCCAGATTCCTTTCTTCCCCCCTCCTCCCCGTGATAAAAATATATCTAAGGCTAGTGAATTATTCTGATTCATTTTCAATATCTTTTAAATTTCTAACATCCATTTTTAACATCACATTAAGGTGTTTATTGTTTCTTATTGGGGGGGAGGTGCTTTTAAAAATTTTTGTGTTTTAGTTTCTGTCTTTCTTTGAGTCCTGCATATCAGCATTTTCAGAACTCCAGAGATTTTCCTCATCCTTTGTAACATAGATTCTAGTCAGGATGTACATACTTAGATATGATACTTATAAACATATGCTGACTTTTGTCCTTTAGTGGCATTTTTAGTGTTAATGCAAATCAAGGCTGAATACAGAGAAGAACTGAAAGTGGTATGCTAAGGTTGAAGATGATTGATATAGAGGAAATTTTCTGGTTTTAAACTTTAAACAAATTTCAAAGTAATGCACTGAAGCTGCACGTTCTGCAAGGTTCTATTGCAGCATAGTTCTTGAATAGAAGTTGACAGAAAAAGAAGAATAGAGGCATAAATAAAAACATAACTTTGAGTGTGCAGGATGACAGTTTCTTCCAGGCAGTGATGATAGTTTTTAGGAGGACAGGCAAGTTTGAACTGGACAGCAGCATAGGATATCCTCCCTTTACCCTCCTCTCTGTTTTTATAGTAGCTGAATTGGGTAGTGGCATGGAAGGCAGATGACTGTTCTGAAACACCCTGTTTATCAGGTGATCTGGGCTTCTCCTATTTCCAGCCTCACAGGAGGGGTTGTTTTCTGTGGGTATACCCACTATACATTTTAGAACTGAATTCATTACATAGTTGGGGATGCCTTTCTTGAGTATAAAGCACTATTAAAAATAGTTACTGTATGTTAATTTTTACATGATACCTGTAAGTAGATAGGTATCATTTTCTGTTTGTTTTTACAGGAGAGGAAAAGGTACCTGTATTGTAAACTTGACTAGGTCTGGCTTAGTCTAATAAAGTTACTGAATGCTACATTGTAGTCTCCTGTATCCTTTCACATTTTTTGAGAATTAGGCTTAGATATACACACACGCTATAAACCAAAAGTATATTCTCTTCTAAGGGGCATAACTTTAATAATTCACTCAGCAGACATGTGCTGTGTTTTTCCTTTTCAGCTGGGATCACAGCTTTTCTTCAGAGCTATTCAAGGGCTGAGTTAGGTGTATAAAATAACTATGACACTGATAGTCTCTAGAAGAATTTACCAGATTTTTTACTAATGATTAGACTCAGTACTTGGGTTTCAGATGAGTTGTAGCTCAAGATGCAATTTTCTCATGTGTGAGCGACTGGAAAACAAGCACGGACTGGAATAGCTCTGAACACTTTGCTGCAGCTGTACTGTTTCACTATAATAATTCCTTAAACTGCTTTAGGCTATCACTTGGTAAACATAATTAACTTAATTTCAATAATTCAAATTGCATTCTAGATGAAAAATGGCTAAGAGAGTAGGATCTTGCTCTGCTTCTTTCTTCCCAGAGAGAAGCATGAACTAGTACGGGCTGCAAAGCATGCCAAGCTGCCTGAAGAGATCTCCAGTTGTTAGAAGAGCTGCAAAACACAATCTTAATCGCAATAGAGCTGTTGATGGCTTTTTGCTTTTTCAGCCACAAGAAAAGTGTGCTGACAGCACAGATACAGGATTTTCTCCTTCTCCACCTGCTTTCAGACTGCACACTTCCCATCTGAATTTCCACCAATTAGACTGGTGTTGAGGGACACAGATGCTGCACTGAGTAGATGTTTGCTTACACTCAGTATGGCTGTCCTTATTTCTTAGCTGCTGCCTTCTCCAGCGGTACAAAATTAAAATGGAGCGTAGCAGTTGCAAACACTTCTAAAGGCTGGCTTGTAAAGAGCCCTGCCTGTCCTTCTTTATGAGAAATCCTCTTTGATCAGGAGGGAGTTACAGCTGCATAGAAGATTATATATGTTGTGCCTTACAGGGAAGAACAGTTGCAATGCTTGGAAAATGCTCTTTTCATTCTAATTCTCTGTATAAAGTCAGTTGGGAACAGTCTTTCTGCTGAATGACACTCTCCCTTCCTTCCTTAATCTCTCTGCAAACAGCAGGGTTTGACTGCGGAGAACTGTGCAGAGAGATGTGCTGAATTCTGCTCAGGCATTTTTTCCTTTGTCAAAGCACAAAGGGAACCGTAACAAGAAGATGACACCAAGCTAATTGAATGATAGTAGTTCTCATATTTTCAATTGAGACCTCTGTATTAGTGCATGTTGGAGTCCAAGAAGTGTTGCAGCAGCTTCTACCACAGTGTCAGTGAGGCCACAATGCTCTATGTGGGGCTTTTTCCCCCCAGTTTTTTGACAGAAGTTTATTTTGCCATGAGTGCTAGCTGTGTGGAAGATACAGCTGTTCTGGAAAGGCAATGAGAATAACACCAGATTTTTCTGAAGCTCCCTACAAGTGCAGTTGTGTACATACGTCTTCAACACTACTTGTTATGTATTTAGGTATCAGCTTTATTTTATTCTGAAGCATAGAGGTCAATATCTCAGCTGGTGCAGCTTGCTTCTGTAGCCATACACTTGTAAAGAGTGACTGTGAAGTAAATACCAGTGTTCCTAATAGCGTTTAAGGGTTTGTCTACCTTTTCCATTTACTTATTTTTTCTTTATTGTTAACTACATTTCCCACTGATGCAGCATTTTTATTAACTTGTTTAACACTGCTTGCAGTGAGGACACCGAAGCATTAATCAGTGCTTGTGTTAGAGCTGAGAGCTCCACCTTAGTAGGATTACAGTGCAGGGGACTCAGAGGCAGCTTCTTTAGGAAGGACTTCTGGTGCCAGTTTTCTAGTTCTCAAACTGACATTCATGAGTTGAGGGGAAAAAAACCTGTTCTCCATTTTCCCTCCTTGTAATCTGAAATGCTCGAGATATTTTGGAGAAAGAACATGTTTTTAAAAAGCATTGATTCACACTTTAATCATGCACTGAGACGTGAGAGAAGAACCCAAGCAAGGGGAGACCAGATTGGTGGTTGTAATATTTTGAAAAGTAAAATAAACAATTTTAAACAAAATCAGAATGCTGTAAGGCTGTTAATAGTTATCATAAATACACATTCCAAGTGAATGAAATTTAACACTGGTCAGACAGTATTTCTAACTGTAAAAGTATCAGGATTTTATTCACTACTGTCATGCAGGCTTTGTAGTATGGGAAGGAGGGAAAATTCAGTTTTCCTGTGGGAAGTAGCACTTGCTGCTAACCCTGGCATGGTTTCAGATAATGGACTGCAAAGTCTTGAGACTTGTACTGTAGAAAAGCTGTACACAATCAATATGACAGGTTTTTACAGCTCCCTGTGAGCCTTATATAGTTGAACATTTGATAACTAAAACATTCGGCTTCATCGGCAGGAGAGCTGGAAATAACTTCAGGTTTTAAATCTTTGAAACATTCCTGACAGTCCTTCTGTAACATGTACTTGGAATTTGCAGAATAAATAATGATGTGGTATAAAGATTTTCTTAGTACCACTTCAGTATGACCTCATAACTCTGTTGATTTTATCCTATAAAAATGTATATCACTGTTATATCATATATTCTATATAGATTACATGGCATGTTATTCTGTACAGCGTATGTGCTAAAATTGTTCTTTCTCTAGTTTGATATTTATGTATCCTTGAAGTTTTCCTAAAACACAAGGATTTACAAAAGAAGTTGTAAATTTGTGTGGGATAGGAGAAGAGGATACGTAAAACTTTTAGTGGAGAAAACTTACTCCTTTATTAAGGTGAAGAGGATGAATAATAAGAGTATTAAAATATAGTCATTTCAGAAGATTTTCTTTCGTAGAATTGCTGAATTTTCAAGTTTTGGAAACTTCGCTTCCAAAACCCACCATTTCCATTTCAATTATTAATATGTAGCTTTTGTTTAAACTAGAGTGGTTTTAATACTGGTGGCAAGAATATAAAACATACTGAAACATAAGTTGCAACAAGCTCCAACTTCAATCCTTTTCATTCAGGGTGCGGAAAATGTTCCTGCTGAAGCGACCTGATGGCTTGTTGCTGCTGGAAGGGACGTCCTGCATGTCCCCTCTCCTGTTAGATCATCACAGGCATGGCATCTAGCAGCCTTTCAGAGCTTGTGCAAACCAGTGCATGGATGCCTTGGCTATAGCTTAGGTGGCTTATTTTGGTTCCCGACTGAGAGAAACTGAAGCTGTAGGCAATTCTTTTGAGCTTTTCAGTACCAAAATAGATTTTAAATGAACACCAGTAGTTAAATCTGCATAGCCTCAAAGGGCAAATGCCTGACTGCCAGCCCTTCTGCTTTTGTGAGTTTACTCGAAAGAATCATCTGTGTAAAAGTATTATGCAACACTAGGATCCTTTTCTCAAATTGTGTGGTAGGAATGTGGTTTCCAGATTAGTTTGGCAAAGACCTATGTGCAAATACAAATCTGTAACCATTTAAGCATAGCCCATCGTGCTTCTTATGTGGTTACTCATCCCTTTACTGACAAAGTCCCTTTGGCTAAAGGTTTACTGCCTCATCAGTATGAGCCACTGCTTATTTGCTGCAATTCTGGCCCTCCCAATATTATTAATTTCATTAGAAGATTAGCATAAGACCACCCCAGCCCCAAGAGGGAACACGTCTAGATGAGGGAGGGCAATAATTTTGAGTATGGTGTTTCTCTTTCAGTTTTCCATATTTAATAGACTGACAGAAAATCTTGTGAGGCAGAAAGTGAGTGAAGAGAAATGTTTAACTGAAAAGTGGTACCTTCAACTATACACGTGACATTATCTGATGAGGAAAGACCATGAAGTGTAGAAGCTCCTCTGCCTGGTTGAAATACAGGCAAAGACCTGAAAGGCAAAGACCTGAAAGCCACTAAGTGATACATTGAAGTGACTGGGAATTGTCCAGCCTTATGGTGTGGCCAACCACTTCAGCTGCTTTTTCTTCAGGTGTGCCAGAGACAGACCTTTGCCATGAATCCAGAGAGCTGCAAGTCTTGATCTCTTCAGGTGTAGTGTTTGTGAGTGGTAGTACAAGCAGTTGAATTTAAGATTCTCTTAAATGTTTGTAGATATTTTTAAGTAGAGTTGGATTTAGGTCGTATTAATAAGAGCATAAATTTTTTTATTGTTATACCTCACCAAAATAATTTTTTTCTTTGTTATTTGATAGCACACTTGAAAGAGAGGCTGGATGAGTATATTAAGCAGTGGAACGGCCTTGTGAAGGTATTCCGAAATGAGCGGAGAGAAGGTTTAATCCAAGCTAGGAGCATTGGTGCCCAGAAGGCTAAACTCGGACAGGTAAGAGCCAGTTCACACACAAGTCTTTCTTTTTTGGGATCAGAGGTGGTGGTGGTTCTATATTCAAATAAATGTATAGAAAAGTAGTATTACTGTAAATCAGAAATTACTGTAAATCAGTATTATTGATATTGTTTTTAAGAGATTAACCACTCATTTAAGCTTCATTTTTTGTTTATAATATGAAAGTATTTCAGTGTAAATAAGCTTAATTAAATGATCTCATGTGCAGAAATATAAATGACTTTTTTTTTTTTTTTTTTTTTGTGTGTTAAGGTTTTGGTTTACCTTGATGCCCATTGTGAGGTGGGAATTAATTGGTATGCGCCACTTATAGCTCCAATATCTAAGGACAGGTAATGTTCTCCCCTTATTTCCAGTGTCTGGCTTCTTAAGAAGAAAAGTCACAGTAACAATCTTCACTTTTCAAAGTATAGTCAATATGTTTTATATTTATATCAGTATATATCAAACTATGTAAATATTTGCTGTATGATGACTTTATTATCGCTCAGCATAAAAGCTATGTAAGGAGGAAGGAAAATAGTCAGACAAATAAATCTCCAGATAGTTTATTTTAATAGGCATACTGAATATTTTGCTTAGTATAGATTAAGTATATGACAACTCTTGTCTTCTGCAACAACTGCTACAACTGAGGGACTGTTACAAAAATGTTGTATTCGGGCTGAATAAGGAGCCTGATTAAACAAAATAACTAAACAAAACCCTGATTTTTTGGTAGAGGAAAAGTATCAGTAAATGCTTTGATTTAACGGGGACATAAGCCCCTGTGATCTGAAGAGGTTTATATAACTTTCTCATCTTTGGTCTTGCAATATGGTCCTACTTGTTTCCTCTGAAGCACTTTGGAGTGTTGTCTCTAGCGAACCGAGGCAGGGCTTGAGCCTGTCTCTGCCGCGAGCCCAGGCGCTTGACAGGAGTTGGTGGTGGAAACGCCTTTCCTGTGTGGGGCGGGATCTGCAAGAGGTGACAGAGGAGGGAGATCCCCAGTGGCTTCATTTCTTCTAGCTGCTGAAATGTTGTTGTTGCTGTGCGCTACTATGCTCTTAGCTTGTGTGGTCAGGGGGTATGTGTGTTTAGAAAACCATGTGCTTGTTTAAACTCTTTAATCCCATAAAATAACTGCTTAATCCTAAAAAGTATTTGTTAACCTGTCATACTATCAGAACTTCCTTGAAGAGGTGGATGTTGTATATTTTAAAGGCTGTAACTCAGCTTCAAGACTATATTTGGGCCAAGATACTAAAGAGAAGATGGAAGGAAATACTTGTGTGCTTCCATCGAGTGTGTGTTACTCTTTTACACAAGAAAGGCTGGTGAGAACAGGCAGCTTTAAAGGCATCCTCCAGCATGGCCTGCAGAAGCAGGAGGACCAGCAATGCCAAGGTGCATGGTGCCAGAGGGGCAGTGCTCAGCTGCCTCCTTCCAAGCCCTGGCCCCTGGGTGCAGCATGCTGCCACTTCTGCCTCAAAGAAGAGCACAGTGTTAGTGTTTCTCCCTCCACCCCACCTCACTCCCCCCGGCCTTATTTTTCTGTCTTATAGGATTTGACTTTAAAAGATGGGAAATGCTTCAAGTTTGGTCACCAGGAAACTCATTTGGAAAATTTGGGGAGAATAACAACATAATGTCTTTTCCCTGGTGAACATTGTATGTGATAGATCACAGTGGAGAGCATATTGCAAATCAAGCAGGAAAAGTTCTGTTGGAGGCTGCCTGTAGAAGAGTGCCAGTAACATTTTTTTTATCCGAAGAGGTTGGATTTGCAGAGCAGTTTAATAGGACAGAATAGTGAAAATCCATGTTTACACTAGAAAAAGCTAAGAGCTTATCATACTTGTTGACAGCTAAGATCTGATATGAATAGAAATCATGGGAAATAATACTGTGAGAACTCTTGCCCTCTAAAAGCTCTTCTGTTGCCTCCAGCAGTGCTTTATTAGAAGACCAGTGTCAAAAAGTACACATAAAGAAAAGAGTACCAATAAACAAGTTGATATATTAGCCTTTCAGACCTAACTTTTCTGCTTTCAGAACGTCTTAAAACATAAAGGACTCTCTTTCTTCTTCTAATGAGGCTTCATTTTTTAATGACATGTTGACAAGTGACTTTTCATATAAAGTGTTCTATAAGCTTAATAATTAACGGTGTAAATTTCAGATTAGACAGATTACTCTTCTGAAATTGTATTTTGCTCTTTCTTTCCCTTCTATAAATGTTTCAGAACTACATGTACTGTACCTCTAATAGATTACATAGATGGGAATGATTATTCCATTGAGCCACAACAAGGTGGGGATGAAGATGGTTTTGCCAGAGGGGCCTGGGACTGGAGTTTGCTATGGAAACGAATTCCGTTAAGCCACAAGGAAAAGTCCAAACGAAAACATAAAACTGAGCCTTATCGGTAAAGAGAGCTGTTTACTGTGAATCATAATGAATAATTGTCTAAACCCTTTCGTTTTTCCCTCCCCCCCTCTTTTCCCATGACCTACGGTTGGTGCACGTGTGCCATGCGGGTCCTTGCACATAACTGCATCTTCCCTGCCACCATCCGCCACCCTGCAGAACCACATGCACTGTGCCGCTTATAGATGTCATAGATGGCAACACTTATAAGATTGTGCCGCAAGGGGGTGGTGACGAAGATGGGTTTGCTAGAGGAGCGTGGGATTGGAGTATGCTATGGAAGAGGGTTCCCTTGACCAAGCGAGAGAAGGAAAGCAGAAAGACAAAAACTGAACCGTATCGGTAATCACTAAATCACTTACCCGTTTCTTTTTTTTTCTGAAGTCAGTATTGATCCACTAAAACTTGCATGTACCTCTAGCCTGAAAATTTTCATATTTCTAACCACACCAGCTGCTTTGTTTAATCAGACCTGTTTGCTACAACTGACTGTTTGTTCAAAATACCTTTGCTACCTTGTCTTGCCACTCCATTCCTGCTCTTCTGTGGTTAATAGGTTGCATATTAGAATGACGGGGTTTTGTTTGGCAAAATAAAATACTGTATGATTTTGTTTCCAGGGGAAACTTTATTTAGCTATGATAGTTTTTAAAAGTAGTGTTGGAAACCACAGTGATTATTTAACCATTTGATTTGAAATAACAAGCATGCTGTATTCATAGTAGCCAGTAATGCATAAAATCTGTAGCCTGCTGTCATAGTTTGATGCATGCATACAGCTTGTGTATTATGCATGTGCATCAAGAAAAATCCCTTTTGCCATGTTTCTCCCACTTGCTTCATAACAGATCACATCTGACCAAGAAGCATAGTGTTTTAAGAATCCTGGCTAGATATTTTCTAATGTCTTAGTATGTTTGGGGATTTTAATTTAATATGCATATAACATTAAAAAAACACCACCTTATTTTCTGGAAAAACTCCCAATAACTTTCACAGAAGTCCCAACTTTTTCTTATGCTTTGTAAGGGGGTATGTTTTCTTCCCAGCAAACAGAAACTGACTAGAAACCCTAGCTTAGAAACTAGGGTTTCTGGATGGATTTTCAAGACTGGGAGACTGTGGTTCTGTTGTTTTTCATTACTTTCCCCTTCACACTTAACTAACCGTGTTACTGCATTTGAAAGCAGTCCTCACATCTTCAGAATTTAATGTCTTCTATTGCTTGTATATATGATTTAAACATTGTAAGAACTGATGTTGGTGATTCCCTATCCTCACCCGTGATTGTTCTCTACTAAAATGGCAACACATGCAAGGTTTTGAAGCTTTGATCTGTTTTGTATATAGTATAAATAATACCATTTTCTGACAAGGCTGTCCACATTGGAACTTTAATATTCGCTTAGGGGGATAAACTGTTTCAAACATCACTGTTGTGTTCTACGTTTACCATCCAAACAGATCTTTAAACTGTTACCAGAAACACAGAACACATGTTCTCAGAATGGTTTTAAAGATGACTTTATTTTTAATAATACCTTCAGAGTTACAATGCTTCTTTTAAAGAGAGACATTCCCTGCATCTGTTTTTGTCCAGGCTGTATGCATTTTGTTGCAGCAGTACCAAGGCAAGTAAGACCAAGTAAAAGTCTTTATGAAATCATAGCCAGGATTGCTTAGTTTAAAAAGAAGACAAACAAACAAAACCCTTAACAGCTTAAAGCACAGAAAGAAACTTTTTGTAATGAATTGCCCCAGGACTGAATCCTTCTTTCAGTAATATTATGCTTACCTCTTCATATCCTATAAAATAAACTACTGAGCTTATGCGGATTTTGCTGTGTTCTTTAACACACTTGACAGCATGTTGGAGGCCAAGACTGAAACTTCAGCATCTGAGGCCTCTGCACTTGTCAAGTCTTCATGGTGCTGAGGAAGACTAAAAATGCAGGAAAGCCATGGGGCTGTGCTACACAATGTGCTTCTCCCTGCTGTGCTCGCTGGCTTCCCACCCTTTGAACCTTGGTGTTGCAAAATCAGTGTTGGAGGAAAATACAGTAGGCAGACAAGTAGAAGGGGATGTTTAGGAGTAACTAAGCACCTGATCAGGTGATTTGGAGAACAACTAAACTGATAACCATTATACTTAACTCATCTGATAGACCCAGCAGCTCTGTTTTTGTTGTTCCCCTGCCCCTGCTATGCAGAGGGGGTATGTTACCCTACAGGATACTTTTTCTTAAGCAGTTTTCTTCCAGACATTTGTGTAAAGAAGGGAAATATGTAATCATTGCTGTTGAAAGGAGAACCACTAAGTTAAAAATCTAATGGAATGAAGAGACAATAGTCTTAGAAATGACCCATCAATAATTTGGTCATGAAGGAATATTTCACTTGTGTTTTACTTGGCTCACCAGAGTTACCTGGACTCTTGGATCCTCTTCATTTCAGTGCTACAGATCATCAAAGTCAGAAAGAATTCACTTTTTCCTTACCAGTTTGATTTTCTTTTTAAACTGCCAACTTCAACTTGTAGGGACTTCAGCTTGTATCTATTAGGGGTTTTATATATTTATTGATCTGCAGGTGAAAAATGCTTGGTATGTGCACTGGAAATGGCTTAACATATCTTAATTTCTATTTCAGTGTGAGCAAGCTACCAAATACAATTTTGGTTAGAACCATTCTGCAAAAATGCTCTGATCCAAACCACAATGTCTTTTTGACACATTAAAACTTGCTAATTGAACTTTGGCCTACATGGAGGGATTTACAAAGCCATTTAAAAAAAAAACCAAACAAACCACACAAAATGGAAACCTTATACAACTTGATCCAGGCCCTCTTAAAAATTTCACTGAGTACAATGAAAAGTGACTCATATGGCAGTGGTAGAAAATGAGCCAGAGGGAGATGAGTGAAAGGTGTCATTTAGCTGGAAAACCTGTTTCTTAAAGGACAACAAGTTTCAATGTGACAGCTCCTCAGAATGTAAACAAGTCTGCTATGCAGTCTCATCTGTTATCTGAAAACCTGATTCTTACTCGCTGAACAGATAATCATGTACAAAATTTTGTATAATTAAATTCAAAACCAAAACAAAAAAAATTTAAAACCCAACATAATAGAAACTGTGGCTTCACTAGAAATTATACAGATGTCGCTTCAGAAAACTACTGGAAGAGGATGACAAAGCTTCATGATTTTTCAGTGTACTGCCATTTATCTAATCTTTATTATATCTTAACAGTGATTTGCTTCCTTAATTAATGCTTCTTCCAAGTGTTATCATATCCTTTAGGCAGAAGGAGTTACACTGTCTTCCTCTTTCAGGTCCCCTGCAATGGCTGGTGGATTGTTTGCCATTGAACGTGATTTCTTCTTTGAACTTGGTCTCTATGATCCAGGCCTTCAGATCTGGGGTGGTGAAAATTTTGAAATTTCTTACAAGGTAACACCAAAAATTGAATAACTCAGTTTAGTAGATCTTCTTTTTTCTGTAAATACTTCTGTTTGGTGTTCAGACAGATCTGTCTCCAATTTGCACCACCTCTGCCTCATGAAGCCCAGAAGGTTTTGTTGTGAGGAGATGTGGCAGAGATGCGTGTCCTCAGTGTTTCCGTGTGGGCTTTGGGGCAGAAGTGTTGAGAGTGGTGGCCTAGTGCTGAGACCCAAATGCTGAGTAATCTAGATTTTGTTAATGGTTTAGAATTGCACCCTCCCCTAAATACCTAACCTGAAACTAGAGTAGCAGATTTGGTGGGGGGGAACTGAGCTGTCATGGTGAGTATGAAAAAGTGTTGTTTCTAATGGAAGTGATTATGGAGAATAAGTAGCACTCAGTTTATGCATAGATGTCTGTAAAGTATATAACGATGCAACAAAAAGTAATCTGCCCTGGTTTCCTTCCTCCTACTATTTTTATGGGTGAAAAATGTTCTCAATATACTTTTCAAAATTTCAAGAACTTCTTTACAACAGAAGTCTTCATAATTGAAAAGCTAACTGCATAATTCATAATCACTGCAGAAGATTTTATTTTCACTCTTAGGCATATGCATGCTCTTCAGTTAGCAGGAAACGTAAGATGATAATCATTAGCTTCTTGTAACTTCAGTATTCATAATGACAGAAGTGGCAGACAGCAGGAATCTGTCCCAATTAACAAACAAAAGTGGAGACATCTAATATCCTCAGCAGTGATCTGCAAAATCGTAGCTGAATTTTACTCCTGTAGCTACTCTTGTTCTTATGATTTTGAGGAAAGCTCTGAGTGCACTTGCTCAGCTGTAAATCCATATGCAAAAGGTAGTTACTGAGGGTGTTACACGTACCGGGTCTTTATCTTTCTAATTCTCCATCTTGCTTAGAGCTAAATCATGATTGAAATTACATACGGTAGTTTTGTAATTGAAGTGCTGATTATGTTGAGACCTCCAAATTGGCTTCATGTAGATCACAACCCATCTTCAGAAGAACTAAATAACATTTTTCAGTCTTGCATGCTGACTCCTAGATAGCAAATATAATGGCCTTGCATATCTGAGGGATTTTTGATGAAACTTAAGAAAATCAATATAATGCAATGACGAAAGTAAACTGTTCTGCCCATCTTTCCTAATACTGTGAAGTCATAATCTGGAATTTGGACTGATTTGGAACATCCTCAAAGTTAGCTGGATTTTGGATTTGATGCTGCATTTCAAACTTGTCAAAGCTATGAGCAACTAAATTTAGATTTAGGTATGGGGTTTTTTTCCTCATAAATGTGTGGGAGGGAGGGAATTTCAGAATGCTAATATTTTTTTTCCCCATTTTTTGTTTCCAGCTACTATAATTAAAGAAAAATCTGTGTGTACTTGGAACAATGGGTTACCAAAGACATCCTTATCTCCTACTAGTCTTTGTTAAGAAAAAATTAAATGTGATGGGTGTCTAACCAAAACCCATCTTAGCAATGGTATGTGCATTGCTTTAATAAAATCAAAATACTATTAATTCTGTCATAATAAAAATTACCCAGTTCCAGATTTTGTGCACTCATTCATGACTGTTGTTTTAAAATAGCAATGAAATAGATGGCAAACTGTTTTAAAAGCTTTTCTAAAAAGTAATTTAGTTGAGTAATTTCATGGCTGAGTTGAAGATGTACTCAATACAACCTATCATTTCAGAGACCTGTTATGTTCATGCTTACATCTGAAGCGAAAATATTTAATTATATCACACCGTTGATATAGTAAGAAAAGTAGTTGGCACTTCTTCCATAATTTATTATCTGTCTGTCTTAAATTTCTGTGCATATATATTAATAATAACTTTGTTTTAACTTGTAGATCTGGCAGTGTGGGGGAAAACTGTTGTTTGTTCCCTGTTCTCGTGTTGGACACATCTATCGTCTGCAGGGTTGGCAAGGAAATCCACCCCCTGTGTATGTTGGGTCTTCTCCCACATTAAAGGTACTGTTGTGCTGCAACCTTAAAGGTTTTTTTTGATTCTAGGTAACAACAGTTTTAGATAACTGTATTTAAATTATCAGTAGCAATTTAGAGAGCACTTCATCGAAAGTTATTTAGTGTCTAAAGCTAAGATGGTCATCCCCACAGGAGGGAAATCTTTGTGCCAATGCCACTGTTATTAAGAGTAGAGATTCCTAGAACCCATCTTCTTGCTCCACCCCTCCCTATCTTTGAGGTACAAATCACTTTTTCTGTTGCTTACTCTCAGCAGCCCAAGCCTTTGCTGCACTGTGCCCAGCTGAAGTACAAACAACTCTAGTAACTACAGGACACTCCTGGAGGATGATGGTCGTGGGTTTGAAATCACTCTTTGGCTTTATAGGGTGTGATCCTAGGCTGAGTTAGCGAATGCTGTAATCTAGCATCTCTCAGACCTTTGTGGCTGCATTTGTTAATTAAGAAGCAGTGAATGACACCTGGGAAAATGGTGTATTCTGCACTTAAAGGTTGCTAACTCCTCAAGCACCTTGCAGGTTCAGAAGTGTTGCTCAAGCCATAGTATTAGAAGTAGACATCACCTCAAGAGCGAGCTGGCTGTCTGTATCTGAAGAGAGAATTTTATTCGAGAAAAGTGGTTTCATATAAGTTTGCACCTACCAGAAGAGAGAACCCTCCTGTTAAGGTTTCCTGTTGCTTAGTTTAATCTTTCTCTTGTGCAAGGTAAATTGCATTCCCAAAGACCCAGTTCTTTGTAAAGTCCAATCCCAGAACCATCTTCCTAGATGTTACCTTTGACAGTGCCTATTGGTACATTTAGGGTATGGCTTGAGCCAAGCTAGCAGTTGGTTCTGTTGAAAAGGGAATGTCCCAGCCTAGCTTAATAGTAGAAAACTAAAAAGCCTCTATTAGTAATGTGAGTTGATTAATGTTTTGATCAAACAAGCACTAGGTACAAGGGAGAGTAGGGGGAGATGGACATACCTGGGAGTAGAGACAGATCAATGGGAGACAGGATAGCAAATGATAGCTCCATTGCTTAGTGCAGGCAAGATGTTTGTTTGCCTTGTCTGAAATTATAAAAAACATTTCACTCTTCTGAAAAGCTGATTAAAAAATATTTACTATATATCTAAACACCTTACCTGAGTCTGCTTGTCTGCTTACTGAATACAGAAAACCACAGCTGATCTTAAGTTGCTTCTTTGTACAAGGCAGGATGCAGGAATAGCTTTCTCCTTCTTCAGGCGCCCCCTTATCCCCATAGTAAATGTGCTTTTTTACAGCTTTGTTCAATTTATGTTGGATGTGGATTAAAGTAAAACTCACAACAATTTGTGCCTTTAGTCAGATCTATTAAGACTGTTTTAACACCAGGTCATTACTGCTAGAAGAATTGTACAAAGCGAGGTGTGCATCTCTAGAACATGTACAGGTAATACAGAGATAAGAGCCATCAAATAGACTGAGAAGAAAGGTGTGAGGGAGAGGCTTGTTCACCAGGCAAGCTATTCATTTTTTCCCTTTCTCCAATCAGCAATAAACTGCTTTACTTAAGAAGATAAAATCCCCTTAGTGTGTCATAACTGACCTGTTTGAGACTTAGTTTTTTCACCCTTAGTGGTCTAATGCCTATCATTCTCTGTATTAAAACTGTAGAAGGTGAATAGAAACTCTAAATTGCAGTTCCAGTACACAGCAAGAAATTGCAACATTTTATTGCACCTGTAACTGAAGAGTCTTTGTTTTCAAATAAATATTCTTTAAACAGAAAAAGAGTTTGTACTCTCATTAAGTAATCCATTTTATTTTGCTGGCTTCAGTCCTGAACTGTCATTTGAAAATAATATGCATGTGTAATTATACAAAACACAGCAGATTATACAAATGCTGAAGGTGACAAACTATTAGTTTATAATATATAATAATTTCATGCTGTCACTTTTGAAGAGGAGAAATCCTTAAATTTCTGGAATTAACATGCAGTTGCATCTGACCTGTTGTGTTTGGTTTGAGGTCACAGCAGTGTTGTTGTTCTTCACAGAACTATGTCAGAGTTGTAGAAGTGTGGTGGGATGAATACAAAGATTACTTTTATGCCAGTCGACCAGAGACAAAAGCACTACCCTATGGAGATATATCTGAGCTGAAAAAATTCCGTGAAGATCACAACTGCAAAAGTTTTAAATGGTTTATGGAAGAAATAGCATATGATATAACTTCATATTATCCCTTGCCACCTAAAAATGTGGACTGGGGAGAGGTAAGTACAGCACATAACCTGTGTTTATTTTAGGAGCTTTTTTTTCAATTGGGAATTCAAAAGGAAGCAGTTGTTACTTGACGTAAGTCTAAGAACAGGCTCTTTGGTTACTGCTACAGGAAAGTATGTAATACTAACCAGACAGATATGGACATATAACCCTAGGGGGAAAAAAAAAGTATATATTGTAAGAGGTGCAATTTTTTTTAATTAGCTCCATAGGTCCTTGAAGGATGATTTTATCTCTAGCCCTGTCTTCAGTTATGTCTAAAGCGCTTTTTTCCATAATTGGAATTTAAAGGTTTTTTAACAGAAAAATTGCAAATCTGTGTGTGTAAGAGTGTTGGCAAAGATTAATAGGTGAAAATCTTTTTCTGTGAAGGCCTAGAGAATAGATCATGTTAGATCAAATAGATAAATCCAGGTGGAGTACATTCTGCCTACATTTACTGGCCTGGGATGTATTCATACACTTACAGCCTCAGTAAATACCTCATATGCATGTAATAATTTGCTATGATTCCTTAACAGTCATTTCCAGCATTAGCATATATGAGTATGACTTTGCTAAATTAAGAATGTGGTTACAAATTTGGCATTTTCACATGGTTGACAGAGAGAGACAGCATGTTGCTGGGTGAGTGCAGGACACCTCACTGAACCCTGCCCGTTTTGTTCTGGCATTTAGCCCACACCTTGAGGAGCTCTTACTGCAAGTCTCTTCCCTGCTTTCATGGTTTTGGGGGGTTTCTGCCCTTTTCAGTTCATTCCAGCCTTGCCCTGTCTGTCCAGTTAATTTTACTTCTGCAGATTGTGGAGGCAAAATCGGAAGATCATCTCGCTAGCAGAGGACTCTTGTGTCCCAGCAAACTTAACAACCTTCTTTTCCAACGTATAATGGACCTGGTTTTGTAGCTTCGAAAGAGCATTAGAAAGTACAGATCTATACTGTTTCCTGTGGCCAAGAAAGTGTCATCTGTCATTTCTCTGAGGAATTAGTGATATAGAGCATGTGCACAGTGTAAGGGGTACAAATAATTGTGTATCTGAGGGACCAGGTGAACAATGCCACCTTCTTACCTGAAGGTTAGCACAAAGTATCAGTTACTACATTAGTGTTAGACCTCCTTTGAATCCATGTAAAGGGTTATGAAGGCATGTTATATATTACTGTTCACTGAGGTGAAAGTATCTGAAGAGAATAAAACAATAATGGCCACCTTGTGGGAAATCATCCCTGGTAAAAGCAAGCGGCTCTAGTGAAGCAACACAAAAGTTGGCAGTTCAGAGACTTCTCTGAAGTTTTCTTCGACACTTCTTCACTGGCTGCTAGTTATCCTACATCTGAGAAATTTCTGCCCCCCCCCATTTGTAACACCACACTCATTGCATTTTCAAACTGTCAAGAATGAAAGTGTGGGGTTCATCTTCCCTAATACTCTCTCTGAAAGTCAGGGCTAAGCTTAGTCCTTCAGACTTTCTGCTATCACGAAGAAGAAAGAGGCTCTGGCAAAGAAAATAGGTCTGGAAAGAATGTTATTTGTGTCATAAGGGCTTTGTAAAGCTGTTGGCCCTTCTTGAGAAGGGAATGGGATAACCTGCAGTTAAGGCATGCTTTCCGACAGGACTTTTCTTCTTTATCCTTATGCTTGTGCCTGCCCCTTATCAATTTTATCTCCTTTTTTTCTGTGTAATTGCTGCTGTAGAAGGTAGATCTGAGCAGCTAGGTCAGTGGGCTGTGCCTGGCTGCAGTTAATAACTGCCGTGCATTACTTCTCTGATTCCCATTTCTCTCATCCACAAGATGAGAGCAGCTTGGCTGAGCTCCTGCTTTATTTATGGAGACCTGAGAGACTGAATATGCTTGGATAGGAGGTTGAATAAGTTAAAATACTAGGAAGTTCTACATTTTGGAGTCATTAATTTGGAACTGAGCTTTGCAACTTCAGCTTTATCACTGTACTCTAACTCACATGAGAGCCTACAAGTTAGCATGGGCAGCTTGAAACTCCCATCTCCCAGAAAAGTTAAGACCAGTGTTTAAGTTTCATCTACACATTTGTCTCCTATCTCTCTGTCGGATATCTGTTTCTGGTTTGAAAGATAAGTGGGTATTTCTCTACTTTGAGAATAACTTAGAGTGTAAAACCTCTTTTCCAGATTAGAGGCTTTGAAACTGCTTACTGCATTGATAGTATGGGGCACACCAATGGTGGCTTCGTTGAGCTTGGGCCGTGCCACCGAATGGGAGGAAATCAGGTAAGAAGCTTGGAGGCAAGTCTGAAAGAGAATCACTTGTTGTGGATCATAACGGGCCAGTTTTCTGTTAAGCCTGTATGTAAAGCCACTTAGGTGCCAGCTACAAAGATGGGGGTTTTTCATAAGCATACTGACATCGCTAAAATATGGAAATCTGAAAATAAAATTTCAAGCAAATGAAGGCAAACTTCTAATCTCTTCTTTAGTGAAGAAGGAAGGAAGAACTGTGTTTTAAATCAACTATATCACTGCATTAGAATAGCTGCAGCTCTTAGCATTGCTGCTGATTGATCATTTATCTTCATTTAATAATTAATGCTTCAGGAAACAAACCCAGTACTCACTTTGGCTCAATTATGTCACAAAGTAGGTTTGCTCTAATGAAAGTATAAAGCAATTGTGGAGTAACTCATCTTCCACCACAGGAGACAAGAAATTGAATACGAATTTATCTCTACTTCATTTACAAATTAACTGGCAGAACATAATTACTAATAGATGGTTGCAATCCAAGCTGCTATCGTGTTTGACCTGTATTGTCACAAACCTGCCCACACTACCACATGAACACACTGTTCTGTATTTACATGTCCTTTTTCAGTTGGAAAACTTTTCAGAATTTAAAGTCCTTACTTATGCTGACATAGACTTGAAATATGCAGGTTTTGTCACATCAGTCCTGAAATCACATGCAGAATGATGCTTTTAAAAAACATAGTTGGGTTAGCTCTTAGTAGCCCCTGGAAATGTCTCTTTTATTTTGATACTTGATGAAAAAGTTCCTTTCTACTTCTGGATATGTTACCCCCAAAACCCCTGTAACAGTATTTCATAAGTAGCGGCTAGGGTAATCTCTCTGTATTAATTTGACTTTCTCAGTGGATAAAATGCCCAAGTTTTACTGTCTTCACATAAAGTTACTGTCCAGGACCAAGGACTTGCTACCAGACCTTTAGAAAGATAGTGGATTGTGTGGCCATCAAATCATACAAAGGCTTTTAATCAAACACTTTCAGAAGTCTCCCAAATGGGAATCCCATCATTTTTGTCTTACTAGGTAAGTTTCTTAGCCTTCTGAATTCTACAGGAAAGTTATCCATGAAATTGAGTGTTGTGATAGTAAAAGTGTGTTACATCATGTAAAATAAAGAACCCTCCTGAAATACAGGTGAAATAACACCAGAGAATGTTTTGAATGATACAATTTCACTGGTATTTTCACTGTTTCTAAAATAGTTATTATTTTGAGTCAACTGTTAAAAAGGTGGCTTTTTTTTTCTCTTAGCTTTTCCGAATCAATGAAGCTAATCAACTCATGCAGTACGATCAGTGCTTAACTAAAGGACCAGATGGATCCAAAATTATGATTACGCACTGTAATCAGAATGAATACAAGGATTGGCAATACTTCAAGGTATGCAACACATATATATATATATATATCAGAAAAGAAATTATCATTTGCATCCTGTTTTTTTGCAGCTGTTTTTTTTATTATTTTATGCATATCTGAAAATAAAGATCTACGACAAGGTTAACTGAACCAAGTAGAGTAAATTGTTAATTGCACATTCTTGGAAATCTGTGTTTGCCAGGAAAACTTCCTCCAGGGGAAGATGCTTTTCCTAGCGGTTCTAGTTGCTGTCTTCTGTAGCAGAATCTTTACGGAAAATCTCATGAGGCTACATGTGCTGCCATAGGTATGCTAGGAGTTAGGACTTGGCTTGGAGGGAGCAAAGAGGTTGTCCACTACCAGTGACAGAGTTTCTAAAAGCTTTAAGCACCATCACCCTCTCTGCTTGTATTCTTTCTATCAAGAGAGTTAATTTATGTAATGTATGCTGTGAGAAAATTACTTAAGTGCTGGGTTACATTTAGCAGCTAGGCTCAATATTAGATCTGATTTTGGGAGGTCTAAATTGAAGCGTTCTGTTTAAAGACAGAAGATCTTTTTAAGCCTACATAGGAATACATAAACGTGGTGTTACCATTCGCCATTTTATGTTGTCTTTGCCTTTTTCAGTATTTCTTTTTCCTGTTCATCAGCCATTCTCTAGTACCATGCTCTGTTGTGAATTCTGGGTGTGGTGCCATCATAATGCTATTGCAAAATCTGTGAATTTTTAATAAAGACTTGGAATGTTGGCTGATATATATGTGAGGGCTGCTACAGTCTCTTTAGCCACTACATATGTAAGTCCTTTAGTAATACTAGTTTTGAAAGTGTTACTTGAAAAAATGTCTAAGATTGTATTTCTGTTTGTCTCTTAAAAAATGAGACTGAATAGTCTAAGAGTGACCTTATCCTTGGATATAGCCACACATAACTTGGTTCAGTGTCTAAGAAACTATTAGGTGTCAATTTTTCTTCAGTCTATCTAGCATATTGCATATTTATTAATTCATTAGCTGGTTGTCTGAAAGATGTAGGCCTTGTTGAGTGCAGCAAAATCTGTTAGTTATCCTTTAAGCCACTCCACTTTTTCTGATACTTGCAGAGAGCTAGGAAATACCAAGCACCATAATGCCATTTCCACCCAGCCTTCTTGTGCCATGTAGACAGACAAAATTCTTTAAACCTGAAATTTAAAATCAATAAGCAGTGTTTTGGTGCTTGATGACTTTTGCTTTAATACTGGAACTAGCACTTGTTAACTCTCCAGCCATTCTGGTGTGTCCCAGCATGTTACTTGGCTCTTCTCTAAGCATTTCTTTTATGGAAGAAGATCCATTTCCTCCACAGTGGTACCAAGTTGTGTAATTGTTTGCTTATTACCGCAAGTTATAAGGAAGCACAGTAGGCACGGTCTGGGCTGTAGAACAAAACACTGACTGGCTTCCAGGGAAAAAAAAAGGAGCGGGGGGAGCAGTGAGAGCAAAGGACCACCGAGGGTGTGTAACCAAACAAATACTAGAAATTTGGCACTGCTGTGCAGTACAGAGGTACGACCGTTTCTTCTAACGAGGAGGGTGTAAGGAATGAAATGCTTATGAACTGCTGAAAAATGTTGTGGCCTCGTGTACATGAAAGCTGCCAGGAGATTTTATCTGGTTGGTTGTTTCTGGAATGAACATTTTTGTGCCAGTTTGGTGAGTATAACATCTGTGCTGCTTGAGCATTGAGCAGTAGCAGGGCTTTGGTGCCCATTAAGCAAACATCCAGAGCAGGGCTCGCTGTGTCCTGCCTACTGCTTTTGTTCGGATATCTGTTTACCTCCCCAAGTAGAGGACCTCCATGTCTGGTCACACGGCAGGAGCAGGTGTCAACTTGAACCAATGTTTGAACAGACACACGCGTGTGGGAGTGGTGGGGTGATAGAGAGGGTCCCCCCAGCTGGGGGATCTGGGCGCATGGAGCAGGGCTACAGAGCCCCAGCCCAGCCACTGTGTTGCAGGTTCGCCACTGCTCCATTGCTCTCCATGCAACCGGTCAGTGAGTCAGGGCTGCATCTGGCACCCGGGGTCAGCAAGCAGGAGAGAAGCCAGAGGCTATTTCACGAATGCATGAGATTCGGGCATTGCAGCACAGGAGGTCTGGAAGGAGCCAAACATACAAGTCTCAGCCTGTATGTGCTCAACACAATAGGTCTGCAGTTACTTAGGCAGCCTCCTGTTGCTCCAGAGGCCACGCTTGCTCTCATACCCTCTTCTTTTCCTTCTACTAGTCAAATAGGCAGCAAAGTTGCGTTTTTTTGCTAGTGTGGTTAACGTTGGTGTTGGGCTGCCCAGTGAGTTAGCTGTCCTCAAGAATTAAAACTTTTGGTTACAGGGTGGCTGAAAAGGCTGGAAGCATTTTAGACACAGTTTTGCTCATTTGCTTAGCAGTTTGCTGCCTGAGGGAAATGGGAGGGGTCTCAAGTGGACCTACACATATCAAACATTTCACAATACAAAGGCTGTTAAAGTCTACATTTAACAAAGAGTAAAACCAGTATAAACAGATCTGTTCTGGGATCCTGAAACCTGGTTGTGTAGATAGCTATATTACAGTTCTGAAGAAAACGTTAAAAAAAAAAACAAAAACCCACACCACATGTTCCTGATGGTTTTGTTTTCCAGAATCTGCACAGATTTACTCACATTCCATCAGGGAAGTGCTTGGATCGCTCAGAAGTCCTCCATCAAGTTTTCATTTCAGAGTGTGACTCCAGTAAAGCAACGCAAAAATGGGAAATGAACAACATCCTTAGTGTGTAGACAGACAAAACCTACCTACTGACACATTAATTTGTACAGGACTGAAAATAGCCTGAAAACTGCTGCAATTATTACCTTTGTACAGCTGCAAGCCTCCTGGCTTGGATGAAGGACATAGAGGAACTGTGATTATTACAATAACATTATCATCCGCAGTTAATGTTTACAAAACTGCTTTACCTTAAACTCTGTAGATGTTTACATCTTTTTATTTTAAGATGTTGGTAAATTAATGTGCTGTTAGCTATGTTTCATAGGAACATAGTTAAAAGCATTGTTGTCTTCTTTGGGATTACACTCAGGGGTCTGAAGGCAGTTTTTTTACACACACTTGAAAAGGTTGGAGTAACCAGATTTTCATAGAACTTGGTGATTATCAACCTGTTGTATATTTTTATTTAATTTCACATCTTACTAAGCACTGCCACAGGTTATTAGCCAGGGTGGCCTTCTCTCACAGTCATGCTGCTTTTTCGGAAGGTGAATTTCAACGTATTTAGTGCCTCTTTCATTTCTCTCTTTCACAAGAAAAGCATTTGTTGGAAATTATACAGTGGATTTTTCTGATCTGTCACCAGGGCTAGGGACCAACCATACCACCCTGTGTAATTATTGTCTTACCGAAGACAAATTTCTGTTGCCAGGTTGGCTGCTCTAATTTGGCTGGACGCTTTGTACAGTGCAAGGAAGAGCTTAGTGTCGAGTTTAGTGCTGATATGGTACATTTTGATGGAAGTAAGCACCCTCACAATTCCAGTTAATAATTTATAAGCGCTAACTTGCTTGCTTAAACCATGCCTTACATAAAAATAATTTTTAAAACAAAATAAAGCTGCACAATTATGTAAAACTTCATAAGAATCCAATGCTTCATTTATATTGTTCTTTTAAATGGAAATCACTTAGAAGTGGATTAAAGCTTTTAATTAGGAAAAAACATCCAGCTTCTTAACACATCTGTGTAATTCTTCACAAGGACCTCTCTCAACTAGTTGGGTGCCAGATCTAGATTTGAAAAGATAAAATGGAAATCCTGAAACTGCGTTTATTCATACTAATTGTCTTATTTTTGTCATTGGAAACTTTTCCGGAGGGATTACAAACATAAAATACAACCACTTGGTGCTATAGTGTACAGAATAGAATGTGAAGAAGTAGTTTTTTTAAATGTTCTGGAAAGAAGTTGACGCAAATTCCCTTAGGAGTCTAAATATTTACTCTGAATGAACAGAGAGGTGGAAGAGAAATGACTTATCCTCACTTCCTTATTCCAGATTTTGTGACTGTTAAATGCTGACATCAGTGTACTGATTTCATAAGAGTTATGCCCATAACACGTCACACTATTAAATATGACTAAATACTTCCCTGAAATCTAGAATAGCATTGCATGCACCTTCCGTTGGTGGTAACAAGGGTTATGTATCATATTTGGTGACAGAGTTTGATCTTTACAGGGCTGTCTGCACTGATCTATTAGTTTGGGATCTTTTCTAGTTTCTTTAGACTTCTCATCTATCCTTTCAGAGCTATGAAAAATAGAAAATAAAGGAGGGAGAAACTGGAAAAAAAAAAAAAAAAAAAAAAAGGAAATAAGGGTGTGTGCCGGTACTTGTTGTGTGTATGAAAACTGACTCCATTTTTGTGTGTTGGGTAGATTAATTTAATCATACAACTATGCATAAGAGAAAGAATGGTGGCACATAAATTGTGTGGGTGTGCATTTTAAATGGGTATTTTGTGCAATTCATTGAAAGCTGATGCTGTATGTGAATATGAATCTGTATGTGAGACTGAAACCTTACAAAACATGAGATCATAAGAAGCTGTTGCTGTAATGACTTTTTCCTACTATAGCTGGCTTGGAAAAAAATAATTCACATATTCTTGCTTTGTAAGTTGATGATAATATCACTATGCATTTCTACATATTTTATAAATTTGATTTATGCAGATTTTGATACACTGTATGTTTCTGTAGAAATTGTATAAATCTTTAAAAAATTTATTAGGGATAAATCTGGGAGACTTATGTATATCTTACTTATGGGTTGCTTGTTTTTTAGGTGAAATAAATAAAATATTTGAATTTTTGGGTTTACTATACTTTTACAGAGTGAAAATTGATGATTACCTTTATAGAAACCCCATATCTCAAAATCTAGACCACTTCAATGTTACAAACTTACAAATATTAAAAGTGTTTTATTTTTACTTTTTATCTAGGTACCTTTTGTCGCATTTGTTGGGGACTTGTGTTTTTTTCCAGTGAAATGAAAAATGAAATTCCCACTGAGAGCTGCCACGTAGATACATTCGGATTTTTGTATTATCTGCCCTGATCTAATTAGGTAGATCTAATATGCTCATAGAATACGAACTTGAGAAGGATTTCTAAAGTAAAACCAAAGGTCAGGAGTAGTTGCTAGTGTTTTGACTGTGTGTTTTATGTTAGTCTATTTATGTTTCCACCAACAAACATATTTCAGTCATTTTCCTGAGAAGGTTTCTTAGCAAAAGAGTATGCAATTAAATTGTTACACAGAAGACACAGGTTCTGGCCTAAGAGCTAACCTAAATGCTGAAATCTACAGTACTTTTTTACAGATGGGATTCTTGTTTCCCAGCCACGTCTGTCAGTGCACTTCTGTGTATTCAGATTCAAAAGGCTCCTTTGGCAAAACCCTGGAGGTACAGCAGCAGCTAGTTCATGTAGGGAATACTCTTTTATGTACGGAAACAGGGACTGATAGGAAGGAGGGGGGCATCTTTCTTCACTACCAGGTATCCTAGCACCAGGAGAACCAACAGAACCCTTTAGGCAGTACCAAAGGCACTGTACCCATTTATGGCATCCTAGAATCAATTAATTCTGTTTCCCTAATGTCATTCAATCCTCTTTACTACTGTGTCCTTCTTCCATACTACCTGCCTCCAAGTTGCAGTCCATGAAGCCAAAATTTAACAACTTACTGCTCTGAAACTAGGCCAAGAAGCCTGACGTCTATTACACTATGCCAGGGATTAAAAATTTTATGTTTATCTCTGATCTGTGGGACGATTCACAAGAAAAGGGAAAACATAACTGCTGCCTATAAAAACTTAAAAGATGGTTTGGTAGATTTTGCTGTATATCAAGCACAATTTTCCATTTAGGTTAAAAAAGATCAAATTGTGCAAGATCCATGTAGTCATAGGAATAAGGAGGGTAATTTCAGAACATGCAGAAGAAATTATCTACACCATGGAACACAAGCTGTTTTTTTGTAAAAGCATTTATTGTTAGTTCCCTGCTGGTGAGCTTAGATCCACCAATTGTAATAGGTGAAAAGAAACAACTCAGGGAAAAACAAATTAGCAGTGTTTCTGGTTGTTGTCCTTTCTATAAAAGGCTTAGGAATACTAGGTCTTGCTGTGTTCTGAAATCTTACCTTGCTTACATTTATGAGAGTATTCCTTGAGAAGTGTCAGTGGTTATCTTCCAGCATAATTTCTTTCTGGGAACAGCAGAAGTAGTTGCCAGCATTTAGTCCTCTAGTTGTTGACTTTCCCTGCAAACCTCTGAACTCCTGTAGTGTTGGAATAGTAAGTTGTGTAGGAGGACTGTCTTATTGTAGAATGAGTCTAGGTAGAAAAAGTGATAGGCTATCAAAAAAACATAGGTGAGTTTTGCCTCCCTTTGGGTTTAAAAAAACCCAAAACTACACACACTGTGAGTGGCCCCTGAAGACTGAAGCCACTCTGGCTCTTCTTTCACTGTGGGAAGCCTCTGGTCGTCTTCCCTCACACACTGCTGCTGCAGATGTGTGTGCATTGGTGAGAGCTGCTTCACTCATTCCAGCCTTGGCTGTGTTAACTAGTATGGAGCACAGGAAAAGTGAGAACAGTTCTTTGTGTGTTAACGTCTCGCTAACACAGTTAATGGTTAGTAACCTTTGTTTTTTAAATCTTAAAAAAGTCTGCTCTTTACACTGAGAAACAAATTTTAAGTTTTCTCCATTCCCATGTGGCGTGGGTCCTGGTAAAACAGATAAGCTGTCTGAACAACTGTTAGGGTTTTTACCATGTTGCACTACTCTGTGGCTGTTCTGAACAAGTGTGGATAGAGACTCTTCAGCAAAGTGGCCTAGCTTATGGTCAGTGGATCTTAACTGACTGATG
Organism: Athene noctua; assembly: GCF_965140245.1. NCBI lineage: Eukaryota > Metazoa > Chordata > Aves > Strigiformes > Strigidae > Athene > Athene noctua. The sequence continues at coordinate 74,588,608 of NC_134040.1, forward strand.
GAAAATGCATGTTCCTTCAGTTAACAGGTCAGTGAAGGTGACAGGGATCAAAGCTTGTAAGGAGGAGTTAGAGCAAACACTGAGATGAAAAGCTATGTTTGCATGTTAGATCCCTTCTTTTATATACTTGAAACACGATTGCTTTAGGAACAAGAACTGTGCCCTATCCCAAGTGGAGTGCAACTCAAGCAGGGCTGAGGGCTAGGTGGGTCCCGCAAGTCTCGTGAATGTGATCATTCAGTGTGAAAGCAGAACTGTCTCCAGGGGGCTGCCAGTTCAGACAACTCAGTGATGTTTCTTGTGCAAGAATAATGCCTCCTGCACAAGAAAGGAGTAGAAAGGTGGGAGAAGCAGCATAGCATTAACTTGTATTCAAAACAAACTCTAATGCCTGAGGTGTGCATGATGGCAACAGCAGGACTCCAGCTGAGTATCCCAGGAGTCCTGAAAGGGGAATGGAAAATGAAATGAATGGAGAGATGATATTTTACTTTCCTGGAAAGAGCTGCTGGTGGCAGTATGTGGCAATCAAGAAGGCAGCCTGCCCAGACAGTTGTTAAAGTACAGTCTTCAAATGGAAATGAAGAAGTCCTGCTGGAGTAGGCTTTCTGAATTACTTGAAGGCTCTAGAGTGGAAAAAGGAATCAAAATACAGCCTTTTCCCTTCAAATTTGTGGAAGGATTTTGCTAGGAAAATAGTGTAGGCCAGTATTTTTGAACAAGCCCTGACATTAAATTGTGGTGAATCTTTGAGTATGAAGTCCTCTGAATCTCCTGTGTGTGGGTGCACGCTCTCTGGTTTAAGCCTGTCGCAAGAGACATCATTAATGCTTACAGGTAACAGCAGGGACAGAGCCATGGAGACTGGTACCTGCATTTCTGAGGGCAGTTTGGTGAAAATGTGCCATCTGCAAGTTGTGCTTCCACACAGCTAGAGATCTCGTCCACTGGGGGGAAAGCACCATGTCATTCTGTGGTATGCTCAGGAGACCCCAAGCCCTACCTGGCAATGGATGCCTTGCTAGCCTGAGCTGCAGGATGGCTACACCCTCTTGCCAGAGTCCTCAAGGCCATCACGGTTGCCCAACAGGCAGCTACAATTGCAATTTTCATATTTTTATTCCTGAGGCAGTAGAAACAATGAACAAAAGTAGAACTGGATGAAAGTAGAAGCCTTCTGGAGGATTCTTGTGGATTCATAAGAAGGGAGATTTGTGAAGAGCTGACCAGGAGAAAAAGCACACCAAGCTGTGGAAGTGCTTCTAGTCATACTGTTCTTTCAGTTGCACTGCAGAATGCCCTGAAATCCTACCTGTCCCGAAGATGCCAACGAACCTCTAAAGACAGAGCCAGTCAACCTGGCAATGGAAGGGAGCCTGTCCTGCCATCTGGGAGTGAAGGTAAGATGGTGTGGGGTGTTGCTGACAAAAACAATTCTGAAACCCTATAGCAGAGTGGGGTGTGCTTACTAGTGATATTAAAGGTATTGGGGATAAAGTAATGTGGAACTGGGCCATTCCCAGTTGGAGATAGGAACAATGCCTGCCTTTTTTTTTTTTCCTGTTGTGGTATCCCGTTACCTTCCATATGATAATTATGAGACGAAAGGAGTCCATGCTCCAGAAATATGAGGACCCTTTTTCTCTGATGGACAAAGTTGAAGAATATTTTGACTTAGGGTAAGAACTGAGCTTAACAGAAGAACTTAAAAAGTATATGCAAGATCAGACCAAGAGTCCAGCTAGCAGAATAGCCAGTCTCACTCAGTGGTCAGTAGGATCAGTGTGGTCAAGGAGTGCAAGGCAGAGTGAAAGGACAGGGCAAGGATACTTGTCTAACATTGTCCCTACTTCTGGCAATATACAACTGAAGCACTTTCTAAACTAGAGATAGTATTTTCTGTTTAATAGTCCAGCATTTGTCCATCCACTGTTTGAATCTAGGCAGCCTTTGGTTATCCATCACATCTGATTATGTAAAATGTTTCAAGGTTTCTGAAAAGACACGCTGGCTCTGCAGTTCACTCCTCTGCTGAGACAAAACAGTGAGATAGAGAAGAACTGTGAAGGCTTGTTAAAAGTCTTAATTCCCAAAGGAGTAGTCAGTGCTAAGTCCAGCCAGCCAGGAGCTGGCTTCAAGGTGGCAGCACTGACAACAGCATCATCACAGCACATATTTCAAAGGGCCTTTCAGAAGGATGTGATCTTGTCCACATAAACATCATCCCTTCAGCTCTGCTGGAGAACTGATTTATGGGTATGGACTTTACCATCAGATGTTTGGGCCAGGAAACATTGAGAATACCCATACAACTTACAGGTGGAGCAGCAGATTTGCTGGCTATAAAATTTTTTCTGGTGGAGGACTCCATATTCAGTCCTGGAACATCAAGAGTCTCTCCAGCACTACGGCTACGGGGGATAGTTGATCTCAAGATACCAGGAGAGTCAGAACAACGTACAGGTTCACTCACTAGTTGGTGCTGGCCTGTTATAATTACTTAATTGCACTGATGAACAGAAATTTGCATAGGGAGTCAACTTTCTTACCAGGTAGGTCTGAATCACACAGTTAGCAGAGTTAATGCATCCCTCAAGGGCTGTGTGCATTGGAGAATGCGCAGCAAGCTTGACATATGGGCTCCGTTACAGGATTCGTGACACTGGATTCAAATGGCATCACAGAAAAGCAAACGGGGCTGTGACGCAGCTCATACAAGAGGCCCAGCAATTTTGGAAATGCAGGGGTTGCTGGCAAAACAGATACATTTCAAGATGGGGAAAGAAATACTAGCCAAAATGAGAAAACGATAAATATATGCTAAGGATGGCAAGGCAAGTGACACAGGATCACCACAGCAAATAATCCATCCCTGAGCAACACGAGATTATGTACCAGTGTTGTATGTAAAATGCTGGTGATTACAAAACAGTTTAATAGATCTCATTAGTTAATCAAAGATAAAACTCCTATTCCATTTTTTCTGATTTTCCCTACACACCCGTTCACAATTTCATTTGTGTATTTGAGTTCTAAAGCCTGTATATACTGCAGTAAATTCCCAAGTGTGTAGCTGTTCTAATCAAGGTTTTCCTTTTGAAAACACACCCAAAAAAACCCCCAAACCAAGAAAGGCGTATTTACAGTTCTTCAAACCAGAGGTTTTGCTTGTGAAAAAGAACACCAACGTTGTAAATAGGCTTTGTTCTAAGTTGATCTAAGAAAACAAAACTTTATATTCCTTTAGCAAGATGGTAAGGAAATACTAAATACTTGTTTTGTTCTTAACTCTTTACCTAATAATGTCTAACATGCTATTTTCTTTTCTAGAAAATACCTATTATATCTTCACAGATTCATCTATTAAAGCTCCAGCATCATCTCCAGACAAATATAAAGTAGTTTACTGTCCACCCATATTACCCATGGCATAAATGTTAGGCCTGCTTTTTCCCGTTCACATGTGTCGGAGGAGCACATACTAACATGTAATACACTTTGTATTAACGCCATATATCACCTTCTGGTTTTATTACCCTTTCACTTCAGGCTGCAGGCTGGCTTTGCAGTTCTTTGCTGTTAGCTCTCATCTTTCTTGCAGCACCGTTCACCACTTTTTTCCAAGTCACTCATGTATATATTAAACAATCACTAGTCATTAACGCCACCTCCAAAAATAACCTGTGGGTTTTCATTGGTGATTCTCCTCCACTGGTGAATCTGATTACTAATTTCTGTTTTGCTTTTGTATTGTTAATCAGCTATTTATTCATGCAAGGCCTTTAATGATGACTTACTTCTTTTATGAGTAGACCAGAACTACCTGATCTCCTTTACCTTCGTGTTCACTGATTTCTTCAGAGAATATTTACAGAATCTGTGGGACAGGATTTCCCCTTGTGAAATTACAAGTCCTATTTAGCCATTTGTCCAGCAACTCTTGGCTGTACTGTGGCTCCTACCAACTTGCCATTTGGGCATTACTGCTCTGAAGTTCCCTGTATCTCCACAGAATGATTTCTAGAAATTACTGTCATATTTGTGACCTTCCATTCCTCTAGCACTAAGGCAGTTTTAAGTGAAAAAATACAAAGTACAGTTCATAGTTCAGCCATTTCATCCTTGAGTTTCCTTAGAACTCTTGGATGAATACCATCTGTCCTGTCATTTTGTTTCAAAACCTTTTACACTTGGATTTGAGACAGATGCTCTACCATGCCTCTCCCATTAAAAAGTTCTGTCATGAAAACTTCCTGAAGCTTCTCTACAAGGTTGAAAAAACCAAAGTTTTCCGGAAATCTTCTCTATTTGTTGCTACTATATCCTGAGCGTCTATTGTCCCTAGGACAGCTTGGCAGCCTCCTCTTTCTGATGTGTTTGAAAGCTGTTATTTAATCCGTCTGTTTTCTCAAGTTGCTGTGATGCTCTTTTTGCCTGCCACATTGCTGTGTCTGACCTGCTGGGGTGCAGGTTTCTTCTGGTTTATTGGTGCAGTAATAACTTCAACTTTTTAGATTGCCTTCCTACCTTTGTTATTCTCTCATACCTGGTGTTTATCCACCTCAGTCTTATTTTTGGTGGTCTTTTGGTCTGTTTTACTGGGTGGTATGCCTTTATGCTGGACCTCTAGTACAATGGGAGCAGTCTCCCTGATGCCTGCAACCATTTTGGGCATCCCTTTTAGTTTTAATTTGAGACAGATCTCCCAGTTCACCTCTAGTGAAAAGTTTCCAGTGAGTCATTTCGTAAGATTGTCCATATTGAGCCTGGATGTGAAAAACTAATTTAGCTTTTCTTCTATGGCCTTATCTTTTCTGAACATTCCTGTTACACTTTGATCACTTACTAGTCCTTTCCAGCACTAGTTCTTTCAGTGCTCACAGATGGGCATTATCTGAACCCCCTGACCTAACATACCATACTTTTTAAAGTTTATTTTGCAAGTAGTAATTTCCACATGCTCTTTTCCATTTGCCTTTTAAACTATATTCAACACTCTTCTTATTGAAAAGACAAAATATTATTTTTTAAAATTACTACTTATCTTTAGTCATGACATCATTCTCAGTTGATAGATCAGCCTGATGCAGTGCTTTGCTGTGGCTTGCTGCAGCTCATGCTGACACAGCACGCACACAGAATGATCTGTATAATGATGTGGGTCAGGCTAGTAGAGCCGTGCAATAGACTGTTTTTGCAGTAAGGAAAGATCTCTCCACCAGCCAGGATATATTTGTAAATGAGATCATAAACAAAAGTAATCCACAGCTGGCTTTTCATAGAGCATCCTTAGGACGTGGGACAACAGTGACCCACTAGGCAATTCTGCACTAAGTTGTGCTGAAGCTAAATTAGCCAATTAATGCTAAATGAAACAGAACCCAAAAGCCATTTTACCTCACTGAGGAAAATATTAGAAAAGCTCCTTTATTCTGAATTACCTCAAGAACTGCTCTTATTCTGAAACAATACTTAAAATTCTGTAACCCATGCAGCTTTCTAGGACACCTGAAGGGTGATATTTTGTTTCAATTTAAAAGCATTTGAGCAGAAGTAAAAAACATTTCAAATAATCAAATTAGTCAATTTACACTGACGCTACTGCTCCACTGTAAAAGATTATTTAAATCTAATCAGAAAGACTTGAAACATCACTGCTTTGTTCAGAGAGGGAGTCTGAGAACTGAAAGGAGGTGATGCTTCATTTCTGTGAGGAAATCTGAACAGAATATGCTGAAAATGAGTGAAACCAGCATAGTTTTGGCTACACGCTATGACAGCCTCTAGCTGGAAGAATTGTGGAGTTAAGGATAAAAGTGCTCCAGGATTGCAAACTCTACAGGAGAGAATGTTCTTGAGCACTGGATGTACTGCACGCAAAACGACTGCCTTTCACTTCCAGTTTATGCCCGCAGCTTCCCAAAATCGGAGCTTGCAAAATGGACCCACTGATCCTGGCTGTGCTGAGTATCTCTGGCAGGTCCAACCTGTAAACCAGCAGCCAATCCTTCTGATGCTACTTTATCTCAGGGGCAGGGTGGGAAGAACAACTCTGGGTTTCTAAGGCTTTCAAAGATGAGTACCTACTTCAGTATAAAAATGTTTGGATCGCCTTTACAGTTAGCTCATTTCCATAATTTCAGGAACACACAAAGTGGTTTTGGCAAGACTCTTGTTTCAGAACATGCTACATTATTGTTAACCTACCACAGTGACATTTACCATGGTTATAGTGCTGGAATTACTTTTTATCCTATGCATGTACAGACTGTATGCAAATTTATTTGAGAAGTTGATGAACAATAAGGAGACAGTTTAAAAACAACAAAGTAGAAAGCCTGCCTTTTGTAGTACTTGATATTTTATACAAGTTTTTTTCAGTGCTAGGCTTTCAAGTGCTAGTAAAAGCCTTTGAAGGCCCCTAGTATTTATCACAACAAATTAGTTAAGCTATTAGTTATCTGTGGGACCTCCAATTTCCCAGTTGCAGATATTGTTAAGATACCTAGATTTAGACGCAAAAATACTAAAGATTGAGTAAAAAAAAAAAAAACCAAACCCAAGAAACAGTGTAACTGTTACACCATGAACAAGAACATCTCAGGAGCACGTTCTTTACAAATGACTCCTCTTTCCTGCAGGGATCTACTGGCATGTGCAGAGATAACATTCCGACATTATTCATGCTGTTCTGCAAGCTGTGTATTTTGAGAAGGCAGTAATACTGAGGCCAGGAGAGAGGAGTAGGGAGCATCTGGGAAGACATACCTCTAACCACATCTGTCCTATAGCCAACTTTCCTGTCCTGATACAGGCAGCAGAAAAGGCCAGTGACCCTGAGCTCTGGGAGAGAAAGTTCCCAAGATTAACTAATTATCAGCTAGTGTACCAAAACAAAACTTTTAAGGCCTCAGTTTTAGTAGTATGAGGAAAGAAAACAATCCAGGAATAATTACCAGCAACCTCAGTACTTGGAGACTTTTTTTTCTACTTGCAAGGTGATACAAGCAAATGCTAGCCTAAGGAAAACATCAATTGCAACTAATGGTAGTATATGCTGTGTAGTAGTAGTATATGAACTGTGGTTAAAAAAGTATAAACTCCAGGAGTTGACACTTGAAGAGACCTGCCAGTTTTGTGGTAACGGCAGTAGCACAGGAACAATGCAAAGCATTATCCTGCACAGGGCTTCAGCATTCTGGGAGTACCCAGCCTCTCAGGAACATCAAGAATACAACAATACTCATGTACAACATTTTATTACAAAATTGTTAAAAAAGTAATACAATGCAATATACTACAAAATATAAGATCAGCTATTAAGCTACCTCCTTTGTTTTACTTAGCTATAAAGAAACACCTGGCTATCAGTCACTGAGTTTCAACAAAACCATTAAATATGCAGGAACATTCCACACCTTTTTCTTCTCTTTTTTAACCCGAACTGTAGCAGCCCTTGGCTACTACTTACATTAAAAATAGAGGTCTCCCTACAAAGAACCACATTACCTATACACAATTCTGTACAGTTTTTTATACTGAAGCTAACAATGAGCTGCACTTGAGTTCACATTCTTAGCAAAATATTGGATTTTGAGCATAAATCTTTACAGCAGGACATTCATTTATTCCTCATCCTCATCTTCCTCCTCCTCTTCATCATCTTCCTCCTCCTCCTCCTCCTCTTCCGGTTCTGCTTTCTTCTTAGATCCTGCAGGCCTACCTGGGCCCTTTTTTCCTGCATCACTCTTACTCTTGGCACGATATGCTGCAATATCCTGTAAGAAAAACACTGTTTAGTTGCTGATAATGTAACTCTGAAGACAAATTTGTACTGCTTCAACAATTTAATACTACTATACTATGCAGATCAAATACAGTGTGCAGAAAAGCAGGGTTTGAACCTTGGGACTTTCATGCTTACACCTTTTGGCAAGAGAATGCATGATCCAGACAGTTTTAAGAATTTTACAACCTCAGTGCTTTGGAGTATGACTCTGTATTCTACCAAGCAGATGACCTGTTTTCTGGAAGCATCTTATTGGTAAAAATCTCTAGACATGTAAAAACTCCATCCAGGTTCACTGTAAAGCTTCCACACCACACCTTTTCATGCATTCTGAAGCCTGACAAAGGTTGACATTAACATTTAGAATTATGAACCTTATACACTTTAAGTGCAAAGCAAACGTGACACATTGACAGTGACCTCTACAACTTTAGCCATTATTTTATCACTTTCACTGTACCTTTTCATATTTCTCCTTTAGTTTTGCAGCCTTCTGTTCATATGGCTGTTTATCTTTGGCCGACTGTTCAGACCACATTTCACCTAATTTCTTTGCTGTGTCTCCAATAGACAAGCCAGGATGATCATTTTTTATTTTTGGACGGTGTTCAGAACAGAAAAGGAAGAACGCAGATCTAAAATGAGAGACAATGATTGAAGTTAAATGACAGACTACTAGAAATAATAGTTTGGGGTTTTTTTTGGTCATAGAAACACTCACGGTGGTCTTTTAGGAGCATTGGGGTCCTTTTTCTTTCCCTTCTTCTCACCCTTGGGAGGAACATAGTTTTTCATCTCCCTGTCATAACGAGCTTTGTCTCCTTTAGCCATTTCTTCAAACTTTCCTTTTTCCTTGCTAGACATTGTCTGCGGACACACAGAGAGAAAAAGAGTCTGGATCAGATAAAGCGCCTGCTGACCCACTAAGGTCTAAGCAGCAGCTGCTGCCAGGGATCTTTTCCCAGCAGCCCGGAGCAGGGGCGGGGGCCGCCCGGCACGGCTCAGCACGGCTCGACTCGGTCCGGCTCACCTTCCACCGCTCCGAGCACTTCCGCGAGAACTCGGCGAAGTTGACGGACGAGTCCGGGTGCTTCTTCTTGTGCTCCTCGCGGCAGGTCTGCACGAAGTACGCGTACGAGGACATCTTGCCCCGCGGCTTGTTGGGGTCGCCTTTGCCCATGGTGAGGTCGGCGGCGGGTCCCTGCGGGGGAGCGGGGAGGGAGGGGGGCGGGAAGGGGCGGTGTAAGGGCGGGGCCGTGGCGCGGGGCCACGGGCCGGGCGGGGCCGCGCCTCAGGCCGCTCCCGCCCCTCTCCCGCCACCGCCTTCCCGCCCGAACACGCCCTCCGCGGCCGCCGGCCCCTCTCCTCCCTCCCTCCCTCCCTCTCGCCTGCCGCCAGGCGCCTCCACCCACCCCCCGCGGCAGCCGAGGCGGACGGCCCTCACGGCGCCGGAGCCCGCGGCCCAGCCCGCCCTCCCTCCCTCCCTCGCGGCCGCCAGCGGCCCTCCCCGCCCGGCCGGCCCTCCCCGCCCGAGGGGAATTCCCCCCTCAGCCCTGGGCACGCCGCCCGCCCGCCCGTCCCGGGAACCCCGCGCTCCCTCCGCGCCCAGGGCCGGCGGCGCCGTCCCCTCCGTCCCGCTCCCCCTCGGCGCCCTCCCACTGCCCGGCGGCCTCCGCCGGCGGGGCTGCGCGGGGCCTTGCCTGGCTGGGTGGAGCGGGCGGCGGCGCAGGGCTCTGCTCCCTCCGCTGCTGCTGCTAAATGGTTTCCCGGCGGCGCACTTACAGCCTCTTGTTTTCCACAGCCCTACCCGCCACAGCAACTTGACCCGCGGCTCCCAGGGGCCCGCCCCCCGCCGCAGCGGATTGGCTGCCGCGCCGGTTCAAACTGCCTGTGGCCACTCCCCCTAGGGCCGGAGCCGTCGGCGATTCGCTGGCTGCTGTCCCGACGTCAGTGGCCGAGCAGCTCCTCGGCTAGGTCGAGCGCGAGGGGGTCGTTAGCGCTCATACTCGTTGGAACCGGTTGGAGTGAGGATAGTGGAGGGGGCGGGACTAAAAGCGTTGGGCGGCGATTGGGGGAAGGGAAAGTTTAAAAAACCGCGGGGACCCCCGCCATTGGCCGCCGGGAGCTGCGCGCGTTTTGATTGGGCGGGGCGGAATGCTGTAGCGTGGTTTAAAAATACAAAGGGAGCGAGGAGGACAGCGGGCGGGCAAAACAAGGGAGCGGAGGAAGGGGACGGGCGGCGGCGGCGGCGGGCGGGGCCCGGGACAAGCCTCTGCTGCGGACAGCTGCCCCGGTCGCGGCCTGGTCGCCGGAGGGTATGGGGCCCCCTCGGCGCTACCTCCTTCCTGCCCGGGGTGGGCAGCCAGGGGCGGGCCGCGTTGGTGAGCGCCGCCGTCCCTCCTCCCCTCCCCTCCCTCTCGGGGCGGGGGGGCGGCTGCGGCTCCCTGAGCCCGGCGGGCAGCAGCCGCCAGCTGTGAGACTGGGCTTTAACTGGGGGTGCGGGGCTGCAAAGACGCGGCTGTGGCGGGAGGGGGGGGTCCCCTCTCGCGCCCGGCTGAAAGCGCCGTCGCTGCGAAGGGGAAGCGTCGCCTCTCGCCGTGTTTTGTTCGCCCGGTGAAGTGAACGCCGCGGCAGTGGGAAGTCCGGCAGCAAAACAGCTGAAGATGTAACGCCTGTGGTCTGCATGAGGGCTTCCGAGTGAACCGCCGGCGGTCCATCTGTCCCTTTCGTTTTGGGGATAAAACCGAAGTTTCTGTGCAGTCATTTACTCTATTTTTTTATTGCGAGCTGACGCCAGTCCTCACGGTACGGGTTTTACTGACGTTCGGGTTATTTTGTCCGGTTATTTTCATCCAGTTCTCTAGCTAACATCAGTTTAGGTAAACACTCGTACTAGTCTAAGTGGTTTCTAACACTTGCTTTTTCAGGTGTAGTTTATATCGCTGGTGAAAAGCAGGTTATAACTTTGCTTGCTGAAGATGCCATACCTTCAGCAGAGTTTTATAGTCATGTTAATCCAGCTCAATGGTTAAAAAAAAAAAAAAAAAAAAGCCTTTAAAAGACAGCAGCATCAATCCCTAAACTATCTGAGGATGTTCGACTAGTCGCAGGTGTGAGATGGGTCAATGTCTTGATCTCCACTGTCTCTCCCATTCCAGATCTGTTCGGTGAAAGGAGCACTGAGTAAGAAGTACTTACCAGGTCCAGTCCTTCAAGCTTGTATGTTTTTTTTCTTTCCAGCAAAGTGTTTACACTGAACAGTTCACTAATATAATATGGTAGTAAATGCCTCTGTCATCCCTATTTCATATTAATCTTCATACGTTTGCTCAATCTGCAGCACTAAAAGACATAATGTAAACTGGAAAAAGTCAAAATCTTTGAAGAGAGGGTAATTGGAAGGTAAATTGACAGAGCAAGGTGGAGATGTGTATTCCCTCTGCAGACATCAAAGCCTGTCAGAAGCCAGTTATCCAAGTTCTTATATTGGTTAACTTCTGTGGTTATTCCTTTTGATAGTGTTTAACCTACAAACAAAGCTTACACTTATCTCCTAAAATAAACATTTACACGGGGGATATTCCATGTTTCAGTTTGGGCTCTTTATTACTGCAAACCATTCCACTGCTTCCCAGTGGCAAATTAATGTTCTCATTCTGTGGGACTGAATTCCGTGAAGGCCTAGTCACTTTGCAGCAGTTGTTTTAATTTTTAGGTAGTTTTAAAAATCCTTTTACTTCATACCTTACTTGGAAAGCACTATTTTGTTTGGTAAATTAAGCAGACAGATGGGTTATTCATTTGCTTTGTGGTAAACCACCTGTATATGACAGTTCTTGCAGAGTGTTTTCTAGTTAATAAAGTAGTTTTGTACCAGATTGTACAGTCTTATGATAGTAGTGTGTAATGAATTAACTGTAGTACAGCCATTAGTATCTGTGTTGTGGTTTGTACTCAGAGGGCAACTGAGCACCATGCAACCACTCGCTTTCCCTGTATTTCCCAGCTCAAGAGAAGGGGAAAAATAAAGCAAAGGTGCTGCTCACTCCCCTGTTCTCCCTAGTGCTGGGAAGGAGGAAATAAAGCAAAAGGCCCAGGAAATAGAGATAAGGACAAGGAGGAATGACCTTATCCATTAAGGCACAGGCAAAAGACAGACTTGTTAGGGGAAGAAAAAAAGAACATAAATTTAATACAGACACTAATAACAACATGTAACAGACAGAGTAGGACCATGAGAAGCATTTACCGCATCTTGAAAACACCTTTCTCCATCCCTCCCTTCTTCCCAGGCTCAGATTTGCTCCGGATATCTCTACCTCCTCCCCCCAGCAGTGCAGGGGACAGGGAATGGGGGGGGGGGGGGGGGCGTGCAGTGATTCTTGCTGCCTCTTCCACCTTGAGGCGGGGGGAACTCCTGGCATTCCTCCCCTGCTCCATCACTGTCCCCCTCTCACATGAGACAGTCCTCCATGGACCAGCTCTGACATCAGTCACTCCCAGGGGTGTGTGGGTCACCCCCACGTGTTGCAGTCCTCCCAGTACTGAACAAGTGGGGGCTTCTTGCCATGGGGTCCCAGCCTTCTTTGGGTGCAGTCACCTGTCCCGGCGTGGGACCCCCTACAAGCTGCAAATTGGCATCTGCTTCACCACAGACCCCCATGGGTGGCAGGGGGGTGGCCCTGCTGTCTCACCACGGGGTACAGGGGAGTCTCTGCTCCAGCACACCTTCCCCCCCCGTCTTCTCCTTTCTTGCACTGACCTTGGTGTTCACACAGATGTTCTCCTCACAACTTCTCACAAGTCCAACAACTCCTCCCAGATTCACCTGCTTAAATATGTTATCGCAGAGGTGCAGCTAATTGACCTGGCCTTGGTGCAAAGGCAGGTAAAACTTGGAGCCAAGGGAGCTTTGAGAAGCTTCTCACAGGGGGTCACCACTGTAACCCCCTCCCCCACTACCAAAACAACCCCTGCCACTCACTCAAAGCAGGACAATTTGGTGTAAAATCATACTTTGTTCACCAGACCTACTTAGAGGTTGCCATATCACACCAAACAAATTCATTGGTACCTTCTCTGTTGTTAACAGCTATATAAAAATGTAGGTTAACTCCATCAAGATCAGTTTTACTTCCGAATCCTCACTGATGCAGTTGAAAGAATAATGAAGTGGTCCACTAATTTTGAAAAAACAGTTTTCTCAATGTCAGTGCTTCTAAAATAGCAAGTCATGACCTGTGGGGGTTTGTCATTGAAAAGTTCTCATGATGGCTATGGTCACCAGAAATTATTTTTCCCAGTTGAAAGGAGAGAATGTTTCTCATTTTACCCTGCCAAATCCATTCTCTGACAGTTCTTGGAAAAAAAAAACAAAACCAAAACACCTTATGTATGTTTATTATTAACATATTTTTACTCTTCCTTTTAATATATAACATAGCAAATTCATGGAAAAAAATACTTTGAAACAGTCTTTGGAAATTATGGGATATAATTGCAGTGAGGCTTTCTCTGTTGCATCTGTTTTCATATCTGCTCTAAGAATATGAAGAAAATGGTGGTGGAAAAGCAGGTAGGGTGAGAAAGTATAATTACTACTATGGGAAAAATTGAGATCTGCCTTTCAAATGATTTAATCAAATGTTTTAAGAAAGAAATTACTTCCTCTGTTCTTCTAAAGATAATATTTTTCTAGATTCTCTGAAGGAGAAAGATTTTGTAAAATTATATACATAGAGGGTTATGTCATGTAATGTCATGCAACACAGGGTAGCATAAGAAACCAAACAGTTGTACTCTTTAACATCTGTCTGTCCTCCAACAAGGAAGGCAGTATTGAAAATTTTCCACACTTGAACATGATACTGGAAGCTTTCCACAGCAGCGCCACTGCTGAAAGCACCACGCAAGAATGCTGATGTTACAAACTTGTCAGTCCCAAAGCCGTGCCTTCCTCCCAGCACCCTTGCGCCTGGAAAAGCGTTTCCTTGTGCGCCTGGTTCCACAATAAACTGTCACTGTTTTTTCATTACACCACACTGTTCCTTTTCAGACAAAACCACAAATTCTGTCTCAAGAGATTCAGTCACTGTTACTCTTCTAAAGCAGTGATCTATGCAGTATTGACTTCAGTCGGTCCACATGGTTAATTTAGTAACCACATGTGGATGACAGTTGTGGGGAAGAAGCATAAACTCCAGGACTTGAAGCTTACTTCTGCTTGAATAATTCAGCTCATGAAATGACTGTTAAGTTTTATAGCTCCCTGGCTTCAAGCCCTTTTGAGTTGCTAATCTGCTCCACAGTTACAATTTTGGGCGCTATTGTTAACTCCACTTAATCTTCAGTAACTGCATGTGAGGAGAGATAGGCAATGTAGTGACTAGAAATGCTGGATAGAAGGAAAAGACCAAGTGGGTGAGACCAGGTTACAGAGCTGAGAAATAGATTTAAAGCAAAGTGTGTCACTGACAACAAAAATGTGTGATTGGAGTGATAATACTTTACATCATGCTTATCTCCTGGCTTCTGTGGGCAGCTTCTACAGCTTTTCTGGATGCTGCTGTCAGTGTGGACAAGGCAAGGAAAGACTTTAACAACGTTTCCATCAGCAGATCCATTGAAACAGATACTGTTCGGTTGAGGAAATTGCAAGCTATAGTTGCATTACCTTAAGTCTGACCAAACTTTCATTCTGGTGTAAGTGTATTGTATGGTGGCACTGTCAGTTTTAATTCAGTCAGTTGGATGAAGAAGCTCTACTGTCTCTCCCCAGAGACGCTGCTATTACCCAAATTCCTGTATGGAATATGCCTTCATGGCAATAAAGTTCTCCTTTGGAAAGTGATCATTCTTGACTGATTACTGGTGAAAAGGTCTCTCTTATGGACCTGAGAAGTCCGTGTTTACCAGATAAATAATGAAAGCGAGTTACAGCTTCTTTCAATTTTAATTTCACCTAACTTCACTAATAGTAATGCAAGATGTTGAAAGAAAAAGCAAATTTAGCTTTAATCAGCCATTTTTTGTGGTAGAAAAAGGTTAAAATCCAAGACACAAAAAGCATTTAAATAGGTCACTGCTTTAAAAAGCCCTTTTTAATGTGAGTTACAAAGTCTACAGACAAACTGTGGGTTTTGCCCTATTTCATGTGCATGTTTCGTACCAGATACGTGGTAGGAGCTTTAGGATGAAAAGCAAAAACCAGAACTACCTAGGCTACAACTTATCTAAAGACAAAACTTATTTTACTGTAGTGTTCCAGTTATAAGCAGTTACTTTCTTTGTACCCTGATAAAAACCTGTATAACTGCAGCTGGCCAAAAGTTCACAAAACTGGTATTTCTGTCAGTATCTTAAAGAATTGTATTTAAGATAATATATTAGAGCTTTTCCCATATTTTTTCTGTTGTTTTATAACATGCAAATAATATGTAATTTATAAAAATGAAATATATTTACTCTTTAAATATTACAGTTTTATTATATGTGCTATTGTAAAGCCTGCATAACCAGTTAAGCAGCTCGTAGGCAAACAACAGCCATGTTACACCAAACTGGTTTAGTCTGAAAGCTCAGGAACTTGTTTTGACTTTATGCTGTGTACCAAATGCCTAAAACAAAGACAGCCTACATTAGATACTACCCAGGACAGCTGCAGAGCAGAGGCTGAACTGCAGTGGTCATATGATAGGAAATAAATACAACAAATCTCTCATGGTACTAATGCAGATAATATTAGGAACACCAGCTGTTCCTGGTCATAATTGTTAACTGTACTTTTTCAGTCTTAATTTGACAAGAACTTTTTTCCACTTGTGTTGGGTTAACATGTTGGGGTTGTTTGTTTGGTTTTTTTTTTTCCCCTTCTATTCCTAGACTTCACTTTAATTTACTTTCTTATTTACATTCAAAGCGATACTCATGTAACACTTTTTCCCGAGAGATCTCAATAGACCTCCTTTATATTTTGCTATGTTGTTAATCCCTTTTTACAGGTATGAGAAGAAAGCAGTAATTTGCCTTTGTTCATCCATTAGATAGCTTCACAGACAGCTTAGAGGGACTTTAAAATGTGCATAGCTGTAATTTACACTATGAAATCGTCTTAAATGAGTAAAAATAGTTTCTATCCTTCTGTCCCCATCCCCCAAAACTCTTCGAGCCTTGGTAAACATTGGTACTTTACTTGAAATGTATACAAAATTTACTCTTAAGAAGTAAAATGTAATTATTAATAAAAATGTTGTGTCATTTGGGATTCGAAGGGCATAGTTCCAGGATAACTTTTTTTCTCCTTCTAAGCAGTAAGACAAAGGGTTGGACTGTGTCTGGCCCTAGAGGTGTGACATCCAGTGAGCAGATCCATAGAGGCTGTATTCACTGTCCATCTCCAAAATAGTCCAAGCACCCATGTGAGGCTAGCAGGGGGTGCTCACTGCTAACAGAATGAAGTACGTGTCAACCCATGGTGACTTACAAATGTTGAAACTTCTACAGAACAAACCAGAGCATTCTGAGAAACTGTTTTCTTTGGCAGTTGTGAGGGCTAGAAATTTAAAAACAAGCTGAACCTGGCAGTAGAAGCTCTTTCCTATGTAATTGCAGCTCTTATATCTTTTAGGAAAGAAAAAGAAGAGGGTGAGTTGACAAGGCTGTGTGCCATGGTCCACAAGAGGAAGGAGGAATCATGCTCTCCTGTCTCCATGGCCAGAATAGAGAAGCAGGTTTGGCTGGTAACAGCCTGGTTCCTTGTAAGCACTGCAATACTCATCAACACATTGGCCTTGGGTCCAGGCAGTGAAATAACTCAAATTAATTTCAATGGGTCTCATTAAACTTAAATGGGTCTTAACTTTTGGTTGTGTGGAGAACATCCTGTGCTGTTGCTAATGTAGATGTTGTCATAGTAGAATAAAGATTTCTCCTATTATTTCTGGCAAATAGTGCTGTCATATGTGTCACAAATGATCATACGATACACAGGTAATCTGCTGAGACTAGAAGGAAAATGCTCAGGAAATTTTGAAATCGTTGATTCAATTATCAGTCTCACTTTTAGTCATGGATCCTGTGTGATTTTCAAGCAACTGACGATAAGAAAGTATAGTTTCTCTAGAGGATCCTATTGTATATCCTGCTCTATAGAGTTAAGTGGTTTACAGTAACAAGGAAGGTTGTTCAGAGATCTTATGCCACTAGAAAATGTGTCTGTCTATAGTACCAGTCAAAAGCTAATGCTTCTACTCCACAGGCCCAGCTGTTGTAGGAAAAAAAAGAAAAAAAATCTTAAGGAAGTTCAATAATAAACCCTTGGGTCTATGATTAATCCTCATCATTTAGTGTGACCATGTGTGAAGTTAAGTAGAAGCTCTCCCTAAGCTCTGGCAGGGATAAACGCCTACTACAAATGAAAAAGAAATAGGGAGTGGCACAGTCATGCATTTGAAGAAATAAACAAGGAAATCTCAGGTGAAGTTCTTCCATGTTAAAGAAAGGCCGGCTTATCAAAGGTACAGAGAAACTAAAGTGCAGTCCAAAGCATGCCTTTTCCAGTTATTAAACATTGAAAAAAAGAGAATCCTTAAAACCTGTAAACTCTCAACTTCAACATAAACCTTTAAGAGAGAAACTATCTTGATGAATACACTCCAGTTCATAGGCTTGATCATGTTGTGCAATTTTTAGGTCACTACATTTTATGCTAATAATTAGCATTTATATACGGTTAAATTATTGTCATATGTAAAAATATTAGAAACATAAAACCCCCATTCTTCTTTTACTTTTACAAAGTAAAAATTTACTTTGTAAAGATGTAATTCATTTTGGAACAGACTTTCACAATATAACTAGAAACAAAGATAATCAAAGAAGCTGAAGTTGTTTAAGAGGTAAAAGATCTGTATTATTATTTTCCTAATTCTGAAATAATTTACAAGATCATGTAAAATCTTACTCCAGCAGTCACTTCAGGAGAGAGGTAAGGACCTTTTAGGGTATCTGCAATAACAGAATCCGGTCTCATCTGTGGTGTTTATAATGTTAATAAATATTAACAACCAAATACTTGGATAAAAACCCCAAAAAAACAAAAACCACTTCTAAAACAGTATCTGTTTAAAAACCATAATACTGAAACTGGAGGGTGGGGGTGTCTTTGTGTTCAGTGCTTTAGGATATATCCTTGACTGGATTTCAAACTTACCTTTGTGACTGTACAAACTAGAAGCTTTATCAGTATGAAAGCTGGGACTTTCAAGTAAGGGAGTTGAGGTTTGAGAAGCATTAAAGATGAATGGGAATATCTATTGAAGAAGCAATGCTTTTGATCAGCTGCTGTATATTGAATGAACATCGCAGTAGGTACTATCCAAACTCAGGAAACCTGGTACATTCTGTCTGGTGACCATTTTTTGTGAAAAAAATTTGCAGAACATTTTATCTGATCCTTTTCCCCTACTATTTCTCGGTTAAGGGTTTATTGTCAAGTAACAGCAGCAAAAAACAACTGCAATTCCGAACTATCTTTATACTCGAGTTTGTTGGAGTATGATCTTGTATCTTTTACCCAGAATGAGCTCTGTGGGAAGTCAGGAAAACATTTAAACACCAAACCCATATGTAATTTTACTCATTTTATTTTTAGGAAAGTATCTGTATTAGTATCGGACTTATTTTGTTTTTACTGACAGAAACCAAATGCCTCCTAAAGACCTTCTAAATGATGCATTCTGGACTCAGGTGGAGGAAGCGTTCACCTGCTCCCAAAGGGGCACTTAAAACCTGCTGTTAACTTGTACAAGAGCTAAGTCGGACCTAGAGATGCCTATAACTGTACTGCAAAGACAAGGGCACTGGGAGAGGTTTCAGGACTACAGAAGTTTCCCATTTTCCTTTCTGTAAAACTAATCATATCAGAGGAGACATGATGGTGTAAAGTAGCACTATAGTTTCTAGGACACCCTGACAAAACTGTGAAGATGGTGTAATATATGTTATTCAAAGCAAAATGCGAGTAATTAAAGAGAGTGTCGAATCTGAAATCTATAAGCAGAAACCAGTGGCTCACAAAATGTAAGACTGTAGCAAAGAGTACATAGTGCTTTTTGTGGTATAAAGACTGCATTAGAGACCAGCAAAATTTGCTGAAAAGATATGAGAGTTTCTCTTACAGATGAGGGGAATAAAAAAAAAAAAAAAAAAGCTGAGCAAGCGTTTTATTTCTTTTCAGGGGATTCAAAAATCACTCTTAGGTAATATACTACATCAATCTATTAGTCATAGCTAAATCTTTATTGCATTATTACACAAAACCTCTGGGGGTTTATCACTTTACTTTCCACTATACTTTTCCGCTATACATTCCAGATAGTTGCATTATATTTCAGAAAAGCACTAATGACGATTGGGTCTCTTTCTAACTGCAAGATCTCATACAGCATGAAACAAAATGTTAATCAAAGCAACCTGGATGGACAAGTGATTGGTGACTCTGGAAGAAGCAGATGGATGTGCACCTTTAACTTGACTGCATGGGGGCTTGTGAGGAGGAGGAGTGCTGAAGCCTAGGGTACCACAAGGCAAAGCTGGAGGTTGTCTCCTCTGCTTCTGTGCAGTTGTTGTGTTTGAGGTATCTCCCTTATCTCACACTTCATTGTTTAAGTACCCAAACAAACAATTTGTCACCTACATTCAACAAGTATCTAAAGTTTCTGTACGAATGTTTCTGTATTTTTGCAGGTAAGAACGAAGCCATCTGACTGAAGGTCCTTTGATGCCTCCTGTAACTAATGGCTTATTGCGAAAGTGAACTGGCACAAACCATTAAGGGGCATGTATTACAAATCTTTACAGCTTTTACAGTACATAGACTTAGCAGTTTTAATCCCATAACACTTAGATTATTCTTAAAACACAATGTTTAGTTTTGGACCCTGTTTACTGCTTTAAATCTTTTAATAAAAGCCTGTGTTACATAAACTCTTAGTTTCCATCACACAAGGCATAATGCTTAAAAAAAACATTGGCTTCAAATGGATTACCCAAGGACCTGGAAATACCAGTTTTGCACCAATATCACTATTTTGGTTAAAGGTATGATTTTTTTCTCTTACTGTGTTACTTGTAACATACACAACAATCTCTATGTGTGCTAATAGATTTTGTTATACAATTAACCATCCAAAGTTACATTGTAACTATCCTAGTGTAAAAACATATAAAGAAAAAAAAAAACACAGTCTGTAGGTAAATACCAATATTCCTATGCTTTGGGCTCTATGCTTTATCAGATTTGGACAACAAATTGAAGGCAGAGCAACAGGTACGGTTAGTTTGTACTGAAGTGGGAAGGGAAAATAGGAGATTCAAAAATCAGAAAAAAGAGAGAACAATTAAAAGAATAGGACTTGTTTGTGATAAGGAGGGAGAGATTTGGTCAGTGTTCTTTATCACAGCCCACAAATGCCTCTCAAGTAGGCTGCTCTTTTATCAAAATCACGAGGGCATCTGGTGGAATTTGCAGAATTTTTGAAGTGTTTTAAAGGAATCTATTTTGCATTGAAATAGTTACGATCCCAAACAAAGAAAATGTATATTTGCTGTGAAAAAATGTATACCAATAATTTACCTTATTATTCCATTTGCTAACAGGATAATTTCAGGTGCTACACACAAGCGGACTAACGTACACTTAGACTTCAGATTAATGCTACCTGTCAGGGAGGGAATAGTCATCCTCAGTTGAACTTTGTCATGTGAAGATGTATGCACAGTTACAAGCCACATTTCCTTTCCAAGATTAATCACGAATAATACAATTGCAGCATGCTTGCAATATATCCAAGGTGATGCATCCAATTATCATTCTTCTCTCTCAAATTACAAAACACATCAGTCAAAAGCTAACGGGAGCTGGGACATATGGCATCTCAGAGAGACACAAGCTGCTTGGTTCCCACCTGTGCCTGGCCTGCCTCAGTGCCAGGAGGGGCCACCGAGTCCCACTGGCTGCAAAGCCTGGGAGCTGAGAATTCAGGCATGCTTTTTGAGATGCTGTAGAGCTCCTGCTCCTTCCACATGCCACTCACAAGTCATTCATGCTGTGTTTTTGGCACCCATGAAGGATATGGATTACTGCTGCCTTCCCTACAATTCAGCTCTGCTTGTGTGCATGGCCCATAAGTGCTAGTGAAGTCTCACGTACAGAGTTGCTGGTCTGGAGCTGCTGTTGCCTTTGAACTGATTTAATTTCTGAAGCTTTACTATAATCAGTGTATTGTTGCAATACTGCATGTTTTGATGTTTGCTTAAAATCTCTTCCTATGTATGCTTCAGTTATATCTGAATACTTCTACTAACCACTACCAGATCTTATAAAATCATCGTTTTTGACAACATGCAATCTAGCAGAATCCCTCTATGATGAGCGTTTTTTTTTTATTTCAGAGGGGCCAAGCTTTGTAAAAGTTTGCAAATCCATCCTGTAGTAAGCTTCATACAGCCTGATAAACCCATCTAGCTGCAGCTTTTTGTAATTTTTGATCTCACATATGATGTAAGATTAAAAGTGACATGATTTTTTTTGTTACTGTACCAAACGAGGGGGTCAGCCCCCTGCACCAGTCACAAGGTCCTGCCCTTCCATGGGGCCTTCTTGTGTGAAGGGATATCACACAGATGAGTGATAAAGCAGATCAGGATTAAATTTAACTGATTTTCTTGTTGCTGGTCTAGTTGTAACCCAATCCAGTTTGCTGTGAAGTCATAGAAATGCTTGTACAGGCACACGAAGGACAGGGCACAGGTGTGAAAATGAGCAGCTTAGGGCAGAAGCACAACCATCTTTCTCAGCACCTCTACTGTCTTATTGTGATCTAATCATGGACCTATGATACTACTTTACTTGAAATTCTACCTATAAATTAAGATACTGGCAAGCGTGGCTGAGTAGTATTATCAGGCTTTTAACTTCTCACAAACTATACAAAGAGGATCAGAAACATTTTTAAAGTGCACAAGTGATCTTTCCGTTGTACCAAATCACAGCAGCCAAACCCAGACTGACATATCTTATGCTCACAGTAAGGTCAAATCCATCTGAAGAAATAAAAAGGACCTCAAAAGACATAGCCTGAGTACAGAAATTGCTGTTCATGACCCAGATTTCCACTGAAGAATTCCTGGAACTCACCCTTGTCCCACTTTTCCCAGCTTGTGCTTCCTGTGTTCTTCTTTAAGGCCCCTTATCATTATTACTCTTTGGTTGTTTGGCGGTTTTTTTAACATTATTACATTTTTTGAAAGTGTGAAATCACAAGAAACTCAGTGAATTAAACATCTGTTTCCTGAGATAGCACAGCAGCAGAGCGTGGAATTGAGCCCAGGCACTCCACATAGTCTTCAGCTCGGTTGGTAACAAAACGGGGTTCAGTATTTTTTCCAACCCTTATCCAATTCCCCTCTCTAATCCATGAAACGTGCCTTCTAGGTAACTGCTGCCTGTGACTTTATGCTCAGTTTAGCTTCAGTTACTGTATCATTCATTCAGCTGTGGCTGTGGGGAGCATGAAGTGGGACCTATCCTTATTCTCTAATACCAGGTTATGCAATCAGATTAAGGAGCCATCTGCAGCGGGAACCGAAACTGCGCTATAATCGCGTCCCGACTCACGCAGAACGTCGGCTTATGCAGGATCTGTGTCTCCTCGAATCATTCACCAGCCTCTCCGCTACTCCTCTCCTCCTTCTGCATGCTGGAAGTGCACAACAAGTCATGCGGTCAAATATTTCAGTGATTAAATCATTACGCTTTGAGTACTGTCAGCTTAGATGCCGTTTCTGAGATTTAAAGGAGCATTTGCGGCAGTTCAAAAGGAAAGCAAAACCTCACCCTTCATTGCGTGCTCTTCGAATGAGCTCGAAGGAAAATAGTAGATCAGAACGGCTTCTGCCGCTCTGCTGTCGACAGCTGAATTGTTAAACGGTTTAATGCCAATGCATCTCTTACGTAGTTTTGTAAAGCCTGAAAACTCACTTTCATCAAGTATTTTCACAATATCTATTTTGCTAGTGGCGTGCACGGCAAGGTCTTGGTTCACCACTAGTGAAAGTAACTCTGCATTCTCAGTCTTTTTTGTTGTTCAGGTCACCTTTATTAACAAAAATCCCGTTTAAATGACAAAACTGGAAACTCGCACCGCAAGTCGTCTTTGTCTTCAAAGGTCTGCCCTAGAGGAATGCAAGACGGACCCTGCTCACAGGCCTTAACAAAGGACGGAGCTTCGGCTGTTCTCGGCGCAGAGACGCAGCCGGGGGCCGTGCTCCGGCGCTCGGGGAGCTGCCTCCCGCCGAGGGGCGGCGGCGACCGGCCGGGCCCGCGCTCCAGACATGGCCGGCAACAAGAGTGGAAAAGAAAGAGGGTGGCGAGGCGGAGAGGGACAAGACCGAGACGGAAAGAAGTGAAGCGGCAGACAGAGGGGAAAAAAGAAAAAAGAGCAAAACATAAAAACTCGTAGAAAATCCTAAACAAGGAGCCCGAGGAGTGTGGCTTCACTGAAACATTAGAGTTAGATTCTAAGTCAAAAGGGGGGAGTCAGTGTGGAAGCGAGAGGCGCGGCCGGGGGACGGGGAAGAGGAAGCGCGGGCGCCTGAACCTGTTTCGGTGAGGGCACGTTTGTGCGCCGGCTCTCCGGGACGGGACGGGGCGGGGCGGGACGGCCCCCCCTTCGGCCCCGCGCGGTTCTCGCCTTCCCGCCGCCGCCCGACCGCCTTTCGCATCCCAGCGGCCGCACCGCCGGGGAGGAGAGACGGGGATGGGAGGGGGGAGAATGGGAAGGGGGACAACGGGGCCTTTTAAAAGTGGGCTGAGCCGCTGCCGGCCTGCGGGCGGCGGCGGGAGGGCAGCGCAGCTCAGCGCAGCGCAAGGCGCGCCACCTCACCGCCGCCGCGGCGGGACGGCATCACCGGCCTGAGCGGCGCGAGGCGGCCCACGGGGCGCCCGCCGCCGCCGCGCTGCACCTCGGGAGCGGTAGTTCTCCCGCGGCGGCGGCCGCCGAGGGGGCGGCGGGGCGAGGAACTGCATTTCCCGTGGCGCCCCGCGGCGGGGGAGCCGGCATGCGCGGCCGGGCCGGGCCGGGCCGGGCCGGGCGGGGCGGGGCGGCGCGGCGGGCAGGTTGCTGTTGTTACATAGGAAACAGCTGAAGAGTCTCCACATGACAGGGGGGGAAGGAGGAAGCGGGGCGACCCGTGGGGCGCCGCTGCCGCCGCTCCGGTAGCCGCGGGGCTCGGGTCAGCGGCGGCCGGCGGGGAGAGTCCTTCCCGCGGCGTGCGGGCCGGCTGCCCTTGAGGGCGGGCTTGCGCCCCGGTGCCGCCGCTGAGAGGAGGCAGGCGGGGAGCGGGGGGAGCGCCCCGCCGGGCCGCGGCGTCTCGCCGGGGAAGTTTGGTGCGGGGCGGGATCCCGCCGGCCTCCCCCGAGCTTCCCGCCGGCTGCGGAGGTGGCGCCGGGCATGAACGGCTTCGCCCCCGAGGAGGTGACACAGCGCGGGGCGGACCCCGCCGCCGCCGCCGTGGTGGGCAACGCGGGCTCCGCCGTGGAGGTGCCGCCGCCGCCAGCGCCGGCGGGGCTGGCTCCGGCCGCCGCCGCGGGCTCGGCGGGCGCCGGGGGTGCGGGCGGCCCCGGGGCCGGGCAGCTGTGCTGCCTGCGGGAGGAGGGGGAGCGGTGCGGCCGCGCCGCCGGCAACGCCAGCTTCAGCAAGCGGATCCAGAAAAGTATCTCCCAGAAGAAGGTGAAGATCGAGCTGGACAAGAGCGTAAGTCTGGGGAGGGGAGGGGATACGCGGGAGCGCAGCCCCCCCGCCGCCGGCGGGGCAGGCAGACAAAAGCGGCCGGCGGGTCCCGGCGGTGCGTGCCCGGGCAGCGGCGGCGGGTCCGGCCCCAGCCGCGCTCCGCGCGGTCGGTTGCTCCCGTGGCTTAGTTGTTTTGAGGGCTTTTGAGAAAGTTTACGGGCGGTTTTTTTTTGGCGGCGGGGAAGTGTTGCTTCCCCCTTCCTCCTCTTTTTGCGCAGCACGGTGGAGTTTGGCTGGCACTCTAGGAACACGGCCTGAAAGTGCTTTCCCCCTGCGGGAGAGGGTTGGGGGGAACGGTCTCCCCCTCTGCCTGCTTCTGGGGTCCCCTCTCCCCCCACACACCCCAAGACCCGGGGGCATCGGCTGCGTTCCCCCCGTGTAGCTGGAGCGGGAAAAAGCGTGGCCGGGAAGAGCTGCTCCTCCTCCTCCTCCTTCTTCTCCTCCCCGGAGCGGAGCCTGCATGGCTCCCGCCGCGCTAGTTTGTGTCTGTTCCTGGCGAGGGCAGCGCTCGGCTGCTCCGCCTCGTGTTGCAGTGTTGCACGTCTCCCCTTGCCACTCTATCTTCCGCTCGGCAGCCATCAGCCTCGGCTCGGCACGGCCGGCCAGCGGGAGCGGACCCCCACACCCCACCTCGGCGGAGGGGGTGGCCGCCTTCGGGCGTCTTTCCGCGGAAAGAAACGCCCGGACGTTTGGGGGCGGGGGGTGCGCTTGTTCTGGCCCGGTGCTGCGGGAGGGTTGCCCGGCGCTGGGGTTAAGCAGCTTAAAATGCGCAGCAGCCGGCGTGGCTGCTCCGCGCCTGGGCCAGAGCTTCGTGCGCTCCGAGGGCCCCCCCGCACCCTTCAACCCCAGCCCGGGGGTCCCTCGCCCCCCAAGCGTGGTCTCTACGCGCGGCTCCCTGCTCCCATCGCCAGGAAAGCGCGTAACTCCGAAATTCAGGGTTGGTACGCGCCCAGGAGTTCTCCCAGAGCGTGCAGATCCGTACAAAGGGAAACTTCTGAAAAAGAAAGAAAAAAATTGCGTTGCTTGACCTCGCCTAGGTAGGGGAATTAAAACAAGGAGGGGAGAATATAGATGGGAGATGAGAGCCGGTGTGAAATGGGAGACAGTTTTTTGCCCCCCAAAGAAAAACTGAAAGTTTGTTTTTTGTTTGTTTGCTTCCCGATCCCCGAGTCGCGATGAGTGGCTGGAGGGAGGGTTTTACTCGTGTGTCTCTGCAGCCTGTTACTGCTGAATCCGTCGATTGCAGCACTTCAGCGTCCTCTGGGCCAAGCCGGTGGCAGTGACCTGTAGCACAGCACACCCTTTAGTTAGAAGAATCGAGTGGAAAAGCTTCCACAACTCAGTTAATGTGACTGTGGGTGCTGAAGGGCTGTCTCTGTATGTGCATTGATATCGTAAGTCTGGGACCTGCTTACGTGGATTTCATTGAAAGATGCCATATTACTCTTCTAGGCAAGACATCTGTATATTTGTGACTTCCACAAAAACTTAATTCAGAGTGTGAGAAATAGAAGAAAGAGGAAGGGCAGCGATGATGATGGTGACTCACCAGTGCAAGACATCGACACTCCAGAGGTAGCTAAATAGTTGTGTTTTTTTTCTAATTGTTGTGTTAAGCTTATTCTTAATGACTACTGAGTCTGCATGGGTACCGCTTTCCCACTTCTACAGCTCTTCTTGCTTTGAGTTGTGTGGGAAAGGGAAGACTCTTGATTCTCGGAGTTCTTAATATAACAAAATCTAAATGAATCTTATGGCGTATTTTCTGTATTAATTGTGCAGAGTAGAATGAAGAAAGAGTGTCTAGATTATTTTTAAGTGTCTTCTAGTTCTCTCAGAAGACTGCTGTTTTCGGCTTCCCCCCCCCCCCCCCCCCCCAGTGGTGCTTTGCCACATACCAGCAAACTGTTTTCTGCAGGAGTTGACAACCTGAAGGGAATTGCACATAGGGCTTGGGATATAAATGCTTCTCTGCCCTGCCCCTCTGATCCTTTCCTTCTGTGCTAAATGTGTTGCAGATGGCTCTTGTAGTTACTCTGTTGCGTTAGTCGCATTAAACACACAAAGTTTAATGACAGTAGCTCTTTGATTTTATCCTATTGTTGGGGCAAGAGAGATTTGGGGAGCTATGCTAAAAGGAGTGGAGAAAGATGGTGTTTTTCCAACCTGTTTTCTCCACTCCAGACCAGTGAAACCTCACCCATTAAAGTAAACTACAGTTTTCAACCTTTTTCATAGTATAGAACCTACAGCTTTCTCTTTCCTGCATGTTGTCTGGATTATTTCTGCTGCAGCCTGGTTTAGCAGGTACTCTTCAGTGTGTTAGTTTCGAGCAGAAACTAACCATGCCTACCTAGTCCCTTCTAAGAGGGATATTTAAAGCATTCTTCAGAAATTGCTCTGTAAGTATTAATTTAATGCCATCCTTGTAGTCAGCATCTGCAGATATCAACAGCATAAAGTGATGAAACTTTGTAC
The DNA here is from genome assembly GCF_965140245.1 of Athene noctua. NCBI lineage: Eukaryota > Metazoa > Chordata > Aves > Strigiformes > Strigidae > Athene > Athene noctua. Next base: position 74,615,725 of record NC_134040.1, read on the forward strand.
AAGAATCCATGCCTAAAGGCACATGGCTTCAGTCTGAAGTCTTTGGCTAAGAGGATTTTAGGGGATTGGAAGTCGTTTGATGCTGGGCTGTGTTGTTTGTCTGTTAAATATCTGGGATTGCTTCTCTGAAAGCTCTGTCTAAAGGTAATGCTCTGTGTGACTTCAGGTAGCTCTCTGGCACAGTGGTAGTCGCAGCCATCCTGCAAGCCTGTTTTGTTTTCTCATGCAAGAATTATAAAACATGTCACAACAGATGGATTTCTCTAGAACAAAAAAGCAAGCTCTATTTTTTAGTGGTACTACTGCAGGAAAGAAAGCTGCCTGGGAAGTATTTCTGAGGAGTTTCAGCTGGCTTTTTGGACAACAGTGGTATAGTCATCCAATGTGATTACTGTATGCCTTAGATGCCCGTTGGCCCTTGACCATTTTTATTTTCAATTGCTGTCTAGTTTATTAGGGGGAAAAAAAAAAAATCATTCTCCTGGAGATTTGTAAGACCGTCCTGTTTCCATCTCGGTGATGACCATCCTTACCTGTTAGAAGTGATTCTTACAAGAGAAGAGGCTTTTGCAGTACCGTTAGCTTCTGGGACTTGGTGGAAAGCTGCTGCTGCTCCTCACCATGATGCTCTGGGGTGCGGGTTCCCCACTATGATTCAGGAAGTGGAATTTGTGCAGTGTAAACTCTGGAATACTAAAGGGTACCCGTCCTCTATCATGCAAGGGGGCATCAGATCAAGTCTGGCCAGGTTACCAAGTATGCAGTAGCACTGCTGTTTAAGCATTCTGTAGTGAGGCTGCTAAATGAATATAAAGCAAAAGTGAATGCTTAAACGATCTTTAATGCAGTGAGTTTGGAGAATACTACTGTAATTGCAACTGATCTAGCAGAATTTCTCATTCAGCCTGCTTTCTCAGTTTGGTTTCCCACTCAGTCATCTGATTAAGCTCTCTTACACTGTCAAGGAGGCTGGGAGGGTAAGCTGTTGCTGGGAGAAGTGACTGCTGTTCAGAGTTCATGAGATTAAAAAATGACAGAGTATTGGGTTAAGGTTGTGTGTTTGTATCACTAAGAGGACCTTGTGCAATTGTCTCAACTGTCAACTTGTGCTGAAAAATAGTTCTGGACAACTATGCCTGTGCATGCAACTCCTGCATTGTGCTTATGTAGCAGGGATATGTTTGAAGAGCAAGAACAGCTGTTTTCTTCTCTTGCTTCAAGCCAAGAAAACTTTGCACTGTAGACTTTTTCCTGATTCTAATATGTGCTATCTTGTGGTGCAGATGTGCTATATATTGCACATAACTTGTGTAAAATTTGATAGCTGAAATCATGATACAGGGGCCTCCTTTGAATCAGCATCTTCATATATGTTTTACAAAAGTTGTTACTGGGCTTTGTGTTATCATGCTTGAACTGGGAAACAAACAAAAAAACTCAGAACTGATTACAGCACAATAATGAGTTCCAAATATTGTCCGCAGCTGAAGAGAGGCAGAGCTGTACTCAGTAACAATAAAATGCTCTTAAGCTGAGCTGGGCTTTTTTCCTTTCTGCTGGAAGGTGCAGGGTGGAGTTTGTTTTTTGTCAAAATGAGATCTGCTGAGTTGGCTGTTTACACTTATGTATCTGAAATTCCAAAATGTTTTTGAGAGGCAAACTATTAATGACTGAATCTTTTTCAGTTACACTAGACTGTTTTCCTCCCCCTTCCCCCCTTTTCTTCTAGGTTGACTTATATCAGTTACAAGTAAACACACTTCGAAGGTACAAAAGACACTTCAAGCTACAGACGAGACCAGGACTTAACAAAGCACAGCTTGTTGAAGTACGTATTTGTCCTGTAATAGCAAATGCAACTTGCTATGGCATGTGGTTTTCTATAGAATATGATCCTTGCATAAAGAGCATATGTAATCTGGATTTTAGGAGAACAAAAGGGAACTGCTTATCTAGCTTCCTTCTCCTGAGCCAAGGAAATCAATAGTAAAAGTTCTTTCCAGAGGAGGGACTCTTAACTGCTGAAAGGAATGTGTGCTGCTTAAAAACACAAGGTGTTGAGTTGGGACAGTAAGATGATCTCTGTGTCCCTGAATATCATAGAATCACACATTTATAGTCTGTGCATCAGTCACACCTTCACCCGGCATGTCCTGCTGAAAAAAACTAGAAGCTGAGAGGTGGCAGCAAAGGTTCAGACTTTGCTTTAAAAAGCTAATTACTGCAAATGTGTGTTTCTGTATATGTAAAGGATGGAAACCTTAAAAACAGACTACTATTGATAATTAATTCTGTTAATTAAAACCACTGGGATCTGCCATCAGAAAAAAAGGAAGTTTACGAAATTAGCTTTTTTCTTGCCAGTGTTTCTAAAAGTGCTGAAGCTGTGTGTGAGTACAGCTGTATGTAAGCATCTTTGCTGCATGTGAGTGTAATTTTAAAGGAATTCTTCAGCACCACAAAGATGCTGTTACAGCATGCTGATGTAAATACGTGGGAGAACTGATGATCTTCTGACAGGGAGGTATAGCTACTATTTTTTCACTTTTGTATGGTTATACACTCAGTGCAGACATTTTGTTGGTGTCTCCCTTAATCTGTGTGGATTAAAGGCAAGGTTCTTAGATGTGTGGGAGGTCTCAAAGCTGAGCTGTAAAAGAATAGTGCTGCTGCTACTACGAGTAAGAATTTAAAATCAATCTTTTAAGTGAGTTGAGGTACAGCTAGCTCTTGAATTAGCAGGATTGTGATTTGAAAGCACAAGCAGTTTTTGTTCTGCAAAACTGGTGTTTCTAAGGGTCTGGATTAGGTACATCTCACGAGTTACTTGCACTAGTTTATTCTTATGGTGCATGGACAAAACTTCTGTCACACGCTTGTTTTGACAGACCTGCAGGTATGTGAGCCATAGACACAGAACTTCCTTAGTACATGTGACTCCTTGTAAAGTGTCCTAATGTACAATAGACACTCCTCTAACTGTTACTTAAAGTCCACTTCTCTGAATTTTTTTGGGGTGGGGTTTAGTAAGCTTCTTAACTTGCAAATTAGGCTAAACTTGTATACTTATATCCTGTGGTAGCTACGTGAGTAGTCCTGTGTTTCCCACTTGCTAATCTTAATCTACAAAAATAGTCTGAAAAAAGACAGAATAATTTAAGCATGCAAAATATTATACCTGCCTTCTTTTAAAGCTGATGTTCATTTTGATGAAGGGAAAGACTTCCAGAATGACAAAACTGATTCAAGAACTGTTTAGAGATTCTCATATTTTAGCAGTTAAAGCATGATAAATTTTCATGGATAGCTCTGTTTTGAAGAGCTGAATGTGCAATTATAATTCTTGTGTTGTCTTAGATGGTTTTGTATGTGACTTGATACAAACACACACCACGACCACCCTCGACCTGAGTGATGAGCACTAGCTTCTCATTTCTGTGCTGTCACTATTGATATTCTGTAGTCGTTACTTGCTTTATAGTCAAATTTTAATTACACAGATGTAAATATAATCCTGTGCTTGTTTTGAGAACTCATTTGGTTTTTTTCTGAAAAATTTCTGGGCTTCTTACTTTGGAAATTAGGGTACAGTCTATATTTACTAGTTCATAGTTCTCAATAAAGTGGTTCCTGTTTACCTTTTTTATGACTACTAAAGTATTTTGTAGAGAAGTAGCTCTTCCTTTTTGTTTTTAAGCTTCTTTGTCAATCTTTTAATCTTTAACATAGTCAATTAAATCTGAATCTTCAGTTTCTGCATATGAGTGGTCATTTAATTTCCTTGCGTTCTTCCTTTATAGATAATTGGCTGCCATTTTAGGACAATTCCAGTGAATGAAAAGGACACCTTAACATATTTCATCTACTCGGTGAAGAATGACAAGAACAAACCAGATCTAAAGATGGATAGTGGGGTTCACTAGGTGGACAATGTTGGGACTGAGACTCAGGCCGCAAATCAAAAGACTGAGGGTTTTTGTTGATATGCAAAAGCTTTCTTTGTAACTTTTTCTCCCCAGAGAGTTTGTCTCTGTTTTATTTTTCATAACCTTGCTGATTTGTTTGAAAACCATCTCTTATGAAACAAATTTCCTCAGCAAAAGTATTTTAAATAAATATCACTGATACTGTTGCTTGAGTGGGTGTGTCTAACTTTAGTGAGTTACTTGTACCTAATAGTTAAGCTTTGACTAATTATGTAATGGTATTAAAAATATTTTTCAATTAAAGTGTGCCAAGGTTATATTTATGAATGTACTTCAATTTCTCATGATGCAATGCCTTAAAAGAAAAAAAAAGGCTGTAGCAGACTTGGCAGTAGATTCTTCTTGCTAAGGTAAAAGGCTTTAAATGACAGTTCCAGTTGTTAGCTGGACAGAAATGGCTGAATAACATTTTTTTCCTCTTTGGAAACAGGAATTGATGGCTTTTTTGATTTGTTTATCCTTCTTGTCATTGCTGGGATATGTGCTTCTAAGCACTGAGGCCTTCCTGCTCCTATATTAAAATGTAAAAAAAAAAATGCAGCTCTCGAATTTCAAAGCTGTAAGTACAGATGAAAGACTGGTGCAGCTTACTGTGTGGAGAAATCCTTCCACTTGTTAAGAAATCTTTTAGCTGCTGGCTATTCCATTCATCTACATAGTCTGCTGCTAAGAACTTACTTGGAAAATGGAAGACAGAGTCTATGCTGTGTCAGTATGGTATCTTCTAATAGCCATACTATTTCTTTTTCATGGTGTGCATTAGCTTGTTCAAAAAACCAAAACACAACACCGAAACCAACCCAAAACTTATGGTAACTTATAAGAAAAATATCCAGTAATATTTTCCTTTTAATTGAATATCTTTGTAAAGTCTGATTTTGAAGGCTATATTAAGAAGAACTTCTTGTAGTGTTGTTTAACTAAGTCTAAATATGTGGTGTATGGAGTAGGACTTATTTCTGCTTTAAGCTGTGCACATAGGTTGAAGAAAAGGCAGAGGGAAAAGAGTTCATCTTAAAGCAGAGGAGGACACAGCTTCAGCTTTTTCAGTTAGCAGTTGTTGCAACTTTTAGATCAGCTGTTTAAAAGCTTTTTCTTAATTTGGGAAAACCAGGAAAGCAGTATTTCTGTGGTCTAATTAGCTCCATGTAAATCCTGTGAGTTTTTTGAAAACCTGCTTTGCTGGCATCACTGCAGCTAAGATGCTGCACTTTGCTTTTTTTGACCTATGATGTTTGCATAGAACTGAATGATGATAAACCTTAACCTCAAACTGGCTCTCTTCCCAGTAGCTCTCAGTGGCCTGACTTCTTTCACTTGCAGTGTCTTACGTATTTCCACAATAAAGTTCTGTAGTGTTGGCTTAAGTTCAAGATGGTTAGTGATATCTAGCTAGTGGAAGCTAAAATTGGTATTCCTTTGAAGAGATGTTTTGGTGCCCAGTTCACTGCAGTGACTGTAAAGTTGTTTGCTAAATATCCTCTGCACAAATTTGGCTTGTCATCTTCAAAGTTCTAGTTGAAGAAACAGCCAGGGAACCTGGCTGGGGGTAGGACATTCAGAGGATAAAAGCTTTTTCTCTGGGTGTGTGATAAGGGTGAGTGTTCTCAACCAGGCCTGGCCTGACTTACAGAAGAAGCTTTGGGAGGGAAAGGGAGTGAGGAGAGAAACAAAAGCAAGTTTTTATGGGAAATCAGTCTTAGAGTAGTAGCCTAAGTGACATTGCTGCATGTAGAAAGTGGCAAAATTTTTCTCCAGCAGATTACGGATTTTCCTTAGCCAGGGGTGATAGAAGGAAAGTAACTGAAAACCACCTACTGACTTTACTAGCCAGATTTGCATCTGCCTTAAATTTTTTGCTACTGCTGCTTTGGAAAGCTGTGAATGCCAGGCATATGCAACATGATTCATGTAGAAACTAGATGGCACAACCAACAGAAGTTATGTGCCCCTATTACTGCTAGAAGCTTATAGAGGCATTTTGCACAAGAGCAGATACCATATGTTTTCTTAGCAGAGCATTGACTTTGGATATTTTGACTGTGGGTTGCCAGATTTATGGGGCTTTTTTTACCCTTAATTGATGATTTGGTAGGAAGCCCAAATGACTCAGGAATAATTACACAAGCCAGACTTAAAAAGCCTGGTGACACAAACTGTTTGTTTAACAGTCGGTAGCCTAAAAATTACTTGGCAAAAATAGTACACACAGATTTACTTGAAACATTTATTATTAGCTATGTATAATCACCCCCTTCCCCCACAATCCAACCCTCGTTTACGAACAGAGGAAGAAAAACAGTCATCATGATATTTTGTACTGCATGTGAAGTCAGTCTGGTAAACCAGTGGTAGCAGTTTTTGTGGTGTAATGGTGTAAGATTATTAGATGAACAGTACACTTTTGAAGTGAAAAAGACTAAATGGTTGCTTCGGTACTACACACCTTCCATGTAACTGAGTAGAGTTTTTATACATAAGGCACGTGAGCCTGGCTTGTTCAGGTGGCTTTCCTTAGATTTATAAAGGGACATACATTTTTTGGTTGTTTTTCTCTTGTACTGTAATGGGTATTGGCAGGTGTTGAGAGGTGACTATCTACAGCCTAGATCATGATATCTCTTAAATGTTAAGATGATTACTTCTAATATTTTGAGATACCTCTGTGTTTACTTCCCTAGCTATTTCCTTACAGGACAACCCTAAAATTCAAAACCCAGCACTTTAAGTTAATTCTGAGATACTGCATTTCAAACAGGATTTTAAAAGCTACTTAAGTGTGGATTTTTATCTTGCCGTAACAGACCTTGCATCAGTCCCATTCTTTTTTAGATGTCTTTCTGAAGAGATATATATATATATACACACTTGTAACTGTTCTAGTAACTGTTCTAGTGGTTTGAAAGCTCAATGTTAAGATTAACTCATTTAAGGTTTTACAGATTGCATAGTTAATGCAGGTGACCAATTAGATATAATTAAGACCCAAATGTGCTTTAGTACTATTAATGTGAATTTTGACTTTTTTTTTTCCCAGTGGAATTTTCAGATATGAAAGGTTAAAGTTCACCTTTTGTATGTGCATGGTTTTTTGTTTAAGATGCCTAAATAGAACATGGGAGCCTGTATGCAGAAGTGCCAGGTACTGAGTAGCTTCAGCTTAGAACAACATTAACTGTGATAGCAATAAAGCAATAGAAAGCTGCCCTTGCAGTAGGTTGCTACAAGTGTCACGTTCTTAACCACATGAAGGCTTAAGCCTGGAGTTCCTTCAAAACTAGTTGAGAATGTTGTGCTGAGTAACGTGACTTAGGCTTTTTGCTAGGAGATGTGTATTATGATGTATTAAGAGCTTGTACAGTCTACACCATTATGGAAATTAAGGCAGCTACCAAATTTGAAAGAACTTCTTACTATTTGAAATTCCAAATAGCTATAAAAGGAAGTTTTTTCTACGGTGTAAAAAGAGGCACTGTCATGTGGTTATACAGGAATTTTTTTTGTTGGAAGGGGTTTTGTTTTTCCCTTTGAAAACATTATTGTGTGCTTGTAGAATGATGTCTCTTGTCTTCACCAGCAGATTCGATGTCCATCACCGACTGTTGCAGGGGATCACAAAAGATATCTTTGGTCCAAAGAAAATATCCCTGAAAGATATTATCAGATATTTAAATAATTAGTTTATCAGAACTTTAACTTGACATGCATTTCCAGTTGTGGATTTTTTTAGTTTATGGCGGGATATATGTGGATTACTGTGTTTGTGGGATGCCCTTCCAGCAATGCAAATACAACTGCAGGTCTGGATGAAGATACTCCATTTCTACCTCTGCTGGCCTGGTTTGGAAGTGATGGTAAAACTCATTGACTGACCAGAGTACCAGGACTCCACCCTGGTATTTTAGCTTTGAGAAAGTAAACTTACCAAATAGATAATATAAAAATAAAGAACTTTGGCATGTGCATGCGTACTGTCTAGCACAATTTGTCCCGAGAGCAGACCTGCAAAGTAGTTGTTCTGTGCCTCAAGACAGTTGAAAGAAGACCTGCTTATGTATTTGTATCAAAGTAAGGGGCTTTATTTGGCTGCTCAAAGGTCGGAGTTTGGAGCTGGAAACCCAAAGTATACTTCAGGGTGAGGACACCGTATCTAGTTTTAGGGAGAGTGAAATATTAAAACCTCATTGAAATCCTGCTCTCAGTTTGAACGTGAGGTTTCTAGCTTTAGAAGTCATTCTCACTTAGCTCAAATCTAGTCCTCTCAGGGAGTGCTGAAAAGTTGCCTTTTATTGGATTTTAGGGGACTTGAGAAACTTGGGTGGTAAGAGGAACACACATAAAAAGCAATTTTTATTTGCCTATGTAATGCCATCACATTTTGGTGTCCCTGAAGGATTAGTAAATTTTGAAGTGTTGATATTTTAAATCTGTATTTCACAAAGTAAAGATGTTGCTAGAAAGCTGAATGAAATAACTCTTAATATGTTTTATCACTTCAAATCAGTATGGGCTGGTGGTGTTTATTAACTCATGTACGTTCTTGCTGTGAAACAACGAAAAAGCTCCGTGTTCAGTGAGAACTTCAGGATTCAGCTTTCTCAGCGGTGCCGGTGAGCCAGAGAAGTGTTGACGTTCTTGAGCTAAATCTTTTCTCTCCCTTTCAGGCACTTGTGCACCTCTGTTTCTCCTGTTTGCTTTCCTACTTTAAACAGCTGAATTTACAGAATCATTTATGCAGCTTACGTATCTGCATTCACCTTGGAATAGCAATACGGTTCTTTACCGTGGAACAGAAATCAAATGGGTTTGTTTATGGTCCTGAAAACACCTTCATTGCAAAGTGCTGTGAATAAGAATTAGATGTAGTTCTCACACTGAGTTTAGATCAAAGAAGAGTCAAAAGCCGAGTGATTTACATGCTAAAGTTCCCTGTAATAGGGGCAATGCAGATGTACAAAATATGCGAAGCATGTCCTAGGTGAGTCTGTGAGAAACAAAAACTGAATACTGGCAGCATATCATGTAATTGGCTATATCTTGATATAATTTCAAGACATCTGTTATTCCTCTTGTGGAAACTGTGAAATGATGGACATATAATGGGTGGTCATGTAGAACTGTGCAAGCATGTATGAAATGAGCATGGTCTTACTTTGGGCAGCAGAGTAATTCATTCAAGTTGCAGTAACAGATCACCTCACAGCCCTTCCCTTCCCAAAAGTGATCTTGCAGACCATCAACGATTTGTCGAAGGTTTGCCGTGCCCTCGGGGATGTTGTGACAGTTGTGGTCTTTGAGGGCCCTCTTGTAACAAGAAGGACGCCGGGAAGGCACCGCAGGGGTACCCAGGAGGATGCTCAGCAGAAGCAGCACCGAGACCATCTTCATTCTTGCGAAGCTTCCTGCAGCAGAGTGCTGAAGAGAAATGAGGTATGTGACACTGGTATTGCTGCTGAACAGGTCTTTTTCCTCAATTTGCTTTCTGGCTTGCATTTTTAGTTTCCTGTGAACTTTTGGAGGTTTGAGCCCGAGAGTTGGAGTTTTTCTCCTAGGAGGTAAATAATATTGCGGCAGAACTGATATTCATTACTTTGTGTACAACCTTGGGAATTCTTTCACTGGGAATTGAGGCTTCCGTTGCTGGCAATTTCGCTGTTTCTTTGGCCTCTCACCTTGAGAAAATTGCTTTGAGCTGGCTGTATTCTCTCGGTAGTGTATCAATTGCTACCAAACCAGGGGAAGATGTTCAGGTGTGTTTCCTTACCTTCCTGGCCATTTTGCTTGTCAAAGCAAGTCACTCACATAAAATTAATAGTATCTTTCCCCTCAAAGCTCTGGGAAAAACTGTCTGCTGATTGAATCCTGTCACAGACTCCTCGAGAAACTGAACTGTTAAACAGCATAGGAGGCTGAAACTCTGCAGTGCTTGCCAAGTGCTGCTGTCCTGGACTGCAGGCTCTGGTATGATACAGCATTACTGAGAATTTTCTCTTTTTTAAAAATCTTTTTTTTGGTATGGCAAACTGCTTAGTTAAGTCTTGCTACAGGACATCATTATGGTTTAATTGGCTTTTTAAACGACAGGATAAATTATCGCTTGCAAAACTCTTGTTGGTGACTAGGCTTTCTGTTATCTGCATGAGCTTGTTTAACATTAGCTCTGCTATTCTGTGCTGCTTTCTACAGAGACCGACTATACCACAAAGCTTTGGATAAGACCCTTGAACTTGCATTCACTTTTAAATTAGCATTTTGAACAATGTTTCAACCTAGACTTTATTAGGCGAGTTTTTCACCTTTCCTCATGCTTGAATGAAAGGGGTCTGATATCTTACTGAATTTAAATAGGATTTCTGCTCTGAGAATTAACCTAAAGCAATGGCCAGCTCTGCCCAGTGAGCTCGCCCTGGGTGTTCCTCCCTGTATCTGTGTTAGCCTCAGGGAAGACTCACTGCCCTTCATCCTGCTGGCACTTAAGAGTCATCCCCGACACTATGATGTTATGGGCGAGCTCTAGTCTTTCTTGGGCAGAATATAGTGCTCTAGAATAAACCAAAAATAACTAGGCATAAGGCACTGTCTGATGAAAGACTATCAAAGGCCACGTTAAGATGCCAGAGCTATTAGCTAGATAAGGAAAAAAAGGGTGTGCTAGCTATAGAAGTCAATTAATAGCATCCCACTTGTTGTTGCTTTGTAAAACTCGAAATCACCAATGAAAAACAGACAATAAGCTATTAAATGTATACATTTACTGTATTTTCTAGTAATTTTTCCTGGGTAGATATATCACCACCATAGCTATCTTGCTGATCTTCCATTTCTTCAGCCAGTGAATGACATCCTAGAGACTATAAGAAAATTGGAGAGTTTGCATTTGTGTTAGGGATAAAATACTACACCTTAATGCTCTTGGATTATATTTTTCCATAAGATTTTGTGCAAGCTTGTTTTTTGAACATCAGTAGCCAATAAAATATTAAGAAGTAGTCAATATATTAAAGAACATGACTGAAGAGAAAATAAACTCCTGTGTATTTTTTAACTTCTGTGGTAGAAGCAAAATTCATTGAATGATTCTTTTTAGTTTCCATGAACTTGTATATGAACTTTTGAGTAGGAGACTCCTATAAACTACTAATAATGGAGCCTTGGGGATCTATTTTTTAATTACCTTAGAGTGCAGTATTAAATAACATTCTGTCTTTATTAGTTTTAGACCTCAAAACTACTTCTCAAATAAAGTAAACATTGTTCTAACTTTGCCTGATGTTGGTTTTTTAGACTTGAGTAAAGAATCTGTATTATTATAATAATGGTTTTATTTTGGAGGAGTATAAACACTGCAGTTATGAGGGTTCTGCTCAGAGAAGTCTAATACTTAAAAAGAACAAGTTTGTTTATACTATACCTTGATAAATGCCAATGTCAAGAAGTACATTTTAACATTCTTCTGTTCAAATAATTGGGCTTAATTATTTAAGTATTTAATGGAAGAAAATTTCCATGAAATAAAAAATTTAGGAAGCAGGGAGTTTATGCCTGTTTTACCTGTGATTGGATTGTTCTGTGAATTCTTCTTCTGAGGATAAGGCATTCATGATATCTTTCTCTTGTGTATTTTTTTTTTTATTCCTAATAATTTGGGTGATCTTTCCTTACCTGAAGTTCAGCTGGAATGCTCATTTGAATCTGTTGCCAGCTGCCTGTCAGCTCAAAATTTGTAGGAACTCATTCTGTCCTGAAAACGGGCAGATTTTCTATAGACTGTCAAATTGCTGGATTCAAAAATCATAACCTACAACTTAAGGTAACTTGCTACTTGTTTCGGAACGTGGCAGGATATTGCTGTAGTGCATCATCGAGAGGGTTTATATAGGTGACTGCCAAAATCAGTATTAGTGAAGTCAATATGCTGGTGAGCTATGATAGACAGCTTTGCTAACAGTCAGTTATGCATCTTACCAATGCTTGGCATTGTTGTTATTCAGTAAAAAAATATTTATTTTATTTCTGCTTACATATTTTCTATGGCTTTTTTTTCAGATCATAAACAATAGGAAACTTTTAGCCAAAAGACCTTTCTTCAAAAGCTTCTTTCCTGTGAGAGAAAGGTCCCGATTTGCAGATGAAAGATTGCTAAGGACCTGAAATGTTTCATCAGCTCCCTGCGTGGGATTGATGCTGATAAACTCAACAGACCTTTCAGATGCAGCATCTTTTTCTGACAAACTGCTACAACTTCTTTTCCTGGTTACGGTTGCACATATGATGGAATGTCACTGACTGCCTAGGTAAAGAACTGAGCTAGTATGTGCATATTTATTTCAAAATGTATGTCAGAGATCTCATCTGCTTTTGCAAACCACAGACACTGTCTTTTCTCATAAAACAAACCAGGGAAATGTGATGAACAAATCCAGTTACTAAGGTGACTCAAAGACTCATTGCCAGCAAGCACCCTCTTACATTTCTTTATTTTATAAAACCTTCTGAAAAGGTAGCCATACAAATCATAAGCCTGAACAGGTTGTTCTATCAAGATCATATAATTTGAAATTGTAGCATGAGTAAAGCCATCTAAAAATACTTAAAACAAGCTCCTAGCATTTGCGTAAGTTCTTTTCAATGGATTACTTTGACGTGGTATAAGTAAAGTTTGGGACCAAGCGCAGCTGGAAATACAAGCGCTTTGAAATAATTTGGAGTTTTGTCTAAAGGAAAACAGCTGGTTTGGGAATATGGATGGTGAGTCAGGAATCAGTGCTAACCCTGCTTGTTCAGCTGAGTGTTTGAATTACCCTGCCAGGCAATTCAGCACCACGTAGCCTTTTTATCTGCTAGATGCGGAGGTAGGCAGAAAAGACCAAAGAGAAAAAACAAAGTCTCAGCCTCCTTGCCCAAGAACAACAGGGTAATATTTCATGAGAAGTGATGCCCTTTATAGGTCACATGGTATTAGTAGGATCTCAGGTGTTAGAAACAGGTGACGGAAATAGGGCAAACTGAGAAATGGCACAAAATTTCTGCACCTCTAGAGATCCTCCATGTTTGGGAAAAGATAAACATTTGCAATTTGGTCTATCAACCAATAAATATACCCTTCAGAGTTAAGCAGGCTGCATCTCCAGTTGCCTAATGTTGAAAACAAGGAATACAGTAACTGGTACACTTCTGGTGTGTGATCTTTTCCAGTATGTCCAATGGCATGTGCTAGGTTAACAAGTTGCACTTGAAACAAATTTTATATTTGCTTCTTAATGTACATGGAGTTCAAGAGCTAAAAATATCTATTTAAAATAAAATATCTTTTATTGTTTGTCAAATTTTCATTTCAGAAACACCTGTAAAATACTGAGCTAAGCATTTACTATTTACCATGTAATACTTAGGTTTATTAGTGCATTCCGAAGAAACCATTACACAAGAGCTGCACAACTGATAGTATGATGAAGAATTTTTTTCCATTAAAAAAAAAATATCTTTTAAACCTATTTTGTTTGAACAGTTGGTGCATTGTAAGGACAGCAGCTATTCCACTAAGGATGAATTCAGTGAATTACTGCTTTGTAATTACCATCAATACCATGATTCTTTCCAGAAATTGAGTTCTCATTAAACCCCATTTATTTTGCTTAAAGACAGCAATTCATTGTGAACACACCTCTCTCCATATTCACCAATTTTGCAATCGTATTGACCACTGGAAGGCAATACAGTATGTTTAATGACTTTGGATGTTAATATGTAGCATCCAGCTTTGAAAAAGAACAAGATAGTAAAAGAATTATCTTTAGCTGGATCATATCTGTGCATATGTCTTGAATAGCATCTTTTGCCTACAATATATCTTCTTCTCCCAAATCTTCTTCTGCATGTTCCCATATATATTTCTAATTCTGTACTCCATAACTAGTATCAGCAGAACAAGTGCACAAGGATAATTTCAGGAGTAAGACATACCTTTCTTTTCTGCTTCACTCCCTTCTGCTTTCTTGGCAGCTGTATCTTTTTAGATGTACCCAGAGAGATCGAGAGCTATCGGGGATGAGAAGAGGGAGGGCTGACGGGAGTTTCTGTATAAACAGCCCTTTGTTTTTCTTGACTTCTGCCTGTGACTGACATGCTCTGCTCTCCACAAGGGGCCAGAGGCTGGGCTTCAAGAACTACCTCTTTCAGTCACTGCCAACCTAGACAGGGGCGGGAGGGGGGGAATTGAATTTATCCTTTCCAGCCCGCAACTATTAGTTCATCTAGGATCTAGATGAGAAAGCCTCTCCTCAGCAAAGCATAACATCCAGAACAGGGGAAGAGGAAACACCCCATGGGATGGGATACCTGTGTCTTGCTGTGGAACATGAGCAGTAGGCAGGACCGGGGTCCCAGCATCACACAGACAGAAGAACATGGTTGCTGGGCAGACACCTCATTTTGCATTGGGTGAAGAAGAGCAGACCTAAGCGACAATCTCATGCAACACTTTATTTCCTGACTTTGTGGTTCTTTCAGTTTTTTGAAACTGAAATAATAAAAATCCTGGAATTACTTTAACCAGACTGCTAGCACAGCATATTCAATGATGCCATGCATTGAGTTCCTTGCTGACCATTTAATCAGAAGGTAAAACATTACATTGAACAGTATTTTAGAGGAAGTTATTTTAGACTAAAATAGCTAATCAAATTATCTGGTACCATAAAAACCACATAACAAGATTCTTATGTAGAAGTATTATGTATTAATGAGAAAATAATCTTGAGGGTGAAGTGTCTGCCCTCATATTTCTGTTTCAGTTTGGCCCTCATTCTATTATGGCCATCCTGGATCTATTTTGTGATGTGAATAGAAGTATGATTGCACCTTAGCTGTTGAGCTGTTATTCTTACATTTACTAGCCTGCGTTGTTTTGATTATTGTGTTGCTTTGTAGGAGTTTGGTTTTCTCTATCTTTTGGGCTGCTTCTAGTACAGATGTTTGTTAGGAGTACAAAAAGGTGTCTCTGCTCAGCTGACTCAGTTTACAATTTAATGTCTTGGTGCTTGTTTGATTTGATTGAAATAAAAACTGATTTGATGAACTAGAAATGAACTAGAGCCTCTGTAAGAAGTGCGTGTCCCAACATTTGCTGCCTCAGCGGGGAGAGTAGGCAGAGGGCATAGATGCTTAGAAGCAAACTTCTTGAAACTGAGCTTGCCTACTCGTAGTGTTCCCCCTCTCTGCTGGAGATGAGCAGCTGGGACAGCAGAGAGCAGGATACAAAGTTGTACTTCTGCCTCTAATTAAATGCAGGCAGGATGGTTTTTTGGACGTGGCAACTGAAAAGGGGAGGGAGGAGGTAGCTGCAGGCAGCTGCTGTCAGAACAGGACATCCCTGTCTTTTCAGGGTGACAAAATGTCTGGTCCTGCCTCTGCTTTTCTACAGAAATTCGTTTCTGGTGCGGATCCTGGCCACAGTGGTCCATGCCTTAAATGAGATTACCCTGATGCCTCTGGGAGTACGTGGTGTTCCAGGGCAGCACTTTACTGTGGGAGGAGGCTGAGAACCTGCTCTGGATGGACATCAGCAGGGGACTGGCTTATAAGCAGGGATGAAACTTGGAGGAGGAAATGAGAGTGTGTTGTGCTGATGCTCTGAATTTGGATGCCTTTTTAGTTAATTGCAAGTAAATGTTGATATTAATAATTTGAAGTTTTAATCAGAAGAGGTAATAGAAGTGTATTAGCATTATTCCCTTGCTGCCCATTTAAGTTCCCTTGTGTTTTCCAGGGAGTAGCTGTGTTTCCAGACCATGTTTTGAGACTCCTGTTTGGACAGCAGTCCAGTGAATTGATAGTTTTGTTTATAAAGTGAAGTGTGTGAGGGATAGTTTTCTTCAGGGAACGTCCTGCTGCATTTTGAGAAAAGACTAACAAAGCTGGGTTTTGCTGGTAATTTTTTTCCTCTCCCTTCATAGTTCCATGTATGATGTTTTCAGTTTTCACTGAAAAAAAAAAAATTTGGGAACAGAAGGATATTTTCTCCCTCATGATGCAGCTTCAGAGACGAGACTGTGAAGCAAATTGGGATTTGGAGGAAGCAAAAGTTTTCAGGAATTTCGGCAGGGAAATGCAACCCAAGAGGAGGTAGGAGAAGGCTGCTGTAGGAGCGACTCTTAGAGGTGTGAAAAGCAAGGTAGTTTATAGGAAAATGCATTGAAGGGCAGGGGAGCTTGCGATGGGAGAGAGCAAAGTGCAAAGCAGTACTTCAGGTCTTGCCTCCTTTCTCCTTCTCCACTTTGCCCCTTTGCCCCATTGCCCTGAATATCTGTTTCTCTACTGACTCGGTCTCCAGCCCTTTCTTTATTTTCGGTTTCCTTCTGTCTTTTTGCTCTAGTACCATGTCCCCAGCGGGCTCGACAGCCGGTGTCTGGCGCAGGCTGGCGGGCTGCCAGCGGTGGCAGAGGGGTATTGAATATCGCACAGGCTTTTTTGTTCCCCACCATGGCATCTGGGAGCTGAAGGAGAACCATAAAGAATTCTTGCTTTTTCACGCGCCTTTATCTGTGTAGAGATGGTAATCAAGAATCACATTCAGCAACTGATATTTAATGAGACCCTGTTTTAGATGTATACGTATCCTTGTTCCTGTCTGAAGATGTATGGCAATATTAGAGGTAAGATGCAAAGTAGAGCTGCTTGCTTTTTTTTTTTTTTTTTTTTTTTTCCCCCTGCCCCGGGCTGGAGCTGTTGGAGCCAGCAGGAAGTGATGGCCCATAAGGAGGCAGTGGCAGATGGAGGCAGGAGGGGGTGGTGACAAGGTAGCAGCAGCAATCCATAGGAGAGAAGTAGTTTTCAAAGGAGAATGGCCCCTGGTAGGGGGAGAAAGAAGAAAGAAAAGGCAGCACTAAAATTCAGCTGCAAAAGCATGGCTGCCTCTGACATACAGCATTAACTCT
Source organism: Athene noctua (assembly GCF_965140245.1). Lineage (NCBI taxonomy): Eukaryota > Metazoa > Chordata > Aves > Strigiformes > Strigidae > Athene > Athene noctua. Next base: position 74,632,646 of record NC_134040.1, read on the forward strand.
ACACTAAATTTGTGTCATGTGCCCTGGGAAAATAATCTTTTTCATTTTTTTTTTTAAGGACTCAGCATTCTAAATGTGCTTTGTATTTTTAACATGAGCAACACAGGTTTAGCTTTTCTCTGTAAACAAAAATCACTTTGCATCTTATTGTATCCTTGATATCAACACAGCTCTTTGCAGGCTGACAGTGAGAAATACCAATTCTTCTTCACTCACATGAAATCTTTTTAAAAAAATACCATTTAACCTATGAGTCAGCCAGCTCATTAATATGTAGAGTTTGTGAGGAGATCTATAAGGAACCTCAGAACCTGATTTTGACAGATGATGAAGTCTAAAACCTGTACTTTAAGATCATAAAGAAATGTAAGTATTGTAGGGATGCATAAAGACCTCAGACTTAATGCCAACAGTAATGACAGTGCCAGCACAGCTAAGATGTTTGCTGCTGTCATCATTTGTTACGGGATCACAGTGGGTAGGGTGCCTTGGAGTCAATCTTCAGCGCAATGGATTTTGAAGCAAAGATAAAAATCTTATATGCTCATTTTGCAAATACTCACATGTGTAAAACAAATGTAGCTCACATTGCACCCCTCACATCAGGCTTTTCATCACTCAGCATCTATAATGTCAGTCAGAAAAAGCATTTGCAAACAGTTTTTTGTGCTTTTACTTTGTGTAAGTTTAATTTTGTGTCCTTTGTTCTGTTGATGATGATTTTTAGAAAATATCTGTGCTGTTAAATGCTCTGTTGCCTTTGCAATTCCTGCATCTCATAGTACCTGCATTAGCTTGGGAGGTTCATCTGAGTTTTCTGGAACACTGTTTGTCATTTGTTCTGAAGCAATCAGGGGTATGGTAGTTCTTGTTTGTGCAACATTTCTTCTCTCTCTTGCCTTTATTGTTGGTTGCTGCTTTACTTCCAGCAGCTGTTCTCAGTGGAGTCCCAGAGCCCCTGTGTTTCCTCTCTCTCAGATTTTTGGCTTCCTAGTTTTGCTGTTAGCTTTCTCAACTTTTTCTGCAGGCTGCAATCTGTGCTTGGTTAAAATATGCAATGCAAAGTACTGGGCTAATCAAAGGCATCTTTTAGTGTATTTCCTCAGATCAGTGGTCTGTTGGCATACTCAGGCTGCTGATGCTTTTCTGTAACAGGAAGGCAGAGAGGATGCAATATATTCAAAACCTGCTGATGCTATGAACTGTCAATTCCAGACAGGCCAAATGAGTTGATGTTGTAAATGTGTATGTATAAAATCTGCTGTCTCAGTCTGGCAAATGAATCTAAATATATTATGGAAAAATTACTCTAAATTGGGAAACTATTCCCAGGTACCAGCCATCAAAGTTACTGTTTATCTGATACCTAGAATCCATGCCTGGTCTGATTGTGCATTCAGAATGTTATGGGGTTTTGTTTGGGGTTTTTTTTATTGCTTTGCTAGGAATTGTCTATTGATACTTAAAGACGCCTGGCCTTGAGGGTGTGGAGCATTCTACAGCTGCTGAAGTTGTTTGGTGCCAGGAGTCTGATAGAAAACTGAGATACCCTTGCCTCTATCACCTGAGATAATTTCTCTGTAATTAAAGAAAAAAAAAAAAATCACAGAATCATACAATGGTTTAGGTTGGAAGGGACCTTAAAGATCATCTAGTTCCAACCCCCCTGCCATGGGCAGGTACACCCTCCACTAGCCCAGGTTGCTCAAAGCCCCGTCCAACCTGGCCTTGAACACTGCCAGGGAGGGGGCAGCCACAACCTCTCTGGACAACCTGTGCCAGTGTCTCACCACCCTCACAGTAAAGAATTTCTTCCTTCTATCTAATCTAAATCTACCCTCTTTCAGTTTAAAACTGTTACCCCTTGTCCTATTACTACACTCCTGGTAAAGGGTCCTTCCCCAGCTTTCCTGTAGGCCCCTTTAAGTACTAGAAAGCTGCTATAAGATCTCTCTGGAGCCTCCTCTTTTCCAGGCTCAACAACCTCAACTCTCTCAGCCTGCCCTTGTAAGGAAGGTGCTTCAGTCCCCTGATCGTCTTTGTGGCTCTCCTCTGGACCTGCTCCAACAGGTCGATGTCCTTTTGTCCAGGTTTTGCTTGGGATGGAGTTAATTTTTCTTCTTGGTAGCTAGAATAGTGCTGTGCTTTGGATTCAGTATGGGATTTGGTATGAGAGGAATGTTGATAATACACTGATGTTTTCAGCTGCTGCTAAGAAATCAAGGATTTTCCAACTCCCCATGTCCTGCCCATGTGAAGGTGTACAAGAAGCTGGAAAGGAGCAGAGCCAAAGCAAGAGACCCAAACTGACCAATGAAATATTCCATATCGTACAATGTCATGCTCAGTATATAAAGGAGGGTCAGCCAGGAAGGGAGAGTTTCTCACTTACCGGATCACTGTTTTGGGATCTTGTTTTTTTAGAATTGCTAGCTGGGAACAGACTGGGTATCTGTTGGCAGATGGTGAGCAATCTCATTGTGCATGACATGTTTGTACTTTCTGCTATTGTTATTGTTTTATTTTTTCAATTACTAAACTGTTTTTATCTCAAGCTATAAGTGTCCCTTTACCCTCTAATTTTTTCCCCCATCCCTCAGGTAGAGGAGGGTGAGCAAGCAGCTGTGTGCTGTTTGACTGTTGGCTGAGTTTAAACCGTGACACCACCTTATTTTGGGGCCCCAGAGCTGGACAAAGTGCTCCAAGCAGGGTCACCCAAGAGTGGAGTAGAGGGGAGAATCATCTCCCTTTACTTGCTGGCCACACTTCTCTTGATGCAGCCCAGGATACAGTTGGCTTTCTGGGCTGTGAGTGCACATTGCTGGCTCATAGAGAGTTTTCCACCCACTACTCCCAAGTCCTCCTCCGCAGGGCTGCTCTCAATCCACTCCTCACTCAGCCTGTATATGTGCTTGGGATTGCCCTGACCCATGTGCAGGACCTTGCACTTTGCCTTTTTAAACTTCATGAGGTTTGCAGGGTCCCACCTCTCAAGCCTGTCAGGGTCCCTCGGGATGACATCCCTTCCCTCCAGTGTGTCAACTGCACCACACAGCTTGGTGCCATTGGCAAACTTGCTGAGGGTGCACTCAATGCCACTGTCCATGTCACCAACAAAGATGTTAAGCAGCACTGGTCTCAGTACTGACCCCTGAGGAGTGCCACTCATTGCTGCTCTCTGCTTGGACATCAAACTGTTGACCACAACTGGGTGTGACTATCCAGCCAATTCCTTATCCACCAAGTGGTCCATCCATCAAATCCATGTCTCTCCAATTTGAACACAAGGATGTCGTGTGGGACAGTGTCAAAAGCTTTGCACAAGTCCAGGTAGATGACATCAGTTGCTCTTTACTTACCCACCAATGCTGTAATTGTCAGGCACAATTTGCCCTTAGTGAAGCCATGCTGGCTGTCACCAATAATGTCCTTATTGCCCACGTGTCCTAGCATAGTTTCCAGGAGGATCTGCTCCATGATCTTACTGGGCACAGAAGTGAGACTTACTGGCCTATAGTTCCCCAGGTCATTTTTATTTCTCTTCTTAAAAATGGGGGTTATTTCTTCCCATTTCCAGTCAGCAGGAACTTTGCCAGACTGCCCCAACTTCTCGAATATGGTGGATGATGGCTTAGCCACTTCATCTGCCAGTTCCCTCAGGACCTGTGGATGCATCTCATCAGGTCTCATGGGGTTGTGCACCTTCAGGTTTCTTAGATGGTCTCAAAACTGATCTACAGGGGGCAGTTCATTCTTCCATTCCCCACTTTTACCTTCTGCATCTTGGGCTGTGTGGCTGGAGCCCTTGCTGGTGAAGGCTGAGGCAAAAATGTCATTGCATACCTCAGCCTTCTCCATATCCTAGGTGACCAAGTCACCCTTTTCCTTCCAAAGATAGACCCCATTTTCCCTAGTCTTATTTTTATCACTGATATACCTGTAAAAGCTTTTTTTGTTGCCCTTGATGTCCCTGGCCAGATTTAGTTCTATCAGGGCTTTGGCCTTCCTAACCTGATCCCCGGCTGCTCAGATAATTTCTCTGTACTCCTCGCAGGCTCTGTCCTGATTTCCACCCTCTGTAGGTTTCCTTTTTGTGTTTGAGTTTGTCCAAGAGCAATTTATTCATCCATGCAGGCCTTCTGGCGGACCTTCCAGACTTCCTCTTTGTTGGGATGCATCCCTCCTGAGCTTGGAGGTGGTGATCCTTGAATACCGTGATCCTTGAAAATCAAAAAGCAAAACAAAAAAAATGAAGTTATGTTAATTATAAGGTCTGACTTAGTTTTCCTTAATCATCACCATTAAAAACATTACAGATATTGCTGTGACTCTTGAAGTCCTTGACCACACCACTGCCTTTTGCATGTTACAGGGTAGCTCTGACCCTACACAAGGCTGCTTGCTAGGTGCTCAGCTGTGGGGTGTTGCAGACAGACTGTAAAGGCTTGTCTAGCTCTCAGACATTTATTTACCCTTGCTGCTCATCCATGTGGTCGCCAACAGTAAAGGCAGCTGAGACCTGCAAAGTATTCAGTGTGACTGTGTGGGGCAAAAGCGTCCTTGCCAACAGGCGGGTGTCCTGGGTTGCAGTGTATTCTATTAGCATCCTCATGAGCTGTCGAAATCAGGTGGGGCAGTGTTTCTTTGCTTCCCCCCGCCCCCCCAGACTATCTTTCTGCTAATGGCCCATCAATGCCATGCAGCATGACTCATTATCCCATTGTGAGATGCTCCACCCAGAGGGAGCAAACCAGCATTCCATCCTGGATATAACCTGAGATTCTGAATACCAGAGAGGCTCTCTTTTCCGCGGGATTTCCAGAGGACAGGAGCTACTTAGCCACCACTGGACTTTTCTGAGGAAGAGCAGATCTCTTTTTTTTCTACAGAATCACTGCTTTGGGGGGACTGCAGCCACCGTTCTACCAGACTGCTGCCACCACCCTGATTAACAGGGTGTCAGGTTGTATCCTGACTCTGTTAGTTTAACTCAGTGTTATCTGCCTTTATATTTTTTTTTTCTCCTTATTAAATTGTTATTCTGACTTGGTGTCTCCCACTGGTTTGTTTTCAAACTAGCACATATTTTGGCGCCCAACGAGGGCCTGGCTGTTGAGAAAAGTCAGAATTCCAATTTTGTATGGTAAAAGCCACCTACTCGCTATGATGTTCAACATGCTTACCTGGGTCTTGTATCTAGCTCTCTACATTTTTCCGCACATGGGGAACTATCTGCCGATTTTAATACTCCTGTGTAGACCAGGGTATGGTATAAAATTGGCTTTATTAGTCTACTATGCCTACTGCATGATAACCTCCAAGACAGTGAACATAATTCGGAATATATACTCAACTTTGTCTGCATGTTCTACTTTAGGCTACTAAATCTGGGGCCTCAACAATCATACCCATACCCTGGGGGGAGGATTAAAGAATGTTCTTTTCCAGCTTTTCAGGCCGAACACAGCAGTTTTTGGAAATACTGAGTTCTCTGTGGATGTTAAGGATGGCATAATCTTCTTGTCAGTTCTTTTTTCTTTTTTCTCTATGACCTGCACTGTGTACACCATGCTTAGGATCAGAGCTATGGCACAGCATCCTCAGGATGAGAGGGAAAAAAAGAGCAGAGCAACAAGCACCATGTCTACACAGACCGTCACAGAGGAGAAAGAAACCAGATGCAAGACAACAGCATCCATGTCTACGCAGACTGACACAGAGGAGGGAAAAACCAAAGGCGCTGAAAGCATCTCTACACAAACCGTCACTGAACCAGAACAGCCTAAACCGATTGCAGTTGCCCCCGTGCAGAAGAAGAAATCAAAAAGCAAATCAGTCCGCATAGTGACTGACGAGGATGCAGCAGGACCTTTGCACCCAGCAGAAGAGGCAGAGCCGGAGATCATCACTTGGTCGCTGTCTCTGGGTGAGCTGCGTGACTTGCGGAGGGAATTCACCCGCCAGACAAACGAGTCTATCCTGGCCTGGCTGCTCCGCATCTGGGACACTGCAGCCAATGACACCATTCTGGATGGAAGTGAGGCCAGGCAGCTGGGATCTCTGTCCCGGGATGTGGTCATTGACCAGGGGATCGGGAGAACCCAAGAAACCCTCAGCCTCTGGCAGCGACTGCTGACAAGTGTAAGGGACAGGTACCTTTGTAAAGAAGACCTCCAGGTGCACCAAGGGAAATGGAGCGCAATGGAACAAGGTATCCGGTGCCTGAGGGAATTGGCTGTGCTGGAAATAATTTTCTCAGAAGATGAGAGATTTCCTAAGAGCCCAGATGGTGTCCAGTGCACGTCACAGATGTGGTTGAGGTTCGCACGCCTTGGACCAGAGGTGTACTCCCGTTACCTGGCAACGCTGCAATGGAGGGAAGGCGAGGACAGGGTGGGCGTCTTGGTCAACAAACTGAGAATTTACGAGGACACTGTCACCGCCCCGTTTTGCACCCATGTCTCCTCCGAAGAAACAAGGCTGGCTGAGCAAGTCCGAAGCTTGATTGAAGAGGGCCATCAGAAACTGGAAAAGGAACTCAAGGAAGAGATTTACCACATCTCGCCAGAACCAACAAGAGTCTCTGCCATTAGGAGCAGGTGTCCCCCAATCAGGGAGAGAGGATACACCCCACAAGGTAATCTCTGGTTTTTCCTTCAGGAACATGGAGAAGACATGAGTAAGTGGAATGGAAAACCCACCTCCTCTTTAGCAGCCCGGGTACGTGAACTAAAAAGAGGGACAACTACCACAAGAAGCTCATCTAGAGTCAACACTGCTCCAGTCTCTCGCACACAGAATTCCAGACGGTATAGGGACGATAATATGACCAATCCTCTTGAAGGGACCTCAGGAGCATATTCACCGGAGGGAAGCAACATGTACCATGACCAGGAATAGAGGGGCCCTGCCTCTAGCCAGGTGGAGGTAAGGGATAATCGGATCTTTTGGACTGTGTGAATTCGATGGCCTGGCACATCTGACCACAAAAATACACAGCTTTGGTTGACACTGGTGCTCAATGTACTCTGATACCATCAAGGTATGTGGGAGCAGAACCAATTTCTATTTCTGGGGTAACAGGAGGATCCCAGCAGCTGACTGTACTGGAAGCTGAAGTGAGTTTAACTGGGAATGAGTGGCAGAAACACCCCATTGTGACTGGCCCAGAGGCTCCGTGCATTCTCGGCATAGACTATCTCAGAAATGGATATTTCAAAGACCCAAAAGGACATCGTTGGGCTTTTGGGGTAGCTGCTGTGGAGACAGAAGATATCAGACAACTGAATACATTGCCTGGCCTCTCAGATGACCCCTCTGCCGTGGGACTGCTAAGAGTTGAAGAACAACAGGTGCCAATCGCCCCAGCAACAGTGCACTGTCGGCAATACCGTACCAACAGAGACTCTCTGGTTCCCGTCCATGAGATGATTCGTAAACTGGAGAGCCAAGGGGTGGTCAACAAGGCCCGTTCACCTTTCAACAGCCCTATATGGCCTGTGTGTAAGTCCAGTGGAGAATGGAGACTGACGGTGGATTACCGTGGCCTGAATGAGGTCACGCCACCATTGAGCGCTGCCGTGCCAGACATGTTGGAACTTCAGTACGAGCTGGAGTCCAAAGCAGCAAAGTGGTACTCCACTGTTGACATTGCCAATGCCTTCTTCTCCATTCCTTTGGCAGCAGAATGCAGGCCCCAGTTTTCTTTCACCTGGAGGGGTGTGCAATACACCTGGAACCGACTGCCCCAGGGGTGGAAGCACAGTCCCACCATTTGCCATGGACTGATCCAGACTGCACTGGAAAAGGGTGAGGCTCCAGAACATCTGCAATACATCGACGACATCGTCATGTGGGGAAACACAGCAAAGGAAGTATTTGAGAAAGGACAGAGAATCATCCAGATTCTCCTGGAAGCTGGCTTTGCCATCAAAAGGAGCAAAGTCAAGGGACCTGCCTGAGAGATCCAGTTCCTGGGAGTAAAGTGGCAAGATGGACGACATCAGATTCCCACTGAGGTCATCAATAAGGTCACTGCAATGTCTCCACCAACCAGCAAGAAGGAAACACAAGCTTTCCTAGGCGCCATAGGTTTTTGGAGAATGCACATTCCTGAGTACAGCCAGATCGTGAGCCCTCTCTACCTGGTTACCCGCAAGAAGAACGATTTCCACTGGGGCCCTGAACAGCAGCAAGCCTTCGCTCAGATCAAGCAGGAAATTGCTCATGCAGTAGCCCTTGGCCCAGTCAGGACAGGACCAGAGGTGAAGAACGTGCTCTACTCTGCAGCCGGAAACAATGGTCCGTCCTGGAGCCTCTGGCAGAAGGTGCCTGGTGAGACTCAGTGTCGACCACTGGAATTCTGGAGCCGAAGCTACAGAGGGTCTGAAGCCAACTACACTCCCACAGAGAAGGAAATCTTGGCCGCCTATGAAGGAGTTCAAGCTGCCTCAGAGGTAATCGGCAGAGAGGCACAACTCCTCCTGGCACCCCGACTACCGGTGCTGGGTTGGGTGTTCAAGGGAAAGGTTCCTTGCACGCATCATGCCACTGACACCACATGGAGCAGATGGATTGCTCTCATCACACAGTGTGCCCGTATTGGAAACCCGAATCGCCCTGGGATTCTGGAAATTATAACGAACTGGCCTGAAGGTGAGACTTTTGGATTATCTTCTGAAGAAGAAGAGCAAGTGACTCGTGCTGAGGAAGCCCCACCATATAATGAGCCACCAGAGACTAAAAGACGCTACACCCTCTTCACTGATGGTTCCTGCCGAATTGTAGGCGCTAACCGGAAGTGGAAAGCTGCAATATGGAGCCCCACACAACGCATTGCACAAGCTACTGAGGGACAAGGTGGATCGAGTCAGGTTGCAGAGCTTAAAGCCGTCTAGCTGGCTTTGGATATTGCTGAACGAGAGAAGTGGCCAAGGCTCTATCTCTACACCGACTCGTGGATGGTAGCTAATGCTCTGTGGGGATGGCTGGATCGCTGGAGAAAGGCCAACTGGCAACGCAGAGGGAAACCCATCTGGGCCACTGAGATTTGGCAGGACATTGCCACCCGAGTAGAGAAGCTAACCGTGAAGGTTCGACACGTGGATGCACATGTACCCAAGAGCCGGGCGAATGAAGAACATCACAACAATGAGGAGGTGGACCGAGCTGCCAAGGTGGAAGTGTCTCAAGTGGATCTGGACTGGCAGCACAAGGGAGAATTATTCCTAGCTCGTTGGGCCCATGATGCCTCTGGTCATCAGGGGAGAGATGCAACCTACCGATGGGCCCGTGACCGAGGGGTGGACCTTACCATGGACAGCATCTCACAGGTCATCCACAGTTGTGAGACCTGTGCTGTAATCAAACAGGCCAAGCGGGTGAAGCCTCTGTGGTACGGTGGACGATGGTCAAAGTACAGGTATGGGGAAGCCTGGCAAGTTGACTACATCACCCTTCCCCAAACCCGCCAAGGCAAGCGCTACGTGTTGACCATGGTGGAAGTAACCACTGGATGGCTGGAGACCTACCCTGTGCCTCATGCTACTGCCCGGAACACCATCCTGGGCCTGGAAAAGCAAGTCCTGTGGAGACATGGCACCCCTGAGAGGATCGAGTCAGACAACGGGACTCATTTTAAGAACAGCTTCATCAACACCTGGGCCAGAGAACACGGTATCGAATGGATATATCATATCCCTTATCATGCACCAGCTGCCGGGAAAGTTGAATGCTGCAATGGACTACTTAAAAGCACCCTAAAGGCACTTGGTGGGGGGACCTTCAAAAATTGGGAAGTGAACTTAGCAAAGGCCGCCTGGATGGTCAATACCCGAGGGTCCATCAATCGAGCTGGTCCCGCCGAGTCTGAACACTTGCACACAGTGGATGGAGATAGAGTCCCTGTGGTACACCTGAGAGGTATTTTAGGAAAGACTGTTTGGATTAATCCCACCTCAGGTAAAGGCAAACCCATCCATGGGATTGTCTTTGCTCAAGGACCTGGTTACACTTGGTGGATAATGCAGAAAGATGGGGAAACCCACTGTGTACCACAAGTAGACCTAATCTTAGGTGAGAACTGTGTGTAGGGTTTCATTGTATATATATATGGGGGGGGGGGCATGTGTAGAGTTTAAGGAAGGTATTGATTTGGGATGATAGAGATGATAATAGAATAAGGGGTGGATTATGTCCTGGGTTGCAGTGTATTCTATTAGCATCCTCATGAGCTGTCGAAATCAGGTGGGGCAGTGTTTCTTTGCTTCCCCCCCCCCCCCCCCCCCGCAGACTATCTTTCTGCTAATGGCCCATCAATGCCATGCAGCATGACTCATTATCCCATTGTGAGATGCTCCACCCAGAGGGAGCAAACCAGCATTCCATCCTGGATATAACCTGAGATTCTGAATACCAGAGAGGCTCTCTTTTCCACGGGATTTCCAGAGGACAGGAGCTACTTAGCCACCACTGGACTTTTCTGAGGAAGAGCAGATCTCTTTTTTTTTCTACAGAATCACTGCTTTGGGGGGACTGCAGCCACCGTTCTACCAGACTGCTGCCACCACCCTGATTAACAGGGTGTCAGGTTGTATCCTGACTCTGTTAGTTTAACTCAGTGTTATCTGCCTTTATAATTTTTTTTTTCTCCTTATTAAATTGTTATTCTGACTTGGTGTCTCCCACTAGTTTGTTTTCAAACTAGCACAGCGGGACAACCTGGTAAGGAGGGCTTTAAGCAAGGAACCGTGCACCTAATTGTTATAATAGACTGCCACTGAAAGGACCCGGAGAAATAGGCTGTCAAGAACACCATGGTGTTCACTAAAACCAAATATAAAGTCCTGCACCTGGGGAAGAATGCTCCCATGCACTAGGATAGGCTGGGGACCAACTGGGTGTAATGCAGCTTTGGAGAGCAGGACCTGAGGGTTCTGATGGGCATCAACTTGAACATGAACCAACAATGGACCCTTGCAGCAAAGAAGGCCAACAGTATCCTGGCCTGCATTAGGACTGTTGCCAGCAAGTTGAGGGAGGTGATCCTTCCCCTCTGCTCTTCACTGGTGAGATACACCTGGAGTGCTGGATCCAGGTCTGGGTGACCTAGTATGAGAAAGATATGGACAAACTGGTGTGAGTCCAGTGAAGGGCCACAAAGGTGATTAAGGGACTGGAGTATCTATTGTATGAAGAGAGCCTGAGAGAGCTGGGACTCTTCAGCCTAGAGGAGAGAAGACCCAGAGGGAATCTTTCTGTCTAAAAATACCTGGTAGGGATTGGGTGAAGAAGATGAAGCCAAACTCGTCTCAGTGGTCCCAGTGACAGGGCAAAAGGCAATGGGCACCAGCTGGAACACAGGGGATTCCATTTCAAAATCTGAGTAACTTTTTTACCTGAGAGGAAGGTCACAGTGCCCAAAGAGGCTGTGGAGATCTCCTTAGAGATATTAAAAACCCTGAATACAGTCCTGGGCAACCTGCTATAGCTTGAGCAGGAGAGTTGGCCTAGATGGTCTTCAGAGGTGCCTTCCAACCTCAATTACTCTGTGATTTCGGCCCCATGCTCAAATGGAAGTCAGGAGTTCATCGTAGGCTCCAGAACTGTAATCACCTGTACTGAGTGCACCATCTTGAATGAGCTCAAGCAAAGCCTTTTTTTTTTTTTTTTTCAGACTCCTTATTGGTCCCTATCACTTTGTCAGGTTACAGCCCAGATGCTCTGCAAGAACAACCACCTCCCTGCATCATGGCAAGTGACTGTGTATGCTACCTTTTGTTTCTGAACTTTAAGTATGAATAGACGATTTAGTTTCCTTAAGAGCCTCTGATGAGGGATTTTTGCTAAAAACCTTCTGGAAACTAATGTACTGCAATAGAAGCTGAATTACCCTTATCCACTTAGTCACAGTTCATCTCTTAATGCTGTTCTTCCTCCTCCTTCACCTACTAGAAATAGTTTTGGGCATATAAAAGCTGAAAGGACTTTTGCCTTTGAGTCTCACCAGAGCCTCTTCATTCCTTGATAGATAATATTGAGGTAATTTTAGATGCTTATTGAGAGGGAAAGGATTTGTTTTTCTAATAACTAACGTAATGGTTACCATTCTTAAGTACTCATCCTATTTTTGCAAAGTTGTCCATCCAGACTCTCTCATCAAAGGAACTGTTACCTTCAACATCTATTAACACAGTCCTTTTATAAATTAATTTGAAGTTACCAAGGTTTTGTAACTGTAAAGGGTTGTAGCTTCTGAGCAGAACTGCTGCTATCCATACCAGGTCTTTATCAGTTACTGATAACAAATGTTACCAGCTTTAGGGATAATACAGAATGCCTATCAAATCCACTAGCATTAATACAGCTAACAGTGTTCGTAACTGTGTGCTTAGATTATTTCATATCTATGAAGAATTTGGAGACTTGGTAGCTACACCTATGCGTGTACCCCAAATGAAGCCCCACACAAGGTGTTCAGATGTTTCACCCAAACATTACTGCTGTTGGCAGATACAGCATTCTACAGCCCGCTGAAATATATCTAAAAAAGATAAATTCTTGACTCTTAACAGATGTGGCTCTATTAATAGGATGCAGATGAAGAGAGGAACAGTTCCACAGTCCCATCTGGGGACTTGTCCATGTGAAGTCAGACAGTGTGCTTTACTGCTGGAAGGGCTGTCTCAAGTATGCTGGAGGCCATGGGCTAAATAATGTCTGGGCTTGTCTACAATAATGAATAAAGAGGAGTTTTACTAAAATCACTTTTGAATCCAGATTTTTATTCTGGACTCAAAACAAGAAGTCAAAACATCAGTGTCTCATGTGTACGAGCTACAGATTGCAGCCATAACTGACATTGAGAAAGACTGCTCCCTAGGCTTTTGGGAGGAAAAATACAAATCACAGCTGAAACCTTTTTTTTTGAAGGGTATTAGACTTGACACTCACCGGAGACAAATAATATGGTCTCATTTGTAATGTATGTCAGTGCAACTCATTTTTAATCAGCTTTAACTACAAAAGACAACCATTTACTGTTGTAGTTTACTATCATTGTAACCCAGAAAAATCCACAAAGGAATGTTATTTGTGGAAATGTGAAATTCAGCTTATCGATCTTTATTGTTGAACAGAAGATGAGCTGGGATGATGATTATTCTCTTGCTGAGGTACACAGCTTGCAATGAATACCTTTCACATAGTGACCCGGGTCACTATGGTCAAGAGCATTACTTTTCTGATACTATTTTATTTTCTCAATATTCATAGACCCTAATTAAATTGAAAAAACAGGTCAGGTACTGATGTCTTCATACACCTTTTTTGGTGACCCTTAAGTCAATAGAGAGTATATTTTTCCATGAAGAAGAGTTTCAGTAACTCCTTCAAGGGTACTTAGGTGACTACTTCATTGTTGCATGTTTCTTGTCACCACTGTAAACAGTTTCCATGCTTTTAGCTTTGCATTTAAATTGAGTATGTCAATGTCCTGGTTTAAACCCAGATGGCAGCCAAACACCACCCAGCCTTTCACTCAGCCTCCCCTTAGCGGGGGACAGGGAAGAGAATTGGAGAGGTAAAGGTAAGGAGACTCATAGGTTGAAATAAAACCAATTTAATAATTCAAATAAAAATGTTTTTAAATATAGTAATAATAGAAAGTACAAATGTGTAATGCACAATGCAATTGCTCACCGCCTACTGACTGATGCCCAGCCTGTTCCTAGCTGAAGAGAAGATCCCAAAGCCACAATCCTGGAAGTGAGAGAGAATGAGCTACCCAGCCAACCCTCATCTATATACTGAGCTTGACATTGTGTGATATGGAATATTTCATTGGCCAGTTTGGGTCTGTTGCTCTGACTGTGCCCCCTCCCAGATTCTTGTGCTCCTGCACATGGGCAGCACATGGGAGGTTGAAAAGTCCTTGATTTCTTAGCAACAACTAAAACACCAGTGTATTATCAACAGTCTTCTCATACGAAATCCCATACTGAATCCAGTGCACAGCACTAGTCTAGCTACTAAGAAGAAAGGTTATCTCTTTCCCAGTCAAAATCAGAACGATTAAGTCTTACAGTAAATGTCTGATTTCCAAGGTTTGCTAAGAATATACATCTTTACAAGGTATCTTTTATGAGATATTTAATATATGTGTATATATAGGTCCTGAACTACCTGTGCTGACTTTTTTGGGTCACTGGAATGATTGAGAACTTAATCCAAAGAATAGTCAAAAATACTTTCCAGACTGTTCCTGCTTCAATGGAGACTTAAAAGCTTCATGTTTGGAGTATCTAGAACTGAACTATTACTTTATAATCTTTGCACAAACTTTTGATTGTATTAGCAAGAGCTGACAGTCAAGTGTTAGGTAAACATTATGCAGCTCTTCAGTTTGGACCTAGTAGAGTTCAACATGTTTTGACAGTAAGTAGCCCAACAAAAATGACAGTTTTGTGTAAAGCAAAAGCTATGGAGCAATTTACTGCTGCCTTCAGCAACCTTGGCACTCGTTAAGCTTAATATATAACCAACACATACAAAATACAAAAGTATTTTGACCTGAGAATGCTGTGTATATTTATGTAAATGTTTATATGAAATTAATATTTTTATGTATTGCCCTATGCCTGTCACCACCAAATTAATCAGGACATATTCTCCTTAAAAAATTTCATCACCATATTTGCAAGCTAGCTCTATGGGAATAAGCTATAGAAACCATTCCATCTGGGCTTTTGTTTATATATCATAGCATAAAAGTTTAATTGCCTGTATGACATACATTTACAGCAGAGTTCCCACTTAAATGATTAATATTTGTGGTTTTTTTTTATTTATAGTTTCTTTTTTAATAGTTCAGAAACAATTGCAGCCGAACCTTTGTGTCTGGTAGGGTGACAACCCTAGTATGAGCATTACTCAAATGTCTTGAGGCATGCTCTTTAAGGAGAGAGCTGGCTAACCAGTTCAAAAGGTCAACCAGTTCCCTGTTTCCAACATACTTTTGTCTGGTTTGTTATCCTGTAATGGGACTGTCTCCCTGAGTTTCACAACTGAAGTAACAGTGATTACTTGAATTGTAATTACACTTAACCCCTCTTGCTGATGCTGTTCCTCACTGATGAACTTCATTAATTCCGAGTCAATTTTACCAGATTGCTTTTGTCAGTACTAGCACATTAGCATACACAGTTCAGGGACCATTTTTATACTCTGAAACATAAGCTCACTAAAAGAGTTTGTACAGTTTGACAAATCTGTGCTTGAAAATAACTGGCATGCAAAGCAGCAAATTTACTTCTAGGTGGTGAATATTCACCATTTATAAATTCATCATGAGGAGTTCATGCTTGAAAGCTGTTTGCGTTAAATATCTTAGGTTTGCTTTCTCACCAACTGAATAAACATGGAAGGGCTTACTTAAATCCTAGTCCTCATTCTGCCAGTTCTTGAGGGCTTTTAGTTATCCAATAGGAATGTAATTCATTGTTAAATGTATACTATAAAGCTGGATTTGCTGAAAAGCGTGAAGACTCTCGTGGTTTGAATACTCCTGCAGTGTTTACTGTAATGGCCTTTGCTTCCCTTCTCCATGGTACATCTTATGTAATTAATGGCTTGGTAAGTTCTTCCTTTTGGATAAGAATTCATTTCTGCTCTTGTATTACTTCATCATGAGCCTAACTGAATGTTAAAAATAAACCTAAATATAGCTGTTTTGCTCCTTTTTCTTTTTTTGCTATTCCTTTTCTATCACTGTCCTATCACATGTAAAGCTCAGACAACACCCCATCTGCCTCCAAAGCATTTAAACTATAGAAGTATGAATGCTGTTGACAGCACTCCATGGCAGCATACCAAAGGTGGATTCTGAAGTGGAATAAATCAGTCTTCCAGTGACCACAACTTACCCCTGACTGGTTGCACTTAATCACTAAGTAGTTACAATTTTTCTTAAAAAAAGTCACTTTGGTAGGCATCACACATTGTTTTAGGCTTTTATTTTCCCAGTATATGCTTTGAAGAGGGCGCATGTCATTTATAGATTATTTTGGCAGTGCCTGGGATTTGTCTTCAGTTTAAACCTCAAGACTTGATTCTGCTCGGGGCGGCTAATAGAGGAGGGGGATAATATTTCCCCATACCAGCAACCTGGAACGTCTGCCCTTGGTCTATTACCATCATTAAAGTATGAAAGACATGTATGAGAGGGGGAGGTAGGAACTGTGAGGAACTTCCTTCCTCAATGACTTTCCTTAGGAAATGAGATTTTTTAACAAAAAATGGTTCTGTGCAGAAAGATTAGTCCATAAAGGGTAATGTTGTTGCCAGATGGATGGAGAAGGTGTTCCCGCACAAGATTAAAAGGTAGCAAAAGAAGATGAGCAGAGAAAGACCACACCATTCAGGAAGATCTAAACTCTGTGGCTGTATCCATCATATGAGATCTTACGGATTAAATATACCAGAGGTTTTAAGAGCCCTCATAACCCAGTATTTCTTGGAGGCAAAAGCCTAAGCTGTCTCACTTGAAAAGAAAACAAGAATCTGCTCCGCTCCTTCCTTGAGCTAGGAAGAAAACCATACAGCAGTTCAGTGGTTAGCCAACTTTACCAAGATAAGAGAGGCAATTCCTTTCTCTGCAACTTAAGAGAGTGCTCTAAGCAGTAGGTTATAGTTTGTGTAGGATAATTGGCAGTTGTTGTGTTTTGCATAATTACTTTTCTGTTTATGGAAGGGAAAGATGAGAGAAAACTTGTCTCCATTACAGGTAAGACGAGCTGGCGATTGCAGATCAGACATCTCAGTTCTAGATGGCCAAACTGAAGCAGGACTAATTCCACCCAGGCTGATCTCTGTGGTCATTGTGGATGAGCTATTGCATGAAATGTGGTGTTCCCCTTACCACTGCCTACATTTTATTTGGTGGTTTGGAGGACACCAACTGGACTGAGCCCTGAGGGTGACCATTCGAGGAATGCTAGGCTTCAGATAAAGAGAGTTTTGGATCAGAATTTCAGTTTAAAGTAATTAAGCGGTTTTGTAACTCTGGCCCGTTACGGCTTAAATTTGCAGCTTACATTCTAATGATACAATGGTGGCACAAAAGCACCGAATTCTTTTTTTTTTTTCGGTGTACAGTCTGCTAGTTTAATGAATACATTATTAAGCTCTTTTGAAAAATAGGGGGTTTGATTAAAAAGAAAAAATGAGAAGTTATAACAAAATTCTGCAGAATGTAGGTTTTTTTTAAAATAGCATTTTTAATTCTAGCAGACAAACACCATATCATTGTCAGAGGAGTTATAATTCTGAAAGTATGTAAGTTCACATAATGTGCAAGAACCTGGTCTTGTCACATTGTTCATGTGAGTAGCTTTCTGAAAATACTTATTTATATGACTTGCTTGAGTGAGAAATGCGTTGGAGCAATAGGCCATTGACCTTTTATCAGAGGGCTCTGTTGTCTTGTGCAACTGATGTACAGTTTTGCCACCTTTTACTCATGTAAGTAGTATTTGCTTATTTTAATTTGTCTCTATGGAACTATGTGTGGATGGAGGAAGAGCAGAATTTCTTTGTTGGTAAGACCGGCAGTTTCAGTGTGGATGAATGGGAGATTTTGCTAATAAGGAATTCTTAAAAATAGATCCTTTAAACTTTTTTTGCCCTGTCAAAAGTAAAAATATAACCTAAGTCATTACTTGCTTTAGATATTAATGGCCAGTGGAGAACAATATAACTGCCACAGAAGAAAATGTGAAAGTTATTGTTTACTGAAGCTCATATTCAATTTCTTATACCCATCATCATCATCACCCAAACAGTAATCCTCACATGCAGATATTAAGTCTGAAGTTTGCAAAATTGCATTACTCCTTCCATCCTTCCTGAACCTTTACTTAGAGGAAGGAATGCACTTTGTCTCTTTAGCAGTAGAGAGAGAGAGCACCCCTCATGCTATTGAATTTAAGAAGGGCTCCAATTCTGCCATTTAAGAACATGAAATTTAAGACTACTGCCTGATTCCTTGTTATGATAAAAAACATTTTAAAATGTTCATGACCTAGTTAAAGGTCTGAAGATGTCTATCTTACAGAGAATCTGACAGGCACAATCTTCACCTTGGATTTGAAGTGTAAATCCAAAAGGAAAGAGAAGGCATCACAGGAAACACATTGCATAGGAAATGTACCTTGTTACTGTATCAGAAAGCAGTGAGGTTTATATAATTAACTTTGGACAACTTCAGCTGCAAAATGCAGTGGTAAGTATTAAAGTGCAGAACTGACTTTCCCTATTGACATTTCTTAAACAGGCTGTTTGATTTTTTTCAAAATGAATTCTTCTTTATAATTATTTTTGTTAGTTAAAGCCGGACTTGTACACAACTTTTTTAGCTGATCAAACAGGTGGGACATATCGGTGACTTCGTGCTGGTTTTCTGCTTGTTCTGGTTGTGCTAATCACATCCCCAAACTTACTGTTGCCTGGAGAAATTACATTGTGATAACTGCAAACCTGTCCATAGGGTTAGTTTACTAGCATAATGATCATACAGCACGTCTGTATAGTACAAACATACATATCTGTGTAGATAATATGGCATATTTCATCCTGTCTCCCGCTGTGCAGAGAACATCGGTGCCTCCCTGTTGCTGTGCCTTGAGGCTCTGGGGATGCGAAGCCTTCAAGAGCTGGTACCCATGGGTGGCATCTTCCCCCGGCCCCTACCGAGGGGGAGCAACCCCCTGGCTGGGATATCAACTCTCCATCTGGTGGACACTCAATTACGGTCAAAACCTGAGGAAGCTTCAGGGTTAAGTTTCTGCTTGTGAGTTTAAGAGCAACCTCTGTCTGTTGGAAAGATGTGGGTATATAAATTCTGGTTGCTCCCCTTTGCATCCCACAAAGGAAACCAAATTAAATAATTGGCATTGGATTGAACACCTGTGGCATGTAAAAGATGGTTATTCAAATAACTGTATTAACTTTGTGTAATCAGGATTCCCTTTCCCTCACTTTGGAAATTCACTTACACCAGTAGTGAGGCTTCTCAACCACTTACATGGTGGTCTTCAGGTGTGCTTTTCTTGCACACACATACACAAAAAGTCCAACCAGGATAACGTTACTGGTTAGATCAATGAAAGTTTGAACTTCACTGTGATCAATATAGAGATTTATGGCTATCTAATAGGTAATGGTGTTCTGCATTTGTTCTGGTTGTTTAATGTTTTTCCTAATCCAATTATTATCTGATTTTGTTAAACAAGAGATGTTTGCTGAGTGCCTCACAGTGGGTATGAGCCAGCACTGTGCTGATGAAGGCTTGACATTTACTGAGCTACGGGAGCAAGAGATGATTCCCCTCCTACTGTTTATGAGGCTACATCTGGGGTACTACACCTGGATTGGGGCTACAGAGTCCAAGGGGGAGGCAGCAAACTGGCCAGTGGAGAGCAGCCTGGGTGGTGTGGGGGCTGGAGCAGATGTGTGAGGAGAGTCTGGGTTTGCTCAGCCTCAGGAGAAGGCTTTGAGGGGACCCCCTGATGGTACCGATGAGCACAGAGAAGATAGGGCAAGCCAGGCTCGTCCCAGGAGTGTGTATTAATAAATGCATAGCAAGTTGCAACAAGGGAAACTCTGTCTGCATATGGGAGTGGCTGAGAACTGGAACGCATTGGCCAGGGATACTCTGGGATTTCCACCTTAGAGGTTTCTAAAATTCATAGGAAAAGACGCTGAACTACCTGATCTAATCTAGGTTAGCTCCGCTTTGAGCAGGAGGACTGAAGTCTGTGACTTCCAAAAGTCCCTTTCAATTAATATGATTCTGTGAAACACTACAGTGCAGTGTTTTCATACCAGGTACAGTTATAATGCTTCTAAAATTATAATTGAGTATGGAAATGTTGATAAAAACAAACCAGCCAGTTCATTCTCTTGTGCTATCAGACTTCTGCACAATCTTCAACAGGGGAAAAATCACCACCCTTTCTACCCCATCCCAGCACAGTAACACATGACCCAGTTTTTCACTGAACATACAAAATTTGGCATTTAGGCTATCGCAAAGAGGGCGACCTCTCAGGCTGACCAAAGCGCAAGCCTAGAAATCATGTCTGTTGGTTGTCCAGCATGTCCTGTCTGTGCTTACACACTCTAAAAGCATGATTTCCCTCCTTCCAAAGTACTGCCCTCACTCTTGTTGGTGTATTACTATCAGATCAAGCAGCATTAGCCAATGTTGGTGGCAAGAAAAGCCCCACTCAAAAACCTGGTGACTTTGTAGCAGTTAATGAGAAGGGCTAATACTGATCTGTTGCAGTTACCCAAAGTGCTTGTCCTCTCAGCTAGGTGTTTGTTGGCAGCGACTGGAATAGGATGATCATCTCATCAGGCAGGTGGGGCCTGGGCTGCTGGACTGCCCCGCCAACTCTCCCCACCTCTGGCTAGATGGAGGCATTGCTCTGGTTGAGCTCACCCCATATTCATGATGAGGCGTTTTGGTTGGGTGTTGGTTTGGGTTTTTTTTTTTACACTCTCATTACACATTCCTGGGAGATCTTTTCAACAACTTTTTCCCAATTAAAAAAAAAAAAAAAAAAAGCCCACAACTCTATTGAAACTTGTTATTTGGTGCCACCTGGTGTTTAAATGACCAGCTTGAGGAAGGAATCGTGCCTGCAGAGGAATGGGCTCGTATTTTTGGGTTACAGGCAGAAATTATCGTGTGATGCGGTAAACTGGAGCTACAGCTTTGCTGTATCTTGCAGGTGGGGAAATGCTCACAAACCGAGAAATCGCAGTTATTCTAAATGACTTTCCGTGCTGGTGCTTCCCTTAGGGGGAGGCGGTCCGTGTTCACTGAAATTCGCCAAGACAGACAGCAGAGGGCATTAATGAATGCATTAAGCATAGGGGTTTGCTTCGCCACAAAAATCTGAATTTCACTGGCAGTGTGAAATTACACTGTTATACCCTTTGCCTTGAACTTTTTTTTAATCATGATGATGACTACTCTTGTCATTAATTCATGCATTTCCTATCCGCATAATTTCCTCTATACCTCCTATATATAAAGTCAAATATTGCTGACAAACCCAGGTGTACTCTGCCTGAGGTGATGGGAATGTACAGAGCAGAAAAATATTGTTAGGCATATGGTTGGGCAAGCCTGAGCTTTATGAAGTATAATGAAAAAGCTCAAAGCCGTTTTTCCCTCCTTACCATTCAGTTATGGCAAAAAGAGTCAGCTGAGACATCCTTTTGATGGGAGTATTGCTTGTTTTACCAGACCCGGTGGAGTGCCCTTTTAAAACTGTAAGACTGATCAAAAGAAAATGCTCAGCTACTCTAATACTTTATAGGCATGTTTCACCCTTGTACTATTTAATTTCTGATAGGCAAGTTCAGGACTGGACTAATTTACTCCTGGCATGAAGCCTGAGATATAAGATGCCAAAGTGCAGTATATAATAACTACAATTGGACAGAGGAGCATAGGTCAGCACACGTTTCACACCCCTCCTTTTACTACTGGAGTCATGGGGTAAAATCTACTCTTTTTGCCAACTTTGGTGAAGGTGTAAATGCACATGCACAGTGTAATGGCTTTAAATCTTGGATTCCTACTTGTATGCACCAGATGGATCTTGTATAAATATTCCACTTTACAGCATGTTAGCATTTGCTAGTAGTTAGCTGGAGGTTATAGCTGCCAGACTTTTCTGTGGCAGTTTCCAGGCTTAAAAAAAAAAAAAAAAAAAAAAAAAAGACAAAAAGCGAAAACACAAACACAAACAGACAAACCAATCGCCCACACAAGAAGGAACGTCAGGATAATAGATAAAACTAGCTTAAAGATTTGCATGTACCTGTATTTGTTGTTGGACAATATTTGATTTGTCTTGTCCTGATATGAACTACGTGAGGTACATGAATTTTAGGATTTTAGGAAAACTATCTCAATTTATCAATAATGATTGAAAAAAGTCTTAGAAATGTTAGTGTATCATACACAGGATTATGGTTATTTTAGGAAATGTATATAGATATATATGTGTGCGTATTTTTCTTAAAAACAAGTCTGACACCTAGATAGGTTCCAAATTAATTTAATCATTATTTAATTCGATTATATAGGCCAGAAGCATTTTTCAGCATATGCACTACCATATACAAAATGCACGTGCATTCTCTGCATTTGCTAAATGCTTTTGTCTTTACTGACTGAAGTATAATTGTTATAGACTATATCTTTTAAGACATGACAATCTGCGTTTTAGTAGGCTATGAATTCTTGCCTCAAGCTCAATTTTTCTCCTCTATATATCTGAATAAATATGCTTTAGAGTGCCTATTTTTCATATTTTTTCCTTTTCCTTTGGAATTAAACTTGTAATTGCTGGGGCGGGGAAAAAAAAAAAAAAAGTTAAAAAAAAAATTCCAGAAGAAAAGTTCACCAGTTTTATGATGCACATGATTAAAACCTACACTACTGGCTGGGCAAATTGTTAAAAACATGTCAAAACCAGGTCTTTCTTAGCTGGCTTCTTTCTCTTGCTTTCTTTCTATCACCTCTTTCCTGCTCCCCTCCCACAACTCTCTCGTACTCCAACCAACAAGCACATTTTTGTCCTGATAAAAAGCACGTCAACACTCTCATTCCAACATTACCGTTATAGGTGTATAATAAGAGGTACATGATGCTGCTCCAGTGACCTGCAGGATTTCATGACGATCACACAGAGGGACAGGGGGTGCTTGTGGCACTGTTGTGAACCCCACCGAACGCAAGGGACATCTCCTCCGTCCCTCATCCTCTTCCCCCGAGTGTGTTGGAAGTGGAAAGGTTTGGTATAATCCGGCTGCAACCCTGAATGGTCAGCACCTCTGGAGGTATGGAGAGGACCATTGAGTCTTGTTTGATGCACCCTTGAAAGTCAGCGGCTTCAAAATTCCCCCTGCCTCGGGGAAGAACAATTTCGATAGTGCTGGAGGCATTGGCAGTGGTGCTCCTGGGTTTCCATGCCTGGAGAACAGCATGAGTGCCCAGTTTATGTGCTGTGAATAGTCCCACTGAAACGGCTTGTTTCATGTTAAGCAGGTACTTACGTACTTTGGGGGATTAGGCTGGCAAGGCTTGTGTGTGTTCTCTGATAAACCCAGGCAGTACCATTGAAGGCAATGGGCTCTCAAGAGGTGGTGCTAGTTTGTAGCATTGTGATTTTGTTCCTCTACAAGGGCAAATTTGAAGTCTTTTGCTGTGAGGGAAAATTTAAAGTGCTTTTTCCTTAAATTTCTCCCGTACATGAAGAACAGAATGCTCATGGCTGTGACTATAGCCAAATACAACAACTACATCTCTTGCTTTTCTCTGCAAGATCTTGCCACGGTTCCTGGATTTAGTATCAGATATGCTCTCATGTAGTATTTATGGTTGATAATGTCACATTTTTAAAAAATATAGTGAAAAATACCTGGAAATTTAATAGTTGCGCTTCCCACCGTGGAAAGCACATTTGCAGAAAAACGAATTGTTACCGATAGCTCTAAACTGCCCGTTGGGTCGTTAAACTTTGCCTTGGGTCAGCCTTTCACTCTGCCAGAAGATTATTAAGTAAAGATTAAGAGGCCATTGCTCGCATTAATTTTGGACTGATAAGGCATTGCTGTTAGCAAATACTGTGCATTTTATTTGAGCAGGCTTCAGCCGTGGAGCATTTTTCCTCAAAACTTTCATTAGAGACCAACTTTCAGAGACACCGAAGGCTGTAATGGGATTATTTTCTTCCGCTGGATACTGAGGATACAGGCTTCTGCTTGTCTCGAACGCCCCTGTGTCCCTCCCTGCTGCCTTTAATCGCTGAGGTGCTGCTGAGCAGCCGCGGTCCAGGGGCCGTGTCCTTCTGTGCCGTGAGGACTCGCATTCCCTGGCGCTCTCTGCCGCCGTCTCCTCCCTGGAATGCTCGGTGGAACATTTTAATCACTGGGAGCGTTCGCTTCTGAGCTCACCGTGCATTTTAGTTCTGCGCTGTTGGCCGGAATTGATATATGCGGAGAAGAGAGCTTTAAAAGGCCTTTGGATGTGGTTAGTTAAAAGCTTGTTTGCTGTATGAATGGTAAAAAAAAAAAAAAAAAAAGGAAAAAAAAAAAAAAAGAAACGTGAACATCGTGCTGGGCCGTATACAGTTTCCAGGCATATTTGACCGATAAAAAAAAATCTTTCCTGACTGTTGAATTTATGGCCAAGATAGCCAGATTACTAGAAACACTCATGTGTTAAATCTTTTCATGTTTCGAGCAGGAGAATGTAGGGCAAGAAAGCCACGCAAGGAAAATGCAGTGGAATTGCTTTTTATTTTGTGGAGATTGTAAATTCTGTTATGGAAAACGTAATAAAGAAGCAGCTTAAACAAAAAGAGTGTCTGTGCGAAATCGCAAAATTTCCATTGGGTGAAAACAAATCCTAACTTTATATACATATCCCTGGAGAGATGTAATGTGAATACTTACAGATGGTTTTAGTTTCTTATTCCCTGATTAGGTTTAAATTAAAGGAAGGATGTCATACGGAATTATGAAAAATTACTTATTTTTACGTATTTTGGTTTATATGTACCTTCTCTCACGGTCTCGCTGTGGCACTTGCAAGGACATATTGAACATGTGCATGCGAATAGTATTAGCTGGCTGCAATGTAGAGGTTCTGACAGGAAAATGCATACAACTCCCCATCTCCCTCCCTGGTACCTTCACCTGGAAAGGAAAACTACCCCGCCATACCTAACCTTCCCCTGCAAGACAGACAGGTTGGTTGCTGCATGGGGAAGAGGGGCTGTATCTTTGGGATCCTTTGCTCCAGGGACTCTTGCTTCAGGACTGGCAGCCCGGGGCATCTCTGCCAGCCTGGATCAGAGGGGTCGAGCTCCCCGAGACAGATGGCGTGTCCAAGTCTGAGCGATTGGAGTGAGCTAAGCAGGAGGGGAGGGGAGGAGGAAGTGCCGCAGCCAGCTGTGCCGTTTCTAAATGCAGGCTCTTTACTTAATGTCCGCTTTCAGCAAGCATCTGGGTGAGCCAGTAGCCCAGAGGTTCGAAATTCACTCTCCGAGGAGATTTATGTCTCTCTTCCAAAGGGAAGTGCTTTCTTGCTGGGGAAGATGGTATTGTATGACTTACCTAAGCAGTCACAGCTACGCGGCATAGTTCAGTCTGGGCATATGGTTCTGCCACAAATGAAAAGATTAGAAAAGCTCAGTCTGAACAATTGGCATGCTTACAGATTTCCAAATCAGTTTTAAAATATTCCATGGGATGCTTTGACTGTTGAGTATTTTCCTTGCAAATTATCAGCTCTGCAGAAGTTGCAAGACTTAAAGTTTTCATTAATGAAAAATACTCTAGTAGATGCGTATTATTTTTAAATAACAGGAAAAAGGAATAAAATTAGTGAGTTGGGCAGGATAAGTGCTGATTTGAGTAAAAGGGTTTACAAAGCTGTGCCATGCAGTACAGCATACTGTTTGGGGCTGGAAGCAAAGGGGAAGAGATCCTCCAGGAGCTCTGTGCCTGGTGGTTGTATACGTTTTGCACAAATGAACAGCCTTCTAGCACAGCCTCTGCAGCAGGAATTGCAGTAACATAATCTCGAGAGGCAAAGAAGATGTTGTCTCACTGCATCTGGAAATCATGCTCCTTTAGACATGCAAAGAGCTGAATGTACCATCTACATCTTTGTGCTTCTGTAATCGTCTCTCCTTTTTTGTTCTCCATAAGAAGTTGTTTATACCACGCTGTATTTTCAAGTGGTGGACAAGGAGCCTGCTGTTGACCTGCAGGGTAATTGCATCAAAGGGAAAGGAAGGTACTCTGAGAAGTCCAATTCTTGCAGCTGGCAAGCAAGGGAAAAGGAGGGTGGAGATGGAGGTGTGTGAGAAGCAGCTCTGAGGTGAGCCTCCAGGCATCCTGGGGAGCAGCATCTTTCAGGTGCACTTGCCTTGGCACCCAATGGGTTTCTCCAAACACTCTGTCCCCCTCCCAGTCCCAGACAGCAGTAACCCTTCTTCCTGTGAAGACAGGGCATTTGGGCCAGGTGTACTGGAGGGAAGGGGAGATGGGCTCTAGAAATGCAAACAGTGGCAGAATCTGGTGGTGGGGTTGCTCCTGGCAGTCCCTCCATGCCTTGGGCCTGGGTGAGGAGGAGAAGGCCATGAAGCAGGACATGGGGTGAGAGAGGTGCTGGTTGCCACTCAGCTTTTTGAGAGACACTCCTTTAAGGGAAAGATAAATAATAATCATGACATTGTTATACATTAGAGCTGGCCATTCATTTATAGTTTACTAGTGTCTTTTTAAGAGTAATGCTCCTGTCCTACTATTCCATCTAGAATAGAAAGAAGTAAAAACTTCTTTACCTGCTTAGAAATGTCTGATCTGATGATCCCTCCGGTGGCCATCAGCACAGTTCACAGTTTCCATCACACAGTCTGAAGATGATACCATGTTGCCAATTTGACAGTGGAAGTGTGTAATGCTACTTCTAATGTTCATCCGTCAAGTCCCAGTTTAGGTTTGACCCATGCCACAAGGCATTGCAGAAACCGAAACTCACACAGTGTCTGCAAGGAGCAGCAACAGCTTCCCTGTCCTCATCCTCTAAGAATTCAATATACCTTGTTATACAAGTTACTTTGTCTTACCAATGTCCTATTCATCAGCTCTTTCCTCTCTGCTAGTCTGTAAATTCTTTGGTATGTTTGTAGTCCCCAGCAACAGCTTTTATAGTAGTAGTAGTAGTAGTAAAGGATTATGATGATGATGATAATAATAATAATAATGATAATGATGTTCTAATTATCCTAAGGACTCAAAAGGGCAGTGGTCATCATTCCTGGAGAAAGGGTGACCCACAACTCACGCTCTTGTCCAGAAATTTCCAGAGATCTAAGTTCATCTTGCTCTATCACTGCATGTATTCCATCTGACATAGGGGGTATCTCTGAATAGTTATGTACCTGTTTCCCCTCTGTAACACGGAGACAAAAGTCATCTGCTTCTCCAAAGTACACTGTAAAATTAAATACCTTACTCTTTGGAAGCACTTTAATTCAATATGACCAGGAGCTATAAAAGTACCTCAGAGTGAGAGGGAATTTTTTTTTTACACATGTTTTGGAAAAAAGCCCCTGCAGAAAAGGCAATGGATGCTTCATCAGTTTCTTTACTTTTTAAATCAGCTATGAGACATACAAACTTTTAACTTGAATTCACTGATGCTTGTTTCTTCCCTTTCTTTCATTTTATATGTATATTTATGGCTTATTGCAGCTTCTGTGTTTCCTTTCAGCCAGAATACGTTTTCTTATGGATCTGTGGTGTTTTGATAAGCAAATAAAATATCCTTGAACAATACTAATTTCTAGTCAGTCATTCCACTGATTTATTTCAGCTTTGGATAACTGACCTTTTTCAAGCTCCCAGTGTGCATGTTGTGACTGGTGTCATGTTTTGTCTACACACAGCAAATGCAACTGGATTAAAGTCACTGGTACCAAAGCAACTCCTAATTTTTAGATCATTGAGTAGGTCTCTGGACTTTCTCATTCTCAGGCTTTATGGAAAATGGGGCATAGGCAAGAATGGTTAAAAGGTATAGGTACTTACCCTACGCACAGATAAAGTTCCTTATTCTTTGGATAGCTGAAATTTTCTCTTGCATGTTCTTGGCTGAGATAAGTAACCAAGAAGGGCATTTTTCCTGCCTGTAGGTCACTGCAGTATCTAGTCTCAAAAAAGAGAAAACAAAAACAAATTTTCCAGTACCAACTACTCAATTACACCCTTACCATTGGGCGAGGTGTTCCATGAAGTGGGTTGGTGTGTTCTGGACATATCACTGAGTGATGCATTTAATCAAGAACACCTCACAATCATGAAACATTTTTTCTTTTTCTTTTTCTTTTTCTTTTTCTTTTTCTTTTTCTTTTTCTTTTTCTTTTTCTTTTTCTTTTTCTTTTTCTTTTTCTTTTTCTTTTTCTTTTTCTTTTTCTTTTTCTTTTTCTTTTTCTTTTTCTTTTTCTTTTTCTTTCCAGTTTCCTTTTCCATTTCCTTTTCTGTTTCCTTTTCCTTTCTCCTTTTTCCTTTTTCCCTTTTTCTTTTCCCTTCTTTTTATTTTTCTTTTTTCTTTTTCATCTTCTTTCTTTTCTTTTTGTTTTCTTTCCCCATCCCTCTCTCCTCTATTCTGTCATCTCTTTTACTTTTTCCTTTCTCTCTCTCTCTCTTTCCTTAATAGCTGAATCTACTGACAGGGAAATTCCCCCCCCCCCTGCCCCCCCGCCCACTTCAGTTACTTTAATATGCTTTCATACCATGTTTGCTCCACTTAATTTCTCAGCTTTGTTATTTCCACTCCCCAGTAAAATCTATCACCTTTGAGTGAGTTATTTGCTTTTCTGGACTGCAGCAAATACCACCCACTCTGTTAAGGTCAGGCTCCAGCTCCTTGACTTCGCTATTGTTCCATCCCTTCCTTACCCACTCTGTCATTGCAGCACGACAGCTCCAGCTGGGAGGGCAGGGAAATCACTCCCTCAAGAGCAGTTTATCA
Organism: Athene noctua; assembly: GCF_965140245.1. Lineage (NCBI taxonomy): Eukaryota > Metazoa > Chordata > Aves > Strigiformes > Strigidae > Athene > Athene noctua. Next base: position 74,661,267 of record NC_134040.1, read on the forward strand.
TGGCAATAAATGTTATATGTTTTACTAGGATGCCATCAAAGTTCACCATCGTGCTGAAGCTGAAACAATTGTCCCTTTTATTCATCTATTATGCATACTGTATTGGGTAGTTGTCTATATCCTACAGAGATCAGCATCCTAAAGGCGCAATACATTACTTCTAAGTTGTGAAAATGACAGAATTTGCAGAGAGAAACTTGATAATATTTTTAGTTAATTACTGCTTCTCAGTTCTCTTCCTCTTCTCCCTACTGCCTGGGCTTTAATTACTTTGCTCACATAGGCATCTCCAAAGTCACGTCAATTAAATGGTAAATATGGCCTTTACATTGCTTTCTGATTGTTTTCTTCTTTTTATGGTACTGCCTGTGCACAGTTCTGTTGACTTCAAAGCATCAGAGGCCTGAGTTTTTTGTGACTGCAACTGGTACTTAGCAGAATCTGGCCAGCCAGCTGAAGTGGTCTGTCATTCATGAAATTGGATATTTTAATTTTTTTTTCAGATACTAGACAGTAAAGAGAAACTTTTCTGCTTGCATTCCCTCCCCCATCTTCCTATTAAATATTGATCTTTCTTCAGCCAAGAGAGCCTAATAAAAAGTGAGAATACACTTTACTACATTAATTTCATCCAGCAGGATTGCTTGTAGCAATATGAAAAAGAGTTGCTGAATGTGTGACAGGGTAATTCACTGAGCACTAAAGGAAATTGCTTAAAACAAAAAGAAATTTGTTATACTCTAAGCTCTCAGTGACATATGAGATCTCCCAGTATTCTGGTGGGAAAAATGGTCAGCAGTCTTGTACTGACATTAGTTAGGTATCTCACTTGCCTGAAATGCAGGTTTGGATTGACTGAAACTGTTTGGGACTTTAGGTTAAATTCCCAGAGATATTTTCAGTCAAGAACACGAAGGAAAAATTTGAAAAGTCAGAATATTTCTTTTCATTGTTTTTCTGCAGAAACCCCTTTCTTTTTTTCTTTTTCTCACTCCCCCCCCCCCCCCCCCAGAACATCATGTTTCTATATCTGACTCAGCTTAGTGAAGGGAAGAGAAAACGAAAACAACACCCAAACCCAGCATTTGGAACCTCCCCTCCTCTTCCTCCATCTCTTCTCATGCAGAAGGGGTTGGCAGCTTGCCTTGCTCCTGCTGTTTGCTCCACCACACCAGTGGCCCTGCAGTTATCTACAGTGATCAGTGCAGAGACAACGCTGTGGCTCACAGCACTCCTGATGACCTATTTTACCATGAAATAGAGCCTCAACCAAGCTAAACCAGAATCGCCATTCTTGAAATCACCTTGGGGATGGATGGGGACATTTGTTGTAAAGACAGATCAGAGATTCAGTGATAGGGCTCCATCCCCCTGTCCCCAGTGTTGGACTAGATACCCTTGAGAAAACTATGTCTTCACTACAAAGATCTTAGTTTGGGGGCTGCTGCATGATTTATTTAAATTTGGGTTATGCAGGAATGCCAGCTGCAGAAAAACGGAAGAAAGTTTTGCTGTGTCTAATGACCATTATGATGTATATTGAGTCTGCAAGAGGAAGAAAGGAAGATGTACCCCTGGTGGATGAGACTTAGTTTCAAGGAGGTGAACATCCAGTGCAAAAATAGAGGATCATTAAATGAGATGATACAGCAGAACTGTTACTATTGGTGTCAACAGCTGTTTTCTTTCTCCTGGCAGGATCAGTGTTCACTTATGGGCACTCAGCTGAGCTGGATTAAAAGCTTTTGATCAAAAGGCAAAGGAGGACATATTTTCCTGCTGCATATTTTCCTGGTTTTTGGATTTTTTTTCTGATGAGGATGGATATTTGGCCACAAACATTATAAAACATTTGTGTCCTTGACTCTACAGGCTTTCAAGAAAGAATGCTGACTGGGGGTTAGGAAGATCATTCAAAGCAAGTGCAAATGCTTGGGTCTAGAAGCAGTGTTTTCTAACTGCATTCCTATTGGTATGTAACATGCCTTTACACCAACTCAGCTGTTGAGCTCTGACACGTAGTTCAGTAACCAGGTCAGGGCTTGGGGTTGTTTTCTGACAGGCAGTTTGGTGGTCTGTAGTTAGAGCAATAACAAGAGCTGAATGAAGCTTTTCAGGTGAGATAATTCAACATTTGTGTGTCACTGACTTGGGTGATTCCATGGTTTCCATGGGTTTGGTCAGCTTCAGTCAGTATCGGTTTGTCCTCCACTGAACTCCTGAACTAGGGTTGCAGAGCTAGAAGCAGGAGATCCAGAAATCATGACATTTCCAACCTGGCTACCACCTTTTTATTTTCAAGTTCAAATGCTGCCTCCATATCAGGATACACATTTATTTCAGGGCCCCTGAGAGCTAATGGAGCCAGTTTACTGCCAGTCACTGGAGGAGGAGTTTCTTCCATATTCTCTGATTACCCGAAGTTTTATCTAAGGCTGAAATGTTTTGGGGCATTGTTAAGGTGTTATCCCTAATTTTTATCTCTTGGCTCACCTTCAGTTCTGATTAACTAGTTGAGCAAAAGGTAGTAACATAGACTGATGCTGATGGCAGAAGAATGATTGCTCTTAAATATTGTTAAAGGTTCCTTAGGGTTTTGAGTCACTACACAGTTAGTGCAGTTTTGTATGAATGAAAAAATATTTAAAAAGCATGTATTTATTTGTTGTAGCCAGGCTGAGACTGAAGTTGAAGAAGTGGCCTGTTCCTCATCTCAGCCAGCTAAAAAATCGGAGATTATTTAAATTCAGCATATCAGCAAAGCTTTGCAGTAAAGGCATAAAGGGTTGGGCGACCAGCGCTAATGCTTTCTAAAGTCATAAAGAATTATTTGACTTAATTTCGGTTCAGATGGTCAGGTCCCAGAGACTAATAGCTGAACAGTCTTGGGAATATGCAGGTGCTCTTCTAGTCACCTGACTTCTGTTTAATTTGGTTTAAAGTGTTGCCTCTGGTCAAGGGAGTGACTATGACTTCCTGTGTTGAAAAGGCTTTTCACATCCCTTCCCTGTGTAACCAGAGCTGTTCAATAAAATTGTGATCTTCCTGCCATTACCTTTTAGATCTGTGTTACCTCACATCCATGATAGCCCATTATTTTGCCCCCCCCAAAAATAAAAACCAAAAAAATAATTATATAAATCCTTACCAAGCCTGTAGTCCTTTTGCATGGCTATGCTGTCTGAAGCTCAAACTTCTGACGACTCCAATATGAGCATGTTTGGTTAAAATAGTGGGGTCCAAATGATAGATGGAATGGCTGCATTATATCTTGGGAAAACATTTAAAAGGGTGTTTTGTTTCTGTGAGTACACTTGGGATTTGATGTAATAGTGCTTGCAAGAGTTGATATAGAGGAAATTATTGCTTCTCAATAAAATTCTCCATTTTTATTGGCTCACATACAGAGAATGGCAGCCAGCTGATAAAATACTCGGTGGAATTTTCTTTCCATCTAGCCACATACTCTACAGCTATGAAGTGCGTCTTTTTTTAAAATGGGCAAATTATGATTTGTTTGAAAGCATTTTGTATTTATCATACTACCCTTTAGGTGGGAGTCTACATATTTTGTGCTTTAACTGAAACTTTGGCTTTAAAACCTTCTGGATGTGACAGTAAAGAATAATCATAAGAATAATCATATAATATCTTATCTCTGTCAGATATTTACAGGCAAAGTAAGATGTATATTCTGAAAAGGCATTTTTAACTTTTCAGATGTGGTTTGGATGCCTTATAGAATGTCTAGTTAAGGAGATACATATATAATGTACACATACATATAGACATAATACAGCTTTGTAAGACAGAAACTGTAAACAACATTTGCAAAATATTACTTCATCAGGGGCATGAAAATCTAGAAAACAGAGCAGCTCTACTATCTTCCCTAAAATAAACAGACTTCCTCAGAAATCTAAACTCCACAGCATTATTTGCATTTACTAATAACAACTCCTTAACTTTCCAGAGTGGAAAATCTTCAATTTCCTACTAATTTAGTTACTGGAAAGTATAAAACATTTCATCACATTAAACTGGGTTTTCTTTGTTCACAAGGGGGAATTTGATTCCTAAGCATTAGGGCCAGAAGAAGACCAGTGGGTTTTTAGGTGCCTGCTCTCTGGAACAGATGCCAGGCATTCCATCTTCCCAAGCTGTGCATAGAGAAAACCAGGTTGCACCAGGGGGGAAGGCCCTGTGCCTGCAATTACACAGAGCTACCCTGCTCTGTGGCAAGAACAGGGCACCAGGTATCTCAGATCTGGTCCCCGAAGCAGGGCTATGGAGGAGGCCTCTCTCTGCATGGCATCCATCGGTGGTTTGAGGGACATCTCCAACCAGAAGGGCAAAGTCTTTTTTCTACTCAAGACACCAAAGAGCACTCTCCTGGTGGCTAACTGTGAAAGCACTGAAAAGCACCATGGTGGCACTTTTCACTGCTGCTTGTGAGGAATCAGAGCCTGGCAATGGGTTGAGGTGTGTCTGGGGGTGGCCGCCTGCAGACTCTCCTCTGGGCACTCAAGGTAGAGATACTAGTTTCTCTAAAAAAAAGCAAGAAGTCAGTTGAGTTTGATGCTGCAGGGCTCAGCTGAGTAATGGTTGCAGCATCACAGCTGTGGTCTTAAGCAGCAATGTGTCACCTGAAATCTGCATTTCCTGCTGTTTCCTGACCTGGCCTCCTTTTTCAGTGATATTCTGGCTAGAACTCAGCAGGGTTTGAAATCAGCTGGTCATCATGGCAAAGCAAAGCAGTTTAGTGCTGTCCAGACCTGGCCTAGTAAGTCGGAGAGGTGCAAGTGGAGGTACTAATGTATTATACCTGCTTTCTGGGTGAGCAGCAGCTGAAAAGGGTATCTAAGAGTGGGGACTGAGGTGTCTAAGCCCATTTCTTGGCCTAGTCCTCTCCAACATTTGTGTACTAGTGACACACTCAGTCTACCTACTTTTTTGTCACTGTGAATTTACAAACCACCTTAGATTTCTCACCACTATCCAGTTTGGTGTGTTGGTCACAGGACGCTCCCCCTGGAAGACAGCTCACTTCTGTTGACTAACTCCAGGCTTGGGGCGAAATCAAGAAAAGCTTATGGCGATCATTTTCACATCAGTTATCAGGTCAGGCAATGACTGGTCTTTCTCCATAGCCACAGAAGATGCAGATCCTCTGGCTGCTCCTGCAGAGATTAGCAAAGAGTACAGTGATGGGGGAGACCCTTAGTCATGGGAAACCAGTTCCCATTAAATGTGTAGCATACTCCATGCAGAAGCCCTGCGAGACACATTTCAGCCCCTAGGCATGTTAGCCCTGTTTCCAGCTGGCTGGTGTTATTCACCTGACTCGCCCCCTGAAGTGTATCCACATAACTCCTGTTTGCCCACACATTATACACATAAATCAGCTTTCACCTGAAGAACAGGAACTCCTCGTCTTTGTTGTCAAATGAATGTGAGCTGTGAAGAACCTGCAAAGTGCATTATAGCACTCCCGAATGCTTGTCAGCTTTCCAAGAAGGGTTACACCATTAGTTGGAAATTTCTCCTTGTTCAGTTCCTGGAGTTCTCCAAGACTAAAGTGTGCTCACTTGAATTGTCAAACAGATCATCATCACCAGAGACAGCTGGCACAGGAAATAATGCTGGGGAAGAATCAAGTGATACGGCATTTTTGTGAAACATTTTACAAATCTGTATTAAATGCAGCCTTTTCTTTCTAATTAAATTAACATCATACCATACTGAAACTTTTCCGCACTAGTTTAAGAGTTAGAGCTAAATGATATAATAAACTCATTATGTCAATATACAGCAGCATTGACCCAGACATGTCTCCTAGTCCTCCAAATCTTATCCATTCCACACTTGGTTTACCACAAAAATGGCCTGGATTACTCTAAGCTTAAAACAAGAGGACACGCTTTAACATAGCTTCTGTGTTTCAAATGTGCGATGACGGTCTAGTTAACAAGAAGCAGATTCAAGCATGCTCCAGGCACGCTGGCAATTAGGCATACATTAGTCCTCCATTCTTCCAGAGCACAGAGTGAAAGGAAATACCCCTCCTCTGGAGTGTGGAGAGGACTAGTTATGGATCTTAGGAAATATCCAAATGGGAATAGTAGTTTTTGAGTAAATAAATTATAATGAGGAAATTCATTTCTGTGCTGCCCACTGCTGGGAATCACTTCTTAATAGCAAGGTGTAGAATAGATGAAGTCATCTTCTCAGGTGGTACAGCAGAAGGACAAGAGGCAACAGACACAGCCTGGAAAACAGGAAACACCAACTTGGTATAAAAAGGCATCAGACCCTGGAGCAGACTGTCCAGATCGGTGGTGCAGTCTTCATCTTTGGAGATACTGAAAACTTGACTGGGTAAGCTGATGGTTACCTGCTCTAACAACATTCTTTGATCAGGAGGATGCTCTAGGTAATTGCCTGAGGTCCCTTCCAACCTACATGTTTCTTACATTGCTTTTGTGCAAGAACTGTGTGTTCTGCAGCGCTAGCACAGTGGGAAGCTGGTTGCAAACACCATTCAGTGAAGAAATGGAGGAAACAAGGTTGCATTGGATGGAGCTTTCTGTAGTATACTTGACAATCTACTGGAGAGGCAAGGGAGATGACTTGATCAGATGGGTGTTGGTTCCTGCACAAAACTGTTGTTTTGGTGAGATTTTTTCTTTTTAATTTAAAAAATATTTTTATTAATGCACTTGTTCTTCCTTCTCCTTCCCTTAGAGGAAGCCCTTCTAGAGCTAAACTAGAGGAAAATACACATTTTTATGCATATAATCACACAGACAAGCTATGTCAAATACGGTTGGGATGAAGATCCAGCTACAGCAAGACAGTAACTAACTCTATTGTGAAAAGATCCAAGAAAATGGAACATGGTGAGAAGGCACGAAGTTGCAAGGGAGAAGATATGCAAACAGAACAGAATGCCATAGGTGGTAAAGATTCAGTGATGCCTGTTACTGGCTTCGTATTTCTACAGTGTTTGCTATAGCAGAGTGCAAGAGCCAAGGGTACACAGACATTGAGCAATAGTGTGGTGGTTGCTGTTGATGCCAGCAAATTGGAAGGAAACTTTAGATAGTGGAACTATGCAATGTGGTTCCTTAGAGCAATAATGAGTATTTTAGTGATTGCTTTCAGAGTGAGTTCTAAAAGATGGTGTGTGGCTGCCCATATGGGGTGTACATCTTGTGTTACTCTTAGTGGAGGGAGCCATAGTTTGAGGCATTGGTGAGGTACTATTGTGGTTTGGTTGATGACTGTCATCTCTTCAGTAGATTTGGGTTAATATCACTGGCTGGCTTCAAGCAAGCATCCTTATAACAATACTTTTGACAACAACTGAAACACAAAAACGGGCATTTAAAAGTTATTATAATCCTAATAATGTAAAGAGCATTGCTTTTTTTTTTTTTTTTTCAGATTCACATTCACAAGTGTATAGAGATGTCATTTATGTCCTAGACACATTAATTTCTGATTTTTTTCCTTTAACTCTCTTAATTGGAAGAAAGTATGTTGCTGCTGATTTATGAACTCTTCAGAAGTGCCAGGGATCATTTTAAATGTACACAGCTGCTCTGCAGTAGTTTAACTTGGCAGATAGTATTAAACCATTGAATTGTGTCATTTATTTGTGTATGCACACAATAAGTTCCTTGTGCAGGTTCTTCAGAAATAGTCTCAATGTTGATTCGGAAATGTGGCCTAAAAATAACCTAGCCCCATGATTTATTGTTTTGGTGCTTGTCTCCAAACAGCACATCTAAAATGAAGAATGGGATACCATGTATACCCCAGATAAGGCAACGGAATGGAAACCATCCGTAAGAGGAGCTGTAGACTGAGGTCTAAAATGGAAAAGTTCCCAGGGTGAGCAAACAAGACACATGATGGGAATCGACCTGTGTTGCTGGTATTTGGGAACGCTGCAACTTATTTCATTGCTAGGCAAGGGAGTATATGATGTTGTGTAATGAGAAAGAGCAGCAGTCATGACAGCAGTATCACTGGTTGTAATGGAGTATAAATCAGGGCAATTTACTCTGGCATTCCATTCAGGGCATCATAAAAGTAACGCCTGTCGTCTGGAAAAAATCTAAACTCAGAGAATAATATAATGCATTTTGCATGCACCCAATTGAATGTATAAAATCCTGCAGCACCAGCAAATAAAACACTTAGAAATCAAGTGTCTTTATGCTGAGGGTTGACATCTGCAAATATATTCTACAATCAATACTATCTGATTTGATTTATGTCTTAAACAATTCTATGGGGGGAAAAAAAAGCGCGCAATATAGATTCTATTATAGCTCTAAAAAATAACTTTTTAGGCCATGATACTAATCCCTTTGATCCACACCACTTAATGTATTGGAAAGCAAAAGAACTTCCCTTACTTCTCCTTTGGCTGCAAAATGGAATAAAAATAGCCTTCAGGGAATTGTAGATTCAGTTACATCCTCGACAAGAGAACCTAACGGGCAGTGTTTAAAGACTGATTGATAGACATCATCTCTTGATGATCATAGCAGAACTTTTTAGGCTGCTGATTGCAAGCACAGACATGCTAGAATGCAAAATTTATGCCTGTCAGGCTTTCTGGTGTGCTATGTCTCCTCTTTTCTTCCCTTCCCCTCAAACCAGATTCCAGCAGTCTGACATGGAAATCAAGAACAATGGCCAAACAAACCTCAGCCAAAGACTAATATCAGATTCTTAACTTTCAAATAATTTTCCTTGGTAAATGGTATAAAAGAAAGAAAATAAAAATTAAATTGAGGGTATGTTTGCCTTAATCCTCTAGAAAATGATGAAACTTTAGCATTTTGGAAGCTTTAGGAGACATAGGGACTTTAGAAGGAGGTGTAGCATGATGATTCAGTTCTTTCATCCATTGTTGTCACAATATTTCCATGTGCTTTGGGCAGGCACAACACAGAGAATGTGTTGCTTTCAGGAGGTCATGAAATATCTGTTACCTTGTTATGAAGGGCTGTGAAGCATGGATTTACTTCTTATCCAGGATCAGTGCTGGCAATAGCTGATGAAATTGAAATATCAATGGGATTTCCCTCTTTTCTCCTTGCCTTCTGAGGTGGCAACTTGGTGCTACCTGTGAGGTAGCTGTGGAGCCATTCAGCTGCCTCACCCAAGCTGGCAGTGTAAGGGAGGCCAGACAACCACGGTGCAAAAATTGGAGCACCTTGAGCCGCCTTCTTTAAAAAGCCTGGGCTAGTATGCTACCAGTCAGAGAGTTAAAGCAGGAAGCATCATCAGCAATCTGAGTGAAGAACGTCTTGGATAGTGTTACCTTCTTGTCTTACACAACCCCAGACCTCAGTGCAGAAAAATAAGAAGTCCCAGATACTAACATTGGATACACATCGCATGCACTATGGCAACTGGGTTGCATATATTTGAGGTGGTGGGCAGTATGCTGGAGAGATCACTCGGTCCATCTAATTTAATCACCATTTTTATATGGGACTTCTTGATCCCATTCATCATTCCCACTACTGTGGTACAAGTCAATAGGGAGGGAAATTAATATTGACAGAAGTAACAGAAGATATAACAGTTGCTTAGGTAGACTGGTCTTCTGTTTTTAAATCTCTTATGTTTTAGTTGGACAATCATAGTGTAAGACATTTTATTAAATACTTTTTTTGGTAAATCACCTTTAAACCTGAACAGGACTACGGTTTCTGTTTCTGGGATGTCAGGTTAACAGCATCACCAGTAATGACATACAGATAAATCATTGTTAACCAAATAATGCCCTTATTTAGAACTAAATTTTCTATGTTCTAGGAATAAAAAAGCAAGTAGAGTGAATCTGTTATTTCAAAGTTTTAACTGCATTTAATAACATTTGTGATAAGAAGAGGAAGTGTTTTAGGTAGTCCTACAGAACCACAGGAGACATCTATCTGACACTATTGCAAACTGTGTTTAATTGCATCATACAGACAGGAGTCAGCCACAGCGGTTTTGTGCCCAAACACCAGGTCACAATTTCAGGTGTGGCCCCACCAGAAGAGAAATAAGTATGAGGAGAGCAACCTAAACCAGTGAATCTAGTTTGAGGGTGGAACACTTAAGCAGGATGCTTTAGGACTGCTTCAGACACCAAAGGGTGAACACGCAAGGGCAAGAGGCCTGATTGCACACCTGAACAACATGGCGTGGACCTTAGTGCATGGAGTAAAATGGGGACCATGTACAGTCCTGCTCCCCTACCTCTGTGTCCTGGTATCTTTGCCTCCTGCTCCAGTCCAGAAGCCATAGCACAGGCCACACTATGGGCTGACTTGTGCTAGGGCTATACCACAGCCCAGAAAGCGCTGCAAAAGTCAGTCCTGCAAGAGAACTCGGTCTTGGGTAGCCATTCTTAAGGAAAATTATTCAGAGAAGAACTAGTGATCTCTCTCCTTCATTCTCACAGGGCAAATGTCAGTATTATTCCTGTTGTCAAATACATATTTCACTTTTGTAGCAGTGCTAATGCACATTAGCAGGGATAAGAAGGCTTAAGATGTGTCCTTTCATTTCCCTTATGGAGACCCTTATAAAGGTGTACATAGGCACAGGATGCAGGCTTACTCTTCATAGATGGCTCTGTTTCTTCAGTGGTATGGTCTGAATACCTTTTGTTGTGTTTGAAATACGAATCCAGATTTTGCTCTCTAACTTGCTTCTAACTGTGAATGAAAAGGACTGTCTTGTTGGTACTGGAGTGACACACTTTTGACTGCGATTCCAAAGCTCGTAAAATACTTGGCTTTGATTTCAATGCTTTTCACCAGTCTGAATGAATTGGATTAATTAAGGGAAATTTATGTCTTAACATCCTAAAATATTTTGAAAAATCCCCCTCTTTGGCCTTTCAAAGAAAAAAAATCTTTTTAATACAAACAAGCAAAATAAAAACATTAATTCTTGTGCAGAAGTGAGAAAAATAAAATATTCGTTGTTCAGGAGGGTGTTAATATTCTAATTCATGCCAGAGCAGATTTCTGGCAATTTTCATTAGGAAGAATCTGAGGGTGCCAGAGGCAAATAGCAAGATCCTGACCTTGAGAGAATTTGGAAAATGCAGCTATTGCTGCAGAGACACTGCCATGCCCACCCAGACATGCCAGACACAGGTCAGTGGAGGCAAGCACTCAAATCCTGCCTATCAGCTGGATGTGTGATCTAGAAAGTGATGGAGAAAACCTGTAGGCCAAGTATCAGCTTAGTATAAAGGCCACATCGTGAGATGTTAGGACTAGAAAAAAGCTATATTCTTGACAATAAATACTAGTAGTCTTAAATTTTTTAAGATCAAATATTTTTATAAAGGAAAGAAAACAGTGCAGTTGTAATCCCTGCTGAGCAGAACCTTACTTCCTTGACCACTAGAAAAACCGTTACCCTCTAATGTTTGGTTCACCAAGTACTTCTGAGTAAAGGTGTGCAGTGTTTTTATGATGAAACATAAAACCAGGAAAAAAACCCACCTGGGTTCAGCTTTTTTTAATGAGCCTGAAATTTAGATTCAGATTTACTGAAGATTGCCAATTACTGGGGAGAAATTTGCGGTTCAGGTTTGAAATATAATTCTCTGCTTGCCAAAACTCAAATGCATGGCAGATATAAACTAAGTGTCATAAAAAACCCCCCCAAAAACCCAGCTGCCACTGCTAGTCAGGCAGGAAACTTGAAATGCTATGGGATTTATTTTTCTAGGACATATACCTCCATAACCTCATTTTCACAATTCTTCATTTTCTGTACAACTGTGTGTGAGAGGACACAAAATTTCTATGGAATTATGGTAACTAGAGATAAACTAAATGACTCCCCTCCAAAAGTCCTTCCCCAGGTGTGTTCAAAAGGTCAGGTTAGAAGCTTTCGGCTTTGCATGGTCTAAATTAGTCCTGAACAAGAACCCTATATTAATGAAGATGAATGAAAATTTTCCTTTAGCTCAAGTGGTAAGAGGCCTGTGGTTTGGGAGCAGAAGGTTGTGATTACTGCTCGTCAGCCTATATCCAGACCAAATTCTGCTCTGTTACACTGGTGTAAATCAGCAAAACTCAGCTAGGTACTGGGATTTGTATCACAATGCCTTGGAAGTCAGAAAGTGATCCACCTCAAAAAACACTCTTGGAAATGAACTTTCACTGATTGTTTCAACGTCAGTATTACTATTATAATTCTTCTGTTAACTAATACAGACACCCATTTAGTAAGCACTCTGGACAAACAAATGCTGATCCATCCAGGGCACTGGAGGGCAGAGGGGTTGGACCCTTTCATGCACTTTCCCAGCTCCTGAAGAGCAACCTCTGAAAGTCCCGCTGACCTTGATCCAGCTGCAGTCCTTTCCACCGTGCCTGTAAAACAATCCTTTTAGACTTGCTTCCCAGAATGGTAGGATGACTCACGCAGTACAGCTTCAGCAGGAAAACATCAGCTGATACGTATGATGCCAGCTCTGGGCTCCAGCACTGCAGCTCCAAAGCCACAGAACGTTTGATGGATTGGAGCTTGATCACACAGCTGCCACCCTACGGTCCTGAGACACAGGTGATGAGTTATGACCTAATGAATTGGATAGCGATCAAATGTTGCATTAACATGATAATTTTGTTTAGCAACACTCTGTTAAAGTTAATCAATAACTATTTTTAAAATTAAGACTCTTTTTAACCCCTGATGCTCAGTGGTTTTAGACATATGTGCTTGATCACTCTCAGGGCACAGCTGAAAATGGTCTTCCTGAACAACATTTTGGGGAACGAAAGTCTTTGGAGACCCTCTTTGTTGGGATCGGTGGTGCAGTACACACCATGGGAGGTGATGTATCTGCACTGGAACACTCTGTTTCCCCAAAAGCACAAGCCTTCAACCAGGGAGGAATTTGTCGTACCTGGCCAAAACTTAAGACTTGTTATCATCACAAAAGTTTGCATGTACTCATTTCAGTGTAAAGGTCAGAGCTTCCCACCCCTTCTTGAGCCCTCCTTTCCCCCCCCCCCCCCCCCCCCAGGTACTCCCTAGAGGATCTGTGGGTGGAGGGATTGCTTCAGCAAGCTGTCTGTTCCCAGCAGGCAGCAAGAGCCAGCTAACACCTCTGCAGGGACTGGAGATGTGATTCCCCAGCAAAGTCTGAGAGTATGTGCTTGCTTACAGATCTTCAGCTGTGAAGTCATTCTGCTAGAGCTGCTGTTGGACACCAGCAGTATCTAAAACAGGTACAGCAAAATCAGATTTGGACAAATTTTTGAATCTCATTTGTTAGTTTGTGGTATCTTGAGTACCATAGGTGTGAGCCAGAAAAGTAGAGTGTGTTTTGCAGGGAGACATTCATGCGGGACTGACATAATTATTGAACATGGCCTTTAATAACAATCAACAATTTGTGTATAAGAAAGTATTAATATAACATAACTCCTTTCTTAAATGTTGTTATAAAGTATGTTGACTTAGCTACAAACATATCATATATCTATGTAATTTAGTAAATTTACATATATATTAAAAAAATATAAACAAGATATAGTAATTCAACAAAATTTAAACTTTCCCTTTTCTATGTTTTTGCCCTCATTAGTCTCCAAGAACCCAGACATTCCTATCCCTTTATTTCGTGAAAGCTTATAAAAATGGAGGTCAATAATCCAGCAATCTTGGATTTAAATTCCTATTTATGAAGATTAATTCTTTATTCTTAAAATTAAAAAAATATCTGACATGTAAGAATTGCAAATAGTAGCAGCATTATTCAAGTATTGGCAGTTACTCTTTTCCCAAGAGCCTTGTGATACTGAATGCTTCTCAATAAGACTCCTGTAACCTGCTCATGTATTTCGTTTTGAGCCTTAGCTTTGCAGCAGTTTTCCTCCCGAGTTAGATTGGCAGGGACTGCTGATGGTAGTGCGAGGTTTGGGTCACTTCCTAGGCTGTTCTGTATGTGAGGATTACCTGTTGGTGAACAGAATAAAAAAATTAAGAATATTCTCTTCCTCTAGTATCTTACAGTTGCAAGTGTTGGTTTTTTTACTGTGGGTGTTACAGGTGTTGCAGAGAAGGGAAGAATTTTGCAGGTGTGAGATATTGCACAAATACCTTGTGTCTCCTGCCCAAGTGCATGGTTGCACACTGGTTAACCCAGATGGGTTAACCCAGGATGACGTTGCTGTGACTGTGGGGCTTCTTCGGTCTTCTGGATAGCTGGTTACCTTCTCCTACAACCAAGCGATCTTTTCTCTTTTTTTCATAGATAGTGCTAAACTCTGTGCTACATTTCACAAAATAATCTCCATCTTCTGGACACGTCGACAACTTTCCACTCTCCATCCCTCTTACTTCATTGTGACCAAATGCCTTGCAATAGATGAATAATGGGTTTATTCTTCCTTTGAGTAGGTACCTTTATGTTATCTCTTGGAATATTTTTGCTTCACAGGCTGGCACCAAAACAAAATGAAAAACATTAATGTAACTTCAAAACAGGCCACCTACTCTTGGAAACCCTACTAGCAACTTTGTCTGCTTTATTTTGATCACAATGTATTTTAAGATGTTTTTCTTGGAAATGTGAATGGTGGCCAATTCCAGCTTTCATGCCTCTCATTACTTTATTGCATCTAAAAATGACTGCAGAAACTCAAATCTATTTCTAAATACAATATTATGGTTCTACATATCTGTTTGGAATGAGGTCAGAGGCACGGCTTCCAAGTGAGCTGACTATTAGGTTTGGTCCTTCCACTGACATTTACACGGGTGGAAATGCGTGTACTCCAACACTCTGTCTAGGGTTACACTTCCACTCACATCAGGTTTGAGTGGAGTTGAGTAGGTGGAGCCAGCACACCCCGTTCAGCTGGAGCAGCATCACCTTCAAGCCAGACTTCCCCACAACACAGGGACAAGCTGCCTGCTGAACAGTGCAGGGGGCTGTCCTGCTGTAACTTCAGGAAGGCTCTGGTCCTTAGCCGTTTATCTGAGCAGGGTGAAACTGCTGTGCTGTGTGTAAGGAAAGATGGAAACTCTCCAGAGTCATCCCCTACCCCCTGATGAGTATGCTTGAGTAAGCTGAGGTTGGTGCTGACTTTGGGCTAAGCTCTGGCCAGCCTGCCTCAGGAATGTGAATAGTAGGAGTGTACGTCTCTGAGCACAGACTTTTTCCTAGCAGCAAATCCCTTCATCAAACCATCATTTGAGGGAGCCACCACACATTACTTGGTCCTTTCCAGAAAGGGAGACCAATTCACAGGACTGTGTTCAGATATGGGGACAGAGCTGGGCATGAAGAACCAGATATGCTGGCTGCTCCAGCAAGGAAAGCTGCTCCTGCCTTGTGCTATCAAAAGGTCCTCCTGGGACACTCTGTTTCATTGGCATCCATGTCCTGAGAGCCGATGAAAAGGAAGTTGGATCCTCTCCGTGAGGTTTTATGTTGTTCCCACTGTTACTATGATAATTTTCATATTTTGAATACATTCCAAGAACATTTTGCATCTTCCTTTTTACTACAGATATGAACAGCTGTTTTAAAAGAAACTGATAAATAGATGAAATCTCGTGTGTTTTCCAAGTATGCGCTTAACTACAATGACTGCATTGGGAAAAAGCAGTTTCTGGACTGAGACTTGATTTGTAAATTGCCAAATTATGCAAAGACTTGATTTATGATCCAGTGGGTAGTATTTTTTTCAGTGTTATGAGACCAGACTGCTAGTCTCATATTCATTGTTGATATGCATAGTTAAATGAAAATTAAGAGAATTCTCTTCAGGAAATTCTCTGTTCAAAGAAAAATCTTAGACTTGCTTTACATCACTGATCATTCAGAATTGCCCCCTGCAAGTGTAATTTTCACCTTGGATTAATTCTCAGTCCTTTGACCTTGGCAACTGGAATTCCCCATGATCTCCGTGGAGATAAAATTTCATCCATGTGTATAACTAAATTTGAGACCACAGGTATAGAAGAAATCTTTTTCATTCCTTAATGAGAAATAAGAGCTGCTTTTCTATCTCTTGCCAAAGAGGTTGTTTCTCCTTTGCTTTGCACAACAACTAGTCCAGAATGATGTAGTCTTTAAACAAAGATTCCAACAGAGGTATTCAAGTCTGGAGTTATTTGTCCAATTAGTCATGATACTTATTTGTAAGTAATAACAACTGGAAAACTTCATATTACGTGCTAGAAGGAAAATTAGGCTAAATAATTCTTGAGCAATGTTCAGATGTCAGGCAGGAAATCCTGCTCACATGGGACCACATCATGTTGCACACCTTTTTAGGATTCTTTATTGAGAAAAGTTTTCTGTTTCCTTTTAAAACAGTGAAAGAATTGTAGTAGAGAGGTGAGGAGATGCCCTTAGCTACCAAGGGGGATCTGGTGTCTACTGAGGGCAAACTCAGGCAAGGCTCAGATTCCTGAGCATGGCACAGTCTGGAACTGACTGAACTGAGTGAATTTGGGGTGTATCACCACTGGAAGTGGACCGCCTGAGCCTGACACACCCCAAGAGACTTCTGGCATGCCCTGCAGCAATGTAGGCAAGAAAATGCCCATGGCACGAGTGCACCAGCTTGCTCACAAGCACTGCCAGAAGATTTTGCTCAGGACCAAGAGCAGGTTTTTGATACCTACAACACAGGACATCAGATAAGAAAGGGTGTGATACTCAAGAGCACCCATATGTATGTGTCAGGTGAGAGCAGAAAAGATGCTGTACATGCCATTGGTGGAAGATGGTGCTGGCTCTGGAAGCAAAGGTTACCAGGGTGCTAAGCCAACCAAACATCCCTGGGGATGGATGGGGCACTTGCACCGGGCCTGGCAAGTGTGGCCCTTCTGGGCAGCTGCCAACCGAGGGCAGCCAAAGGGCAGGTTGTGGCTGCTGGAGCTGTGCTGCCTCTCCAGAGTTTAAAGCCTGCAGGGGTGTCTGGCAGCTCAGCAGTACATGAAAATATACACCACAGGGATTACTTCTGTTTGTTTGCTTTCTGCTTAGATACTGGCCCAGGCTAGGACTCTTGCTTTAGACACTGGTGCTCACCCTGCCATGGGGCTCAGCTTGTGCTGGGGGCTGGGGCTTGGGCGGGCAGGCAGGAGGGAGCCGTCCCAGCCAGTGCTGCTGATGTGTGCCCAAATGTCCATCCTGCCTGTGGGCAAGGAGCTGAAGCCAGAGCAAGGTGGGGCAGCCAGGCTTGTCAAATGCATCAGGAGAAGGGGGGAAGAAAAAGCAAATTTGAGCTTAATTTTGCAGTCCACCTGTGGGTTTAGGAAGACTGGGAAATTATCCCTTCCCCCTGTGACAGTGTATATGGATTCATTTTACATTAGCTAGGCACCTGACTGAGAGAGGGAGACCCCTCTGTTTCCCCTTGGTTACCACCAGACTGCTGATGCCAGCACATTCCTGTCAATTTGGGGAAGGAGGTTTGTGTCCCTAACTGCAGAACAACCAAGTTTCAGATGAGGGTTGAGTAGGAATGTCCCATTAGGTTTGGGTATCCTTGTAAGAGGGTCTCAGGCTGCAGGTGGACCAGGCACTGCATTGCCCAGTTCCAGACCAAGTGCTCTGATGGGCACATAAGGAAACAGCAAGCCACTGTGACCACTCCTGGCAGTTTCTGAGTGGAACTCACTGCTGTCAGTGGATGTCAGGGGATGATAAGCATGTTTAGGAGCTTAAGGAGCCAGGACTTTCCAGACACTAACATCTCCTCATCTTAGTCAAGAAAAAGTATTATCAACACAACCTTTGGTACCTATGTTAAGACTGTGACTGATCTATAGACATCTATGACATAAATTTCTAAATCTGACTTACCCTTTTAGAGTCCCTTTAGAGCAATCGGAAAGAAATAAGCACTTTTAAGGAGTGATTAATTTCACCCAAAAGCAGCCATACAAAATTTATCACACAGATTTCCACCCAAAGATATTTAGAAGGACCCTTAATTTATTACCTTATATCTGCATATGATTCTTTTGCTGGCTTGCTGTGCTGAACATAAATGCATATAACTCTAAGGGGTGTGGAGTCCTGGGGGAATTTAAGCCTGGAGCGGTTGCTCAGACTGAACAGCACTGGCTTAGCTGAAGACTATTTCCAATGTGTGCTAACAAAGTTCCATGGGAATATCTGCAATTGTCTAAAAGGATTATTCAGTGCAAGGCTGGTTATAGACAGAAAATGCAAGATTGAATGACCATCAATAACAAGCCAAAGGTACTTTTCACCAGTGTTTTAATTTCAGACATAGACTTTTTAGGGCCTGTTTCCATAGACATGTTCAGGGAGTTGCACACCTGCTCTGCTTGGAGCTGTTGGACAAGGGTCAGTTCTGGAAGCCATGTAACACCACAGCACATTCACATTCCTCAGGCTTCTTTAGATCTCTGCTGCAGTGCCTAGAAAACCAGTCCTTTGATTAGACTTAGGGGCTACCCTTTAACTATTCCCTCTTTCCCTTCCTTCCTCCCTTTTCCTTCCTTCCTTCCTCCTTCCCTCTTTCCTTCTGTCCCACCTTCCTCCTTTCTGTTCTCCCACCTCCCTTTCTCCTCCTCTTCCCACCTGCCTGCCTGTATGTAACCCAAATAATTTAAAACAATATCTTGATTTTTCATTACAAATAAATAAAGAATGGTTCTGGTTCTTCCCTCTGTGCTTCTGTGCAGTATCTATGTCATTTATCCATCCTGTGTGACTTCTGATTTTCTTTAAGCCAAGCAGGACACAAAACGTCTATGTTATGTGTTTATGCAGCAACCATTGAAACCATCTTTATAGGCAATTTTTAGTAAAATGAAACGTTTTAGTATAGTAGTTAATTAAAATATTTTAGAATAATAATTTGTTAGGCAGAGGAGCATGTGAATATTCTCACTTCTAAATGAAAGGAAAAAGAGAAGGTACATACCTATTCCCAGGAGGATGTTTAGATGATCAATATACTAGCAGGGATGCAAACACATAATGTGCAGAACAGAACGGAGACAAAGCAAAAAAGAAGAATTGTTTAATTGAACTGCATACAGTATAACTGCAGTGCTATTTTTCTTGTTTGGAGAAATCCATATTGATCTGACATTTCTTCCAGATTTCATAAGATGCATGGACTAAAGAAATTGCTCTATAAGGATATCAACTCCTCATTGTCATCAAGCCTATAAAAATGCTGGGCATAACAAATTTGTTCAGTTTATGTTGAAGTGCTTTACTGAGCCTCTGAAGCTGTAGGTGTTCTCCCTGCCTCACCATCAGTCCAGTGCGTAACCACTTCACTCTGTGCTGTATTTTCCCCATCTGTAGAATAGGGATAACAAAATTGCCTTCTTTCTATAAAAATAATAAAAATAAATACATTTTTAAAAGCTGGCAAAAATCTGCTATGAAAACATTATGTATTATTGTTTGATTTTTATTTTTTTTTTAAAGAGAAACCTTTCAGATTATAACAGCTAATAGAGGCAAATTATTTCTAGGAGCAACATACATCTAAGTGAGACTGAAGAGTCAACATTTATAGCTTTTTTGAAAGCCACAAGTTTGCATGTGGATAGTGTTTGAACTTTGCCTTTTCACTTACAAAACACTTTAGCGTCATTCAGTAATTCAGGAAGTGAATCAAGTACAACAGTGTCAGAGTACAAATTTCATAGAGGAAGTGACACTAAGGTCATTACCTATAATGAAAATAACCAAGCCAAAATTCTTGAAAACAAGGTTTTTTTGGTTTTTTGTTTTTTTCCTGTGGAGAAGATAACGTACAAGAACTGATTTCTCAGTTATAGGGGTTTTTTGGGGGGTGTGGTTTTGGTTTAGCTTCCTTCCCAAATTTTGCACAGACTTGGTGAAAATGAAAATTGAGCCTTAATTTCCAGCTATGATTTTCCAGATGCTGTCAAGTAGGCGTATATAGAAATAAAGGGGTTTGGTTTTGTAGCTCCATCTTGCAGCCTAATCTGCAGTCCAGTCCGTAGCCACAATAGAGAGGTTTCATCCTTTATGAAAATAAGCCCAAGGATTATTAACATGACAATAGTTAGCAATTACTTCACTCCTCGTCTTTAAAACACTTATCAAATCTCCTCTGCCAGTCCATTTAGATTTGTGACACCTTTTTCTCTAGGCAAAATTGTTCCTCTCATTTTGTGTTACAAACTGACCTCTATGAGCTGGGTTTGTGCTGTTAGAAAATACAAAGCATCCACAGTGTATCAGCAAATCTGGACCTGGCTCGGTAGTTTAGGAAGCTTTTACTTATTCAGATGACTCCTGTGCAAAGCTCACATGAATTTAAATGTCTGAGTAAATGTAGACAATAAAAGCTTTGCTTTGTAAATCACCACAAATTACTTGTTCATCGAGGTGCAGAGCTTTCTAACCTCTTTTGGTTGGAGACTCTGGTCAGAGCTGAAAGGACTTAAGCTCTTGTAGTCTCGGTTAATATTTGTACTGAGCGCATCTGCCTGGCTCCCACCTGCCCCAGCACTGAGGACCGCCTGTGTTCTGGACATCAGACCTGGCCAAGCAAAGTGAGCCAACTCCAACTGGAATTTGTGGGGTGGAGTACCTTGGAAACTGCTTAAAGAGAAAATGATTCTTTAATGGGAAAAGTGTGATTTTTCCGAGTAATTTGACCCGAGTGGAAACAAAGCTTGTCAGAGACTGTATTACGTGAAAATGTTTGCAGAATGATGTCAGTGTGTTAGCACTGTTAGTAGACAGTTGGGCCTTTATTCACAAAAAGGGCACATTTTCACTACATGTAGTAGATTCATAAATGAGACTTTCTGTGTGCAAGGGAGCTCTGTGAAAAACACATTTTTTGTGTAGATGGGCCAAACTGGTTTGTGGCTCTCTGAACACAGGTTATCAAAGGGCCTTGAAAGGTGTGCACGTGGACATAAGTACCTCTAAGCAAAGGGTAGAGGAAGGAGACTGGGGCACAAGCTCAAAGAAGCTTCCCAAGCATCAGGTGTAGCCCTCTGCTCTTGCCATGGTGGCTTAGGTCAAAGATCCACCTACCTCTGCCTCCTCTCTCCCTGGCACTTGTTTAGGGAAATGTGTAAGAAGCAAGGAATGTATTAAGTGATCCATTCTCAGTTATGCTGCCTCAGCTCTGACAGTCTCCACAGCAACCACACCACACAATCCACTCTGTAAGACAATTGGAAAATATGGTTTATTTGGGTGTTAACAGACCTTCCAGCTCAGTGACATCTTCTGCTGGAGATGATAAACTCAAAGACAGTGCAGACAAGCAGTGAACGTGGAGCAAGAGAATTGGAAGGATGTTTTGCAGAACCTGGGAAGCTCGAAGTTGGTCTCAAGTTTGGAGGCAAGCAGCCGGTTCTCAGTAATATTTTGGGGATCCTCAGCCACTCATTTCCATGTGGGTGGGAGTCTATGAGTGCTAATTAAAGGACAGGATTCACAGTGCTTGGCAAGGGGAGGCAGAGACTACTTGGTCAGCTACTGTATGGATCACCTTTTTCAGTGCTACTGCTGTCCTTTGCCTTGAAACCAGCAGTAAGGAGCCTGTGGAGGAATTAATCCAGGAAAGTCTTCAGTAAAGCCTTCTAATTTTCTGTAGCTGGCCCTTGCTCCTCTCTTTGGGACTGAAGAATGAATATTGCCTGTAACATTTACAGCTTGCTGCCATCAGTTTCTGTGGAATAAAATAATCCCCTTTGCCCTTTGTTCCAGCTTTTCTGAAAAGAAATGATATATAATCTGCAGGTGGTCTGTGGGATGGTCCCTTGCTGGTGATTTCATTTCATTGTGGTGCAATATATCGCTATTGTTATTTGCACATCTTCAGTAGTAACATACTAGGGAAATACAGATACTTTTATTAGAACAGGCTGAAGCATCTTAGCATTTGGAAATGATTTGTCTTTATGGTACTTGCTGTGCCACAGGTTCAGTGTACAGTTGTGCAAACACATCCATAACAGAAGGTAAAACATACTTCTCCAGCACCGTTTCCTATGCCCTCCCATATGGGTTTCTACCCTGTACTGTTCACTAGTGTCTGAAGCCTAGCGCAGTAGTGCATTAAGTGATGTGACTAACATCTGTCATGCATTGTGCTCTGAAGGAAAGTGTGTGCAGCAGATTTAAATCCCTCCTTAGGCCTAATGCACATGTATTTCATTTAAAAGTCTGACACAAAAAAAAAAGGGGGGGGGGAAATAAATCACCATGGTCTTACCCTCACTGTTTAATTAGTTCTTATTGTATTCATAGCCCATTTTCACTTCATTATTCATAACTGTCAGTTCACTTTTTTTTTTCCTTGTTTAATTAAAATTATTTAAGAGAAATCAGAGCTAGGCAAGGGTGCCTGACTTCCAGGCTTGGGGACCAAATTCTTTCTTTCTGCATAGGTCAAGTACAGTATAAGCAGCTGCAATGAAAGCTGATCTCTGCTAATTTGCCACAAGCCACGATTAAGGAAAAAGACGAGGTAAAACTGTCTTCTCATTAATTTCTCCGGCCTGGTTTCTTTTTCCTTCCTTGGTCTGACTTGTGCCTGTTGACACCTAACTTCAGTGCACCAAGAGTGCAGAGGTGAGCCTCAACCCTCCAGCTACCCGCTCCCCTCAGATCCTCCTGAAAGACAGTATAAAGCAAGTCCAAAGTCAGATGGAGACCTTCACAGCAAACTCTTGGCAGAAATCATGATCCAACAGGCTTCTGACAAGGGCCAAATCTCTCTATTTATGCCTCTGCAGTTGTCAACCTGTGGCACAGCAGTCATAAAGGCTGGAAGTCTTCTTCCCTGGAAGAAGGACTCTGGAGATGGCAGTGATGATTGCTCCTTAGCTAGTTCTGCTTCACTTGCTCGCTTTGCTTGTTAGGCGTTTTGGGAGACCACATCAGCAATACCCAGATGAGACTTATGCCTGTTTCATTAAAAGCAACTGGTGCAGATGTTAGGTTCACACTGTGCCATGGGGAACCTGGGCCTCAGAGCTCAGGTGGCAACAGATATGAGGACCAAAGGGAACAGCCAGCGACAGGGCTGTGCGAACAACGATGACAGCTCCTTGGGCTGGGGCAGTTTACTAACTTTTCATTCACACTGGGGCACTGGAAAGTGTTTCCAGACAGGACCACCTGCAAAGTGCTTATAGTCATTGATGATGAGACAAGAAGCCGTGACCACAGACAGCAGGGGACAGAAAGGCCATCCTAGATCCTCGAGCCACCCTCTGGAGAAGTGGGGCCCAAAGGGATCCCCCCCTTTTCCATGTTCTCTGTCTCAACAGAGGACAACAGGGTTTGTTGGGGGTTAAGGGCAAGGAGAAGGCAAGGTTGTATGCAGCTGTTAGGAGGGAGAGAAAAAATGTGCAAAAACCCATGTGTAAGAGGTACAACCATTGCATTGCACATAGCTCTCTTGGTCCTCCTAGGGAGCAGCCGACGCTGGCTTGCTGCTCATTTCCAGGGACAATTGACTGCAAAATTGCCTATGCTGTACCACAGAGACTGCAGCAGCCAAGGAAAATATTTAATTTCAACATCTGGTGGAAGGCATCCTTAGTGAGGAACCCTTAGCTGTTTTTATTTTCTCCTTTCTAAAATCCAAATATGACTGCTCAGGTAACACTGTCAATGTTTTTATTGAGGGATAAGGGCTGCAGGGCTTTATTCACAGAGGAAGAGCCTGGAGCATCTGAGGACAACCAGGATTTAAATATTTCCTTTTGATTTTGGGTGCCCCAATACTAACAAGACTCTAGAGTCAGCACCTTAAAAATCAATGAAACTGTGATCATTGTAAAGAGCTAAAGTGGGGCATTACTCTGCTTGTGTATTTTACAGTGAACACTCATGTTTTTGTGCCTTCTGCACTGGCATAATTGGGCCACTGTTCAGGTGCATATTGCTCTTCAGGAAGGACACATAAGCATGTGTTTAAGACCTATGAAATCACCAGCCTTTTTTGCCTTTCCTAAATCAACAGGACTTAAGCATGTGCTTAAAGAGCTTTTTCCGAACTGGGGCCTTAAAGAGCTGAGTTAGCTTATCCACCTTCCTCTTTAAAAGATGGATGTGGAAAATTTCCCAGATTATACATCTGCTCTTCCAATTTACATCGTGGAGGGTAAGGCTGAGTACAGAGGGAGCAGAGAAGGAGAAAGAAAAGTAAAAACAATCCTGAGCTGGCAGCCTGGCAAAAAGAAACCGAAACAGCTGCCTGCCAGATTGGGAGGGCTGCACGCTGTGCGCACCACGGCAGGGCCATCTGCACGCCAGGCTTGCACCAGGTGCTGCATTTAGAATTAGCCACTCAAGTGAAAGCAAACCTGCTCACGGTCAAGAGGTGTCTTATTTTGCAGTGTCTTCTTGCTGTTTCGTCTCCATTCGATATGTTCCTTGTTTCTTTCCTGCAGACTGATGCAATGGTACCAGTCGAGGAGAGGAATGATGGGTTTAGGGAGGCTTCTGCCTTGGGTTTGCTTTTTCTCCCCAGCACTGTATGTTACCAGAGCATGGAAACACAACGGGAACTCCTGCCAGTTGAAGTGACGTTTTGGGTACCCCACAGACAAAAAGGATTACTCTGCTACAAAGCCATCCTTTTTAAAGGAGTGACACTTCCTGAGGGTGGTAGCGCAGTTCGGGTGAAAGGACAACAGGCAGCACAGCGCCTGTGATTGTGCGTGTGCTGCCCACAGCCTGCACTTTGGTCCCCCTGCACAGGAGGTTTGCGTTAGCTGCATCTGTGCTGCCTCCATGGCAAGGTGAGCCAGTCTCCCTACATTGGTAGGGAAAACATGTTTTCTCCAGCAGTCACACCACCATGTGGGTCACCAGCGAGGCTGGTTCAAGCCTCTAGTGAACAAGGCACTATAGACACAATCTTTGATCCTCCAGAAGCTTCTGACATGCTTCTCATCCCAGACAGTCTCAACAAAAGCTTTTCTGGTTTACTTTCACTGTATTTCCACCCCCATTCCTGAAAGTTTTGTTTCATTACAGTGAGGATTTGGTTAGTCTCTCACTGACACTATGACAAAATAAAGAAGGGACCAATACCAATTATGCTGTAATCAGTCTGAGTTCATTCCAGGAGTGACTTGGTGAAATTTAGTGGCCCATGATATGTGCAGGTTTGACACTCTGACTACTCTGCCCTTAAACCTGAGGAATTTATGAGCCTTATCTTGGCTGCTAGATGATCCTTCTGTTCCTTTACTTATTCTTTACTTCCTCTCTTAGAGTTTTAAAACTTTATCTGGACCTAGGCTGTTCTTTACATCACATACTCTCTCTTTGATTTCAAAGATGGAAGGGAAGTTATTTAAAAATAGGCTCCATCATAGACTGCGTTCTGGTAATTAGGCACGGAGCTAGACCTCGTAAGTACATCTGTGGCTCTGAGGGAGGTCAGCATGGTTTAACTTTTGAGGAAGAGAAGAAAATCAAACTGTTTCACCATTTGACTGGTGAGAGCCAGAGATCCCTTTGTATGAATTTCTTCATGTTGTTGTTTTGTAGCTTTGGCTTTTTTAATTCAGTTTTCCATTTACTTTGACAATGTAGTTAAAAAATGAACTCCACGTAAGAGCACTCAGTGTTGATGGGGCTGGCTGGCTGGCTGGCATGCTGTGACTGCAATATATAGTTTCCAAAGAGTGACTAGAGCATTGCTCTGAAGATAGTTATCTTCTGAAGCTGGGATGAAACTGCCAAACTCATTTCTTATTAAATACCAATTAAGTGATTATCTCTTATTGCTCTTTTTTAATCATGCTGACAATGCTCTGGGACTGACTTTCTTCTCAATGAGGTATAAATCACTGAAATCAGTGGATGTGTTTTTCCATTCTTTGCCATTTGAAGTAGCAGTGGGCTGCAGAGGACTCAACAGTTACGGATGGTAGCATTTTATACCTAGCACGAATCACTTGGGAGGGTACTGCTTGGGGACAAGCTTTACCACTAATCTGCAGTGTAACCCCATGGGGCAAATCAACTCATCTGTGTCTCCGTTTCCCATCTGCAACATAAACATTAGGAGCTTTGCAATCAAAGATTGAAGAGCTCCATAAAAGAGACATAGATTATTATTACTTTGCACATAGCACAAGCAATGAAGAACCAGTCCCAGGGAAAATGGCAGAGGTGAGAGGAACATACGGCTATCTGTATGTCATTAGCGATCCCCAGAGCCTCTTGTTCTCCCAAAGCTCATAAACGGCGATATGAACATTTTAAAAGTAACTTTTTAAAAAAACGTAAAAGGCTACTTTAATTAAATGAACATATCTTTTCTCTTAGATCATAACCTTGGATCCCTATGTTGGGAATTTAGAAGCATTTCAAATAATTAAAAAAAGAAAAGAAAGCGATTTTCTTTTATAGCTGGCAATTTTTCAGGCTTCATATATTAAAACAGCTTTTCCTTTTGTTAAAAGCTGGCTGAAAAGCTTTTGTAATAAGATATTAAATATTGCTTATCATCCTGGATCATTAATAGGAAAGCTTGAATGTAGACTTTAAAAGGGCGGTGCAAATCTATATATAAAATTGATTCCTTTATCTGCCTCTTTTTTGTTTGATAGAACAGGATCTTACAAAAATAAAAGTATGGTGTGCCAAAGCAGGACTTCCATTCTGAGTAATAAATAGAACAAATAATCTTACTTTTTCATTGTTTAATCTACTGCCATCTCCAGTGTAAAGGAGATGAGAGCTTGGGCTTGTGGTTTGGGCTGAGTCTGAGATGACACAGTGGCTTGCAGCAGGCAAAGGAGAGCAGAGCAGTTAATGAGAGTCCTGGCAGAGCGGCCGCAGGTCTGCAGACCTGGGTCCCAGCGGTGGTGCTCTCAGGGCTGGGACCACACCATGTGGCCAAGCTGCCAGAGTGACCACCTGGCACAGGGCGTGTGGCCTTGCTTGGGTATGGCATCAGCATGGAAAAGCATCTTGGGAATCAGAGAAAATCCACTTTCTCACCACTCCACAGGACCTTTTCTCCCAGATCTAGAAGGTTTGCCACTGCCAGTCCCTTAAAATAATGATAGACAGAAGATATTTGTTTCTCCCACTGGGATGATATGGTAGCCCTTCCTGTCTTTCAGGATCACTGAATAACATGAGACACAGACCCCCTTGTTGCAGGCATTAAGACAGAGGACTGTCATCTGCATTGCTGTTCCTGGTTTTAGCTAGTTTTAAGTTGTCAAACTGCAGCATTTACTGTGGAGACTTTTTAAGTCTGTCTAGACACAGAATACAACATTTCTGTGTGCTTCCTTAACCCATCAGGCTTCTAGTCTTCACCATATGCAGACAGGAATGCTAAATTAATAATGTTGAAAGTACTGTTGGTATTTCGCAGGTCACCAGTTAAAGTAAGAGACATGTCAAGGCGGGTCTTATTTACAGTTTAATTCTGAGCACTATTCTTGTGTGTTCAGCATACTCTCAATTATGTGTGGAAGTTGAGGTGACTTAATTATCATTGTTTTAATGCCTGTCTTGACCTGACAAAATTTTCTAATTATGCAGCCCAATTTTAATGGCTTGATGGCCAGAGAGCTCTGGCTGCAAGAAATTAAAATCAGTGTTGAACAATCCTGACGGGTCTTGTTTCCCGGGCCATTGCTCCAACAAGGCGTCTTCCCCATCTGGTACCTTCTCTCCTTCATCAAGAGAGGCTTACATGAAGCGTGATGTCTGGGACTTCTTTGAAGCTTGAAGATCAGCTTCATGGGAATTTGTGCCATGTTGCTGCTGGAAATCTGCTGATGAGAGCTCAGAACTTTTTGGTAAGCTTCAGCCACTAGCACTTTTTCGGTCATTGCCCACGTCACAGCCACTGTAGTGGCTTGGTTTAATAACACTGCCTAGATGGAGACATATCTGCATTACATGTTTGTTGAATGGCTCTGAAGGAACTGATTTATAAAAGTCAGCACGTTGGTAAATGGTAGCTAGTTCATGAACAACAACAAAAAGAAGTTGAATCTACAAGTCACTACAAATTATTTACTGTGTCCAGATTCATTTGCAGCAGTGGGTTTGGGTGCAAGAAAATCTTGAACTTTGCCAGGAATCCTTTCTTTTGTTGTTAGCAGTTACATCTGCTGCTTCTTTCTTCTAGTGGTACACAGATCTCTTTAATCCCTAGAATGTGTTCCCAATTTGAATGTATTTACATATATGTCTATAGCCTCACTGAAAACACCAGCCCATCACATTTCCATGCTGTGTTAAGGTTTGGTATGGATAATGTCACTTTTCTTGTGACTGGAGAATTTGGCTGCCTGTGAGCTTTTGGAATTTGACGACTTCTTTTATATACCCAGAGGTTTTTTCTGTCTCTTTTTTTTTTTTTTTTTTTTTTTCCCTTTGTAGTTTTCCTCTTTTCAGTCTACTATGGGAACCAAGGATGTATACTGCATACCCTCTGGCCTGCCACGTTTAACTTAGATGAAGCCTCAGTATGAAAAGTATACATGAGAATTTGCGTTATGTTTGAAGTGGGTGCAAGCCATGCTCCGTGGCTGACAGTCCTGCAGGAACCGTCATGGAGATGCAGGAAGTGGCAATGAGTCATGTCTGAAGCAAATCCAATTGAACCAAACAAAATAGAACCAAAAGAAACTGAAAACTCTTATATCTGAGCTAATAGATTTTAGTGCTTGACTCCTGTAATCAGAGCTAATGTCGCCTCATGCAGACTCCTGGCCAACACAATCCCTAAAACAAGCGCTGCTGGTTGTGAGCTTGAACTTGGGAAATGTGATGATTCACTGTCCCCCAAGGATAGCCTGTGCCTCATTAAGAGATAAAATCCAGAAGCCTAGCACTCATGTTAAATACTAAACCATGTGCTGATATCTGACATGGTCAGAGCAACAAAATCTCTCCCACAGGCCTCAGAGCCAGCAGCTTCCTTGTGTGTTAGCAACACCCAAAAGGCAGAGATGCCCACGCAATGCCCGCCTCCTCCTGAGTCTTGCGTGGAAAAAAAAGTCAACATCAGCCAGACACCCGTGTGAGTCGAGGGTGCACAGCAGTGGCACAGTGGGCTTCTCTGAATTCAGCCCCAACATGAGAAGTTTGGTCGGAAAAGAGGCTGGTTCCCACTGTCCCCTTGGTTGCTCCTAGTTTCTCAGGTAAGGAAGGGCAACGAAGGTGCTGTTGTGTCCCACACAAAGCCTTCATGTCGTGTCAGGGCTTTTTCCACATCATGAGCAGCACACTCCTACCCCTGGGAGTGGGTTTTCTATGTCTCCACAGAGGACAGTGTTGACAACTTTACAGAAGTCAAATGTACATCATGACAATTACAAGAGCAGAATGTTTCTTAATATGTATTTTTTCCTGTTGGTACAGAAAATGCAAAATGTTTTTGTCTTTATATTCTTAAAATTGAACACTTAAAAGAACTCTGTTTCCAGTAAAGATACCTCACTCATCGCTCTAGGAAAATATTGACTACTCACAGCTGGTAGTGAAAAAAAAAAAGCCAAGACAGCCCCGTGAAAAAACTACTAACCCAAGGTTCATGGAGCAGATATATGTAACTTTATCCAGCTGATGGGATTTTTGTTGTACCTCTGAGCCTATGAGGGAAAGGTAAATTATTTTTTTAAATATATTATCAACATTTTTCACATTAAAAATTAACATATTATACTGCATCTCATTCTCCTGAAGTTTAAATAGAAACTCAGAATTTTTCCAACTGAGAAGAAGC
Organism: Athene noctua; assembly: GCF_965140245.1. Taxonomy (NCBI): domain Eukaryota; kingdom Metazoa; phylum Chordata; class Aves; order Strigiformes; family Strigidae; genus Athene; species Athene noctua. The sequence continues at coordinate 74,691,038 of NC_134040.1, forward strand.
CATCCTGCTTTTCTGGTTGAACATATCTGTTGCATTAATTTACCAAAACCATCCACTTGATTTAGTTGAAATAACACTTATAAAGTACTAAATGTTTAGTTTAAGAGGAGGTTAATGAGCAAAGTTTATATACTTACTGGAAAGTCACTGAAATTGCAAGCCACATATATTTACAAAAAGTAGGCAGTATCTGAAATAAATTGGAATAATTTTGTTATTAATTTCCTGCGTTGTTTACATGTGTTAGAGCTATGTTTATTCCAGAAGATTCTCTCACCAGGAGTGACAGAAATCAAAGTGCAAACTGGTTTATTTTTCTCAGAAACTTATTATTAACAGCATCATTTTTTAGTGTTAGATAGAAGATATGCAACAGATATTTTTCCTCAGATATATACACAATAAGTGAGAAAATAAAGAACTGTGTAACCAAGTTGTTTATTAAATGAAGTAAAATAAAAATTAATACCATTTTTGCAATCTTATATTTTTTTTTCTATTCATTCCAAAAGATACTGAATAAGTCACAACAGATTTTACAGTGTAATATTTAGCGTATGTTTCAGTAACCAAAATACTTATACAATGAAGTGCTAATCAAGATAGTAAAAACATCAAGGGTTTACTTGTGTTGTCTCACAAACTTCTGAATTAAAAAAATAAATATAAAGTTGCCTTAACAAATCAAAGACAGTAGAGTTTATAAAGTTTCCTTTTAAAGCTGTGAGGGAACACGTCACATTTTTATGGCAAGTTACTGTATGTTAAAGCAGCTTCTCGTTTTTCACATTTAGTATGAAAATTATCTCTCATGTTTCCTAACCTCAGATCATCTCCTCTTAGTTTTGGCACAACTGTAGAAAGCAGCTGGCTTTTTCTAAACCATCTATGAAGGAAATTATTCACGTCCTTTCCTTAGATCTCATTCCTGTCTCCTCAGTCCTTAGGTCTGCAGAATCCTCATCGAAGGGAGTTTTGCTATAGAGTAGATACAACAGTGCAGTACTCATTTGACCAACTTGTGGGATTGGAAAAAAAAAGAGTATAAGGAGTGTGTGGCTTTTCCAAGAGTATGTATTATAGCCCTGGAGCCACTTCTCACTTGTTTTAATAAAGGCAGACATGGCCAGGATTGAGTCCTTCAAGAGAGTCTTCTCCTAACACCAGACAAGTAGGTTATTTTTGTGTTTACTGTGCAATATGTGGAATCACTCCTTTCTTCATCATCCGCCAAATGTTTCTGGGTTTGAAGTTTGTATTGCAACAGCCGAGATACTCTAACAATTTAAGAATCGAGTCCCCACACCACCAATGTACATGCAAGCAACCGCTCTGCTACCAAGGAGCTGGCCAAGCGCTCCAGACTCTGCACATGCAAGGGAGAGACGGGGGTGTGACTAACCCACACCCTCCAGAGGGCTTGTGAGCATGGTGCTTTGCTCCCAGAGAGAAATAAGGATTTTAATCCTGCCTGGGATGAGCAACCTTCACACCAGAGACGCAGGGGCTCCAGATCCCCGCCGAGGGCTGTGTGTGCCTCCCTGGAGCAGCCTTTGTGGTTCTTCTGCAAAGGGAACAGACTTCCAGTTTTCAGCCCTATTGCCCTCCAAACCCAACTCTGCTGTGGGAGGTTTAACACTTACTTAATGAGGACTATGTGTGTGCATACATATGGATGTGTGTATATCTGTCTACACATACACACAATATAAATTAACTAAACATGTTACTAGGATACATCAGGAAAACCACATCCAAACAAAGAGTCCAATATGGAAAAAGCTATTAAAAGATCTCAGCGTTTGAGCTTGTTGTGTACAGGAATAAATATGATTACAGGATACCAATTTTTACATTCTTTTTGTTTCCTGCTGGCATTTTTAAGAGGTGCTGTCCTTCTGGGGGTAAAGGGAAGATTGCAAATGATAAAGCAAATCTGATCTTCACAAATAATGTGATCCTCATAATTAAATTGCCCACCTCAGGAAAACTTGGGGATGAGCTCCATAACTAAAATTAAGTGTACCAGCCTTTGTTTAATGTTACAAAAGGTCCAAGAGGCCTCAACAGGCCCCTGAGCTCTGACCTTAGAGCTTTTAAGAGAAATGCAGGCAAAAAGGACCTTTGTGCTCCAGGTGCCCAGAAGATCAGAGTATCCTCACACGAGCTCAATACTGAAAGACAAATACAGGTATGAACTCTACAATCTCCTCTTCATCACAATATTCATTTAGGCTGCCTAACTAGCCTAAATAATTTTCCTTCTTCATCTTAAATGAAAAGATGCATAGTCAGAGGACACACATGCCGCAGGGCTGAGCTCTGACATGCACCAGCCAGAGGCAGGGCTCAGGCTCATGGGATGGAGGAGTGCCTGGAGATGCTTTTGCAGCCCTAATGTGATGATGGCCCCATTTTGCCAGGACTCTGCCACAGCCCTTAAACAGCTCACAATGGACCAGGATGTGACAAATTAGCCAGCTGGCAAATAATCCTTACTGAGTCACGGAACTAAACCAGATATGCTTTCCCTGTCACAGTTACCTGTTTAGGTCTTGTAATGAATGCTCCATGTAGAGACGGTCTGGTTTTTGAACACCTTGCTGCCTCCTGTACTACTTCCTCTAAGTTCTGCACCCTACACATAACACTGTAAAGACAGAGAATCAGCTCAGCCCTGCAAGTCAGATTTGCATAGCAATAACAGAGATCTGGGCAGTTAAAATTTAAAAAAAAATGTGTCTCAAAAGTAGTCTCTTTTAGAGGGATGTGGCACCTGATCTATCTTATGTGCTTCAGATGATGTGTTGGTGTAGGAGTTCGCATCTCCACTGTTCTCAGACTGGTAATGTACAACTTCTCTGGGCTAAGCCAAATATCCCAGCCCCAGATGATTTCTGAAGTGTCAGGACATGTAATGAAATGTTAATTTAAATGGCACTAGTCATGTGACTAAAATGCTGAGATTTTTTTTTCAAGTCATGGTTTTCTGAACTGGAATTCCTTTTGGAATTGACTTTGAAGTCAGTAACAAACCTCCCATTGGGTTTAATGCAAATAGAATCAGCCCTCACTGGAGATTTTAGTGGAGCAGAGAAAAACATTTTTCCCGTTAAAAGATTTTCCTATTAGTGCAGACACATAAAAGCCTTCTCAAAGCTATAATGTTAAATATTTTAATGTCCTGCCAAACCTCATCAATTCTCATTGTTTAGCAAAAATGGCACAGACATTCTGAGTTGCTAGCTTTGGCATTTTCTGCATATTAAGATCAATAATATGCTTTACAAGGAATAAAGGGTTGTCTAATGAGAAAAGTCTTTTAAAAGTCAAGACAATTCCAACTGTTATGAATGATTACAAATTATGTGGTTAATTTTATGGGGGTGGGGTAGGGGGAGTTTAAGGCCTTGGGCACATGAACCATACTTCTGCACTTCCTTTCTTTACCAGAAATTGTACCTCCCCAAAACCTCCCCTATTGATCAGCTGCATGAATTCCAGGAAACATCGGTGTGACTGCCAGTGTAAGGAGTTAAGTTTTCCATTTCAGCACTGTCCCTAAGCTCTTAAAATATTTATTAAAATAAATTTCTTTGACAGGCTGTACTGACATGCACAGGAGGAAGACCTGGTTTGACTCTCTCAGAAGTTGTGCTTATTGGACCCTATGCTCTACTCCTTATTCAAGCAGCCTCAGCAACTAATATGTGCATGGGTTTGGGCCTATGAGTTCTTTTACATTAAGCAACAAAGATGCACATTCAAAGGCCCCCTCACCTGTAATGAGTTTGTCACGTACAAAGGCTGTACGTGAGGTCAGGCTGAACTTCAAGGACTTAATTTTTGAGATGTTATGGGTAAACTGGGCTCCACACAAGGAACCTAGGGAGGGTGAGGAGCCCCTGCAAGGGACAGCATCGTGGGTAGTGGAGAAGGTGGATGCACACAGCCTGCAGTATTTGTCCTAGACAAAGACAGGTGTCTGGTGTGCATGCATTCCCCAGGGACTCCAGCTGCAGTTAGCTCATGCCAGCAATGCCCCCCATAAGCAGTAGCCTGGGCTGATGCCTTTGCGGACATGTGTTTCCTGCCTTCCAGCCATGTGGGCACAGCTATTCATTGTCCTTGACCAGTATCTAAAAGTCCATCACCACTTCACTCAATCCAAACAGGGCAGTCCAGTTTGGACCTTTTCCAAGCCTCTTCACTGACTGCTTCAGGACAAATGACATATCAGAGGCTTAAAAACCCTCCCACCCTTTTCCCCAGGGGAACAAAATGTCCCATCGCTTCCCTGCAAGCAACTAAGTGGTCTAGATTTGTCAGGGACCTGGCTGCCCAGCAAGATGGCATCTAGTCCTTTCCTGCATTGTGGTGGTAGAAAATAAATATTTTCAACCAGAAACTGAAAAATATGTATCTATATAGAAATGAGACTCTGGGGACCTCATTCAGCTCCTTAGGGAGGATAAACTTCTACTTCCCACGCTCTGTAACAGTATGCTAATGTCTGGTTAGAAGCTGTTCTAGTGCTGGCACAGGAGAAGGCAGAAGGGAAGAGGGACTGAAACATTAATTGTGCCATGCAGATTAATGCAGCTTCAAAGGAAAGAAGACTACTTCTTCTCCCTGTTCTTCAGACACCTGGTATTATGTAAGCTATACACCATAGTGATGGGAGATTTGGCTGTGAATTTCCTAAAGCAGAGAAATGAAGAAGATGGAGGTCACTAGCTCCCTAAAGTCCTTCATGACTACAACCTTACTCTGCAAAACGGGGCTGACTGCACTGTCTCGCTGCAGACATTTCCTCACCATGCTCCAGTGCCACCGTGTTTTGTGCAGACCCCATTTGTGTGAGCATGCTTTACATGTGCACTGCCAGAGCCGGCTCCCTGGGAGAGGAGGAATGCTTTGTCTGCAAATCCGGATGGGATTAGGTGCAAGATACACACTTAGCCCTGTCAAGACCAAAAGGCTTCGCTGCATGTGCAGAGCAGAACTTCAGGCATCTCAGAGGCTTCCCTGGTGCCGGGGGAATTACTTGGTAAAGGCGTGACCATATGAAAAAGATAGTCTGCGTTTAAACACCAGATTTCCACCTAATCCTCAGTGTTGGTATGTTTATGAGCTAAACTTGTGTCCCCATTAAGTAATAGGAGCTTCCTAGGTGCAGATGGTGTGAAGTATTGCAGTGACTCTTTCTAACTGTTGTGTCTTGGAATCTCTGCAAAAACATTAAGTTTTTCTCTAGATTTGTTATGGCAATGAGAAATGAGCTCACATATAAATATGTAGCATTTATTGTAGTATACTGCAGTATATTAATTGATACATACAAACCTATTTCTCTTTTTTATAACATCTCAGAATAACACAGTGTGAATGAATGAGAAAAAGTTTAAAAGCTGCAGAAACAAATCATCATTAAAATGTGCTACAAATTCCCCGTTCTCTCCTAAATCAGATCTTTATTTAATCTACTACCTAAAACGTTTATAAGACTGTTTTCCTGAATACTCATGCAGAACTGAATGGTCTTCGTTTAATTTCCCATCTCCTCTCCACACTGCACCAGTCCAGAGCCTTAAAATCCTCCTCCATATCCCATTACAACCCATCTCAAATCCCACTGTGCCTCCAGACCCTGGCAGACCATGGCAGGAGCCACACACATTCACTGAGCAGGGTTAGAAGGATATCCATCAAGTCCCTGGACTTGAGGTGGAGACAGTTGCCATGTTTGGTTGAAATAGAAGTTGGCCAGTGGGGTAGATGTGAAGCAGGTGAGATATTGGTTGCGAAGTTTGAAAGTGAATGTTGGATTGATGCCCAGTTTGTACAGCAAAGTGGCAGAAGATGAGTTAAATCTGCAGAGGCCCAAAAAGATAATTAAAACCACCCCTGGATGACAATGGCTATTAACTTGCTGCAAGTCACCGCATACCGTGGAGGAAGAAAGGAAGCTAGCAGCTCCCCGGGCTCACTTTGAGAAGCTGTATGTATTCTGCATGTATGCACAACCCACCTCTAGAAGTCTACAGGTCCCTGTTTCTTCTCCACAGTCCTGCGAGGGTGCCGGTGGACTAGGTCTGGTAGGACAGAAAAATGCCAGGAAACACATTTTGACAGAAAAGGCTTTGTGAGCCTCCCATGTGCACTCCACATTGCCTATCACATGCCCTTTGATGTCGGGTTTGGCTCGTGGGAAGGCGTGAGGCCAGTTCCTCACCCCAGGACAGACAGTGCCAGCCCCACACACCAAGCCGCGCCAACGGCCGACTCTGTCCAACCCCGGGTGAGGATTCAGCCCCATCACCAATCCTGCTCCTGCAGCCCCAAATGCACAAGGCATTTTTTTTTCCTTTTAACCCCTTTTTTGTATTTTTCCTTTTTTTTTTTTTCTTAAGCTTTTATTAACTTTCTTTTTTTTCTTTTATATTTATTTTGTCTTTTTCTCGTTATTCATTTTTTTCCCCCACTAGTATCTAAGAAAGAGCTTCTGTGTTCCTCTCTGCAAACGCGGTCGCTTTCTCCCCGACTGAAGCACGGACTGAAATCCCTGCCGCACCGGTAGGAGCAGCCCAGGGCCTGCCCGGGCGCTGCCCCGGCGGGGTCCGGCCGCCGTGTCCCGCGGGGAGCCGGCCGGCCGCCTGCCTGGCCGCGTACCTGCCCTGAAACGCCACCCCCGCGCCCCGGGGGGAAGGAATTGCTGCTTAACACCCCTGACTCAGGGCTGGGAGCTTGCAGCTCCTTGTCTTCAGGGGCTCGGCAGCTCCCCTGCTTTGTTCTGTGCCCGCTCTCGGCTCTTGGTGCAAAGAAACGATGGGAAAATATTAATAATCAAAAAGGGGTGGTGGGGGTGTGTGTATTTTCTCTTTCTTTTCTCTTTTCTTTTCTTTTCTTTTCTTTTCTTTTCTTTTCTTTTCTTTTCTTTTCTTTTCTTTTCTTTTCTTTTCTTTTCTTTTCTTTTCTTTTCTTTTTTCTTTTCCCTTTCCGTTTTCCTCTCCGTTGTTATTGGAGGGATGTGGGGTGTTGAGTGTGTGTCTTTCCTTTTTTTCTTTCAGCTAAGTGACTGATTCAGGTTTGAAATCACTGTTCTGAAATGTTACACAGCGACTTTAGAGGAGATTATTAATGGAGAGATGGAGAGATGGATTTATCCGTGGTTTTTTGTACCCCGCAGCCTGCAGTTATAGGAGAAAAAAAAAAAGACAAGTCGGGGAAATGCCAGTTCTTTCCTAAGGCGGCGTTTGAAAGCTCTGCTTTGTGCCACCCGAATTTTGCAAACGGCAGTTTTGAGCTGACATCGCACGACTTGAGGCACTTGGGAAAGCTTTGCAAAATGAAGCGCGAATGAAAAGCAGCCTTGCTTCCACGCAGCACGCCGAGAAGGGACTTCATCCCGTTTGCTTACTGCCAACCGTCATCTCTCTCCTATCTCCTTTTTTGCTTTTTTTTTTTCTGCTTTCTTTCCGGGGGGGGGGGGGGAGACCTGCCAGTAATTCCGGGCTCCCCTCGTCTCCCCGATAAACAAGTGGGACTGGCGCAGGAGGACGCCGGCGATGGCACCGCGCTCTCAGCTACCCCCCCGTCTCCGTGCCCCCCCGGCCCAGCGCCGGGCGGCAGCGGCCGGGAACGCGCGTCCCTTTCCCACGGGCAGCATCCGGACCGGGACGCGGCCCACGGGGATCTGGGGGGAGGGGGTGCGGGGGGTGTGCCACAGCTCCCAGCCCTGGGAGGGGGATCCTGGCAGACCCCGTCGCCAGCTTCGTTCCCAAAGGGACGCTGTGTCACATCGCAACGCGTGGTGTCACATGTCCCACCCACCCTACCGTCAAACAGGAGCACTTCAGTAAAATCCACATGTGCTTTTATGCATACATGTTGATGTGTGTTTACTTATATATGGTATAATATGTGGGTATATGCTTGTATATTTTAATGTGTAAAATAAATATTTAAATATTCACAGGTTTATATTTTTTGCAGATCTCCAAGAGCGTGAAATAAACGAAGATGCCGAATGAAATGAAGCTGTGGGACTAACGCACTATTATTTAATAAGGTAACTAAAATAATGTATATTCGACGGTATTAATTTAACATACATTAATCGTACATGTGCATCGGTCTATCCGCACGCACGCATTTACGCAGCCGCACCCACACGCACCGCCGCGCTTCGCCGTGTCCAGCCCGGGTCGATGCCCCCTCCCGCCGCGCTGAGCCCGCGCGGACCCGCCGCGCACCCGCGGGAGTAGCCGCGCCGCTGCGCCGCCCGCGGAAGCACCTGGGGTTGGGAAGGGAGCAGGGAGGCGGGGGTTGCTCCCACGGCTGCTGCTCGCAGACCTGCGGGGAGGGCGCGGTATTCCGTTCGAAACCCGAGCATCCCCTCGGGCAGCGCCGTTCCCACCCGGCCTGTGCCGCGGCGGCACCGGCGGCAGCACCACAACCCCAGCCCCCACCCCAAACAAACAAACAAACAACAACAACAAACCCTCGCAACAACAAAAACCTCAGACCACCTGAAAACAGCTTTGTGAACGCCACGGGTTTGGCATTTTCTCTCTCTGCCTGTTTTGGGAAAAGGGAAGGGAAGGGAAGGGAAGGGAAGGGAAGGGAAGGGAAGGGAAGGGAAGGGAAGGGAAGGGAAGGGAAGGGAAGGGAAGGGAAGGGAAGGGAAGGGAAGGGAAGGGAAGGGAAGGGAAGGGAAGGGAAGGGAAGGATGCTCGGAGCGGCGGAGCGGCGGCGGCCCAGCGGTGCGGAGGGGAACAGGTCACGCGAGTGCCTGCATCTCCCTGGTACCGCCCGCTACCTGCCCCGCAGCAGGCGGAGGACTTGCGCCTGCGGATATTACGAGGTGACAGCTCCCCGCGGGCGACAGCTGTTAGCCAGGGCACGCCTTGGCCACCTAGCTGCGGTGTCCACTCTTGCGGTGCCTCCTGATGAGTGGGTGCCAATCTCCTCACCCTCGTCTGGCATATGCTGAGACCATCCTTGTCCTGAAGATTCTCCTAGCTCTCAACTTGAGAGTCTATATGCTATTTGAATAAATGGTTGCCATCAAGTTGAAACGCACCTCGTGTCAGACAGGGTACAGTGTACTCCTACCCTCAGGGCTCCGACCTGAGGGTGGGTGGGAGAGGAGACCCTCTGTAGTTACACCTGAGCAGTGAGGGCATCTGCCCGGTTTGTGTAGCACTCCCACCACAGGTCCCTCACTTTGGACAGAGCTTAGGGTCCTGTGGAGGCCTGGGGAGGGTGAGGGAAGAGGCGGGTGCCCTCTTCACAAGGGCATCCGCCCTCCGGGCTGTGCGGGAGCCCCGAGCGTGGGGTACCCGGATCCCCACCGGCCGCAGGGGGCTGGATGGGCGCGGGAAGGAGCCGGGGGCCAGAGAAAGGAGGGCGGTGGGGAGGGCCCCTGCCGTGCTCCTGCCCCCGGGGGGATGCCCGCCACCCGGTCCCCTAGGGGAAAGCGAGGAGAGGAGGGTTGAACCTCTGTGGGGTGGGAGCCCTCAGGCTGCAGAAGAGGTTTGAACCACGTCGTTGGCTCTGCTACGGTGGTTTCTTCCGGAGGGTGGGTGGGGAGGGGAGAGGACCTCCTTTTCTATCTGGTGGATGCTCCAGCTGGAGAAAAGTAACGTGAGGGCTTGCAATTCCGTGGAAAGCTATAAATGTCGGTAAGTCCCTTCGTTCGTGCCGAGACACAACCTAAGTGTCATAGAATCATTGACTCACAGAATTATTTCAGTTAGAAGGGACCTTAAAGATCATCTAGTTCCGACCCCCTGCCATGGACAGGGACACCTTCCACTAGACCAGGTTGCTCAAAGCCTCAGTGTCCGCCTCCCCGGTCATACACAGCGATCCCCGTGTCGCTTTGCGAGCACAGCCCGTGGGATGTGGCCCGGGTGAGGCCGGGCCGGGCCACCGAGGGTGCAGCCAATCGGGGCCTGCCCAGGGGTTCGGAGTGTGCCTCGGGCAGGGGCAGCTGGGGAAATCCCTGCGTGCCCCACCTGGGAACCAGCCTCTCTCCACAGCCTGCTCCTCGGAAGCCCTCTTGGCACCGCACCCGCCGTTTCTCCCCATGCCTCACAGACTGCAGCCGGCCCGCGGTGCCTTTCCTGACAGCTATGGGAAAAGCAAAAGAGTGTCCCGCCAGGTGGGTATTACTGACGGATTTCCTTTTCCCGCCGCAAGGTTTTAAAGGGTTTTGAATGGAGAGCTAAACTGGGGGCCGATGGATGCTGCAACGTTTACGCTAAGAGTGCTCAGCGAGGGGCTGGGGGGCCTTGTACCTAAGGGAGTCCCCCCCACTTAGTGCCCACCGACCTGGCGTTTTGGCCTCCCCCGGAGTTCCTGCAAAGAAGGGCTGCTGGTGAGCTGAGGGATGCAAAAGCAGGTGCTTCCCTATGTCTGGAAGGGAGCACGGCAGAGCCGGGCTCCAGAGATGCTCTCGCTTTGTGCCGCGGACAAGTCCCTTGGTTCTGGGGACCAAACACGCCGAACCCTTCAGGCTCTGAATGCCAGCCTACAAGCCCACTGCCTCAGAGTATGAGCGCAGATGGCCTGGCCGTCACCCATTGCAGGATCAAGCCTTCTAGATGAATTTTGTGCTTCTAGGAGACCAGTGCTCTTGCTGCGAGGCGGGGACACCCTAGTCGGTCGGTTTTCCTGTGGAATGGTGTTTGCAGGTTTGGAAAGGTAGGGCAAGAAATGTCACCTGGAGTTTCCCAGCGATTACTTCAGTGGGGAAAAAAAAAGGACGGGAAACGCTCCACCGATCGGCTCTTTCCTGCGGCGTTGGTTCGGTTATCGCACCGTCCCTGCGAGCTGGGTGAAAGAACAGTCCTCTCCCCGCCCTTGGCCTTGCAGGGGAGTGATGAGGCTGGGGACACGGCAAAGGCCAGGTCAGCTCCCGCCCTGGCTGCGTTTTTGCTCTGCTGAAGCGGAGCGGCTGCTCGCTCCGGCCCGCCGCGGGGACCCCGGCTGGGGCGGAGCGGTGCCGGCTGCCGGCCACCAAAAGGTGAGATGCTCAATCACGGACGCGGAAAACATCCCCCACTCCCGGAAAAAAAAAAAAAAAAAATCCGCCGGCTACAGGCAAGATCTAGCCTGCTCCTGATTCCCTCCTCTTTCCAGGGAGCTTTTCCCGCCTCCCTTCCGGAGGCGCTGGCTGCAGAGCCCGCACCGCACAGCTGACCCCCAGCCGGCTCTCCACGCCGGGGAACTGGCATCTGAAACGTTACCCGGGGAGCTGGAGCGGCTCTGGCAGTATCCCCCAGCTCTCCCCGAAAAGGTATCCCGGGAATCCTTCCCCTCCCCTGCCCTCCGAAGCCCTCGCAAAGAAAGCAGGCCCGATGTGCTAGCCTAAGCGCGAAGCATCCGAGGAATTTCCAGCAGGGAGAAGAGCCCTTTCCGCGGGGCTGGCGGCGCTCCCCGCCGCCGCGGCCCGGCCTCCCCCCGGGGGCTGGGGGCCGGCAGGCGCAGCCCCCGGCGGGGCGTACCTTGAGGCATGGAAGCGTTTAGCGGTTTCGGCGGTATTAACTCCTAACAGGGTGTGAAAAGTATTGGGGATTGAAAAAGCTGTGGGAAAGTGGATTCTTTCCAAGTCAGGCAGGCTGGAGCTTTCCTCCTCTCTGCAGGCGGACACCTTGCGCGGCTCCCGCCGCCGGGCCGCCGAAGGAGCAGCCCCTTCCCGGCAGCCGTGGGTCGGGCAGCCCGGCAGGTGCGGTGCCTCTTGATGTTTGACCGTGAGCTTTTTTATAGCGTCGCGTTTTGCCACCAGCCCGCCTGCCCCTGTCACCCCGCCAGCACCATGTCGCTGGGGCGGGCGGTGCCTCTCGGTGACAGCTCTGCCGAAGGGGCCCCGGCCTCGCCGGGACGGGGCTGCCCGACTTCTTTTGCTCCGGGAGCAGAGGCTGGGCCTTGCTCTGCCTCCAGCCACCGCGGCCCCACACCCCTGCGCCCTTCCCGGGGACCCCCCTCCCGGCCCCGCCGCTGCTGCCGACCTCCCAGCGGGCGCGGCCAAAAAGCCTGCAGTCTCTTCTCTTTTCTCTTCTCCCCTCTTGCCGGTTTTTGTTGGTTTTTTTTTTTTTTTTTTGATCTCCAGTACATCAATTTGGGGATTGGATTTTCCTCAGGTGTGAACGGCCCGGAAAATAGAGACGGGACAAATATTTCAGATCTGATCAGATTTAATCAACCGTTATCACTTGTTCTAATTAAAGCAGAGATTCACACCGCTGGCTCGGCCTCCTCGAGTGACTATTACGACCCCGTAACTTGTGGCTACATTCAGACTCTCCCTTCCCCTGGGGGGACAAACAACGAGGTTTCGGAAAAAAAAAAAAAAAATCCCCCGCGGCGTAATCTTAAACCCCGGTGCCCCCCCTTCAAAAAAAAAAAAAAAAAAAAAAAAAAAGGTTTGATTTCTCCCCGCCAGAGAAGACGGTGGATGGCGCAGGAGCTCGCTCCTGACAACCTGCTCTCCTCGCAAGCCCGGCTGCCCCGGGGAGAGCGGGCAAAGCTGCAGGCTCCGGTGCCGCCGACCTGCCCCGGCCCGGGCTCCCCGCCCGCCCAGCGCCGCCCCCGGGCCCGGCGGCGGTACCGGAGAACAGGGCGGTGGAGCCGCCGCCAGGAGGAGGACCCAAGGCTTCCTCGGCGGGGGGAGCGGTGAGGGGCGAGCCCCTGGAAAGGGAACCGAGCATCGCATCCCTTACCTGGCTTGGGCAAAAGGCGCAAAGAGAAAAACGCTCCTCTGGGAAAAATAAGTACAAATCCTCCTCGAGTACCCCCGGAGTCGCGCCCCGAGCGGTGTCCGTGGCCAGCGGCGGGAAAGGGACCGGCGGCGGCTCCTCCGCCGGCCGCCGCGCTCTCATCATCCGTGCACGGTGGGACCGGCCGCGGTGTCTGGCTCGCCCAGCGGTTCCGAGGAACCCCGAGATAAAAAGACGGGCTCCTCCTGTGAATAAATCCATTTCTGAGCATCAGAGAGAGGTTTTAAACAAATAAGACGAAAAAAGCTCCCCCTCCGACCTGTGATTGAGGGACAGTTAAAAATAATTGCCCGTGTTAAGAGGCAGAAGACCAGGTTACAGGGAAAACTACCTTCTTTCAAAGCCCGCTAATGGCCATACGATTCATTAGGTTACTTAATCCTAATAACCTCTCTAACATCAGTCCCGGTGACCCAGCCCATTAAGCACCACCAGCGAAACCCCATAAAACAGGCAAGTGGAATGTCCAACATATGAGCACATTTATTAGCATTATGTTCCTGAGATAACATGCCCCCGGCTCCCCTGCATACCGCTGCCCGCAGGTTGGGGAAAGAGGGAGCTCTGGTTTGGGAAGGGCTGAGCGGAGGACCAGGGCTCCGGGAGAGGGATGGCCGGTCCCACCGTCACTGTCACCCACGGACTCCCGTCCTCTCTGTTTTCCTCCTCCGGTCCCCGTCTCTCTAGTGAAACAATAGCTACATTTGTGGCGAGCATTTTTTCCCTCTGATTAAACCCAGGCCAACCAATGGCAGCCAGGACGAAACAAAACGCACAGAGTAACATTTCGATCATTAACGGGAGTTAACAGCTTAAAAAGAAAAAGAAAAAAAAAAAAAAAAAAAAAAAAAAACAAAAACGGGGGGCGGGGGGGAAGGAAGAAAAAAAGTCTCCCACCGAAACGTGTCAGTGAGTCATTGCGATACCGCCGTCAGTGGAGGAGGCGGCTGAGGGGGAGGCAGGGGAAAGGGAGATCAGGAAAGCAGCAAGCCCGGTTACTCCCGTGCCTCCCAGAGCTGCAGACAGACCGGACGCCTCCCCGGCATCTCCCTGCCAGGGTGGGGTCTCCGTAATTTACGACACACGAGTGGTTACGGTATTTGCCACGGCTCGGAGCGGGTCTGCTCTGGGCGCAGGCACATGCAAGCGATTAGGGAAGCGGGGGGCTCCCGCCGGCCGGGTGGGGGACCGCTGCCAGCGCGGCTCCCCGGCGGGGCGGCTGGGCCTCCCCCCGGCCCTCCCCATGGGGGTAGAGCCCTCCGCTCCCGGCTGGGGATCGCCCCCTCCGCTTCTCCGCGGCCGGAGTTAAATCCCTCCCAGGATCTGCAGACTTTGACTGTCGACAATTCCCCTACCAACACCTCCCCCCCCAGCCCTCCCCCACCCGCTGATTTCTGGAGAAATGTCCGCCCGGAGACAGCGGGATGGCGTTGTTCGCACGCTGGCCACACGATGCTGGCCCCGGGTATCGAGGGCTCCCGGGAAACACCGACCCCAGGCCCCCGCCGCTGCCCGCCCTGGCAGCAGCGACGGGGCGGGCGGGCAGGAGCCGCGGGCGCATCCCCCGAGCCGGGATCACTCCCGGTTAAAAGTGGCCAGGAAGCGTCCAGCCTTCACAGAAAGCTGACGCGATCCCTCGCTGCTTTCGCAATAGTTTTAACTCGCTGGCAGCGATGAAAGAAAGACTAAGAGGCGGGGAGGGAACAGCAGAGTCCTGCCGAGCTGCCCGTTCCCGGTGCTGCCCGCTCTGCAGAGAGTTTGCCGGTGATAAACCCTGCGGGCTGATCCGCAAACCCTCTTTCCCGGGTGCCGCGCCCGCCCCGTCCCCCGGGGTGCCCGGGGCACCGGCAGCTCCGCCGTGGTGGGGCTGGGGGAGAGGCGCGCCCTGCGCGGCCGCTGCCCCACACCTCCGCAACTGACAGCGTTTCTGTTATTAAACCCTTTTATTTTTTTTTTCTTTTTCCTCAAGGGCTTTTTTAACTCGTAAAATGTTGCTCTGCCTTGGAACTTGTCATAACAGGAGCCTGCTTTATTTATTGGGTTATTTATTTATTTTACATGCAACAATAGCCTGAACACAGTCCGCTTGAAAGAAAGAGTTTCTAAAAACAAGAAAGAAAGGGATAGAGAGAGAGGAAAAGAAAAAAAGGGGGTAGGGGAGAGAAGGAAAGAGAGGAATAGAAATGTAGTGAGAAAGAGTGAAAGAGAGCACGAGAGAAAGGTAAAGAGGGGAGAGGGAGAAAGAGAAAAAGAGAGAGAGAAAGAAAGAGAAAGAGAAAGAGAAAGAGAGAAAGAGAGAAAGAGAGAGGGAGAGAAAGAGAGGAAGAGAGGAAGAGAGAAAGAGAAAGAAAGAAAGAAAGAAAGAAAGAAAGAAAGAAAGAAAGAAAGAAAGAGAAAGAAAGAAAGAGAAAGAGAGAAAGAGAGAAAGAGAGAAAGAGAGAAAGAGAGAAAGAAAGAAAGAAAGAAAGAAAGAAAGAAAGAAAGAAAGAAAGAAAGAAAGAGTGGGAGAGAGAAAAAAAGAACCACTCATGCCAGCCCTTCAAAATTAAAACAAGAAGCCCCGCAGAATTCTTTTTGGTATTAATATTACTTAACATTTAAAACTCCGGGAACTTCAAACAAAATTTTTGCAGGGAAAAGAAAGAGAAAATAACTATTCTCTGGAAACCATTTGTTCACAACTCAAACTGTGCCATTTTGGCGTAGAAACAGAACTCGAGACGCCCAACCCTGTCCCGCCTCCCCCCGGCATATATCTTTTCAGCACACATTTTAAAATAAATATCCTTACGAGTCTTTCCAGAATGCCTCCTTGTTATGAATTGATAGGATACAACGTACCCCAGCTGGAAGTTGGGATTTAGTCCTTTAAGTACCAGGACAACATCTCAACATCTGTAGGGAAAACAATTACGGCGACTTCGGCCCCCCTCCATTACGCGCTGCCGGCCGGCGGCGCGGCGAGGGGAGGGGGGGCCGGGGGGGGCCCGGGGGAGCCCTCCCTGCGCTCTGGAGATGTACGGAGGCTCCGCGGGCACCGGGCACCAGCTGCGCGGGCGCGCAGTGCGGGCAGATACTCCGCGGGCTGCATGCAGATAACCCCGGGAAAGAGCCCTCAGATAGTCTTTGCTTCGGAGAAGGAGAAAATAATTTTTTTTTCCTGTCTGTCCCTGCAAGCCCTTTTAATTTTAGCACGCTCTGCGTCCCGCTACTCGGCAAGTAACAATAAGCCCGAGCAAATTCAGCACATTAGTCTCAACAGAATTAAATAAAATTGTGGAAAGTTTGCCAGAAGTCTCCTCGGAGGTGTCCGCCTTGGGAAACACGGGGCGAATCCGACACGGTTTTCGTCCCAATCGATGATTAATTCAACCTCGAGGATATTTTCGTAGGACATTTCCTTAATAAAGTTTTCCTGTAGCTATCTTTTCTGAGAAGAGTGTTTATACTTTTTTTTTTTTTTTTTTTTTTTAATGCAAAAATTATTTGCAGTGTGATCTCCTGTTTTGGAGCTTACAACAGGTGTCAGAGCTCTCTTCGGGGGGAGTTATATAGGTATATTTCTCTATATATGCACAATTAAATAAAATGATCTCTTTGTCTATTTTAAACCATATGTGTGCAAAAGAAATAACAGAGAAATGTTAAAGTTTTAAACACCTTCTATGCTTATACAGCTTAGACTCAGTCAGAACGTATTATATGACCTTATCATGTTTCAATCTCTGTTTTCTTGTCGCTTTTAATGAGACGCTGCAGTGGGAACTGTAGCTGCCCGTCTTTAATAAGCTGTACTCTTTTAATCTTAGGTTAGTGTATGTCTTCTTAGGGCTGGACAGGTCAAAAATTCCTTTGTTTTCAAAAAAAAAAGAAAAAAAAAAGAAAGAAAGACGCGCGAGTAATGGCATTGCAAATGACATAATAAATATTATAGTATTGGTATCTATTACCATGATGGGCCATCAAAAATAAAAAAGTATGACTAAGCACATGCTCGAGGTGATTTACCTCTAGAAAATGAGTTACAGTTAGTTTATGTGCCTTCTCGCCTCTCTGTACAGAGCGTGACATTCCCTTCCCTCAGCCAAGGGGTAAAAAAAAAATAATAAAACCCCCTCCGAGCTCGTTGTCCGGCAGCGAATATCATTTCTAACAGATGTTTTACAGAGTGGGAGTCAGCGACCAAAAAACCCTGAGGACTGAGCCCTCAACCCAAGGCGATGCAAAACTCTTTTATCCATGCCCCCCCCCCCCCTTCCCCGCATATGTCCAAATATTCTTATAGCCAGCGCCTAACGCACCAGTGGCGTGTTACTCTGGGTCATGGAGAGGGGGGGCGTGTAAAACCCTCACATCTTCAGTGATTTTAGGTTCTTTGCTGGTTTAGGGAAGCTCCAGAAAGTTAAAAAAAAAAAAGTGTCTGAGGGTATTTTCCCTTTCCTTTGGCAGTCCCCTCCCGGCCGGTGCAGACGCCCGCCGCGCCAGGCACCGCCCGGGCAGGGAGAAAGGGCTCCAGGGCGAGCGGACCCGGGCTCCCCGGTCACTGCCTCCCCCCGCCGGGAATGCGCGGAGCGCCCGCGGAGCTCCCGCCAGGGCGCAGCCCGGCACCCACAGCCCGGCTGCGGTGCGCAGGGAGGGGCCCTCCCCCACCTGCGGGAGGCTGCGCTCCAAACCAAACCATGGCTCGTCTCTCCTCACTTCCCCCCTCCCCGGAGACACCCCCCACCCCCGAAATCAAGCCCGAGCCGGCGAACTAAAGGCGAACTGCCTGTTTCAGAGCCCCCTGCATCCCAGCCCGGCGCCGGGACGCAGCGCACACGAGGATCCTGCGCGGCTGCGGGAAGGATGTCCAGGTAGCCCCGACGAGGGGCTGGGCGTGGATTTAAGGAGAGGAAGCAATGAAATACTGAAAGTGCTCGCAGCCTGAGGCTCACTGCAGTGCCCGCGGCAATGGGGGCTCCGGCGGGCACGGGGGACTCCCTGCCTCCGCGGTGCTGCCCCGCGACCTCCGCACACGCCCCTGCCAGCGAGGCCGCGGAGCTTCGGAGCGGCCAACTGTTCTTTTGCTTTCCCCCCCTCTTTTCTTAAACTTCACCTCTACAGAAAGTGCCGAATTCACATGCAGAAAATGGCAGAAGAGGAACGAGGGGGTTGCCTTGCCCCTGCCCTGCCTTCCCTCCCTCCAGCCGCAGGAGCTCCCCGAGTCTGCCTGTCCCTCCCGGAGGATGGATGTGCTTCATGCCCCTGCCGAGCATGGAAACCCAGGCCATCCTGCGAGCGACGTGTTACCTAAATAAAGATAAAACGTGCTATATACATCACAGGCTCCCCCGGTTATTCTCAATGACTTGTCTATTCCTACACCCTCACCCCCCCCACCCCACCCCGGCACACGTGCAATGATAGAAAATGGTTTTAAATGACGAGGGGTCACGTAGAGCCATCCTGATCGTTTAGTAAAAATAACAGAGCTATTACAGAGCCGAAGGAAGGAGCCGGGGAGTCCATCCACATAGGCTTCAATGCTGTGCCTCGACTGAGCACACGCGCAGGCGTGTATATAGGGATATAGAGAGATATATATGTACATATATGTGCAGCCGGACCGTCTCCTGTGAGATCCCTCAGCACCCTCGCATTAGGCCCTAAATGTGCGCCCAGATGACGGTGCGCGCCCATGTGTGTCGGGGCGGGGGCGAGGGGGGGGACGGACACACACGGGGGACGGGGACGGGTGACGCGGAGAGGCTGCTTGCATCTCCTCGATGGAAATGCACGTAAAGTCTTTTATGAGGGCTCAGGAGACAGCATTTGCTCACTAACCTACACTTCTTTCTTTTCTTTTTTTTTTTTTTTTTTTTTTTTTTTATCTCTATTGCCGAAAACTGGAAATAATTAAATTCTTTAAAGGTTTACTTTTGAAACCGTGACTGGAGTAAACTATGATTCAGGTGTAAATAATTACCAAAGTCATGAAAGCGGCAACTGCTACATGTGGTTTATTCATTGCTCTTTTTTAAAAAAAAAAAAAAAAATCGTTTGATCATCTTAATCCTTAACTGTTTGCCAAATTCACGTATTTGTAATTTACTAAACTTTACCGTCCCTACCAAGATAGAGATGTTGTACATTAGATTCCAGAGCCAGCCGTCCTGCCCTACCCCGGTGGAGGACCCGGGCTGGAACAAACTGGATGCTCCTCAAGAAGGGATAACGCTATTACCCCGCTATTTGGAAAAAGCTTTCTATATCAGATTAGAGAAATTAGAACTGAATAAAAGACACTTCCCCTTTCATAAACGCTACCAGACCTACTCGATTTTAGACTCCGAAGAAGAAATGAGTTATTGAAGAAAAGAAATTGTTTAAACACAATAGATCCATGCCCAAATGAAAGCATTCCCTGGGGCAAGACAGGCAGGATTTGGCCCGAGAGCACGAAAATAGAAGTATCCATTAAGGGAAAGCCCTAGAGAAACAGGAGAAACGTGGACGTATAATATACACCATATAAACAAAAGCCCGGGATTGATTTCATCCCCGTTTTCTTCAGCCTGCGCCTACTTTTTTTTTTTTTTTTTTTTTTCTTTTGTCTACACTGCAATTTCAACCCATTTGTCTCTTCAGAAAGCCATGGTGGAAAAAAGCAGAGAAACAAACTTTTTTTTTTCTTGCGTGTGTCCTCTTTAAAAATCTTTTTGCATAGTAAGACACCACTTGAACATGTTCTGGTGTTGTAAAAGTGTTTTTTATCAGGCTGTAAATTACTGCCCCTCTGACAGAGCAGCCGGAAATGTAAATCACACCGTAGAGCTGAAGTTATGAAAAACTTTGTTCCCTTTTCTGCGTCCCAGGAAGATCGCGGGGCTGCTGGATTGGGAAGGGAGGGGGTAGGCTTGTTTACTATTTTCCTGCCCCGGCAAACTGTTGGCTCCACGGTGCCTGGGACTTTGATGAGAAAGAATGGACAATGTGCAGAGTCCCTTCCTATGACACCCAGGCCACCGCCACTTGGGAGGTCCTTTGGCCTAATGCAACCACAGCTAACTGCTCCCAACAGGAGGCTCTGTGGATCAGGCAGGGTCACAATTATACTTCTGCTAAAGGCAAGAGCTTTTTTTTTTTTTTTTTAAAAAAAAAAAAAAAAAGGAGAGAGGGAAAAAGAGAGCGAGTGAGGGAGGGGGGTTGGGCGAGCGGTTGAATTAAAGCCTTTCAATTCATCTGGGGAAGGAAAGACCGCGAGCGGGGTTAGTAAGAACCTTTTCCAAAAGGCATGAGCAAAATCAGGTCGTTTCCATCCAGAGGAAAGTGACAGGGGATGAGGTCCGGGCGCTGCGCACGGGGGTCACCCCGACTCCAGGGCTGTCATGCCAACTCGCCTGTAGGGAGTGCAGGCCTCCCCCCGGCTCAGGGGGGTCTGGGGGCTCCTCCGCTGGCGGGAGACCTCGCTGGTGCCAGACGCATTACATGTGCATTCCTCCTCTGAGGAGGGGAGGAGAGGGTACCACAACCCGCAACAAGCCCTTAAGCATCACCCACTTGAGCGGGGGGATGGGGGGATGGGGGGGGGGAGAAGGGGAGGGGGGACACTTCTGATTTCGGCAGTCGGGGGACGCGAACATTTTCCAGGGGTACTGGGGAAGGGCGGGAGGGTTGATACATGTGGTATGTCTCGAAGAGGGGCTGCGTTAAACACCCTGCTTCTTGCCATTTACTTGCACGGATGAGGAAAAGCCGGGGGGGGGGGGGGGGGGCGGAAGACGGGGAGGTTCCCGACCTCCGCCGCTTCCCGGGGCGGCGGCTGCCGGTGCCGGTGATGGAAGCGGCGTGCCCGTGTCCGCAGCCGGCCCACCCTCCCCGCTGCCGGCGGGGTCTGTGCCCAGCGCCGGCCGGCTGCCCCTTCCCCTCCTCCGTCCGCTCTCCCTCCCGTGCCCCATCTTCCTTCAAAGCCCCAAATCCACCCCCGCTCCGTTACCTGACCCCGGGAGCCCGAGCCCCGCCGGGCAGGGGGCTTTAGGCAGACCTGGCTCTCGGCTGCTGCCCCCTGCCCCGCCGGCAGGGCAGGGCGGGGGGTCCCACCTCGTCCCCAGGCACACCCCCCACACCCCCCCGCGTTTGGTGTGGGGCAGGGTCTCCCCTCGCCGCCCAACTCCGGGCAGCCCCGTCACCCCCGTCACCCCCACCCCGCCCCCCGCCGTCGACCCCTCCAGGCAGCGAGACCCGACCGAGGGGGAGGGGGGACCGGCTCCGGGGACCACCCCAGCCCCGGGCCCCGCTCGCCGCAGCCCCCCGCTTACCTGGACGAGGCTCCCCGTGCTCGGCGGCGTGCTTGCAGCGGGCCGGGGGCGAGAGGGGAGGCCTGGACCCTCCCGGGTGGGGAAGGGCCCTGTCATGGCCCCCCTCCGCACCCCCGAGAGATCCGGCGGGAGGAAGAGAGAGGGAGGGGGAGAGGGAAGGCCTTTTTTTTCCCCTTTCTCTCCCCGTTTGAGCCGAAGTGACCCGCAGTATCTGGAGAAGGTTTTTGAAGACGTTTGGGAGGGAGGGAGAGAGTTTTCTGCTGAGAAACTCAATCTGCCATACAGTAGCGGCTGCATCTGGGATCTGTCACCGCTGACAGCACCACAGGGCACAGACATGATCTTCCGCACAACACTGCAACTCCCCAAAATACCCTCCTCGCTCCCAAGGTGTCTGCCGGATTGCACCGCGCTCCTTCGCCAAAAGGGGGAAAGCAACCTGAGTCCCCGGCAAACACACACACCGAGGGGAAGGCAAGAGAGCGCGACCCCCCCTCCCTTCCCCTCCGCAATGTTAAACACACGGCCGCCGAGGAAGCGGGGCGAGAGGCGATGTCATGCTCGGATGGCGCAAAGGCCATAAATGTGAGCGCTAGCGCCGCGAGATTCCCGAGAATGACTTTAATGAATAATTTCGGAGACAGTTATGGCTTTAGGTAATTACTGCGCGGCTCTATGAGAACCAGATTTGGGAGAGCGGCAGTCAAGGCCGGGCTGTGCGCCTGGGCTCGGCCCTGCCAGCCCGCCCCGGTCCCCCGCGCACCGCTGCCCGGCCCCCCGCACCCCCCAGCCGCCGGGGTCCTCCCTCGGGCAAGGCGCCCAGCAGACCTGCGGAGGCTTGAGGCTTGCGGGGGGAGGAAGCTAATAGTAGTATTATTATTATTTTTAATCTCTTCCGCCTCCTGTATTTTCTGGCAGGACATTTCATTGTCTTTTAGGCCACTTTTAGAAAACTGCTACGGGCTTGCATGCGTATTTAGCTTTTTAAAAAGTTCATTACACACAGCTGTTTCAGCCTATAGCCACATATGGCATGCAAATAGGGACCCCTATAGGAGACTCGTCCTCTCTATTATCCCCACATGTTTGTTCAATATACGTGGCCGTGGAAAACACTGTGCTGCTATACATTAAAATATCATTTTATATTTTTTCCCGAGCACTTTGGGCAGCGCAGGGGCTCGGTCCTGCTCTGAACAACCTTCACGGTTAGCAAACAACCGGCTCCGAGGGGCGGGCGCGCCGATCTCCATTGTTTCGCTGATGTACTGACGCCGTTCCCCAGACCTCGCTCCCGGCTGCAGCCGTACCCCCAGACCTGCGGGGCTGCCGGCGCCTTCCCCGGGCGGGCCCGCGGGGGCCGGGCCGCTCCCCCCGGGGCCCGGCGGCCTCCTCTGGCGGGGAGGCGGCTGCAGCCGTGGGGCCGGGGGCTCCCGGGGTGAGGTGCCGGGGCGGCAGCCTCAGCCCTGCCGAAGAGCCGTCGCCAGTCAGAGCTTTCCCGTAGAGCCCAGCGGTGGGATTTGCCGAGGGATTTTCTGTTCGGGTTTGTTTCATGGGCATTTTTTGGGGGTTGGGTGGGTTTTTTTCTTCACTTTTCCTTTATTTTTTCCTTCACTTTTTTTTTTTTTGTTTGGTTTTGGTTTTTGGTTTGCTTTTTTTTTTTTTCCCCTCTCTTTTCTCTCTCTCCCCATGCCTGAGCCGTGGGGCTGGTGGCTGTGATGGGAAGCCGAGCTCACAGCAGACCGTTTGCACTGATTCAGAAAGGAAATGTTCCTTTTCCTTTCGAGATTACAGATAAACACAGCGGAGCATTGCGGTATCTTAGGGGGTTTATTTTATTTTATTCTGCTGGAACAAAGAAATGGAAACGTATCTTTTTTATTTATTTTTAGGGTCAAGCGGGGCTTTTTTCTTTTTGTTTTTTTTCTTTTTTTTTCTTTTTTTTCTTTTTTTTTCCCCCTCTCCTTTTGGCAAGCGTATTTTACCCCGCGAATTTAATCCTTCAGACAAATAGTCTAACATTATCTCTTTCCTCTGGAGAAAAGATCAACTGCTTTCTCATCCACTCCCCACCCCCCCACCCCCCTTCCTGGTAGTAGCACTGATTGTAACGTACAGCTGGACAAGTGTCAGCCGTCCAAGACTTTGCGAACAGCCTGCGGAGGCTCAAGTTTTATTTATTCAATTATTATTTTTTACCCCTTGGGGAGAGAAAAAAAGAGTGGTACGAAACGGACGAAATCATAAAGTAGAAAGCTTGTGAAAATAAGCGTGGCAAACGTGATCTTGCTTCCCACTGGGCTAGGGCTACCATGTTGGCTGTACAGCGTTACCGTCAGCCAGCCCCAGCTCTCAATTAGAGGCGATTCATTAGGATTTAATAGCAGGTGCAAAGCCATCTCCTCGCCAGCAGCACTGCCGTTTGGGTAGGGAATCGCCTTGTTTTACAGCAGGCTCCAGCTCTCCGGTTGGTTGTAAACCTGACTACCACTTTGGATAGCGGGGTGTCAGCGCGTCTGCGATTGCCCGCACGTAAGCGTTGCACTTTGCTTGGCTAATTTCTCCCTGCCAAGACATAAGGTGGAAATCTGCCTGGCTCGATATTTATTTTGGAAGCCAGTACTGTGAGCGAATGCGCCGGGAGAAATGGGGCTGAGATAAAGCAAGCGCTGGGCGGGAGAGGGGCGGGGGGGATGGGGAGGATAGCACCGCCCGCGGAATGCGCCGCTCTTGCTTTCACAAAGTCCCGAACAGACAAATAAACAAACAACCTCTGCGGCAAACGCCAGAAGAGCCGGAGCCTCCAGGGCCTCAAAACCGAGCTGAGCCGAGGAGCCCCGGGACGGGAGCGCCGGTCCCGCTGCACCCACATCCCAGCTGGCGGCCGCGGCCGGGGCTGGGGCTTGGAACGCGCCGCCGTGATTACACCCAAGTGGAGAGCAGGATGGCTCCTAGCCGTCTGATCTGACGTCAACATGTCTCTAGCTCCTCGCTGCAAGATAGAGGGAGCAGAGCCGGGGGAGGCAGGGCTCTAATCATTCCCAGATGTCTCTAATAGCAGATATAAAGACTTATACAGTGTCTGAGAATAAATTTGTAATCAATGCTCTACAATCGGATCATCAAAGCAACGACATTTCTAGAGGAAAATGAGGGGGGGGGGAGCAGAGCAGGGGAAGTGGGAGACACACCACGCTGATTTGGAAGGGGGAGAGGGGGGCACAGGGATTCCCAGAGAGGCTCTGGCCCCGTGCATCGCCCGGCTTTGCTAGAATTTATGTGAATATATAATTCAAATAACAGCTCTGCTTTAATCTCCATTGTACGGGATGAGCTGAAACAGCTGAACAGTAATTGGCCAATTAGAAATAGAAAAGATGGGAGCTCGTTTGCAAAGGCGCATATTTCATGGCCCGCCAAAAAAAAAAAAAAAAAAAATCCCAAATTAAAAATATATAAAACACTGATAAGCCCCTCGTTACAGCAGAGGGGATTATGTCTGCAGGCGTGCGGAATTCGTTTCCTTCCCATCGCTACTTGAAGGTTTATTCTGGGTGTATTTGTGAGTCGCTGGGCGAGTACGTGTGAAAAAGGAGGATTAAGGTTAGGTTTCCAAGAGCAAAAGGAGGGTATTTTGCTTAGAGGTTTTATTATTAACTTTCTCTCCCCCTCCCCGCCCACCTTTCAAGCTCACGTTGTCTCCATGGCATCCCCTGGCCGTGTTTATATCCTTACAGTTGCCCGCGGATGTCTCGGCGCTTGTTCTAGGGGTGTCTGCGGCTTGGCCGGAGAGGCCCCATTACACCTTTTTGACAACGATAGCAAATTAGCACTAATTATTGCAATAATCTTTCGACGCAGAGGAGAGCTCCTGGGAGCAAGGGGGTGAAAAAAACCCACAACACAAATCCAAATGAAGAAAAAAAGCCTCCCCACAGTTTATCTTCCTTGCCTGTAGGAATGCAAGCATGCCACGCACGTCCGATAGCAACGAGGGCACGTAAAACAACCCCGAAACCAGGCACAGGACTGGTGGTCCCCCAGGTTGCAGGGAGCCCTCCCCCCCTAAAACCCAGTACCGCCAGCGGCTGCCTGGGCTCGCTGCTGGCGGCAGGGCACCGGGCTGGCCGCTCGCTGTCACCCCGCTCCCCCAAAACCCCGACGAGCCCTAGAATCCGCACTGCTATCTGCCTAAAGCGGGCGCCCTCTGGGCCCCCGGGGGACACGCCGCCATGGGGAGGTCCTCGCCTCCCTGCGGGGGAGCGGCCGCCTTGTTCGGGGCGTGCAGCCGAGCCCCCACCCCGGGGAGCCGAGGGGTCGCCTCCTGGGAGGGCAGGGGAGGCGGGACGCCACCCGGGGGAGTTTTGTTGCTGTTTCTCTTCTTCAAGGGCAAGAAAAAAAAAAAAAAAAAAAAGTTATTTTCTCTTGAGTCAGAGCAGAGAGTCTCACTCCCCCAGCCACGAAAGGAAGCGACCGGCTAAAATACGAGTAAATTGGGGACATGGCTCCAAGGACCTGGCTGCATTTCACCGGCCCCACTGCCCTCCTCTCCTTCTTCCTTCCCCATCCCCACAGCGAAGAGAAATGTTGCGAAGGGGTACAGGCGGCCATCCCTTCTCCTACGTGCCTTTCACCGCTGAGAAAGCTCCCCAAAACGCTTTGGCCCCGAGGAATTACCGGACAGGCCGCCGGGGTGGCGATGCCCCCGGGTGCGGGCAGGGTGCTCCGCTGTTATCAGGCCTCGGCTCCGCTAGCGGAGGGCTGGGGCCAGGGCACTGACATCCCCATCTACCATCAATTTACCTTCTGCTTCCCCATTTAGCTTTTAACGTCAAAACCTACATTTTTGTCGGCTCCGGCCTGTCTAGGGCTCTTGCGATTTAGCTGCGGGTATGACTGCTCCTGAGAAAATGACAACATCCTCATTAGCGAGCAATTAAAAGAGATCCTCCTTAGCTGATCCAGAGCAGCTCCCGGTTCTGAGAAATTTAAGTTTCAAAATCGGAAAGTTGTTGATAGGGTAGTATCGGAGAGGCGATTCTCCGTGCGGCGGGACCGGGGTGCAGAGCCGTCCGCCGCCCCCCGGCCCCACCGCGCATCCCCTGGGGGAGCGCAGCCCGGCGACTCGGTCAAGGGAAGACACAGCATCTGCAGGGAGGTTGCCCGGGAAGTGCCGCCCTGCAGCCATCCCTCGACCGCACTTTTTTTTTTTTTTTTGTGCAAGAAAAAAAAATAAACAAAAAAACAACGTCTTGGACAACGGAGGGAATGCGAGATGCTCCAGTTTATCAGCTGGGCAACGAACAGGCAAGGAAAAACAAACAAGGGGGGAGATTCTTCTCTCCAAGTGTTATAAACAAAGGCAAGTGTCTGTAAACACAGACCTATGCCGGAGCGCCGAGCCGGGCTGCCTGACCCGCCGGGAGGGAGGGCACATCACTTTTGTCTGGTTGTTGTAACCCCGCAACCTCCCCACTGTCAGCAGGGGCGGCGAAACGGCGCAGGGACTCCCTTATCTTTTTATGGGCAATTGCACATCTACCTACGCTTACTGCCGGGTCTCCTCGGGAGCCACTTCCTTGGGCGCGGCGACAGGGAAAGGCAGACAGGTATGCAGCCCTGGACCTGGAGAGAGAGCCAGCTTGGTTTAAGTCGAGATGATTTAAGTAAGGGTTCAAAATACGAACCCGAATTTCATTATGGAAGAAGGTGGAGAACCTTGCACTTAACCAAAGGCATTGCCAAAAATACCTAGAGCAGCTTCTGTACGTTAAGAGCTTTAATTTTTTCCTTGGCCTGCCTAAGGTAGAGGAGGGATGCCACGCGTTTCCCAGCTCTGGATGTCTGCCGCTCGCCTGGGCACCGGGGAGCAGAAAAACCACCGGCCTGGCACCGGGACCCTCGTAAAGGCGTCGGCGGACGGGGAGAGAGGTAACTGCGCAGATGTAAGGGAAGAGGGGTCATACTGGAGAAGCAGATGAACGTACGAAAAACAGCCAGAGCACGGGCTGCTGCGGTTTGCAGTCAGAAAAAAAGGTTAAAAAAAATAACGCTCTCTGTGGCAGACTGGAAACGTGCAACCCTGCAGAGTTTTGGGAACCACAAAGTTAATATTAAGTTCACTGTAGCTCATTGTAAATCTTACATATTCCGCACCCCCCCCACCCCCCGGTAAATCCCTTGCCTTGTTCGCAATTCCTTCCTTGACGTAAAATTACCTGCTACATAATCACTGCGGGCAAACCCCTCCGGCCTCCCTCGCTTACCCCCGGCACCCCTGTGGGGAAGCCGCCGCCAGGCCCCGCTCCGGGGTCGGCTCCCGCCAGCGCCTGGCACCGCCGCCGCCCGAGCTCCGGCGGCAAGAAAACCGCGCACCTCCGCGATCCCCGACCCGCCCGGGGTTTGCAGCCTTGTCCGTTTCCCGTTGGCAGTAGGTCTCCTGCATGGAGAACACCAGCACAAGGAATTGCTATTCTGCTGAGATGCCGGTTTCTGTTCAACACTCACGGGGCTGGCGAGATCCCTCCCTCTACCCCTCCTTTCACTCAGTCACTTGTTTAAAAATAAACTTAGGAGCCATCTTTATAATTTAGTTTACTTCCGAATATTTTAAATATTATGAAAAAAAGCCATAAACAACGCTGTTATTCAAAACATTTTGAGGTATAAAACATAAAAAGATCTGGGTTTTCTTTTTTTCCTTTTTTCTTTTTTTTTTTTTTTGTTTTGTAAAAAACACACACAGTGGTTTATTGAGTACTTACAACGTTTACACCTTCAATATTAATTAGATTCCACTTTTTCCCTTACGGACGGAAGTGCACATAACCAATAACTGTTGAAAACATCTTCAAATACTGAACGACCACAACAAAATTACAACACTAAATACCGAGTCAACCGAAATATTGGTGCAACTGCTTCTGTTGAAATATAACTTTATAATCCCATGAATATTTATATCCAAAAGGCCAAGTATTAAAGATACACTTCACATACACACTAATGCCAGGGAGGGAATTTTTTTTTTTTTCCTTTTCTATGGTTCTGTTTTCCCCGTGTGTTTTATACAGAGCAAATAACATTCACGAAACTATTAGAGACATCACCCCTTACCACGCTGGAGTTTCCTCTTCATATATGGAATGCTTTTTCCCTCTCCTTCAAATATCCACATTTTGGGGGGGTTGGGGGAGAAATTGCACATAAATAAACTGGACGATTCCGAATACAAAGAGTCCTCGGAGGAGAGCTCACTACCGAGACTAAGAGGACGGCTCCTCCAGTCCTGCCGTGCTCACTGCTTGAGCTCCAAAGCCCAGACATGCTGCGGCCAGCCAGTCCTCCCTTTGGTTTTCTTATCGTTGCTGCTAACTGTGCTTTTCAAGATTTCGTTCTGGGGAGACAGGATGCGAGGGGGGAGAGAGAGAAACAGAAGGGGGAGAGGGGGAAAAAAAGGTTAGAGATATTCCTCCCCTTTCTAGGTCGCCTCTGCCCTGCCCCGAGAGGGAAGACTACGGGGAGACACGGGCTCCCGCCGAGGCCTGCGGGGGACGAGGCGGGGTGGCCTCCGCGGGGTCCCGCCGCCCGTAGGAGCGGCCCCGCGTTGTGCGCGGCCGTCTGCGGTCTGCGGCGGAGGCCGAGCCCCGCTCCGCGCCGCCACCGCTGCGGGACCCCGGGGCCGGGGGCACGGGCTGGAGGCCGAGCGGCGCCAGCCGTCCGCGGGGCGGCAGGGACGGCGGCAAGGCCCGCGCCCGGGGGGGCGGGAGCTGGGCGCGGGCACGTGCAAAAGACGGGGCCTGCGGCCACCCAAATCTGCGGGAATGTCGCCCGAGCGTGCCGTAGGGCCTACACGAAATTGGGTGTGCGCTGCCTCCTTACAGCCGGACTCTTCCCGTTAAAAGCCGAAAAAAGTTCAGGCGCAGAGCGCAGGGGCGGGAAAGCCCCGCGCTGCGAGCCCGTTACTCGCCGAGGGTTTAAAGTCGGGCTGGGCTTAGCAGGTAATCGCGCATCCAATCCTTTATTTAAGAGAGGGGAGGCTTGTCTCCGGAGGGTTTACGGTGTGGGATCGGGGATAAGCCCCAGCCCGGGAACGGGGCCCCCGGGCGACCCTCCTGTGGCGGCTTTCCGCCCCCCGCCGCCCGTCCGCAGCCGCCGGGACAGACCCGGGCGCTCTGCGAGGGCCGCCCGGGACCGGGGCCGTGCCCTGCCCCGCTCTCGGCCCGCAGTATGGCCAGGGGCGGGCGCGACCGAGGTGGTGGTCGGATCTCCCACGGACCTCACCCGGCGGCGACCCGGCCCAGCCGAGCGCCGGGTGCGCGGGGATGGGGCGCCGGCGGGCGGCCGGGCAGCCTCCTCTCCGCCGCCCCCCCGCCCCGTCCCGTCCCGTCCCGCCCCGTCCCGGAGCACTGACCAGCTCTTTCTTCCTTTTCTCCTCCTTCACGTCTGTCTTCTTGATCTCTGCCTTGAAGGCCTCCGCCTCCCCGTTCTGGTCGTCCTTCGCCAGCAGGTCCATGAGGTAGGCGATATAGCTGGTGGCCAGGCGGAGGGTTTTGATCTTGGAGAGCTTGGTGTCGGCGGGCACGTTGGGGATGCACTCCCGCAGCTCCGCGAAGGCGCTGTTGATGCTCTGAGTCCTGCGCCGCTCCTTGCGGTTCGCCGTGCCCCTGCGCTTCACCGGCCGGGGCCCCCCGAGCCCGGGCGGGCCGTTCCCGGGCGGCACCCCCGCGTAATGGGAGTGGTCCATGCCCGGCGCCCCGTTGGCGTACTCGGGGCTGTAGGACAGAGCCATGCTGTAGTCGGGGGGGGACATCTCCGGGTGGCTGCTGATGAGCCAGCCGTGGAAGTAGGGGTTCTCCTCGTGGCCGCAGCGGGTGGCGGCGGCGGCGGCGGCAGCGGCGGCGGCGGCGAAAGGGTAGCCCTCATGGTGCACCACCGGGTGGTGGGGGAAGCCGCCCACTAGACTCATCCCCGCTCCCTAGCGCACCCCACCCCGCCCCCCCGGGCCCCAAAACAAAGGCTTCCCCTCCCCGCCCGCCCCCCACCCCCCGCCGCACCGGCGGGAGATGCTCCCCGCCGCCCACCCCTCAGCACTGCCCCGCTGCCCGCTGCCTCTCCATAGGGCGCTGCTGCCGAGTCCCCGTGGGTGCCCGAGCAATCCCCCCTCCCCAGGCGCCGCCGCCGCCGCTCATGCGTTGTGCCTCCACCTCCTCCTCCTCCTCCTCCTCGCCCGGGGCCGGGTCTTCGAGGAAGCGCGCACAGAAAAAAAAAAAAAAAAAAAAGGCTATGGAGAGAAGTCGACCAAAACAAAATGGCTTGGCTTCCCAGCCCGGGGATCTTCCTCGCCTCTTGCTTCCCTCCGCTCTCGCCAAGTCCGCCGCGGCCCGGCCGGGTGGTACTTACACGCGGCCCCCCTCCATGCGCCCCCGGCTCGGGGCGGGCGGGCGGGCGGCGCTCCCCTCTGCCCTGCGCGGCGGCGGCGGGGGCCGTCAGCGCCGGGCGGGCTCAAGCATCCCTGCCCGCCGCGCCGTGGGGGTCAGCGCCCCGGCGCTCCTCTGGGGCATCCGCGCCGCTCGGCCGAGCGCGGCGGCGGCGGGCGGCGGCGGGGCTCGGCGCGGGACACTGGCAGGGCTCCCCGGCACGATCTCCATGTACAGCTACATGTTTGGGGCCGCCCGGGTTAATATATGTCGTCAGAAGCGGCGGCCGCCAATGGCTGGCGGCGGGGGCGGGGCCCGCCTCCCTCCGCAATAAAACTTTTTGATGTTCGCTCTGCTAATTGCCCAGCTCCTCTTTTAGGATTGGCTGCCCCTCCGCATCCATAATGTAATTAAAACAGGGGGGGAAAAAT
This sequence comes from Athene noctua, assembly GCF_965140245.1. NCBI lineage: Eukaryota > Metazoa > Chordata > Aves > Strigiformes > Strigidae > Athene > Athene noctua. Next base: position 74,721,970 of record NC_134040.1, read on the forward strand.
TATCATGGAGGCAGAGGTTAATGCAAGTGTTTAGCAGATGCCTTACTGTAAAATCTGCATTAAAACAAAACAAAACAAAACAACAAGAATACAACAACAGAAACCCAACAAACTCATTAAAACGTAAATATCGGATAACCTCGAGCCAGGTACAGTATGGATCCGAGGGGTTTCTTGGCGAAAATCTGTGTGAGAGCTTGATACGCTCCGAGGTTGCTTTTACGAAGTGCTTTGTGCCGGTCCAGTAGACGAACAAATAAAAGCAGCTTCGGAGGGCATTTAATCCATCGCCCGGTTGTGATAGGCATGCCCCTGCAATTCGCCGGCTTCTACTTTTATTGCCGGTTAATGTACACAAAGAGATCACCAGTTCCCGTGAGGAGGGAGACGAAGTTACTCTGCCTTGTCTGTCCCCCGGCTGGCGATCCAGGCTAGCAGCTCCGCTGCTGCCTTACCGAGCGGGCGGAGAGCTCAGGGTTTGGCCAGGGACGGTATTTTCTTCAGAAAGAACTGCTTTGAGTCACTAACAATAAACCCGACTCTCACTGATTCTTTTCCAGCCTGCTGCCTGCGCCTACGCACCTCGACCAGTGTTCACCCGAATGACTTACGCTCCTGAAATCAGTTTCATGCTTGTTTAACTGGTCTGATCGGTAAGTAACCGAATATTTTTTACAGCATGTTCAGAGCTTATTTTCTAGCTTTTACTAACAAATATATAAATATTTCGCCGCATTCCTGCTTCTGCAATAAAAAAAGACCAGCATCTGCGGAAAGCAGGTTTAGTTATCGAAAGGGAATAGTTAAATGTTTGTTTAATGGCCAGGCCAGGAGGAAATCTCCCGTAGCTATTTAGGTGTTTTGCTTTTGTAAGCTTGAAGACATTGCAAAAGGAAAAAGGATCTCAGGCTGTAATTCATGGCTAACTTGGAGACGAGGCGAATTGTTGTCATCTTCAAACGGAGCCGAGCATTACAAAATAGCTGCGAAATATCAAATACCCACGCTTATGTGTGCTGGCTGGCGGCTGGGCTGATTCGGCGTATATTACAATGCAACCCTACAATATAGGCAGTGTGGAAAACTGTGTCAACAGGAGCTGAGAGGTCATAAATTAAAGAAAGAGAAAGATAGAGATGGAGGAGCCTGCGAAAGGAGGCAGCAAGAACCGCAAGTCCAATTTCTGCAGCAGCTCAGTGAGCTCTCCGGCCCCGCTGCAGAGGCGCTAGGGGTGCCTTGGGGGGAAACACCGGGGGGGGTGGGGGTGGGGGGGAAGAGAGCGAAAAAGCTTCTCTGTGGGAAACCAACTCAACGCCCGGGGAGAGGAGACGAGCTGAGCCCGAGCGGTCGCGGCGCGGAGGAGGGCTGCTGCCCCGCTCGCTCTCGGACGTGCCGCCGGGACACGGGGTCTCGCCGGCTCCCGGGGGCTTCACGGGTGGCTCTGCGGGCTCTCGGCGGGGAAAACTCCGCGGGGAGGTGGCAACCTCCACCTCCGAGGCCGCCCGCCAAGGAGCAGCCCGCTGCGGTACCGGGGAGCTGCCCTCGGCGAGGAAGCACCGAAGGCGAAGCTGAGCGCCGGCCCCGCGTGTCGGCGGGCCGAGGAGTGCGGGGCTGGACCCGGAGAGCGGACGCGCACGGAGAGCAGGAACGCAGACGTGCACTGATAGAAGTAGATACACATCTGCGTGTGCGTCTGGGTGTAAACTGAGTACGAAAGTGAAAAACTACTCCAGATGCAGAACTGATGTATATACACGTACATCTTATGCGTACACGCACATGCTTGTAACTTAAATGACTGATAGGTGCTTGTATCTATATACGCACACGCACACACGTATATATATTGTATTATCCTAAGGAAATAATGTGTCTCCGGTGGGTGTATTTCAATGTAGGCAAGGCCGTGGGCACAGGGTGCCGGCAGAGCCCCGTGTCCCTGCCGCTCGGGTTACAGCGTCTGCGGGGCGCAGCCTGGACATCACCCAGCTTCTGCGGCGCCTCGCCGGTTCTGTTTTGCTGCCACATTTTCCTTGATGCGAAGAAGAAGCGGGCGTTGTCAAGGCCGGAAAGGTATATTGGCTTGCAAACAGGGTTGTGTTTCTTTGCGCTCTCCTTGTTTGTGTAGGAGCTTTCCAATATTCTGCTGGCTGGACTGCAACTGTGACAGTCTCTGTGGCAAGCCACTACGGTCACTTTGATAACATCTCCAATGATGAAGGAAACGGAAAACATGAGGCAGAGAAAAAGTAATAAAAGATACAGGAGATATCGATCAGAACACCGGTCTCCAAAGCTAGCATCATTATTGCTTAATTAGCTTTGGAGAAAGAGGGTCTCTAGATAAAACACCCATCAGGATCTTACATATATTTTCTCCTCCTATCCCCCAGCAGTTGTTTATGCGTTTTATAAAGCAAGTTTAGAGCAAATGAAGCTCTTGTGTCCTCCCTCGGCTTTTAACTACTCAGGCTGCCCGATCAGGGGTTATAGCCTTTTCTGTTTGATGAACGCGCTGGAAACCGCTGCAGCCCAAAGTACCTTTCCCAAGACTAGCCTTAGACTCCGCTAAAAAGCACCAGCGTTGTGTCAACCTTCCATTTATTGATTTGATTAGATTTTTTTCGTGCACAAATAATTTGTTTAAAAAAAAAAAAAAAAAAAAGCTCTCGTCTTATGTCACTTATTTCCCTGCCAAAATGGTTGCATGTTAGGCTGCGATTTATCTGGGCTCTGCTGCCAGACAGGACTTTCCCTACCTCGCCGTAATTAAAAAATTTTGGTGGCGACTGTGCCGGGGCTGGTTTTCCCTTTCCTCCCTGGCTCCTCGCTTTTTTTTTCCTCTTTTAGAAAAAAAAGAAAAAAAAATTGTCAGAGAGGTGTGTGTGGGGCTGCACCGTTGCTTTTGCCCCGCGGTTGCTGCCTCTCCGGCCCGACAGCCCTCTGCGGCGCTGAGCGGGAGGAAGGGGCTGCCCTGGCCCCCGGTGGGTGCCCCGCGGCGCCGGGGGAGCGGGAGGCCGGAGCCCGAGGAGCGGGGCGGCGGCGGGGGGCGGCGGGCAGGGCGCCCGCGGAGCCGGGCCAGCCCCGGCCGGCCGCCGGGCCACCCGCTGCCCTGCCCCGGCGCTCCGCCGCCGCGGGCCGCTTATCGCCAGGTCACTTCTCTCCTCCGGGCCAAGGGTAGGGTGGGATTGGGGATAACAAAACAATCGAGCTGGGCTCCCACCCCCGCTCCCCTCCCCAGCCCGGGCTTGTGTGAATTAGGCTAAACTGCGAATTGAACTGATTTCTCCGAACCGGTCGGAGCCGTACGGGAAGGGGGAAGAGGTGCCGGGGGCTGGGTGGTCGGACACGCGCCCCCGCCGGGGGCTCTCGGGCCGGCCGGGAGCGCTGCAGGCACGCCGCACCGGGCGGCTCCGTGCAGGCCGGGGGCACCAGAGCGCCTGACCGGCGCCCGAGCGGTGAGACCCTCTCCGTCGGTTGCTCCTTTTCCGCACCTTCGTTTCGAGGAGCGTCCGACACCGGTGGGGAGAATTTGGGGGTCACGGGGCCGCCCGGGGCATGGGGGAGCCGAGTTCAGCCCCACGCGTCCCTGCTTCGTGCAGTAGAGCCCGCGTCCTCCCTTCTACTTTATAATTCCCACTAACGCAAACAAACCAACGGACCACAAAAGCACTCCAAGGGCACCGCTTGTATCCCAGGCTCAGCCCTGGCCGGGCAGTCCCCTCGACGGCTGCTCCTAAACCCCCGGGGGTGCGCGGCCGCGGCGAGGGGCTGCAGGGTGCCTCTCCTTTCCCGCCCCGCACGGCTGCCTACCGCATCGCTCAACCGCCCGGTGCACGGCTTGAAAAGTCGAGACGCGTTTGAATTTATAGAGTGCATGATGTCATTGACCCGGGACCAAACGTATCAGAAAGGGGTATCGTTCTCGGATGGATCTGGGGACGCCGATGCAGCCCGTGTCTCAGGGATGCGACGCATCCTATCCCTGGGCCATCGCTCAGGACTTCGCGGAAGAACACAGACCCGCAAAAAAAAGGATTTTTGTAAAGAGGCACCAGAGAAATATCATTTGAAGGTCAAACCTGTCAGTGCGGGTTAATGAAAAGGACTCGTGCCTAATGGGCCTGCTTACACCCTGCCTTACATTCACACAACCTGGATTGCAACGTCCAGGGCAGAGGGCAGAATCGGGCCCAGCAGGCCTGAATTAATTGCTGCCATTGGAGGTGGAGGAACCCTGGTTTACGTTACTATTATCGGTAATGAACGCCCACATATTTCAGGCATGATAATCTCGCAGCCGTTGTGTATACAAAAAAAAAAAAAAAAAAAAAAGCAAAAAGCAGGGACGAGAAAAAAACAAGACACTGACCATTTTGTAAATCGCAGTGATTGGCGGTAAGCGCAGGACCCTACGCGTTTTACCACTGCATGTGTAAGCAATTATTCGAGGATTGCTTATATTTGTGACCGAGGGTCCAGAGTTTCATTTAGACCCTAGACAGGAATCCCAGAAAGAAAAGAAAAACACAACGAACTCCGATCAAGACCCCTTATTTGTCAGAAGAACAATAATAAAGATCTTATAAAATTCTGCAGTGAACCTACAGTGGGTCTCTATTTATTGGGTTTGTCATATATGTATCCTATATATACACATGTATAAACACGCACGTGTATGCATACAGACACGCAGGCTTATTTTTCCCATAATGTTGTTTGCATTCCTGGGAAAGAGCATCTTGTGCCGCTCTTGAGCTCGGCGCTGATGAAATAGCTGGCGAATGTAATTGCCTTCATTAGTAAGTATTTTGTCCTCCAGCGTCTTGATGTTCAGGCGTTGGAGGAAGCAGGAGTTAGGCTGGCATCGTTTTCGGTTTAGGCTAACAAAAATCAACAGTTCTATTGTCATTCTTCATGGAATTTAACAAGGCTGGGGTTTAAGCAGCGTTCATAGATCAAAGGTAACCTCGCTTGGCTTGGAAAAAAAAAAAAATCCCTCTGGAGCAGTGACAATTAACTGCAATTTCGCTCTAACTGCACCCCCCAAAATGTCGGTGTCGTCCTGCCGGTACCCCCCGCGCCGTGTACCTGCTGCACCGCACCCCGCTCCAGCTTGCCCGGGGCCGGCTGAAGCACAGGGGCTCGTCTTAAAACTCAGCAACTGACTCCTGCAAATACCGGCTGCACACTTGTTAGAAGCATCAGTCTGTACCGCAACTCCTATATGCGTATCTCGGTGTAATTGATCTGGCTGAGTGAGGTCTTTTTGGTAATTTGGATACACCAAGTCTCCAGTTAATGACATATAATCAGCCTTTAGGTCACTTGGTCATTCTCTTATTACAAACCCCTCCTGCTCCCTCTGATCTCCTTTCAAACTAAATTTCACACAAACAAATAAAGCAAGACAGGGACAAGTCCTTAAAATGCAAGAGGGGAATATTGGAGAATTGCTTGTGGGGAACTATAAACATTTTTAAAAGAAAAAACGAAAAGATAGGAAAGAACATCTTATCGAGAAAGAGAGCACTGTGTACAAAACACGGAGGGGAAAACGGTCTGGCTTCTGTTAAAACTGACATAAAATTAAAATAAAAATAATTACAAACAGAAATGGCATAACATAAACAGAAGGCAGGAGGCTTTACTAGAAATGCGCGGCCGTACTGTAATTTGTTCTTACAGATGATACAACCGATCCGTGGATACACAAAATGTTTATTTGCTTCGCTTTAGTCGGTAAAAAAAAAAAAAAAAAAAATCTTTTCTTTTCAGGAAAGTAACTGAAGAAGCCAGAAAATGGAGAACTGAGTGTCATGCACCTCCTCAGACCTGCAGAGAAACGGAGCCGTGGCCAAAACATTGGGTGTAAATGCGACAACAAAAATAAATATTTTACATCACTGTGCAGAACATACTTTACTAAGCCAAAGCTTGGTTTTCTGCTTTTCATTTTTTCTTCCCTCTAGGAAGAGACAATGCTTCCTTTTATTAAGTATCCCCTAAACCATTATTTTGATCTCCGTCCAGGTATATATGCATATATACATATGTATATATATACATACACACACACGTTCGACAGAAGGGCTGGCAGTGATGTGCGTGCAGAAGGTGGTGCGGTGGCCGGGCAGAGGAGACAGCAGACATGCCCTAGGTAAGACCCGAGGGCCCGGCAGGCTGCAGGCAGTTCTTTGCGAAAGCGAGCCCCGTTTTTCGGAACTAAAGTTGATTTATAAAATCGAGAGCGGGGAGGTTTCAATATCCTTCAAGTGTTAGCGCTTCGAGGAAGAAACCTGAAAGAGGACTGCACTCCACACTCCCTTACGGGCATTAGCACCTTTCAAAATATTACCAACATGCGTTTTACCAAAGATCTCATTTGTATTTAATACGGCATTCAGACAGGCGCTAATTGAGCAACTAAGCGCATGTGAGGTTGCGAGAATGAGTGCCGGGGCAGCCTCACACAGCAAGAGAGAACGGAGCAAGGAACACATAAGGCCCCAGCGCAGGGCATGTTGATGTGACACGTCTTGCTGCTTGTTCACTACATTCCCGGTCTTCTCAGCATTTCGAAGGGCCGTTTTTTTTTGTTGTTGTGTTGGGGTTTTTTTGTTTGGGTTCCCCCCACCCCCGCCCGTCCTTGAGCTGCTGGGTCGCAGCATTAGCCCGTAGCCACCCGACGGTCCGACTCAGTAAATCAGAGGGCGGCGGGGAGGCAGAGCCCCGACGCCGCGGTGCAGCCGGGGCGCACGCCCGGGGGCGCCGGCCGCCCCCGCCGGGAGAGGCTGGGGATGCCCGGCCCTGCCCCGCACTGCCCTCGGCGCGGCCCGCCGGCACGCCTCCCCCTGCCCGGGGGCCGGGATGCTGAAGGCCGAGGGAGAGGAGGCGGGCCGGCCCCGCTGCCCCCTGCATCTCCCGGGGCTAGCGGCCCCGGCCCCCCCCGGGAGCCCCGGCGGCTCCCCGCGGGCCGTGCCGCGCCCGGGAGGAGCCCCGCCGGGCTGGGGGCGGCTGGAAGGGGTTAAGCGCTGCCCCTCCTCCCCCTGGAGCCCCCTGAATGCCACTGCTTTCCTCTAGAGGTCTCATTAGGGAAACCCTAACTGCTATTTTCAACGTTTCCTCAATCAAGCGCCTTTAAATAGAGCTCCACAAACAAATTGGCGGCAAAAAGCGCAGATCTTGTCACGGACGAGGCCGATCCAATATTTCACCCTTGTTTGCTTTGTAATTACGGCCTGGCCGGTGGCTACCTGCCCGCTGCGGCGAGCTCCCCTTGCCGTCCCCCCCCGCACAGCCCCGCACAGCCCCGCACAGCCCCGCAGACAGACACCTTTCCCGGGGCCGGGGGGTGGGGAGCGGGACAGCCCGCAGGAGCCATTTAGCAAGTCATCTTGGGGCAAAAATCAAAAGAGCAAAATCAAAAGCAGAATTTGCCCTTCCAAATCCCGCCTGAGGTTTTTGCAACGCTGCCCTGGAGCCACCGGTGTTCCATCACAAGAAGTTTCCCCCAAGCCCCCCGTTTTTGCTTCCTAAGCCGGGGTCGGGGCTGAGGCAGGCGTCCCGCCTGTCCCCGCGCAGGGCTCTCGAAGCGGTTGGGTTTGCTTTGCCTTTGCGGACTCCACCCCCCCCCCCCCCCCCCCCCCAACCTCTCATGATTTGTTATATTTTCCACAGCTGCTTATTCTTGTTTGACTGTTGTACAAAGCCGCTTTAAATCTTCGGCAGGAAGAATAAAAGTTAAAACTGCTTGGACGGGTTCCTACAGACTTGCGGGCTGGTGCGGGTCCCTCTCGGTCCCCGCACAACGACCCCTCTGCACACAACAGGTCTCGATAAGCCCCGTTACTGCGGCTGGGGGCAGCAATCTGCTCGCTAGTATCAACAAAAATATGGGCTAATTCAATTATGTCTGAAAGCCGGGGCGTAACAGAGGGAAACTTTGGCGTTTATGAACTAAGCTGCTATATTTGCTTTGCTATAAACCGACGAGAATATTTTATGATGAAGGGGAACAGTACAGCACAAAAGGGAAATATGACAATAAATCTCTTTTTATGGATTCTCTCTAGCAGCAAAACACAAGGATTCAACGGTTTTACAACTCAGCTGTTTTTCAGGTACACCTAAAGATACCTACATGGAAAAGAATACTCCATATTCACCCTCCCAGCCCCTCGGATCGGGGAGACCCAACTCTGTCCCCCTCAGTTCAGTGACGAAATCCCTTGTGACTTCCACGGGAGCAGCTCTGGCATGAGAGTTCACATCTGACCTCTGCAGGGATATGCTTCGATTATTTATGGTGCCACTGGCACTACCCTTTCACAGTTTACTGATACACAAAACTTTAAGTCAGAAATAATGCTCCACCATCCATCTCATAATGAGCACATTAGGCTACTTTCTTTCTAGTTGCTCCAAAACTATTAACGTCTGAGATCGTTTATCCACCCGTGCAGCTAAATTACAGCTTTAATTTCACAGGGACATTTTTTTAAGAGAGATTCACATGCTAAAGTAAAGATAGGTACTTCAGGGGGAGGATTTCAAAGTCACAAAGTGTCTAACTATCCTTGAAATAAGTACAGATTCAGCATATAAATCCCTTTGAGGATTTAAATCCTTGATACTTTCGGAAACCAAAATACACAGCTCTCTGCACCTTTAAAAATCTGCCTCATGGAACATATATTTTTTTAGAGTCATGTTCTACTGTAAAACAGCGTTCATACATCCTCAAACTGTTTTATTTACTGCAAGCATATTTGCATCTAAGTTACTAAGCATGTTTTGTTATCTGTCTCCATGCCTTGTTTCGGTCCTTTCTTATTATCAAGTCCTGACATTGCTTACCCAGAGCACCCAAATCCGGGTTCAGGTCACCCAGAAGCAGAGAATAGCTGGTAGGTCCAGTGCTTTGCTGCTGGGCTGCAGTGATTTGGAAGTGCAGAGCTTGAAACAATTGCTTCACATATAATCTCACAGTGCAGTACAGTGCTTTTCCTATCTCAGCACAGACACATGCACGCAGCATGGCTCTTTAAGTGACTGGTCACTGGGAAGTCTAGCAGCTATGAAAGCAGAAAGCAGATGTAGCATATGCAGTTAAAATTATTCTTTCAAAAATAAGTCCTTTCAGTTAAAAGCTTTCTCATATATTGCTAAATGAAAGTCACACTGCATTTTCCCTGTCCTTTTTCTGAACACAACAGGCAAGTGAATCCAGGGCCCTGGTTTTGTTAAGAAAGGCTGTAGAATGATCAGTTCAGATATGTCGATCCTAATCTATGCATGGAACAACACCTACAAGATATATCCATGGGAAAAAGAAGGATCACAAAAACTCACAGACACAGACCTTATCAGTGTAAGTTGTGCTGCTTGAGTCAGCTGCTCATCAGAGTGGCACCAATTTGTATGAATTCAGGTTTTGCCTGTGCCTACTGTTACTGGAAACAATCTGTACATACTCGAGCTGGCTCATATGCCGTTACCAGTCTTGCATAGGAAGGCAGAGCACAGTGTCGGCTAATTTTACTGTTTCTCACTGAGCAAAGTAGCCTGGACTGAGCTCTATGCTATTGCACTACAGCACAGCAAGCACTGATTTACAGTCACTTCAGGACCTCTACACTAGGCTGCAGTCTGCAGTACAGACAGAGTAGTGGGAAAAGTGAGTACTGTGTATATACACCTTTGCTTACCTGAAGGCCAGGGGCTCTGCCCTGCATGCCCTGGAACCCATGATGGGCTTTCCCTGACTCCATTTGTGTACTATTCATAAAGATATGTCCTAGCTTGTAAAAACAGTACATGCCCATTTCGTATGATATGTGCATGCACACATCTGGGCTGCATGTGTGGAAAAGTAAAGGCACACACCGCAAACAAATTTACATGTGCAGTTTTCTGAGTATGGGTCTATGGGTCTATAATGCAGCATATGTACAGTGCAGAAAATGACATTCTTCTTCACAGGAGGAATATTTAAGTGTCTTTCAAGGAAAAAGAATGCAGCTTATTCTTGGTAGCACAGTTAGTAGCAACTTATTTCTCTTTGTGGCTCCTGAATTTTTCTGCAAACCCACCAAGATGGAGTGTTACTCCTAAACAGCAACATGCACACAGCAATCAGAATATTTCAGATATTCATTTCTATAGGCTAATGTTAGTAAAATTAAAAACATCTGCTTTAAGGAATGCAGATTTTCTGGATGTAAATGCTTCTCTACTCCCACAGTAAATTCAGCTACTTGGGAAACAAAATGTGATTCTAAACAGTCATCTCATTGTCTGACACAGTAGCAAATGGAACAATGCTGCCTTTAATGTTGTTGTTCAATGAACAATTGGAATTAGATAAAGCCTTTCAGCTGGAAACGCTTTTTTAATACCTATGTAGGTAATGGGATGCCTGTTGTGTGCTGCTCTCTGGCCATCAGGCCCTGCATAATGGGCAAGGGTTCACCCTCATCTCACCGAGACAGCTCCCGAAGAGATGAGTTTGTGTCTGTGATAGGCTTTTAACTGTTCATCTGTTATCAGCTCACCGACACAGTTTTGCAACTGGGGAGAGTGGTGAATGGAGTCCCAGCTGTCTGCATTTCAAATGCTACCATCTAATCCCGATTAGAGGCACTGTGGGCTGGAAACTTCTCCGCAAAGTCAGGGGAGAGAAATCTCCTCCCTTTTGTGCGCCCCTTAGAAATCATTGGGAAGAACTTTAATACTTGTGCTAGCTTCTCTTATATTGAAGCTAAGCTATCTGTGCCTGTTTAAGAATGAGTAATTGTGTATTGACTACCACATAACACACTGATTGCTGTGCTAATTACACAAGCGCAATCGATATCAGAAGCAGAGTTGCACTGAATATTGTGGTATGTCCATGGGAAATTTAGTTTTTGCCTGTCAAGCTGGCTCTAAATAGAAAAAAAAATATTGCAAATGGGAAGTATTGATCCTTCTGACATGGGAATAAAGAAAAATGGAAGATAATCCATGGGAGGACATTTCCCTAAACTACGTGGATGTGGTGCGTGAGTAAGAAAACATGATGTGACACAGGAGTGTGTACGGTTCTACGCAGAAGTAAACAATGGAAGTTAACGTTCTTTTCTTACCCTGAATCCTTCTAAATCTGCCACTGGGTAAATTTGGGGGTTTCAGAAATGATGTATAAATGGAAACTTAGATGAAACACGTCATGAATGTAAACTAAGTAAAAAAAAAAAAAAAAACCAACCTTGATGACTACCTATCTTTTAGAAAAGAGTATAATATGTTCAAATACTTTTCTGTATTGGGAAGAATCGGTCCTTGCTCCAGAGTGTAGGTAAAAAAACTTGGAGACAGGTTCTCTTGCAGCGGTCGGGCCATTTTAAATACTAATTGCCACTACACTTTCCCACAGTTGCTGTGAATAGGAAATCTGCTAGTTGAAGGGTGGAATCTATGAAGTTATAAAAAAGACAAAGCCGTGACTTTCAATTCTAATATTGTTTATATCCTATATTAGCTGCAAAATGCACATATGCACATGCACATACACATGCACATATACATATGAATTTGAAAAAAACAGGATTTAGTCATTTCCTTTCAGTATTTACATTTTAACCATGTTAACCAGTGTTCAAAAGAAACATTGGGATCTGGCAGGATTAGTAATATTTGAGAACTATCCAGCTCTTAAAAAATGTCTGATTCTGCTTCCTCGGGATTCTCATGGATCATGGTCTTTGTGGAGGCAGGTGTCTTCATTCCAGCTGGCCACGTGGAGTTTCACTAACATCCGCACAGAGTGCTTCAGATGTTGGTCACTGTAGAAGTGTAAACTATGTGTGCCTTCAAAACTGGGGATTAAAATAATGAGAAAAAGAAAATAAAATCCATTCATTACATCTGACTTGAAGGAAATGCTTATAGAAGAGAAACAGCTGATTATGAGACAAACCTGTATTTCTTACGGTCATGGCTATGAAACACTGACTGCTTTTCTTGTATGGAGTAAGTAGCATTGCCAGAGGACTGTAGGTTAGACACTTACTCCGAGGATAGGCAAACCACATTGTTTCCTTTATATATGAAGAACAGAACAATAGTTGCCAGGCAGAACTCCACTGTTGAAATCTAGAGATAGGTCTGAAGGGACACATGAACATAAAGATTCACTGCAGTCCAGGGGTGCTACCTAGGAGGATAGATACAATTTAAAAAAAAGTTAGAAAAGGCTTTTTTTTTCAGTGACTTAAAAATACTGCAATTAAAACTATTATTAAACTAGATTAAATGAAGCGGAAATTTGCTTTCAGGTTTTAGAGCCAAGAATGTTTTTTGTGCCTCTATCCATTTTTGTGCTCCATGTACCCTGTGCTGCTTACATAAGGATTATCTTGTTTATTTTACAGATATTATGCTTCATAGAAACTAATCAAGAGAATATTTCTTTTTTATGACAAAAAGTGGATGTTGAATTGCTCAAGTTGCTTTTATACAACATTCGTGGGTTTGTGATAGTGTGATATTTAATAAAGTGTTTATAAAGGCAGATATAATAGTTTATCAGATCTCAAGCAGTCATAATAACAAAACTGCCCTTAGCCTGAGTGCTATGTACTGTACTTCGTAATTTACCACACAGCACTTTCTAAATTACTTCATAAACTAAGAAAGTTGCCTACCAAAGAATCAATCTTACAAGAACTAAGAAATCTTTTTCTAAATATTTTTTCTGTTACTTAGTCTCCATACAAATCATTATTAATAGCTTGGACACAGACAGAAACTATACTCCCTTGTAGCACGCAACACATGCATGCTGTAAGATATTTTCATGCAGTCAAATCTATTTAAATTTCCAGTGGAAGAGACCTTCCAGCTTAAAATACTGCATGTCTAAAATGGTATCCTGCACAAAAAACAGGATAAAGTGAAAAAAAAGACCAAAAGGAAGCTGAAGACCTTACAGTGGGAATCTAATGGAGCAATTCAAGTGGGAGTTAATAGTTTATGAGACCATGAATAGAGAATAGAGCCTTTCATTTCTGTGTTGCCAGTCCAAAGTCCCTACCAACTTATCTCAAGTCTGTTTGGTGCACTCACTGTAATGGCATGTGTACAGGCTTCTTCAGCAGGAAACAAAGCCTGTGCCAATGAGTCCGGTCTTCCTCTCTGCTGAAGCACCTGCCCTGAGAAATCTGGCCAGCAAACAATAGGAGACCCAGGTATGCATCCCAAACTAATACTAGCCTTTACCCATCCTTCCCCATATTTCACAGTCTTGTTATTCCCTATGCACAATCTGTCTGCTATTGCATGAAGAAGAAAGAGAAGATAGACATTTAAAAGTGGAGAACTGTTGTTTGTAACTCAAGACCAATTTTTGGCCTACAAACAAGCAACTACCTTCTTGATAGTCTAGCATTTACTTAATCTTCATGCCAGAAGCAACTTCTGCAGTTATTCATGACATGCATCTGTAGATACAAAACATGTTTCAGATCATCCCTGTGGTCACTACAAAATCATCATCAAATTACACTTTAATCTTCTATATAGTAGCGGAAAAAAAATATCATTCGTGCATGCTACACTGCTCATCTTCACATTTTTAGGCAGCATAAATAAACCTGAAATTCACATCCCTCTGTAAGGAGGTATTTCTTCTAGCTGGGCAAAGATTCTCACTGTGTTTCTAACAAGCAGTCTGAATGCACAAAATTGCCATCATTCTTGTGAAAAGACTGTAGATTTTCATTCTTGATCAAGCTTTGATCTGAGAGTAGTACAGAGATCACATTCTGCTGGGGTGATCTCTCACAGGAAAGATGAGTAATTTGTATCATTACTGCTAGTTGTAGAGGAGATGTATGGCAGTCCAAGGTGATTATTTGATATCAGAAGAGAAGCAGCATAGAAAGAGAAAGGGTTTGTGGTTAAAAGTGATATAGGTAGATAAAAAAATTTCAATTACAATACATACTAAAACATGTTCTTAAAGGGTTTTGTGGGAGACTGTCAAATACATCTGATCTACTGAATGTTTTTTTTAAAAAAGGTTTGCAATCAAGAATCTATCAGGATTGGGTCAGCTATCTGAGTTCTTGCAACATTTCCATGGATTCATACCACATTGTTACTGGCAGGTGGACTGAAGTATAAGAATCAACAGTTTACATGACTTCCTTTGAGGGATGGACTCCAAAACACTAGGTGGATGAACAGGTGTTTTTCTTGTCCTCAACAGAAATATATGCAGTTGAAAAGCTGCATACTTGGAATATGTTCATAGATAATTTCTTGCAAGCAGATTTTTTCTCCAAAATTTTCTTTTCCCAAATTTATGTAATCTGGTCAGAACAACATTGATACTTCCCTGTTCCATAACTAGAGTGGATGCTGCAACAGAATTATTATTCTAGAATGAAGAAATTTCTAATGGAGAATACCTGTGATAATCAGAAGCCTTCTATTGTAGGTAGAAAATGGATAGAACTCCTGATAATTTCCAAGAATCAAAATTACTTTTGTCTTATCCTTCTTTGAGCAGTAAGAGTTGTTCACCAGCTGGTGAGAAGATGTAGGCAACACTTATATTTTTCCTGATGGGGTGTGTTAAGAAGAAAACTGCAGAGGGTTGGGTAGCAACTTTGGAGTTTTCTATGGGGATTTATCATGGTATGTAATTTCCTTTACTTTAAGAACTGAGGGGATGGAGAAGCAGAGCAGTTTGTGGGTGAGACAGCATCAGGTGGACAGATATCACAAGAGTGAAGAAGGTCACATTTGGAATTGGGGAGTGTGGTGATTTAGAATATAAAAAAATGTGAACTGAAGATGTCAAAGAGAGAAATTAAGGATTTTGCTGAAAACCAAATTTATAATGAAAGAGTTACTTTAAAAGAGTGTAAAAAATAGATTTATTGACTGGGAGTGTGATTGCAGACTTTGAAGATAGAGTCAGTGAAAGAAACTGAGTCAAGAAAAAAATTGGGAAATAAGAATAGAGACAAGAGCAAAGAAAGAAGAGCAAACTGAAGAAAGTAGAGGTAAAAGTACCGTAGGAAATGACAAAAAAATAATAAATATCTGGAACATGAGAGCAGGACATAGTGTAAAAACTGGAAGAAACAGGAAAAGTGACTGAAGAGCTGAGAGGCAAGGCTTGAACATCTCCTGCTGCAGGAGGTGTCCAGTATGAGTGTACAGAGCAAGCCTACTTGTGTCTGCATGCCATGGGGCACTGAGACCCTGTTCTATGTACTCCGCACGATTACTTGTGTTCTAGCTGAGTGGCAGATACTTTGCGTCATTTCCCATTCAAAGTCTGGCTGGCCCTTGCTGTAAGCTAAATAAGACCTATGGCTGCTCTAATAAGGTCACCTACGACCCTCTGTGGACACCAAAGACCATTCCCAACTTGAGAATCACATGTGATTTGGCTTCCGGTTTTTGATGATGCCCTGAAACTGGTATCAGTGATGAAATCACAAAGACACCACTGCTAATCCTTCTGTGATCCCACTTTACAATCCCAGTGGTGCAGCTCCTTGGATCAATCAGCATCATGGCTGCTGCTGCTGTCTCAGAGGGGTCCCAGAGTCATTAAAAAAAAGTGCTCATACAAGATGTGTTCCTCCTGAAAACCTTCAGTGAAAAATTTGCCATAAAAATTGGAATGACACTCACTGGAATCTTGCCAGTTCCTCGTAAACTAATATGGCTAATCAGAAAGCTTGATCTTAGGTATTTTGTTTTACCCTCATGTCACATTCGCACATGTCACATTGCATCCAGGATGGAACAACAGAATTAGTAGCTTGGGACATTTCAGTTCTGCTCCAGAGGTTCTCTGTCATTTTGAGCAAGGCAAAATACAGGTGCCTATATCTTCAAACCAGTATTTATCAGCCTGGAAATCATTCTTAGTTTATAATTATTCAGAACGCTGAACAAGTGCTATAGATATTGCTTTGAATGTAATGATTCCCATTCCCTCCACTGACTTTATAAAATCACATATATTTCAGAAAAATAACCCAGGCTAGGAAAGAAACAGGCTCCTTCACTACCTGAGGTGGATGGGTTGGGACAATACAGATGGAGGTAGAGGGTCACTTAACCCAGGGTGAGGAAAGAGATGCAGGAGCCAACATTCAAGAGAAGACTGTGAGCTTCAGGGACACCTTTGTAAACTTAGTCTTCGTAGACTTAAGGCTACCAAACAGCAGGATTTCCTGAACACATTCTCTTTTTCAGACCAGAAGCATTGTTTGGGCAGCTGTTGAGAAACTTCTACATTTGTTAGTATTTCAAGCTGTTTGGGAGCTGTGGCAGGTCAGATGCTCTGCCCAGGCTGCTCTACAAGCAGGTTGTATACAGCCTGGTGATAACCACAAGACTGCATGAACCCTCATAGTCAGGCCAACACTTTTAGAGAGCATCATATTTATTGTGCACATGTGACAAAGTCACCGCATGCCTGCACAGTAAGGCTTACACTTCTGGGGATTGTCTAACGGACCTACCGCCCATGTGCTGCCCAGTCACTGGGAACATGCACAGTAAAGGCTCTGTAAGTCAGATTTACTGTGAATATACAGAGCAATGAAATGCTGCATGTGCAGAGGGACGTGTTGCTTCCTGAAATGTGGGGTGGAGTGCACATACGCTGCACAGATTTCCCAGGCTGAAATATGGGAGCTCTATACTAGCCAAATGCTTAAGTCTTGAGGAGGAGCAATATTTAAGATGTATTCAGCATGAAGGCCACGGGGAATTTGCTGCTTGGCATGATGATTCTGCTGATCTCATTGCAAGGTGCCTCATACGTACTGAGAAAAAGATGCTCAGTGCCTGATTTATGCTGCCAGGTTGCATTATCAGACAGGCATTGCAACTCTAGGCGATGTAGAGCTTGTGTTGCTCTGTGGCATTACTCCATCTATGCCTTCCTTTCCCATCTGAATAGAAGTATATGAATTCACAATGACAAGGATGCCTAATAAAGATGTTATTAACATAAACGAAGATTCTGGGTCATTTAGATTTTATATTGGGTAGTTACTATGTAAACTGTTTTTATTCCAAGAACAGCAACAATCCCTGAAAAGCTGAAAACACCTTTACGGTGATCCTCAGTCCCTCGTAAGAAGGCATTTGGTTACAATTAAAGATGAGGTCTCAAACTACTTATTCATACCTCCCTGAGCTTCAGACAAAAAGAGATCCTGATGTGAGCCACCTCAGGGTATTGGCTTTGCAAAAGCAAACTAAATTCATGAAATTTTTTAAACCCAAACCATCCTGACTTTTGATCACTTTTGGTTTCAATGCAAGTCACTATTTTTATTTTACACTTTTTGTCCCCACACAAGAAAAATGTGAGCAGACAAGAAGTTAGGTTGATTTTGTGAGGTTGAGCTGGGGTCAGTGAAAAATTGATAGCAACTTTTGAGATGAAAAAAAAATCATCAAAGCTAAAGGAAGCTTCTCAAAGTGGGATTTAATAGCAGCTATCATATTGCCTTCAATGACTTGACCATTTCTTCTGCAGCTGTTTTATTTTAAAAGATTTCACCCCCATCCCACATGTATAAGCCTATACACTGACCTAAGTACACACATCCAAGTACTTTGGTCACTCATGATAACTATAAACCCTTCAGTGAACTACCAGAAAGGTAGTTCAAATGGAAATGGTGAAATTCAATATAGCGTTTAACTA
This sequence comes from Athene noctua, assembly GCF_965140245.1. Lineage (NCBI taxonomy): Eukaryota > Metazoa > Chordata > Aves > Strigiformes > Strigidae > Athene > Athene noctua. The sequence continues at coordinate 74,739,704 of NC_134040.1, forward strand.
AGTCACTGTCTAAGGTTAAGCCCAAGGAACAATCAGTAACACTGGGAGGAAAAGCAAATATATTAATTGGTACGTGGATACCAGATATATGTGGCTTTCCTGAAAGTTGTCAAATAACCACAGTGGTATTTCAATGTGAGTGAAGCAAATGAGTCTATTTAAATATATACTTTAATTCATTTCTACATATAAGAGTGGGTGTGTGTATGTAAAAATCCCTAGGTACAGATTTGGGCACAAAACAAAAATTAAAAGGAGAGGATATTTTAAGCTGGTAGTCTTGTTGCCTTTCTGCATGTCTAATCATGGATAGAGTGAAGTTCTCAGAAGATCCTAAGTGTGGCAGGCACCCAAGTCCTGTTGACTCTTAGGGTAGACTAAATTTCTGATTTACTGTGGGCTCCTTGAAAACTCTGCTTTTGTGTGTTATGCAAGCCGTAACTGAGGGCCTTATCTATATCTCATATGAAGATACCATCTTTTATCACAATAAACATAGCTTAACTAAAGCACAGCAAAATAGTCAAGATGATGATAGAATGATGGAAATTGTGTGTGTGCATGCATGTGTGCAAGTGGACACTAATGGGTCCATATATGTGTTTATTATAGTATATTTCCATTGCTGTATATATTTATTTAAAGTGATCTTCCCCAAAAGGTGGTCAAGCAGTATTCCTTAATCTCCGTGGAGGTTGGGCAAAATTTAAAGTCCACATTTGATTAACTAAAGAAATATTTCTATTTAATCACTTCTCCCTCACTGATATGAAAAACATACCAACAATATTGATGTAGTCTTGCACACGGAAATAGTACGACACAATGTCAATCATAAAGCTGAGGCTAAAAGAACTGAGAAATAACCACTTTACTACAGACTGACAGATCCAAATAATTTTACCTCCTCTGAGATTTTTTTGTCATCTGGTACCTCCTTTTACAGCCAAACATTTATCATTAACAATAATAAAAAATGAATTGCTAACTGGTCTTCTCTCATCCCTTGCTTATTCTTCATTTCAAAATCAAACAACACTCCTACAAAGCCAGCCTATATTTTATAGTTTCAAAATGGGAACTTCACTGTCCTGCCATGGTGTGAAAAGTAAACAAATTGTAGTGATGGGTCATAGTAAGCCAACAGACTGACAGATATTTTTCAGAGCTTTATAGTCTCTTCCTGCACATATAAGTAAGCTGCTGTCATGAGATGGAAAATCTGTGAGACAGCTGACCTGTCTCAGCTTTCCATGTAAGTGAATGGTCCGTAACTTTAATTTCAAAATTTTCTGAAGAAATTTGAAATTTCTTCACAATCACTCTAAATCTGAGATACTACTGATTGCTACTAACTGCAGTCATCTGGAATCACTGAATAATCAAGACTGAAGAAAATTCTGGAGGTCTCCAGCACAAACTCTCTCAAAGCAGAGTGAACTAGGGGGCCAGAAGAGGATGCTCAGGACTTTGTCCAGTTGGGTCCTGAAAACTCTCAAGAGCAGAGACTGCACGGCCTCTTTGCACCATGTGTTCCAGTGCTTCACAGTCTTCATATGATCTTTTTTCCACAATATCCAGAAAATTCCATGTTTCAGTTTAAGAAATAGTCTTGGTGGCCTTCTGCTGGACTCTGATGTTTATCCGCTGTGCTTCCTGTCTGTGTGCTGCTTTCTCCCACTCACTTCTAAACGATTACCAGTAATCTTTACTAGTCATGATGGGTTTGAGGGGTGGGGCTTTTAGTAGCAGGGGAGGGGGCTATAGAGGTGGTGATACAGAGAAATGATTACTTGTTTTGAGACTTATTTACTTATAGCAAACTGGTTAGCAACTTATTTACTTACTTATAGCAAGTTATAATATTACTTATAGTATTTTTGAATATTGCTAAGAATCCTGCTTGCCCAGACTGTTCTGTGGAATTTTACCAAGGACTACTGTGTTCGTCAAAACAAAGCAGTTTGCTGTGAAAATCTACCAAGAACTGCAGTGTTCAGCATAATATCATGATTTTGTCCTTGGGAAACAGATGTGCTCTAACTAGTTGGGTCTTGGTAATGAGTAAAGATAGCCATATACAGACAGTAGGAGTTCCATTGGTTCTCTTAGATAAGATAGAATGAATAAACCAGCTGAAAAACACTCTTGTTATTCAAGAAATTGGCCAAGAGAATCTGTGCATGCTCTGGGGAAAAGTACAAGGTGAGAAAGACTACGAGCCTTCTTCCGAAAGACCCTCGAAGATGCCTACCAGGAGGCAATGCGCAGGTGCAAAGAGAACATAAACTGCTGACATCAGCCTCTAGTACTAACCCAGCCTTACTCATGTGTATGTATGTTTGTGTTATGTAATCCAATGAATATGTATATTCACACTGTAGCAATAGTTTTTGGTAAAATGTGCTGTTGGTGTGCAAGCTTTGTGGAGAAATCCCCTTGCACCCCAGTGCTGGAGTAAACGTACCTGCTTTATAACTCTATTCGAGTTGTAGAGTCTTTTTTCTGCTAATCAGTGGCCCCTGTGAGAAGCTTCTCAAAAGCTCCCCTGGCTCCAAGTTGGACACACCTCTGGCCGAGGCTGAGCCTGCGATAACGTATTTAAGAAGGGAAGCCTGAGAGAAGGAGGGACTTTGAGAGGGAGTGACGAGAAGGACATCTATGCGAACACTGAGGTCAGTGAAAAGGAGGAAGGCAGGACGTGGGCTGGAGCAGGAACACCTCTGTATCCTATGGTGAGATGACAGGGCCACCCCCCTGCCTCACATGGATGTCACTGGAGGAGCAGAGATCCACCTGCGGCCTTTGGAGGACCCCATGCTAAAGCAGGCGGCTGCGCTAGGCGGGGACTCTGTGGAAGAAGCAGCCCCTTGGGTTGTAGTTCTGTGCTGGGAGGACTGCAACACATGGAGCTGACCTATGCCACAGCATCTCGAGAAGCATGCATCCTGTGGGGAGGACTCATGGCAGAGAAGGTTTGTGGAGGACTATCTCTTCTGAGAGGGGAAACATGTGGAGCAGGGGGAAGAATATAGAGGATTGCTTCCCCCCCACCTTGGAGGAAGAAGTGGCAGACTGCACTCCCCATCCCCTGCCCCTGTGCTGCTGGTGGAGGAGGTAGAGATATCAGGAACCAAAGCTGGGCTGGGGAAGAAGGGAGGGGTGGGGGGAGGTGTTTTAAGATATGGCAACGCTTCTCATTGTTCCATTCTGTCTGTTAAGCATTGGTTTTGTTAGTGGTTGAATTAAAGTAAACAAATTCTTGGGTTTCTTCCCCTAAGGAGTCTGTCTTTCACCTGTGACATTTAAATGGGTGAGGGACTCATCCTTATCGCGATTCCTGAGCCGTTTTGTTTCATTTTTCTGCTTTCCAGTGCTGGGAGGGAGGGGGTCAGTGGATGGCTGTGTGGTGTGCAGTTGCCCTGGGGACCTAAACCACTAGTTGAATTCGAATACATTGTTGAAACACTGCATAGTTGAATACATAGTTGAAACACTAGTTGAACTTGAATACACTGATCAGGCTAAACTAGTCTGAGAGATTTTTTTACTGTATCTTTCACCTGCTTTGTGCTTCTGCCAGTTACCCAGCTGCTGGTCTAACCAGTTTACTCTCACTGAGAACCTGTAGTGTAACAACTTAGAGGGTACCAGGACCACCATTATCATTCAGTTTGTCAAATGAAGATCGGGACTGAGGCAAAGAAAGATGTTAATTTCCATCATACCAGCTGCTTCAATCCTTACAACATAAGAAAATAAGTAACTCACAAAGTGTTGGGAGTGTTTTGTATATATTCACATTTTATCCTGCCTTACTGCTAGTAGAAAGGTAATTTATTGCAGCAGAACATTTCCTTCACTGTGAAAGGAAGCAGTGAATAATTCTCAGCTCAACTTGCTGGTAGTTATTTTGTGGAGGATCAGATATTATAGAAGAGACCACTGAGTCTTCACTAGTGTCAATAGAGAGGATGCCTAGGTCTAGTTAGTGTAGGCATATCTCACAATCTATAAGCATATCTTAATTTTACACAGTAGATTCCCCAAACTAAACTGTCACTTGAGATGTTCTGTATCTGAATTGGTATATTTGACCCCATTAAAACAAAGAAGTACTGGAAGATAGGATCTTTGACTATTTTTGATCCCTTGCAACGGAAGAATGACTAATGATGCTAGGGAAACTATGAGCTTAATTGTGTTTAATTGGAACTAACTAAATCAGTTCATTCACAGAAGCTATTCTGAAAAAGCTCAGAACAAAAGGTTGTAATTGATAAAATCATAAACTTTTGTGTGTGCCATGGAGTGCTTTTAAAATATGTGGAAGAGCTTACTCAATATAAATTTTCAGTGTAAGACTTTGAACCTGTGGAAACCACACTGACCAAAATCTTCTAACCTATAATTTAGCACCTAAACTTCAATTCATCTGTCTTTTTGAAATCTTAGGCATTCATGAAGTATATTAATGTCAGAAAACCTTAGGCAGTAAAGCCATCAACACTTCCCCTCTCTGTGAAAGCCTGTCTCTTTAGAAGTCTGTAGTAATAAGTCTACTGGTGCTTCATCTTCACTCAGTAGTTTACTCATAACCTCTCTAACTTAGTTTCTATAAAGTAAAGCATTCAAGTCTGACTAATACTTCATTATTTTAAAATTACCTTGCTGTATATTAGTTCTTCTGCTCAGATCTTTGTTACTGTCTGTAAAGAGATTTACAAGTCAAAATGTTTTTAGAAGTAGTGCATATAAATACTGGAGGAACCTAATTTGTCACGAGAAATCTGACAAATAAAATCTAAGATTTGAATGCACAAGAGATGCAGAATTATTTATCAGCTGGGACCTTATGAAGTAATGATATTTTCTTTGATATCTGTTTTTGAAATAATAAAACATAAAATATGTCTCACATTAGTTTATAGGCCTTTTTTACAATCACACTGATAGCCACTAGTACTATCCTTTAAGTGCTTTCAGCTATTTGCAGTGCTTTTATGAAGTTTTAAAAATAGTATCTTGTGGTTGTTCACAACTGAATAGCAAACTGAATGTGCGATAGTTATCTGTGTTACTAAAGATAAAACTGTGAAGTTATTAGGCTGCGTTTATCTAAACAGCCCAAGGAGGATGTCATAGATTTAAAGTTACAGTCCAAGATCAAAGAACACAATAAATGAAGCCGGAAACAACAATTTAAAAAGGAAAATTTCTGTGAAGTAAAAACCCATTTGTTAATATAAAGGCTGGTTTTAAGGTGGGAAGAGACCTCATTTGTAATTTCAGGACTATTTTATTTTATTTTTCTGTAATGGAGGTTCTGAATTAGACTTGTATTTGTGTAGAAGTAAAATTCTGTTTTGTTTGTCCAGAGCAAAAGAATAGAGTATCGTTGCTTTTCACCTCAGTTTCTTAGGCTTTGTGAACGCTCCAGCAGCCACTGATAACAAGAAGGTAATGTGCACCAAGCCTTTTGAATTGAGTCTGTTGGAAATTCAAGGCTGGTTTCCCTTGGTTTTGCTAAAAGCTGTGGAGCTGCCCTGCTTTTCTGCTGTTCTGGCTACTGGTTCCTCGGGAAGGGAGCATGCAAGCAAAATAGAGGGCAGTCTGAAAGCTTGATAGTGCCAGAATCACCAGCTTCTTTCTGCTGGAAAAACAACAGCATCCAGGAAGGAGGAAAAGGAATCCAGATCTATGGGATTAGTATGGGATTAGTCTGTTCCTGGGCAAGGTGACCTACCACCCCTTCACTGAAAGGGAAATGAGTACTTCTTAGACTGTAGAGAGGAAGGCTTTCCTTCAAAATACTTTAAGATCTTGGAGAACCTCAATTGCCTTTTTCAGGTGGCCTTTTCTCCTTCAGCTTTTAGAAATGTGATGAATTTGCGTCTATACAGATTTCACATTTTTGCCATATATAGTAAACATATATACACAAAGTATACATGAATACGCAAAGAATACACAAAGTCATACATGAATTCAAATATTTATTTTTAGACTAGTTATGAGCTTAACTGCTCTCCTCTCCTTCACCTCTTGTTCACGTAGTGATGAAGATCCAATGCCAGCATACCAACAACAAGAAACATTGGTTATTTTCTTTTCCTGAGCTTTAATCACTGTCTGAATTACCCTGGTTTGTTGTAGATGCTGCTGAGGTCCTTAATGTCTTCTGGAATCTCTTCTGTGTCTGGTTTCCAGCATTAATCTTAGTTTAGTATTTGCTAATCTGTTGCTGAATCTGTTGCCACTTTTTTTGTCTTTCACTGTGCTGTCATCAGGTCTGGGTCAGTTTCTTTTCTTCTTCCCTCACAAAAGATATTTCTCCACTTCTCCACAGTTGAAGCAGTTTTGGGACATTAATTGCTTTTCTTCATATATCTGTGAAATGCAATATAAATTTGGTACTGGCTGTAATAAATGTACGACAAGCAGTTCTACTGGCAAGAGATGGGATGATTTTTCCTGGAACTGCTGTTCTTATATTACAGGTCAAAAGTACTGAGGTTCTTCAGTGTCTTTGAACCTGCCATTCTGATGGATATCACTACCAGTTGGGAAATCTTTATCTGTGTCAGCAATTGTTTAACATTTCACTGATTGAGTCTTACGGTGTTTTAATATTAGAAGACAGTAAAATGTTTTCAGAAATAAATAGGCAATTCTGTTGAAATCTAGACTGTTCATCAGTCCAGCTGGATGAAGGCATGGGAGCTCAGTAGGAAATGACACAGACAGAATTGCTGTACATAGTACAGTGTCCTTCAATGTTTGACCACATGATCCATCTTGATGACCAAGAATCAATTTAAACATGCAATACCTGGAAGGAGCCTTCGAGTTTGGAAAGGAACCCTGGTATATGCTTCAGGATCCACTGAGAGATTCATTAAGAACAGGAGTGTATATATATATATATGTTTAAATCAAGGACATACATAGAGTAATGGGCACAAGAAAAGAAATAAAAAAAATATGTTTAACTTAAATGTGGATACAGGATATGATTCTGTGTCTAAAAGAAAGATTCTGAAGTTTCCAGTTTGTCAGAGATGGCTTTTTGCAGCAGTAATCTTTCACTTCTTATTGTGACTGACTGAAATTTCACCTGCTTAGGAGTTAGCTGTGGAATTGTTACCACTGTAACTTACTGCTCTGTAATTGGTTGAATCTGTCAGTTCATTTCAGTATTAATCTAAATATTGCTGGGCTTTATTTTTTTTTGCAGTTATCAGAAGAACTATATAAAATCAGATACAATAGAAGTCTCATTCTGCTCATATTTCTTTTATTCTTTTGTAGAATGACCTTCTTTCTTAATGTAGATATTATTTGCCGTTCATTTCCCCCAGAAGTTTAATACATAGCCTAAATTTTTATTACAAGTACAAAACCTTGCTTTGAAATAAAAGTATGCAACTCCTCATCCCCAAAGTGTATCCCCTCCTTTGACTTCAACAGCCCATTTCATCTGTTTTTCTTCAAAGTTATTTTGCTTTACATATTCTGTAGGCAACCTTTAATTTGTATTATTTAAAAGCTGTTTATAATAGCTCCAATTGCCTTAGCACACGAGTATATTATGCCACTTCAAGCAGAAAATGTTTTTGCCTTCCTCCAGACTACAGAAGTTAATAATGCATCCCCATTTTCTATTTTAAAATAATGGCTTCATAAGGGTCGATTAAAGGCCTGATAAAACAGATGGTCTTGGATGAGGTCCTAAATTTGTCAAATCTGAGCTCTGGTTGACTGTAAGGACTACAATGTACAGTCACAAGGAATCCACTGAGGGGGCTTAGCAGGAGGAACACAGGTCTTGGATATTTAATGTCAATATGAATAAAAGTACTTGTATATGGCAAATTTTTTAAACTACATTCACTTCATACATGATTACAAAGGAAGAATAAAGGACATAAGGCAGGATTGATGTTAGTTGGTAAGGGCTACAAGAGGAATAGGGAGTATACTTAGGAGAGCAAGTAAACAGAAACTACACTCAGGTTATGCTCTCAATGAAGAATCTTCATACACGTAAACAAGAATAATTGCTGAATGAAGCAACCAAAACAAAAGCAATTACAGATTAAGAGGAAGGAACTATATGTGCAACATGGGGGAGAATAATTTAGGAGCAAAAGAAATTAGTAAAATGAGAATTTTTTTTTTTTTTCCAGATAGGGAGCAATCTCCTCTAGGTCTAGTTCAATGAAATAGAGCAATACAAAACATTTTACAAAAACTGTTCAAATCTCTCACTACAGATTACATACTCAGGCTTCTCGTGAAAGCTCTACTGTTCCATTGCATGAAAATTCTGTGGTATAGGTAACAATGGCTGGATTTATTTGTCATCCAATTCTTACTATTAGAGACTTGAAATACAGTCCACCTAAACAAACCATTGTATTTATAGTGTTTAGTGTTATGTATAGTGTTTATACAATTAACTGTTACTTAATATGATATATCAGGTTTATTTGTTTTATACCAAACATGACAGAACCACATTTACCAGGAAATAGAAACAAACTTTGTTGAAATAGATTTTGTAAGTAAAACAAGATCATTTCAATGCACATATTATTGCAGGACTAAGCCAGCTGCAAGTGTTGGGGGAAAATTAGTGGAGTGGTTTTGGAGAAAATTAGTGGAGTGGTTTAGGAGAAAATATTTTCCTCTAGCACCATCCTAAGGAAAATAAGTAACACCCTCCACCGGCCTTATTAGGGAGCCATCCCGATTTTAAGGAAAATGCATAGGGACCCAATTTTCCTAAAGACATTTGGTGCAAGATATCTTTAAGACATCTGATATTACACCTCTTGCATAGGAAGGAAAGAGCTGAAGTGAACTACTTGTAAGCAAAGACAAGATTCAAGTGATTCTTCTAAGAATCACTCTATGATCTATCTACTGTTATGTCTATACAGTTTAGGAAGTTTTGTTATATTAAATGACTAACCAGTAAATTTCTTACTGCTTTGATAATGAAGAAATAATTTGCCTCTTCCTTTCAAAAAGTGCTGTCTTTTTTTCCCCTCCACAATAAAACTTGAAGAGGTAGTTAAAGCATCAACACCTATTAGAGAAAATGGAAAGAATACATCACTGGAAATCTTGGAAACTTTTCAGCACTGTGTTTGTTTCAAAATAAATGAAGGCCTCTGAACTAATCCTCAGATGAAAAGAGGTTCATATACGTCCTTAATTAGATCATGCTATTGGAACACAATATTGTGATAAAGAAGATTTAATAAAGCATTTTGTCCTTTTATTACTTTTGTTTCATGCAACATATCTCCTTATCCAAGCAAGATGTTTGACTTCAAAGGAAGTGCTATCTACCCTCCCTTTGCTCAATAAATAACTCCCAGAGGAGTAAAACCAATATATGTTTGTAGCTTTGCTGATGTTGCTGAGTGGTGAGAAGATCAATCATTGCTGTTCTTTTCTGTAGCTGTAGGTACAAGATGAATCTCTTCCTTAAAGAAATTTCTGTATAATTTGGTGCATGTCATTAACCCCTCAACTTCGGGAGAGAGCATCTTAATAATAAAATGAAATCAAGTGACTTCCCTTGCTGGAGAACATTCATCTGATAGGGGCTGACCCTGTGCAGAGGACCTTGTCAAAATTCATACTAATAAAGGGACTGAAAGGTAGCTGAAGAAGTGCGTTGGATGGGTGGCAGCTTAATCAGAACATGACCACTAACTTATTTTTCTTCAGTATGAATATGCTGCCTAGGCTGTTGATATGACAAAATGTCCCTTCTCTATTTTCAAATAAACAAAGTCAAAGTGTTTTCAGAAATAAAGATTAGATTCTAAGGTTATCGATATTAAAGTTCATTAGTCATTATCTCAGCTTACACTGTAAAGACCAAAAGAAGCCAGAGAAAACAAAAGGCTGGATGGTGTCTGAAGAGGCATATATTAATATTTCACCTTTTGTTAAAAGGTGTGATCATCGGTCAAGAACAACATACCTGGCAGAAGTTTGTATTTTCACAGATTTCCAGAGAAGATTCCTTTCTTCTCCAGGTAATTTTCTTCAGTATTTCTTTCTTACTGATAAAAGTTGCTCCTGAACCTTTGCTGAGTCTTCTGCCACTTCTACTGAAGCTCGTTACGTCTTCTGGTTACCATCAACATGGAAAGTGGTTTATTCTTTTCTTCTTTATAGCTGACTTCTGCATATTTGATTAATGTGTTCCTCTTTAACAATCTTTTTTCTACACCCTAATGTGTTTTGCTGGCTCTTTAATCCAGTTTGAAATTGTGTAGCTAAGACTGGATGCAGCAGGGCAACTAGACCTCTCCTGCATTGAGTAGAATTGAAGGTTTACCACGCTTATCTCTGTGTCTGTTAAAATCTCCTAGGAAAACCCCTGTTTGGGTTTTTTTAAATGTTAATTCGACATTGATGGTTTATGTTCAGCCTGTGTTCCACAATAACCAGTAAATCCTGCCCTAAAAAATTACCCCAAGCTGCAATCTCTCCACCTTATTATGCAGTTGATTACTCCAGAAAGTGTAATAACTTTCTATTTTTCCTGTAACCACTTGTCCATTTTATCAAGATAATTTTGAATTCCAGTCTTGCCCTCTCATCTACATGGAGTTCTTGCTAGCTTGATGTCATCTTCTATGTATAAAATTTCTGTGTGAAATTAATGTATATTCCATAGTTTATAATTTGGATCATTCATGAAGGCATCGACAAGAATCAGTCCCTGGATGGATGTCTTCAGAACTCCACTTGATCCATCTTTCTGTTTGTAAAACAAACCATTGATAACTATTCTGTGGATACCGTTATTCAACCACTGGCAATCTGAATGTCAAGAACACATGAAAATGAACATACAGTTACCATGTGACTAATGAAATCTTCCAGATAAAGTGGTTTGAAAACATATTCCCTAAAAAGCTCAAACTGAAGATTTTTTTATGCTCAGATTTTGTTCGATACCTGCAGTGGTGTGGAACTTGTAAATGTACAGATTTAAAGATCTGGCTAATTATTTGTACATAACATCATCTGTGGAATGGAAAAAAAAAATGTAAAAGGAATAAAATCTTGGTTTCCACTGAGGATTTTTCAGTCTAAATAGGTACAAGATTGCATCTGAGAGAGAAGCATGATGTCAGACAAACAAGAGTGAAGGAAGGTTATGAGCTAGTTGTTTTGAGATTGTGCTTTTATATTCTTTCTCTTAAAGTTTACTTTAAATGATGTAGAATTTGGCAGGGTTCAGAGGGAGTGTGTGCTTTGGCAGCAGATTTCAAGGAGGAAACAGGATGGAAGAATGAAATTACCGTTTACGATTTAACTAGAATTGAAGAAGGGGTAAATTCTACTTTCAATTGCATTACAAAATTTCAGACCTTGTATGTATGTGCAACAAGCTTTTATTATATATAGCGTGTCACTTCATTATGTTTAAATTAAAACTCCCATTGAATTCTAATTTACCTGTAATCCTCAGAATCTATTGCAGTAAGGTAAACCTTTTTAAAGGCATCCTTGTGTGTTATTTTTCCTCGTTTATTCAGCTTGGTTTAATATTGTTTGCTTTTCACTTTATATTTTAACAAGCTTGCTCTTCAGTTTTAATTTGTGATCAGCCCCAAATGGAAGTTTATTTTATTTTAGTGTTTCTTTCACAACTAATTTGAACTTACATCTGGCTTTAAAGAAATATTTACATAGAAATAACATGAAATTGCATGGTGTAAATGTAGTGTCATTCAACTATGTAAATAGCAGCAAAGATGTTTAATTGAATATAAAACACTGGTAAAATGTAAACATTGCTTGTTTTTGTTCCAGTTGTTTTATCCTTGAACTGTGATGATACAAATGAAGAGAACTAATTGATAATGGAAGTTACAGTTTGAAGTGTGTTCTCACAACTTTATATGTAGAACTCTTTTCTGCAAATGCTTGTTCCCCTGGTGCCGCTCACTGTGCCTCTAAAATGCTTCCACTGTCTTCAAGATATGCAGTCATTGATTTATAACTAGAGTCACTGCAGTGGAAAGTCATGCACCACTGTACATAAAAACAAAGAAGTAGTGCCCCTCTACTCATACCTTTCAAGGCTGTGTGCTGAAATAAATTCTGCAAGATGCAAATGGATCTGGAATCACTTTTTAAATAACCTCTTATTTTCACTTACCAAATTCAAGGAAGGATAAAACCCCAGGATTATGGCTGAATGGGAAGTTGGCCAAAGGAAAGCAAGAATGTCTGGGCTTCTGGCAGGGGAAGAAGACTGTGTCCCCTTCTGCTGGGGTCACTTCAGGCACCAGAGCTTACAGTTGTGAAGGCATAGGAGCCAGTACTGTGAGAGATGATTACCTAAACACTGTGATCCAGGGGGCTATTGCTGCTTTTGATTGAAGGTTTCACCCATTAGTTTTAGCTTGCTGAAAAGCATACCCACCTCTTTGACCTGGGAGAACCCTTTCTTGCGCAGGATTGGCAGCCTGACTTCTTGTTCTGTCTGTCTGCGCTTGTGATTCATGGCATGATTTTCACAGCTTCAAAGGAAAGTTTAGAGACATCTGAAGGCAGTGAAGCAAGGAGCTGTCAAGTCAGGCAGCTCCATCATGAGAGAGGAAGAAAAAAAATGGGGGAAGAAGAAGACCGAGGGCAAAGTGTGTTAGTCCATTCTTGTTTCCCTTACCCCTCCTATTCTCAGGTGGGTGCTGTCACCACCTTTCCCAGCCAGCTCTACCAATGACCCTGGCAGACATGTCAAGGCACTCTGTCAGCTTTTGATATGAATTAAACGTGAGTGTCAGAGCACAGACTGAAGCTACAGCTGGAAAGCTCACAGGGCAAGACAGGGCGCCCATCACCACCAGGGCTTAGGGGTCTCCAGCCAAACTAGCTCCTGGTGAGGCTGGTTATCCCAAGGGCGGGACTCAGGCAGAGCCTGTTGTAGTTTAGAAGGCATTTGCATCCATTCCTAATTGCCTTCCAATTTGTGCCTAAACCCACTCACATTCTTACCTTGCAATCAATTTCTTTTTGGTAATAAACAGCACTTGATGATAAAAAAAAAAGTCTCAGAAATATTACTTCACTTCTAAACCTTTCTTTTTCCTTGAATTCACTGTCCTGTAATATTCAGCTTCACACTGTTCTGTCATATTCATATTGTCATCTTCATTACACATCTGGTTACCAATTTATTAGACTTTCAGCTGCCACCATTCACAGTAAAATGATACGCCTCAGTGTGGTAGGCACAGAGTAACTGCAGAAGGGAAGATACCGTAATTTGTACTGTCCTTCATCCAGTTGATTTAAAGCAGGGAAAAGGACACTGGGTAGGGCAGTGTAGCACCATATTTATTAACAAAGTTTAACTATTATTGCAACTTTTTTTCCCCCACAATTATTGGCTTTGATTTTTGCATGAATGAATATTGACCCAGTTAAGTTTGGATGGAAGCTGTGGCTATAGGGAGACACAGATCGCATTACACAGTGTCCACACTGAGCTACCGTTTTCCAGTGGATGTTCTAACAAGGAAGATTTGCTTAAAGACAGTTTTTTAGTGAGAATTATTAAATGTTCACAACATTTTGGATCTGAATGTCAAAATTACATCAGGATAAACTAATTCTGAAAACTTTAATCACCTTATCAGGACACATTTTTACTACTTAATAAATAAAACATAGTAATGCTACTAAGTGAAGCATTATTGCAGTATAAAATATGAAATATTCATGTCTGAGCATCACAAGAACAGTGTAAGTCAAGACTTAAGAGTTGTGTGGGAATGAGGAGACAGAGCAAAGACAAATAAGTGTCTTTAGCAAATAGAAATTAGAAAACAAAAAGATGTCATTCTTATCAAAATATGTATCTTGGTCATGAAAATACAATTGGTGCCTAACCACACTAGCTTCCAGTTTTGTCTTTTAAATGGTACCTGTGGAAAACCTGCCAAGTAGTGGGTAATGAAAACAAGTTTTGAATTTTAAGAAAATATTAATCAAGTAATTTTGAACAATGAATATTGTTTAGCTCAATCTCATCTTATTTTGTGGTTAAATTATAAAGAGAAGATTAAATGGAACTGTGTCAAATTGTTTTACCTATTACTTACTCACATCTAATTAACATTTACCAGCTATGATATTCTTTCAAGGTAAAAGTTATACAAACACTTAAAAAATTGTTAAAGCTCTAAAAATGCTTACAGATGCTTTGATTCAGAACCACTATACCAGGTCATTTCTAACCCTACTTTTCCACAAAGTGTTTCTTATTTTTTTTTTTCTTTCTAACATTTTATACAGCTAGAAACAGAGAAAAAAATGTGTTCAGAGAAATGAAAATGATGTACATATCATTAAGATTATTGACTTTAGCACAGAGACATAAGCTTATTCAAAATTAAGACTGCAGCCTGATGTTTAATCAATGTAATTGTGCCTTACTAGAACAGAAACTATAAACAGAAGTGATTTCCCAAGCTGTGTTAGTCTTGCAGGGAATAGAATTCAAACAGGGTGAATTAAGGACAAAGTTGCATATTTCACTCCACTTCTTTCAGCTTTTCTAGTGTTTGTCAATCTTTGCATTATTTGAATAGTAATTAAATTTATAGATGATTTTAAACCATGTGTTTAAAAACCAGTATGTCTGGGGTGATGTTATTAGCTTGGGTAAATGCAGATAATTCTGCATGTCAAAGACAATTAACACGTATCCTGTGGTCTTGATTACCAGGTTCAAGGAAATTCTGCCCAGAAGAAATTCTTACTAAAGCCTCATGCAAAGTTAAAGGCCCCTGCCCTACAATTAAAAGGGGAAGGTAATGGACCTCCCACTTTTTTTTTTGGTGATTGACTATAAACCTTGGCTCCAGGGACTGTTCTCAGAGGAGAGGGTTAAAGCACTCAAGAATAAAAAGGGGTTGTTTTAGTTGTGAATGTGTCTACATTCCTCAGTTGCTTTTCTAAAAAAAAAAAAAAAATTCTTAAAAAATCTTAAAAATAAAAGTAGGTAATGCCACACTAAGTCTCACATAGGAAGAACAAGCAAGAGAGGCACCAAATGTAGGTCAGGCATGTTTGTACTTAGACTATGTGAAAAGTCTTTTCTTTCTGTGTGTTCCACATATAGACAAGTCACTTTATATACCTGTTCCAGAATAAGCAGTCCATTTCTCACAAGCCCTTGAAAAAATTAAATCATTAACTGACATCAAAAGAAAACATTTTCAAATACCTCTTCTGTGGCTAATATTTTTTTTAGCCCATTGGCAATAATTAATCCTTAAGTGTGCAGAGAAGAAATCTTAACACTGAATCTTAACCTTTTAAGTCAAGAGCTGAGGTGGGCTGTTAGCAGGCCTTTTTTCTCTTGTCAAGAAACTGTGCTCTAAGCCATGGCAGGGTGTTGTCAAATGCAGGGGTTCAGCCCCACTCCAGTTCAGGGCTATGCTCTGCATACTTTTCCTGGTGCTAGAAACCTAACCTGGAAAACGCCATACAGATGAACATATCTGAAAAACTTAGGGTAACCATGGTAATTTTCAGTGTGAGGGACTGTATAGAGTGAAGGGAGATGAGGTCAGGAGGTTTGGAGAAAGCTTTAGGTAGTCACAAGGAAAGATGGAGGGACTGGACATGGGTTTTGGGGCAGGATTTGTCTGAGAAAGCCACATAGGAGAAAGAACAACATGGGTGACAAATTACTGGGAATGTAATGGAATAATCAAGAAAAATGACAAAGCAGGGGGGAGAATGTAAAGATGAAACATGTTTAGTTTTTGTGCACATTTAATCTCCAGAAGGAGAGGGGTGTCCCCTGACACCCCCGTTAACCCTTTTCCCGTGCACCAGTCCTGCCCATGACCAGCCTCTATTGCCTCTCCAACAGCCACCTAGCAACTTGGCTGACTTCATTCTTTTTGGGCGTGCACAAACTCATCTCTGCTCCCTCTGGGAAATCTCTGTGTCTTTGCCAGACTGGGGATTGGCCTTGTCACTACTGTGAGCGTGTGGGAGTCGGGAGAGAGGCACAGTCCTCACAGTGTTACCAAGCCTGAAGGTCCAGGGCAGGGCAAGGACATTGGAAAGGGAAGGAGTAGAGTTTCTCAGAGCTATTAGTCTCACTCAGATGTCTCTTCCCCTATTGTACATAAGCTGGTGTCTTCTTGAGGGGGGAAAGGCTGATGCTTAGTTCTTGAGTAGTCCTCACTGATTGCTCTGCCCAGAAGGCTAGGCAGAGGGCAAACAGCCACCATTAGCTTAACTTAAGATGCATTCAAGTGAGGAACTCACATCTGAGAAGAAAACTCTGTGGTCCACAGTGGAGTTAGTGCTGGCTGAATTTAGAATCCTCCAGATTTAGGCTGTGATCAATAGTAGGATTTCTGAATCTATGGCTTAGATATGAGGCAGCTAAAATCCCCCTAACTCTTGTACTGAGCACCAAAGACAACTTTGTTCTGGATACACTCTGAATCTCATTGTGGATTTCTCTTTTTGCAACAAGAAAGGCAAGAGGAGAAAGTGAGGAGAAGAGTTACTTGGTTTCAAGGGAGAAGAGTGAAGGAAGCTTTAAGAAGCTCAAAGGTTTAAGAAGAAGAGTTTGGTCCCACATGTTGAAGGTATCAGGGATTTCTAAAAAAGTAAAGAGAAGTGGGATCCAATGAAGGAAGAGTTGTTAAGTTAGTCACTTTAGTGAGGGCAGTAGAGAGGACAGAAGCTAGATCAACATACTATCAGTGTTAATGCCTAGTACAAGTTAAATGGCCCTCCTGGAATACATTTCTTCTCTGTAGATTTTTTCTTTGGACACAGCCCAAAGGTGAGCTCAACTCCTTATACCATAAAAGGATAAACCCTTCACTGGATGATTAGTTTTACACCCACCCTCTCAAAAGAAATAAAAAAGGAAAATAAAAAGAATGAAAATAAGGAAAAGCCTGCGGTTTTGGATGAATGAATTATATACTCTAATGGCATTGGAAGTAAAGCAGCAGCCTTTCCATTATACTTAAAATAAATAAAGAAATAAAACAAACAAACAAAAAAGGCAATGTCAGCCTTCCCTAGTGAATAGTACAAGTTAGGTGTTTTCCACTTCTGGTTAATTTTTCCTAACCTAATTGCGTGTGTTATGCTTATGTACCCAATTTATTGGTGTGAATCTCCCTGTTGAAAAATTCATGACTTGTATGAGTGCAATAGGTGCTTCTCAGTTTGGCCCCACAGCACTGTATGCACACAGTTATCCAAGGCTCACTTCACAAATCTAGCCTGCTAGCTGCCAGCCAGCTTGTATGGTTTTTCTGCAGTGACAGTGGAACCTACTAGTAAAAATTGACTTCAGGAAAAAAACCCAGTGCTATGAGCTAGCTATACAATTCCCTGCAAAACAATAGCAACAAGTGTCATGAGTAGAGGATTGGGATTGTATTTATGGTTTGTTTTGGACAGACCCACTTGTTTCTTCAAATGAATGTGTATTGCTGTGAAATCTCTGCGTAGAGGTGTTAGAAGAGTGAACTGAAAGCACAGCAAATAGGAAATCTGCTGGGCCATGTAGACTCTCTTTCATATACGCTCTTTTTAAGAGCTCTGCTTGCACATACTTCATCATCAGGATTTGTGCTAAGGATGCATACTCTTTAAAGACTAGTTGCTCATGAAGGCACAAAGTTTCTCTTAAAATCTATTAGTTTTGTTTGTGCTGAAAGCATATAGTTGCCATTCAGGTACAATGCTCCATTTGTATAGCTTTCAGCAAATGTGCTGTCACATAGTTAGTATAATGATGAAGGGCACTCTGAGAAGCTTACCACCTTTACTTGTACAGAGAGGGTACCTTGACCTATGAAAAATCCAAGTGGTACACTTAATAAATTTATCATTTTGCCTGATTCATCTGTGGATGTTTTATTTATATTTCATTGTTATTAGAACATTTCTACAGTGAATGCTTGAGTTAACTCACAGCTCTCTCAACTCTATTATGAAGTATTCAGTGGTGAAATAACAGAAAATCATTCTGTTCCTGTGAGAGGAAAGTGTTTGCACGGAGAGGGCAATTTTGAAGGACCAAGACCTTAATGTGAAAGGTGCAGTATTACATAATCTCAGGTATTTTGAGAAACACTTTTCCTCCACCAGAACTGAACAAGAAATGAAGTTTTTGCTCTAAACTTTGCTGTAGATCATAACGGTTAATTTCACACAAATTATTCCCCATTTCCCATATTTAAGGTGAACACTGGCATATTAATTTCCAAGTAAATATAAAAATTGTGGCAATAAACAAACCAGAATCTTTGAAGCAGTGATCTGTGTGGTAACATTTAACTGTAGAAAAAGAAAAAACGTGAAAGTATGTATTTCAAAGAGATTTCTGATGCAATAAAGAACAGATGAGCTTGAAATCGTTCACCTTTGCAAGTCAATACAATTAGGTCAATTAACCATCAAATACTAAGTGTCTTTTGTACGATGGGAAAATGCCCTCTCCTTGAATACCCAAAGCAGGTACAGAAGCTTCTGGGATTCAGGCATGGTCAAAATTTAAAGGCTGATTTTCTTCCGATTTTTTTATTATGTGTCAAACTTTCAAATAGGAGGCAACATGCTACACATGTGACGACAACGAAACAACGCATTTTTCACAGAAATAGATGGTGGGTAGTCTCCATGTGCCTAAATATCAGTCAAAGCAAAGGTAGGTTAAGTAATGGTAGCACTGGTAATGACTGTGGGTGTCTTGTGCATATCTCAAATCAACAATGACAGAGGCAGTATAAAAACAATTTATGAACCACAGTCCTCTTGGGAACTACATTTCAAGCCATAATTTCATCTAAACTGTTTATCGGCTGCTTTTATTTAATGTATGAAGTGTCAAAAATTTTCTTTGACATTAGGCTTGTTATTGTCTTTTGATTTATGTCTTAAAGCAAAGCACAGTAAATGCAAAGATTGCTTAGTGGTTTTGTGTTTGAAAAAATATTGGAAAAAATATATGTTATGGTGGTAAAAAAATTAATACAGTATTTAAAAATTAAGAAACTAGAGTCATGAACTTTTAAAACTTAAATAACAGGACAGAGAAGACATGAACTGTAAAAATTTTTACTGTCCAAGGCTCACCTTGCAAATACAAATGTTTATGTTGTGAGAAAATCTGTGACCACATACATGCAAACAAATAGCTGGGCATGGTTTTCAGAACTGGGAATGCCAAACATTCCTTGGTAGGTGTGTATGAAGGCATAAATCCATGTACCCAGAAATGCCTGGGTGGATCTCTCTGTGCATTTGTCATTTAACGACTGGTGGCTATGTACATTCTCTTATCTGTAAGGTTTTGATTTTAATAGCCACTGAAGTATTCCTGAAATCTTAAACATACTTACAGTGTGAAAAAGTCTTGCAATGAAATTTCTTGTAACCACACAGAGATCCATCAGTGAGCTGCAACCAGCTCCCATCCCAGGAAAGCAGGGATGGCAGAACCATCGAAGAGGTGTCCTAGTCTTCTGGCTGGTAATGGACCAGGGGAAAACAATCCCCATGTGAGCAGAAGGTTATTGCATGAAAAGTGCAAGTGACAGCCTTAGATAGCAGTGTGGTGGGACATGGTGGATACATGACAGCTGAGGATGCAGAGCACCGAACCAGCACAAAACCTTTCAGAGTGAGTCTGCTTCCCCTAAACAGAACATGTCAAAACAAGATGTAATCCCAACTACAAGTCAAACTCCCATGTATGAGATTTCCCACATAAATGCTTTTTTCTGTGATTGCCCTCGAAGGCTGGTACATAACTGTATAAACAGCTTTAGAGTTTGGCAATGGAATATCTGAAATACCAACTATGTATCTGGAGGGGGAAACTCTCTTATTGTCCTCTCTCTTCACCATGCTTAGAAGGAACCGAGGCACTTTTCCTAGATCAGATGCAATTCTGCAGAGGATGAGGGAGACTCATCCTGAAGATATGAAGGGAACAGCCTTCCACAGGTTTCCATAAAGAGAGACAAAAGAGCCTAGGACACTTCAACTTGGGATGATGGGGCAAGTGTTGGAAGGAGCTGATAGTTGTTAAGACCATCATCATGTGGTATGGGCATTTTGGGCAGTGAATCACCAATAGCTTTCCTGGCACTGGCTGGAGAGCTGCTACACACAGAAAGATTTGATGTATGACAATGGACTTGTACAGTACAGAAATGCTGGACTGAAATGGGGGGCAGGGAACATGAGCATTCAGGACCATCTTGACTCATGTTCAGTCCATGTTTATTTAAATATTCAAACACCTGTTTTCTACATTTTTTTGGCCAAGGGCTTTTTACCTTGGCATGCTTTTCCTACAGATGTATTACCCACATGTACAAGAAAAGGAGTGTAAAGAATAGTCAAACAATGGACTTGGTTTTAGTACCATCTGTAATCGTTATGAGTAAAGTTCATAAAACACCAGCAGGACTGATATTTAACACTTATGTGAACTGGGATGTAAGTGGAAAATTATGGTCAGCTGTCTGATATTAGTGCAGTAACACAGAATTTACCTGTTTTTTATTTTCACTTTCTGGCCATGAAGTGTATCTTGTAGATATCCAGTGGAGGAAACCTGTGCTTAACAGCCTTCTTTTCTTGGTTTTTGAAAATCCTGCATGTAAAAAGAATGCCAGTATTGATCCAAAAAGTGTATATAGTATGTACTTAACATATATGTAAATGATTCCATTAACTTAATAGGTTTAAAGTAGACACATGCTTTGTCACTTCATACTGTAAGTTTACTGGTCTTCAGCCTACGTGGAGTTACAGATGAATATTTCCTCACTGGCATCCTTGAAAACTAGAGTGATTTTAGGCTCAGACCCCCTGTGAGTAGATCTCTGAGAGGACTCATGGATGTAAGAACTGCTAATCAGTAAGATTAGCAGCTGTAATAGACTGAGTGTGCAAGTATGTTTTAATTATATTTTATGCTTACCTTGCATGTCTCTCAACTTATCTCTGTTTTTATTTGCGAAGGGAGGCTCTCCGGGAACTGGGAGATATTCACTCGCACCCTGTGAATGAAGCTGGTCTGAACACTCATAAAGTCTGATGGGTTTGTGCAGCTCCTAAAGCCTTCTACCCTGTAAAATCACATTTTTAATGAATTTGCTGGGTCCAGCAGGTTGCGTTCATTTAGAAGAGGAGGAACCCACTAAACCAATGTAACACCAACAATTCAATTTAATTTACTTAATAGGAAATGAGAGTTTTGACAAATAGGTGTTGAACTTTTTTTTTTTTTTTTTTTTTTTAAAGATGCATAAAATCTACCTTTCCACATGGCTTTTAGGGTCTTTCTAAATGATACGGTTCTTTTTCAGATGTAGGGACTAAATGCAAGAGGCTTATTTGTTTATTTGTGATTCAAAGAGTTTTAGAGTGTAAGTGATAGAGGTTGTGACTCTGAAATTTCTCTTTTCCCTTTCCTATAGATTCCACCCTTCTATACTGCACTTGCATGAAGACTTCTCTTGTTGCACTCATTGCTGTTATTCTTTTAACCTGAACCTGTCAGAAAAAACCCCAAACACCAATATATTTTGAAGACAAAGAAGTGACTTGCCAGCTGAAGAGATAGGTTTCTTTTTCCTCCATGAAGAAAAAGATGTTTTACACTAAACTAAATGTTAACATATATAAACAGACATTAGTGTCCTTTACATAGTGCTCTAGCTGGATGCCTGCATTGAAGGGATGCAAATCTCTAGAAAATGTATATTGAGCCCTATCTTTTCATTTAGCTTTTCAGGAGAATTTAATCCAACAAACATGGTAAGGGTCTAAGTCTGGTCTCAAAACAGCTGTACAACATGTTTGTACTTGATGTTACTGGAGATAACTCATCTTTGCTAGAGATGGAGCAGAATCAGGCCTCCATATTTTAAAAATCGATTTGTTAGAATTGATCAACATACATAAAACTGATCTGAAGTGAATCAGTACTTCTGGGCCTTAGAAGTCTGGTAAAAAGGTTGTAAAGCGTTACTGCTGAGTGCACACACACACAATTGTATTTGATGCATGTTATGAATGACAGAAGTGAGAAAAACCACTCCTTACTTTTCAGTTTTTAATGAGCTCTGATGTAATGTAGGATTTTTTTCTTTCTGCTGTTAAAGATCTGTGAATATCGTCTTTGGCAAGCATGCTACCTCGGGTGGGAGCTTGCAGTACAAACGGGAAAAGTATGGCATCAGGCTTTCAGCAGCAAATTAAAGGCATAGTATTAAGTGCCTAAGTTGCAAGTATGTATTGTCTTTAATAGGAAGGTATATCACATGGGATATCCTTTCAGTGCATTTGGAAAAAATACTCTTTTCAGTTGAAGAGATGCATATTACAGCATTTTTAAAATCACATCTATAGAATACAAATTGAAAGAGTGAGCTCAGAACAGAGCAGCAAATGCTTTGGGGAAATTAATCAGAACACCATTAAATAGAGGTATTAAATATAAACAACTTAGAAGTTAAAATTTTTATAGATGAAAAATTTTCCTTTGCAAAGTGCTGACTCGACAGTTTGTCAAGTTTAACTGAAAAATATAGGTTTTGCTGACTTTTTGTAAAAATGTAGGAAAATGCTTTATTTTGCAAAAAACCAAAACCTTTACAAGCTATTTTATGAAGAACTCCTGGATTCCTTTTGTTTTTTTCTTTCTTCAAGTTTTCAAATTCATGCAAATCCACAGGCTAGATATTCAGTCTAAGTTCAGGATTAATGAAATGGATTAATTAGTTCCTTAATTTTGCCATGGCGTTTTTATTGCTTCATCAACTACTTTTACTTAGGTAGTGTCTCAAAGCTGTGTCTTTTCCATCTTGTCACTATCAAACCAGCAAAAGGACCAGAAAGCCAAACTGCTGCAGCTCAGTGTGTGATCTTAATGCGTCTGCAAACAACAAGAAGAGAAACATGGTTTTCTCCAGAGTACTATTTGGTGTTGAAATGATTTAGGTCTGGAAAATCAATCTGTTCATCCTTCTGGACAATTTCTGAAACAAATATTTAGCAAGATTTATAGTGTTGTACATATGCAGGCCAAAGGATTCCACTGGAAGGCAGATTTTTGTAATACCATATAATCGTCTACTCAATAAGATGTTTTATTGTTTTGTTTTTTTTTTTCTTTTTTTTTTTTTCTGAGTAATAAATACAATTCTGCAACATGTTTTAGGGCCATATAAATATAACAAATCATTCAACTTTTCATTTCTTCTGTAACTAGATGATTTTATATTATCCTGTTTATAGAATAGATACGAAAACACTGGAGGCCTTTAGATGAAAGCAAACAAACAAAAACCTAAATGAAACACCTCCCCTTGCATGCACTTTAATTACTGAAATTTCATTTTCAACTTAGTAATTTGAACCCATTAAAGTGTAGACTTTTCAGAAATGCCTAAACAACACGAGCTCAGCTGAAACCTTAACGCATAAGTATAATGTGAAAACAGGTTTTAAGAATGAAAACCGTTAAGACTGTTTTTTAACATGTTAAGGCTATTTGCTTATTGTTAATCATAACCTTAACCATGGTTTACCCCATTCACATAGTCTAGGAATATCACTATGCAGCCGTATCCCCTGACACTTCCTCTCTGCAAACACAGAACAAAACCATCATCTGAAAGCCTTGACACATATCACATGAGATGAGAGAAAACAGATAAATGCAGACATGTGTAGCCATGAGAGCCCAGACAAACTGCTTGCCAGCATGACCCACACTGGTATCAGTGCACCTGTATCCAGAGAGGTGAGAAGTTTTCAATCGCCATTGTGAGGACTGATAATGTTGTAGCTGGAGACTCTTACAGGAAACTTGTGCCGGGTGTGAGGAGCTGCACAAGGAAGGCTTCAAGGCGTTAGTTTTAAAATGCAGGTGGTTAAATGAAGCTCAGAGTAACTTCAGTGGCTTAGGCAAATAGGAGCCACAAGAGCCACTTAGGCATGAGCTTGCACACAATAGTAAAAAAAGGCTGAAGCAGTGTATAGTCCACCAATGAGGGCAATGGGAATTTTCATCCTTTTTGGGTTTGCCTTTGCTAGTCACTTGCAGTCTCCTCAGGTGAGTATTTTAGCCATTGCAAGGTGGAGAGGAGTAAGCAGATGAGCTCAGCTGGGACCGTGTGTGCCCAGACACCACAGGGATATGTGCAGTCCTCGGCAGAGACCCCAACCCACTGACGGCACCATTTGCAGCAACAGAAGCTACAGCAAGTCTGTGTGTAAAGCAAGGTGACATTATTTTCAAAACACATACCCAGGACACCTTTGCAGCAGCATTTTTTAGGGCTGTGAAATACTCAGGTGCTCTGCATTCAGCTTCCTTTGATCAGCTCTGTGGGGACCAGGGACACTCCATGTGTGGGAGCTGGTTTTGAAAGCTCTCAAAGCTATCTTCATCCCTGCTGCAACCATCCCTGTCTCTTCCTGCAAGGACAAACAGCTGCATGGCAGTGGCAAGACTCCTCCACCACCCCTGACTTTGATGCTAAAGCCTTGTTACCTCACAAGGGGTTGTGCACCTCAAACACAAGCTCAGATTAGGCTGAAAGATGGGCTCAAAGTCTAATGGGAATCTGATGGGGGAGAAAGGAGAGTAAATGCTTATGTCAGGGTGGTGTTGTGAGAAAATATTTTATCATTATGTGTAATTTTTCTGTTAATTTATAGAAAACTTTTCATGTAGCTATAAATTGGAATGTGTTCAGAATTTCAAAGGTAAAATATATGGCATTGTAATGAATAGAAGGTATAGTCTTGGCAAAAGTAAGTTGTATATGCATCCAGACACCAGACAACTTCTACATTCTCTGTATTTTGATAACAGCAGTGAAGCCAATCAGGGACCAAGACACCAGTCTTTTGACAGCACACAGAAGAATCGTGAAAATGTCTGCTATCATTATAGCAGGCCAAAAATTAGTTTTGAGGCCAGAGAGAATAATTGCTGCATCTGATCAGCTCTTCAAAGTGCTTTGAACAAGCTGCATTAAAGAAGGTTTATTCTCCCTGCTGTGAGCCTGGTGCTTTAATTTTAAAAATTAAGAGTAAACTAAAAAAAAGGAAAAGATGCAAAACTTCTTTGAAAAGATGGTGGGTTTTATACATAGAAGTTCTTGAAACTCTTATTAACCATAGAAGAGACCAAATGATTTTGAGTCTTTCTATAGCTTAGAATCACTCCTCAGTTTGAGGTGAATAAAAAAATAATCCCTTACCTAGTTAAGTTTTGAATTTGCTACTTTTCATTTTCATTGCACCTTCTCTTGTTATTATGTCATATGACACAAGGCCAAAAGGTCTTTTCAGTTAATCTTTTATTTTTTAATCTTTTGTTTTTATTGGCATCTTTCTATGATCTTTTAATGACATAAAAAATCTTGCCAGTTCCTCTTCATATGAGAGTTTTCCTGCAAACAGCAATACTTAGAATTGTTAATGAACTCATTCTAATTCTTCAATAGCCTTTAAAAATGTGGTGAACACTGCTGCACAGGTTATGAATACCATAATGATAACTGTTACCTTAGAAAAGTCTGTGTTCTCTTCTAACCTGTTAGGTATCCATCCAAACAGTGTGTTCGGTCTTTTGACCACATTGGCTCAGCTGGAAAAATTTTTATGCAATACCATCCTTTCCCATTTTAATTAGTATGAGCTAATAATCCTAAAACGTAGAAGAATCAGCTGAGTTTTTCACTTCATACTTAATATTGTTTAACATAGTTTTTCCTATGTGCTGTGTCCTCACCAGTTGGCAATTAATTGCAGAATTAACTAGATGTAGTGAGAAAATCCTCCTCTTTGCCATCAAGCAGGTGAATCCATTTATTCACATCTGAATAACAACACTCTGGACAGTTTCCTTGGTCCATCCCCATCTTAGAGTGCTCAACAGCTATCTCCCTGTAGCTGGTCATATCCCATGCAATACATCTCCTTGGTGCTTTTTCTTGATTATTATGACCAAGCCCAATTTTATCTGTAACTATTTCATCAAGAGTACAACTGAAGCTGAATAAATTGATTGATTTTTGGTAATGATAGTTATTCTTCTCCAACATGCATCTAAGACATAAATATTTCTTCCTTTGTCACCAAGGGAATCTCTGGAGATTCACTGGAACCATTTGTCAAACACTTTTATTACTTCCTAGTCAGCTGCATCTGTTTCTCCTGATCTACATCCACAAATTACTCCGGGGAAATTCTTCACCAGTTGAACCTTTCTATGCTTTGAAATACTATGCTCATCCCACATTTTTGTCAACTTGGAAATCTCTAGGTGGTGCATGGAGATGGAACAAATTATTGCTAATTTTTATACCAATTGGGTTATTAAATTTCCTTTGTTTACCTGCCAATTTTGAAAGCAAGTTTTTGCCTTTCCATGATGAATTGGTATTTTTCTGCTGTGCTGATCTCTGTTTTGCCCCTGTTTCTCTGTGTGACTTTCCCTGAAGTAATGCAGCTATTGACTGTAGGCATAAAATGAAGTCTACAGGTTTTCCTTTGCCATCCTGTTTCTATGAATATTGCTTATTTTCAGTTATACATATGTCAGTAGGTTGGACCCTAGTGACTGGATAGGTTAACACTGAGTAATGCTGCTCACTACAGTGGAAATGTAGACTGTCATCTTTGGTATCACTGATATGGCCATAAAGGTGCAGAACTATTTGTATAATTTAAGTTACACCAAAAGACATTCAAATACATTCTTGAGATGAAAAGACAGATGCAAATTCAGGCTTTTTTCCAACAGAGTGCATAAGCAGGTGCGTAAGTTTAAGCCAATGGGTTTCTAGTGTGTGCTGCTTCTTTAGGGATATCAAAACCTCAATAGTGTTTTCATAGGGTTAAGAGATGATTTTCAAAGATGCTGAACCTCCATTAAATTGGCTGAAGTTAACAGAAGCTGCATATGATCAGAGGGTATTGAGGCAGAACAACTAAGTCCCATCAAGTAGAGAGAAATGTTCTGCTCTACTTGACACGGCTGAGGAATACCAGGATTTTGAGAAGACAGGTGCTTCTTTTTTTACTTGGAACACTCTTTTCTGAAAATGATATAACCAATTCATGCTGACAGCAGACAGGTAACCTAACTTGTAGATGAGTTTCAGTGTCATACATACATATTGCTGTATTTATGGATTGTTCTTAAAATGCTCATAGTAGGAGAGCTGAAAAGAAAAACCATGCATGTCGATTGCAGCAGTTGGTCAGAAAGCAATCATGTGATTGGTAATTTTCCAGGGAGACCTGAAGGGGGCAAGTTGCATTTATGTGATCTAAATCCACTGGTTACATTCAGGGGGGATTAACATCTGTTAAAAGTATTATGTTTATCATGCAGGTGTTTCAATATTTGTATTTATTATGTGTTGCAGCAACAGTCTCTGAGAAAACATTCATATAACAATCTGGTTGTTTTATTGTCTGAATCTGTCAGGACAGTCATTTTGTTACTCCAACATTGTGATCCCCTTGCAAGCTGTAAACTATTTAATGAAGTGAGTATATGGAGAAAGATGACAGACTTTCAAACTTTTGGAAGACAGTTTTACATCAGAGACATTAGTTTTTGCACTTGGGATTGTTGCTAATACATGTATGGCAAAAATGTTGAATTAGATTGAACATTTCCAGAATTCCAGTGTATTCCCCAGTGCAGTTCTATATTTGACATTGCTTTCATTTTGTCAATAAACAATGCACTTAGATTCCAATATTAAGGGAAATAAATATTCCATGAAATACCTCATAGAAAATGTAATTATGTCTGACTTTGAAGAGCTTTGCTTCATGTGTCTATAATGCTTTTATTGCTCAAAAAGTAACTCTGCAGATAGAGTGACTTGGAGGAAAGGCTGTTGCCTGTTAAAAAAAAAAGATAAAATTTAAAAGCTAGACATCTGCTGATTTGCATTGCAGTGTAATGTGACACTGCCGGTACCACAGACAAAACAGCTATGTTAAAAATGTTAAGGTTGCAAAATCAAGTGCTCGAAAGCATGAGGAAATACAACAGTTTAGGTCACCTGTGTGATCTTAATTTGGCCCCCTTGAGTCATTACATTATGATGCAGTCTTTATTATATTATCATGGATGTTTTTGTCCACAGGACCTCTTGAATCTGTTCCAGCTCATTCTGGAGCTAATGGAAATATTTTCACTGACTTCAGTGAGTTTCAGGCCGAGTTCCAAATGGCCATTTTTTTTCTTATTTAACCCATATTTGTTGAAATAACATAGGTGTATATAATGACAAAGTTTATCCGGTGAATGAGACATGATCCTTGTCCTGAACAAATTACAAAGGCCCTGTTCATAATAATGAACTGGAGGTGATTGGTTGCCCCTGCCTAAATGGATCACTATTTTCCTTTGATTAATCCACAAAAATGTAAGTTTATTTTTATATGAAGTTCATTGCTGTACCAAAAAGAAACAAACAAAAAAAAAGAAAAAAAGGCACTAAGCTAGATTTTTTTTTTAGCAAATAATTTATACCAAGGACAAAGACAACACAGCTCAGCTGTAGAAGGGTGCATAGTGGTGACTGATTATCGAAAAGGTACTAAGCAGAGCTGAAGGAATGGGCATTTCTTTCTTTTAGCATTTGTGGACCAGTAGATTATAAAAAGTATAATGATTACTGTAGAAAGATAATTTTCAATAGTAAGTGTCCAGCCAAAAAGGGTATTTAGATGGGGTAAGCTGAGTCATGAAATGACATTTACTGGGAAAGGTTGAGATGGGATTTGTACCAGCCATTTCTGCTAAGTTCTCCAATGTATCATTTTACTCGGGTTGAATATCAGCCAGCTTGTCCTCATTTTGGTCTTAAACTTGGTGAGGTACTAGCTGCAATTAAATGAGTAGTCTCAAATTATTAGAATTGCATTTAAAGCATAGCCTTCAGGAACAAGCTTCCATTTCCCCCTGTCATGTGTTCCGAGAACTAAGATGATTTAATATATCACCGTTTAACCATAACACATCCCCTCACATTTTCAGATGATTTGCATCCATTTCTAGTGGCCTTCAGAAAAGCAGGATCACAACCAATTAATTTTCTATTTTCCATCATCAATTTAACTTACTGCCTGTCCTCAGTCAGTAGGACTCCTTCCTGACCATTGATGTCTTCCAACAATGTCAATAGCAGCAGCATTCATTGCTTTAACCCTTGCATTTATTGTTTCTATGGTCAAAAGAATATACTGAAGTGTTTATATATATTATGTACATATAATTTCATTCTTTCTTTTGGCCTTCTGAGTTAGTAACATCTGTTACCACTGATGGAAAATATCCTCTGGGCCACAGAGGAATCACAGTCACATGTTGCTGCTGGAACAGCCTGTGTGAATCAGCAGTAAGATAGACTCATCAGTCTGCACCTAATAGATATAACATCAAAATGGAGCCAAGACATTCCTGTCCAAAGTGGGAGGTAACGGTCTATCCTCCAGCTTGAAAAGAGAAGCCTCAAACCATTTTCCGAGTGCTTCCAGCCTAACAGGCAGAGCTTGCTTAGTCTGATTCAATGTAAACTTCATATTTTCATCAGAGCTTTATCTTGCCTTCTTAAAATAAGGAATAAAGTGCTCCATAAGCTAACTGTAAGAACAATAAGAAGATTCAGCAACATAGAGTGCACAGTGTGAGAGGTTCCTGAGTCGAGTCTTTGTGTGTTTTGATTCTGAAAAATGGCTTTGGAGCACTTTTCAGCGTTTTTCATTTGTGTCAGGTCTAAAATTTTGAAGATCCATAACATATCACACATTGCTAAGGTACTAGTCGTTGCCTGAGCAAGCTGCAGCAAGTAATCTGCAAAATATTACCCATTATGATGCTGATGCAGGAGAAGCAAAAAGAAAATTTTGTTTTGCAAAGGGGCAAAATTTCTTCACCTTTGGAAAAATGGCCCAGGATATTTCATAGATAGTATCCAGAGTCACTGTCTTGAATCCCAAATAAGTGACACAGTATCTTACTCAGTCATGCAGTTCTAAATGTAGTAAGCATTGATCTTGATGCACACAAGTGATTAAGGTAGCAATCAGGTGGTTTATGTTTGTACAGTGTCTAGCACACTCACAATTGGAGCGTGTGACCGGGTCAGCTACTCATATAAGCCATGCGTATGCTAAGCCTCTTAATAAGTTAAATAGTAGAAGCATAATAAATATTTATAATTTTCGTTTAAAAATATTTTTTTTGAAAAACCTGTGGTGAAAGGATATATTCAGGGAAGTCTATGGCAGACTGGATTTTTCAGTCTTACTCTACAGCAAAGGCAGATTTTTGCACAAACTGGCTCACATAGATCACAGATGACCAATAAGAGGAGATATACACATGTATGTCAGATTTAATTTATAGAGAGTCTCTATTTCTATGCAGAGCTTTAGGTGCATTATTTAACAAAATCAGTAAAATATTATGGTCTCCAAACAGACTAAGGAATGATTTATTTTCCAACCCTATATATACTGCAACCTTATCTGTGCTATTTGTATGGACTTGTGCAAACAGATTTCTTCATTTTACTCGGTACACATAATAATTTTCATTTAATTTTGTAATTTTTAATATTCTTCTTCTACCTCTCTCTCTTTCTACCTTTCTCTGTATTTATCTCAAATGCAACTGTTCTGGGTGAAGAACCTCCAGAATATATACAGACAGCTTAAAGTCTGAATTTGATTAAGCCAAATTGATTCACTAAATGCCATAAGGCATGACTTTTGTAATATCATTTATATTGCAGAGAAAGAAAGGCTCCAAGAATATAAAAAATAAATTCTCAAGTCTGAGTCAACATAGCAAAGCTGGATTGTATCCCGTAAGCTTTTGGCCCTGGTTCTTTACATACATGCACTTATTTGCCCTTGCTTTTATCTCTTGAGCCATATCATAGCAACATATTTTGCATGGTAGTATATTATCACAAATGGAGAGACGCAATGTATGGCTAAAAATAATGCCCACATTTTGAACAGCTGCAGAGTTTTAAATGGAAAGCTTAAGCAGCTCTTCAGAAAGTCACAACATCTGATCTGTAAGGTGCTACCTACCTTTGTTTTCAGTGGGAGTTGAGGATGTACAGTCCTCCAGGGACCTGACACCTATAGAGGATATTGTAGAAGTCAAGTAACTGACATGTGATAGTGTGATCCATCCAATAAGGAATGAATTGTTTAAAACACACAAAGTGGAGTGAGTAACTAGCTATCAGAGACAGTTTTGACATAGAGCCATAAAGTGGGAAGCGGCATGCCATTTTAGCAGGCATTAATGCAGCAGACAGACCTTCCTAATGATCTATAAATAAAACAGAAAAAATGTCTTCCTGGCTTAAGTGAATTATTGTTGCCATTAAAGATGATAGCACAACATGGGAGGAAAGGTAATGCTACTTCTTTAAAATGGAGTGTTCCTCCCTCACACTTGTTATTAACTCCAGTTAGAAACTGGAGTAACACAAACACAACTTTCTTTTGTCCAGATTATATCCTCACAAAAGGAAAAGATAGCTTTTTTTTTCCTGAAAAAAGCCAGGCAGCCCCCGTAATGCTTGCTCCTTCCCCAACACCAGTTGCACATAGGAAAAATTTCATACAAATATCTGCCTGTACCTGCTTTCTAGTAGGAACTGCAGTTCCAGTGTGCTGGGAGCAGCACAGACAAGAAGTTTTTATAATTTCTTAATCTTTAACAATCAAATGGCTGGCTGTTTGCTTTCTTGTTTCAGTTTAAAAATGTTTTTGAAGTCATCTCATATCAGCTGAAATAAGGAAATTAAGCATATGATGGTAGATTAAGTCTTTGGAGGGTACGTCATGAGATATCTAGCGTAATGTCCTGCTGACAGCAGGGCTATCCATGAGATGAGACCAGGTTACTCTGGGTTTATCCAGTTAGGTCTTGAAAACCTCCAAGGATGGAACCTGCACAACCTCTTTGGGAAACCTGTTCTAAAACACCTGACTACTTATGGCCAGTGAGTTTCTCTGAGTGTTTTTTAAGTATGAGTTAGGAGATAAGAACAATCTCTTTGCCTTCCCTATGGTTAAGCAGTGTGATCAGGTTGTTATGAATGAATGGTTCTATGAGACTAAAGACAATGATTTTTTAGAGGCTTGTACAGAGTTACTTGTAATTTTCATCTGGATCTGAACATGTATTTGTATGGGGCCATATTTATTTCTTTTTATATCTGTGGGGTAGGACTTTAAGTTTCTAGTAACTCAACCTACTTTGCATCAACCATGAGAACAGTTGATGAGATCTCCAGAACATATAGAATAACCATGTAAAGCACTGCCTGTACCTGCGTTGTTGAAGCATCATGGACTGATCATGCATGGCTGAGACAAGATTGAGGTGAATTTGCTTTTACCAACACTCCTTTCTTGACGTTGTTGTTAACCTTCATTCAAAGCACTACAAAATCTACTAAAAACGTTACTTTATCTCTACTCCAACCCCTTATACCCTCCTGTGTTTCTTTTCTCCTTTGTCTTTTCTAAAGAGCAGATTTGCAATTTAGAGATAGAGAAGGGGGAGGTGTGCTTGGGGGTTTGTGATACATAGATCTCCTATTCAAAATCCCTCTCTTAGGACTTGGATTCAGAAGCTTAGATTTGGGTTTCATACTGTGAGTTGTAGGTCAGAAGCCTACACAAAGAAAATAATATATTTTTTTTCCATTTACTGGAGCAATATTCCCTTCAATATTTAAAAAATTTAAATAATAAGCCTACCTCTCTCTCTAGAGATGTTCCGAAGGAGCCACTGTATGATGCTCTGGGTGCCAGCAAATGTACTCTAAGCACCACCTCATGTCCTCTGATGGCTACACTCTCCTGGTTCGTTACATCATGTGGTTGCTGAGTTTTGTACCTGGTATAAGACAGCTGTGTTGCTTGTCTACTTTGAAAAAAACCTCTTTTCCCAGTATTTATGTGTCTACATTATTCTTTTAATTATAATCAAATACAGAAAACTCAAAGTGCTGTACTTAAATAGATTACAGTTCAAGGTCTTGGATCATGTATTTAAAAAAGATTGTTAAAATACCCCAATCATTTTCATGTTTGTGGCTCTAAAATTTAATTTTATAATTCAAAATGCTATGGATTTCCTTAATTTAAAAAATATGGATTAAAAGAAAATTCCCTTGTCTTAGGCATGCTTTCTTAACCTAGAGATCAGTCAGTAAATCATATGAAGTGCCCCTCAGCACTTTTCCGACATTTTACAGCGCTTCATTACTGCAGATAAACGTAGTTATAGTTCACATAATATGAACCCAGAATTCTTGTGCAGGTACTTAATTGAAGCAGATAAATTTTTACGCAGCAGTACTTTGTTCCTCCTAAATCTTTAGTAGTCCATGGGTAATAATATAAGTGGTAGTAGTGTTAGGTAAACTTTTTTAATGAAAAGAAAAAATACTGCAGTTTGTTTTGTGTTTTCAGTCTCTGACAACAACCGAAATGAAGGAGACTTATATTCCAAGGAATTATAAAGGGTTAAAAAAACATAGATTGCCATAAAGAAACAACATTTGTAAGTTTTATGGTTAAATCAGCCATTGCTTTGCTGACCAATAAAATGGAAAATGTGTGCTTTTATAGGTTTATAAAAAAGGCAAACTCTAGTTGGATGAAAAATAACTTTCACCGATTGAGTACAGGTGGCGACTTGTTTAAACTCTGAAGATGTAAAGGCTTAGTATGTATGACTGAAAAAGGGAACATGGCACAATAAAAAGTCTTCCTTTCTTTACTCATCAATCCTTTGGGTATTCCATGTCAAATAAATGTTACAACAATTTACAGTAAAAGTATACAGTGGAAGTGCCAACGTTAACACTTCTTAGGATTGGACAGGGTCCAAATTTTTCACACCAATATTTAATGTGAAGTAAAATGTCTTTTCCATTGGAAGTGTCAGCTGTAACATGCTTTCCTATATTTGGCAACATGCTCATGTGAAGTATAAAGTCAAATGCACATGATGTTCTTTTTATTTCAACCATGATAAATTGTGTTCATTTGTTTAAGTGCAAGTGGCAGTTTTAGTGTTCCTACTATAAATTTTGGTTAGCTTCTATTGACATGCTGTATTAAACTTAAGAAAAACAAATTACACTTCACCCATTTTAATTGACTAAATGTGTCAAAAACACAATAAGTATAACACGAAGGGTCAGAGTCTCAGACTTCACCATAATGGGTGTCATGGCAAGGATCCAGATTTTTGTACGTTTCATTTTTCATAAAGTTTTAGTATGAGGCATACATTTAACATTCGCTTCCACTTCAGATTTGTAGCTTAAAAAAAAAATCTCTGTTCTGTTCTCATTGCACTCACTTGTAATATTGTTAAAAGTTCCTCTTTTTTTTTTTTTTTTTTTTTTTTAAGGTGATAGTGCTGGTGAATATTGATGATCCACTATAAACATAAGATTTCAGAATTGACATTGGTATTTGAAGGAATGAATTCGTGATTTATGTGGTACAAATGGATTTGTGTCAAAACCGGTGCCTGAGACCATGATTAGGAATCCCTGAGACCACTTTTCTAAATAGACGAGTATGGTTTAGTGCCAGATGAAACTTGGCATGCTTCGTTCCCAGAGGATTTGGATGGAGCCTGTCACTTTTAATGCATGCATTTCGTGCTAAAAAATTGATGCCTATTTTTATCTTTCAGAAATCTTTACCTGTTTTCTGGATTTTAACAAGTGGAAATTATGGAAAACCACCAAGAGATGGTATAAATATTGGCAAAATTCCCCTAAGCACTGAAATACCTTGATGAAGTTCAAGCCACTTGAATGTCTCAGTATGGATTCATTCTTATAGATTGTGAACAAGGGATCAGCACTTGCTACAAGTGTGAGAATATTTTTTTTTTCTTCTGCTCCTGTTGCTGCATAAGCCTGCACCCACTGGAAGGCTTTTGTTCTCAGCCTGAACCTGTGCCTGGTTAGATGTAACAAGGTGGACTGGTTGGAGAGCAGATTGTGCTCAGATTGCACGTAAGATTTTCATCAGGGTTTATCAGCTCTCATGGGTTTCCAGTAAATCCTTTCAACTACATTCATCTTCTGGTGAGCATCATGAAGAGGATGTCATGTGCTGCCAGATACCAACAGGTTGAACCCTCACAAACAGCATCATCTTCTTGTTTTGTACATCTACAGCTCGTGTCCTGTGATGGCTAAGCAGCAGAGCCTTTGCCTGCTCCGGCTTGCTCTAGTTTGTAGCGCTGCTGGTGGTACAACGATATTCCTTTGATGTGCAGCAGCAGAGTCTGACTCTAATGCCAGTAGTAAAAATGATGGGTTGAGATATACATTGGATTCATACAAAAAGAGAAAGTAAAATTTTCAGCTACAATGGGTGTGTTTTTAGCCTGAAGTGTTTCCCCACCTTTGGGAAATTTGTTGAGCTGTATGAACTCCATACTTGTTAAGAAAGAACTAAAAAGAGCCGGAGAACCTGGTTAACCTTCATGCGTGCTATTTGGAGGCAGTTCAGTTGATTTCTACTTCCCTTCATGGGGGGTGGCAGCTGGGAGCAGGTACCTCACCCTGAGGGTGGTGCAGGTCTTGACCCCTCTGTGGGACAGAAATGAGGAGGAGCACTGCTCTGCTGGCTTGGCGGCTGCAAGGGAAGCTGCACAGGTGAACACAAAGAGCCCTGAAGAGGAGTCCAGAAGAGCTGGACACCGCTTGAGCTGCCTTGAGCCTGTGGTAGACATCCAAGTCCAAATCCTTCTGGAGGGATTCTGGTGAGGGGACTAGAACTCATCACTCTGAAAGGGTGATTTATTCTCATATTTGCAGCCTTCTCCACTTACGCTGAACAATGTTCCTTTACCCAGTTTTCACAGTTGTATCCTGTGTAGGCACTTCCACAACAGGTAGGTTAGCTCTTAGCATGCATCACCTGGAACATTTCTTTACTTTTGAATTTTTGATGCAAAAGATTGCTCTTTTATTTAGAGGGACACTGCTGCACCCATCTAACTAGAAAGTGTTACTGTTTCAAGGTAAATTTTATTTGCTTTCAGGGGTTTTATGATCTTGTCACATCTTAAGCAACTGGTTTTGTAAAGGTATTTTCAGCTACCAGAGAAGGCTATGCATTCCTCAAGACTGAAAATACATCAGCAGGGATCATATATGTACACCATCCCAAAGGGAACTTAAAACTTTCATGATAGACTAAACAACAAAAACTCTCCAGAAGTTACAATTCACTAGGTAGCAAACTTAGCTAACTCTGTGGATATTGCCAATAGAACAGGCTGTGCTGTCTGTAACTCCATTTTCATGCCACTTTCAATGTAAAATCATGGAATATTCTGTTTTCAGTATGATTTTGCCAAACTAACTGCAGATAGTTCTTCTTGATGATTCTTTTATTTCTGGTGGAATATTTCTCTTTTGAGAAGTCACTCTATCAGAAAAAAAAAAAAAAAAAAGTTATGGAGAATCTTTCCTGTACCCAGCCCATACAGCCTTAAAATTTGGAAAGGAAAAATATTCCATCTGCTGTTCAGAAAGTGCCTTTTACTGGATCTCTAGTGATATACCTAAACTTGCCCAAGCTAAACACATCGAGCACCTTCCACCCCAGCAAAAGCATCAAAGAAACACTATCTTCTGGGACAGGCCCTGCACCCCTACCCCTCATCCTGTGCTAATTTACTGTGTAATTCGTTGGGGCTGAGTGTCCTTCAAGCCAGAGCTGTCAGGCTGACACATTCCCCTGGGACATCAAATTCTGGCTGTTGTGGGACAACATGATGCTGGCCATGTGGCCTGGAAGCAGAGACTACCTCACTAGTTTTCCTTCCATTCATACTAAGGCAGTGTAAAGAAAAAAAGAAGAAATTCACTGCAATGAAAAGTAGAACCAATCTGGTTATAATAGACTGCAAATGAAAAGGAGAACCAGTCTGGGTATAATAGACTGCAAAGGTAGAGAAGCCAGGACTGGGAGCTGACACTGTAAAGAAAACCTTTTTTTTTTTTTTTTTTTTTCTCACTATATAGTAAAAGGTTATTTAATAATGCACAAGCCAAAAAAAGGCGGAACAAAGATTTGTACAAGACAGTTGAATTCTGCTGATTCTTGTCTTTTGGTGTCTCACTGTGCTTGGAGTTCTTTTAAAGTTTGCTGTGTATGTGTTCTATATTTTATTTTATTGGGGCTGTATACAAGCAAAATTTGTCATTTATTGTCATACGAAGATATAATATTTATATTATGCTAGTACACAAATATAATATCACAATAAATGATATGGCAATTGAATTTATGACAGTTATAGAAAGGAGCCCCAGGTCCATGTGGCTGCAGTAGCCTTTTGTAAATTTGACTAGAAGTTTCTATAGGACAGAAATCTATAATTACCTGAAAGGTCATTCTCATCTTACAGTAGGAAGACAATTCAGGAAATGTCAGGAACAACTATTGGAACTAAATTAATCTGCTGACCAAGGAGGTAAGGGAGATGACAATGACAAATCAGTGATTCTTCTTTCAAAAACACCAACTGGAATGTATTTGTCTCAACTGTTGCTTTGCTGAAAACTTCTTGTATTTCTGCCTCTTAAATTTGAAAAAGGAATTTTTATCCAATTTTGATAGTAATTATTTTTTATCATCTTGACCTTTGAAAATCTAAGCCTAGAAGTGTAAATGGGATACCTTAATAGTTTTGGAAATCTTAAAAATCTAGTTTTATTTGTTCGTTGAATGGACAGCTATTAATTTTGGGGAAAATTGACATAACTTTTTCTTTTGAAAAAGTTCTGGCGTCAACACTATCCTGCAAAAACTCTGCCCTTCAATAAACCACAGCACTACAAAAAAATGTGTTATTAGACTACAAC
Source organism: Athene noctua (assembly GCF_965140245.1). Taxonomy (NCBI): domain Eukaryota; kingdom Metazoa; phylum Chordata; class Aves; order Strigiformes; family Strigidae; genus Athene; species Athene noctua. The sequence continues at coordinate 74,777,746 of NC_134040.1, forward strand.
AACCAAGTGCCAGTGAGATAAACAGTTTCACACAATCTAACTCTTACAGAGAAATGTTGTCTCAAATGCTCAAAAAATTATTTTGACAGTTCAACATAAAAGAAACATGACAAAATCTTCAGTGCCACTGGAGTGCTCTCTGACAGTGATAATAGACCTCCACAGCTCTCCTTCACCTCAGGGTTAAAGGCATAATTCAACTAGATTTGACTCAAGCCAAGTCCTGCTGTTTTTAATATAACCACACGACTAGCTCACACCTTCCACTATGAAATTCTTGAAAATATTCTGTGTTGTAATCTAGGTGTTTCTAGGAGTTGTCTCTCCTGAGTTGTCTCTAAGACATACTCTGAGAAACACTCCACCATACTTCATTGCTACTTAGCATGACTGTGAATCCTTATCACACATCCACACCTTGTCTTTCTCCTGCACCGTTAGAGCACCATGTTTTTTATTGCTGTCTGTTATTTAATAAATAATGTCAATCAACCTTGACATTCTTGGCAGTACTCCATATAAATCCTTACTGCTAAACCTTGTCTATCATGGTAAGGTATTTGCTGGTTCCTCATATAATTATCAACCAATTTCAACCAAGCCTTTTCATCCTATAGCATCCTCTTAATTTTTTTCTTTTTTTGCTACATCCAGTGTAGCAAAGGCTTAAAGTACCTTGGCTGACACGTACACACAAACAAACACGGCTCTGGCTGTAATTGAAAAGTACCATCTTCATATATATTTCTGTGTGAGTATAAAAATTATTTCTTATCATATCTATCAGTCCTTGCCTCTGTTTTTGGATCTTGCTATTATGGGCCCAGAACAGACGTTGATACTAGCTATAAAAATGTACATATTTCCTTTCATTCCAATAACATTCAGTTATAAAAATGTAGTCCCCAGAAACTAAATAAAGCTTTCAATTAATCTAGAAAATATTCTTCCAAGTAATTGGTAAGAAATTCAGTAGATTTCTTATAGTCAGATGTAGTAATTAGTGTTCTGTATAAGATTCTTCTGTTATCTCAGGGGTGTATCTCTATTTTAGTGATGATTTTCTTTTCTCCTTTAATACATGGAATCAAAAGTATATTACTTTTGACAGTAAGCCCTGCATATAAACACTGGATAAACTATACAAAATAATGAAATTTTCCTTCCTTAATAATTGCACAAATGATTTTAAAACTTAGAAAAATGAATAATGCTCACAGTCTCAGTAGAACACATATCATGAGAGTGTTTAAAACTAACTAGATGACAAATTTCTCAAAGGTGAGTGTAGGAAGAAAGATGAAAATTTCAAAGCAAGTAAATGGAGGCTGCATATGGTATCACTGCACAGCAGAAACAGCTAATTTCCTTCCTGGCTGCTGGAGAGATGCTATCTACATCTCTGAAGTTGATGATGCACTAAGGAACTTGTCTTTTGGACAAGGAAATGCAGGAATGCTGCTTATGTCCTTATGGCAGTGTAGGCTCCAACCCCTTTGGAAATTCATCAATAAAATATTATTGTAATAGACCTGCATGGACTTGACTGGATGCATATAAGATTTAGAAGGGACTGGTGGATGGATAGAAACTATTCCAAATCTGTGAGCCTGTTTGACATTTCTGAGATATTCTTTTCCAATAAGCTTACACCACTAAAAACCTGAACATGGATCAACAGTAATGATTGATTTTCATTCACTCCAATAGTCATCCTACAGTAGGAACCACTTCAAGATCTGTGAGGTATGTGGAACTTTTACAGATATTTATATTAAATTACTAAGTGGTTTATCATAGAAAGAAGACCTTTTATTCTTATTATGTGTGTTATTATTATCAATTCATAGAGTACTGTTGGCAGTGCTGAACAGCATGGATAGAGACAGTTCTTGCTCTAAAGAATTAACTAGAATGAGCTGAAAACATTTTCGTCTTTGAAACATTTGCCACATCAGGGAAGTTCATGAATTTTGGAGGTATTTATTGCTGAAAGCAGATCAAGATGAATTTAATGGGTTTAATAAGGTACGAATATGGGAAAGCTGTAGGTACAGTTGGGCTAATACACAAATGTACCTTGTGGCAGTGTCCACAGCAGACAATCCCATAAGACTGCACGGAGAGTGCATCTCAGACCTTGCAGGTTGGAAACGTTCACACAGATAGGGGACATGTATGTTAGTTTCAGATATGCACTCCACATCCAGGACCACACATGGTAGGTTTTCCAATCCATCCAACTGGGATTGCTCTGCTTTGGGAAGAGTTATGTAGTTTAATAGGATGACATATAGACATACCAAAGCCAGCTCATTTGAGTATGGCTACTAGACATTGCCCTGGGGAACTGGACATCACAAATTTCTATGGGAAAGCCCCGGTGGAAACATGGGTTCACGTGCCATGCAGTAGATCTGCTCACATATAACGGTCATTTGCTCACAGTTTCCAGATGTTCAACAGCCCAGTTGAGCTATTTCTTTTTTTCATGGTACCAGATGTCCAGAAAGCATAAACAAACAGCCAAACTCTTCTTCAGTTAAATAAACTTTCCAGATTGAAAAGGAGGACTTGTCCACAGAATAAAAATATGATAGCCCAGTTTACAGGAGATATGTCTTTACATATGAGTACATATTAGATGGGATGGTGAATTGGACTAGATATTCAGGGCTGCAGGTTCTCTCTCTCCCTGAAATCTCTCAAGGTCCTGAAAGCTTTTCGACAAAATCTGGCATGGTGCCACAAAATTTCAGTTTTGATAAACTGCCGTCTTTCTAGTAAAACACAGTTTCATTGGAAAATTCCTGACTCACTAGATTCATCTAAGCAGATGCTGACAATATGGTTCAAACATACGGGATACATAGGAAGACAAAGCAAATTTCAATTTGTATTTGGACTCCAATCCTACACTAAGAAATGTGTAGCCGCACTCCTGAGCACCGGTGAAGCCTTGATGTGGGATTTGGGTCATGGTCGTGGTCAGTTACAATTGAAATTCTTCCCAGAAGAAATTTGTAGGAGCCTCAGCATAATTCTGCCATCACATTCTCACCTCTGCAGTGTGAGCAAAGGTATTCAGCGTGTGCCTTTTACCATATCTGCCCAGGCCGCAGACATGACAGTGTAGCTGACAAAGTTGCAGGCCAGATGTATGGCTCTTCTGCTTTCCTGTTGGGATATTTGGCAGAGGTTCAGTGATGTAACAGTGTACTGCCTTCTAAACCTTGATGCACATGACAGACCAAGACTAATGGTTTCCTTTAAATCTGGGGCTGAATACCATTGTTGGCTTTGAAAATTCCAAGAAATGTAATTTCACTTTAGATCACTATAAATTTATAAGCTGTTGTACAGTGAAGGAGTAATCTCCTGGGAAATGAGCATAAACCTATTATATTTTCATTAACAATCTGTTTTCACCATTGACTTAATCCACATTTACTGTTGTGGAATTTAATTATGCGTTATAAAGCACCATAAAGCAAAAATAGGTATGTATCAAAGTATCCATTGTCCTGGTCATGTTGAATTACTCATTTCCTTGGTTTAAAACTTTGGGTCTTTTCTATCTAACTCAAAACAAAGCTAGCCGGTGTGTTTACCGTCATCCACCTGAAAAGCAACATAGCAATCTCTTTTGTTTTTTTCTTTCCATTAATGCCCCTATTCTACAGGAAAAGAAAAGACAGTAGAAGAAAAGGGAAAGAAAAATGGAAATAAATATTTTAATAAATGTAGTATATTAATTTGATTTGAAAGAGATTTTTTATGCTTTGAACCTTTCTTTTTATTTGATTGGTAATAGTTATACATGCAGACTTCCTCCCACAGCTCGGGCCTGCAAAAGACACCAAAAAGAAATACTAACCCATACAGTCTAACCCACTTCCTTGGGCCTGTTTTAGAGGTGTGGTATGATCAGGGGTTGGGGGAGAAGCAGTTAGAAAGGCTTTAAAGTGGGCATGCATGTGGTTTTGGAATAACCCCATATTTTAAGTATGGTGTGTATTTTTGTGTTGCTGTTGTCTGGATGATTATTCTGAAATCTGCAATTCCTTGCTGTCACACAGTGATAGCTTCTGCATTTTGTGAATTAGAATAGTCTACAGCAATGTCAGGCTACTTATTATGTACTTCATTGCCTAGCAGTCAAATAGTTTTTCTGAATTCTAAAAACATTACTTTAAAATTATTACTTCTGTTTAACCATTAAACCAGGAATTTGGCTACTTAAAAATAAGCTCGTTGATCATCATTAAGTAAATCAGATATGTTAAATTTCACATAGCCCTCAGATAGCTAGCTGGTATATTGTAGCAGCTGCAGTTACAGAAGACTGACAAGAATTTCATGTCAATGTTACAGTTCTGCAAATGACATTTCCAACTCAGTCAGCTGCACCAGTTATATAGCAAAAATCAGGTTTGATGACGTTAATCACTATATTTTAAAATTCGCTGAAGAGTCTGTGAAACATAGAATGACATCAATGTACAAAATATTTTACATTCAACAATGCACTAGGAGAGAAATCAGGGTTAAAGAGAAGTGTATAATTGCAAGGGAGATATTTTATACATGAAAGGCATTGTACTTTCTTTATTACTGTTCAAAATAGATCTAAAAAGATCAAAAAAAGAAGAAAAAGGAGTTACTCTTCATGTTCACAGGTTTTCTATTTAGCAACTTGCTTTTACCTACTTTGATAATAACACTATGTATAAGCACAGAGAAAAAAGGGGAAAGGTCTTGTAAGTTATATTGATAAACTACGTGTGGATCCCACAGCTGGCATAAAATATCTTGTTTGGGCTGTAAAAATATATTAGTATGTCATGTTATCTTCATAAATTCTTCCAACACATAAGGTGGGTAGTGTCCCCCTGAATCCCAAGACTCATTACCATTTCTGCTCGCTCTTACCATTCATCAGCTGCTTTGTCATACAGAGCAGGCGCGCGGTTGGGGCCGGAGCATTATGATTCTGGAGGGGTAGATACTGAGTGAGTTATTAGCTGTGACAGACAGCCCTGTTCCCAAACACTCTTGAGAAGGTTCTTCACTTAGTCAAGCAACAATTATGATGGCATTCCCAACCTGGGGAACGCCAGAAGGTTCTGAATATAGCCTGTGGGTTTCAGTTTTCCCTTTACAATGACTCTGACTGGACATTAATCATGATTTCCAGAGCTTTACAAAGTTCACTAAAGAAGTTCAAGCATTTAGGACGTTCGCAAGTATTTGTATTCCACTAAAGCAATCTGGCTTGCATGTTATTCATGTTTGTAAGAAAGCTACATACGCTATTTCTGTGTGAAAAGCTAGAATCTGAGATCCCAAGTAACTGAGAATTTGGGTCTCGGGCATAATGTGAGACAGGAATGAAACCTATAAACTAACACATGAATTATATTGTTTTTCACAGTTGTATGAGCTTAGAAGTGCAAGAACATTTTCCCTGTATTTTTTTTTGGATTGTTTTTGTGTTTCTCAAATTTACACATTTAAAAATATCTATATTCAAGAGGATTTATTATCAGTTTGGTCTAATGATGAACATTTGATTTGTTTAAAATAAAACTATTACTTTTTTCTTACTATTTGAGTGCAGAGAGAACAGAATACTTTTCCAGACAGCTACTGCCACATTAAAAATTAATTAGGCATTATTTAAAAGTTGTTGATTGATTTTGATGAAGCCCAAGTGATCTAGGTATGCGCCTATCTTATTTTCAAGTAATGTAGGAACTAAATCACTTTCAGCAGGAAATTAACTAACTTTGTCCTGTAATAATGTATAGTTTAAAAATAACCTTATTTGTTGTTTAGGATTTCACTGATCTGGTATGATGAAGTGACTTTTGCTTTTAGTCAAATCAGCTTTGCTGTTTGTTTCGCTATAGCACTAAATCTTGCAGAACTAAAACTGGTGATAACTTTCCATTTGCTGTTTAATACACTATGCATTGTCAACAGCAAGATGAGAACTTGGAGCAGGAGCACCCCATAGGAATTTTTTGTGCAAATACCTTTGCTTTAATCTTTTCAGAAAAGGGCTTAAATTACATGTTCATTATTACATTCTGTTCTTATAACTGAGGTCTTTATTTAAACTATTTAAATTGGTCTGCTGTTTAGATTATCAGTATAGGATATATATAGATGGGAAAATACCCAAGAAATGTTATGATAAAAATAAGAATAGCAGTCTAAAAAGAAAGTATGGGTCAGTTTATGAGATTGCATCCTAAAAGGCATTCCCTTTGATAGTAAAGGAAATTTCCGTATCAATTTTGATGCATAACTCTCAGTAGAGTGCATATAAACATTGGTCATTTTCAGAGCACCTCATATATCACACAACTGCAGTTTTCATGTCCATTTTTATATATTTCAGTTCTAATTTTGGTCTCCTTCCACTTCTAAACAAGGACAAAAGAAATACCTACATTTAAAACTATTTCCCACGTTTCATTTCACTGAGCTATGAAGTTTGAGAGCAGAATTGAGTTCAGATGCTCATGAAAAATATTTTCTGTTGCCCAACAACAGAGGAAAGGCTCAGAAATAAAAGATGCTTTTATTTACCATGAAGAATTTTTGCATGAGACTAGTAAATGATCTGCCTGAAGAAAGACAATCATAGTTTTGTCTCAAAAGCTAATGTGGGTCTTGTAATTGTGCTCTTCCACCTGGTTTTCTTGCCTTCTCCTGTAAGTGTCACAGGCAGTAAGCTATACTTCACTCAGCCTGCTCCGGTGACAAGCTGTTTTGGAGAGACAGTGAAGTATCTTTCACAGTCCCACCCATTCCTACTTCTGCCCTGGTAGCGAGGACATGGAAAGTGTTGATGCCAGCCTTCCTGGTGACGCTGCAGCCAAGGCTACAGGTAGCTGTCACTGGAGAATTTTAAGTTGCTCCCTACATTAAGTGATGATCTAAATCTTTAGACATAACTGATATCCTTAGACTCCTAACAATGCAGAGAGAGGATAATATGGGCTCTTGCTTCCTAGGTGATAATTTTTTGATCATAATAACTCTGTTAACTTTAGCAACTGTTACATGTTATTTAATTTTTTTTTCCCTTTATTTTTTCCCACCAAAGTACTTTACTGTGATTTATAAAATATTTGGAAAAGACTCATTCAAAGCTAGGCTCTATAATCACATCGGAAGGAAACAAATCTCTCTCACTCTCGTCATATTGGATTATGTCAAAGATTAGCTTCGATTTAAGCAACGTTGCATGAAATTTTCCAAAGGATTTTCTTTTTAAACTACAACCATATGTTTTACTCCATTGAAACTGCTTACATATTGAGTATATGAGATTGATTGATGACATTTGCTCCAGTCATTTCACTAGTCATTTATTCATTTAAGATTAGGTTGAGAATGTTTATTAAATGATTGGCAAAGTAACTCATTGATCATCATTCCATATTTCTGGCAAAAAGCAAGTGAAGAGCAATTATTTTAAACAAAATTATACCAGATTGTTATAATATGAGTGCACAGGGATATTCACTGTTTTTCTGCAACTTCTTTATCATAAATACTTATAACAAATACATTAGTTTCCCCTAAAAAAAATCCCAAACAAGGCTACAGAATGAAGAGTCACTGGCCCAATGGCAGACTCATCCCATATCTCCCTCTTTCCCACTCACCAAAACAGATCATAGTATACATCATTCTCATTTTCAGTTTTCTTCATTGGCACACAACTGAGTATTTAAAGTCTTCTTCATTCTGTTTAAGACTCTTGAGGAAATGGATCCAAGATGCTGAAGAGGACGCCTTGCTCGTCAAAGTTGCAATGTCCTTCTTGATGCTCTCCCTCTCAGTTTCTCAGCAATTGAGCTTTCTCTGTCCTTGGTAATGTTTTCAATAGACTGGAGCTTGGTCTTTCCTGGCAGACTGCCTGAGACAATAAAATTCCTTTTTCCAGGAAGGAAGAGCAACTCAAGTAGTTGTTATTTTCAGGTCACATGTAGAAACTGTTTCCTTTGATTTTTGCCTTCCACAAAGCAAGAGTAGTTGGGAAAAAAAGAGGGAAGGGAAGGGAAGGGAAGGGAAGGGAAGGGAAGGGAAGGGAAGGGAAGGGAAGGGAAGGGAAGGGAAGGGAAGGAAAGGAAAGGAAAGGAAAGGAAAGGAAAGGAAAGGAAAGGAAAGGAAAGGAAAGGAAAGGAAAGGAAAGGAAAGGAAAGGAAAGGAAAGGAAAGGAAAGGAAAGGGAAAAGATGGAGCTTAAAAAGCAAGGGAAACAAAACAGAAATATAAATAACTCCTGTAAGGAAGATGGAGAATTTATAACATTTTCAATCATGTTACATGAGTGTTCTCTAAAACAGATTTTGGGTAATTCCTGAGTAGGCTGAGGAAAGCAAAAAGTGAAGGAGCAGGCACACACAGGGAGTGTCTGCACATCTGACTGGTACAGTGTGAGGGCAAAAGACTGGGGTTTGATCACACCAGTGGGTTACAGTTCCTGGACTGTATGTCCACCTCAACCCTTCATGGGTAGTGAAGCTCACCACAGTGGCTGGTCCTAAGTCAGCACATGTTAGGTATTTTTTAAGCATGAGGCTTTATGGATTTATAGACCAATCAACCTGACTTCCATTTCCTGAAAATACCAAAATAAATAATGTCTGTAAGCAGAAATAAAAGCACAAGATTATAAGAAACAACGCATAAGGAATTGTCAAGAATAAATAATGTCAAGCAATATTAATCAGATTCCTTCTGCTAATGGCATTGTGAATAGGAAGGAGCAGTAGATATGATACAGATTGACTATAGTAAAGTTTTTGACATAGCCTCAAGTGGTGTTCTCAGAAGTAAAGCATGGAGGAACTGAAACTGTTGTCAGGTGGTTGAACAGTGGGTGAACTACCCTGTAGGAATAGTCATAGACTGAAGTCACCGTCAGACTGGAAGGGCCTATCACCCAGCACCTGCAGGAATCTATCTGGGGTCCAGGGCTACAGCTGCTGAGGGTCTTTGGAGTAAGAAAACATGTCTTAGTCAGTATGGGCCATCAAACAACCTGGAGAGTCCAGATTATTATTCAAGGTGATCTCAACAAACTGGATAGGTTGTCTGGTGTAACTGGGATGTGATTCACAAAGTACAATATAAAGTACTACACTGGAGCTAGAACAAATCAATCATGTAACTGCAGAAGGGAAAAAACCACAGTAAGCAGTTCTGCACGTGGGTCAGTGGGCCATATGGTGAATATAAACATGAACAAAAAGGTGTAGAGATGTAAGGAAAGTTATTGTCGAACAGGGTTATATACAAAGAAGAATTGTGAATACATATCATCATGTGAAGGACTGTACACGTTGCTTAACACTTTGAACTGGGGTATGGTGGTCATAAAAACATTTGGAGCAATGGAAAGCTACTGGCAGGACAAATGGGAATGATGAAAATGGTCAGAGAATGGTCCAGAAAACATGAAGGGGAGGCAAAAGAAGACAGACAATAAAAGTACTTCAGTATATAATAGTTTTGCAGAGATTTAGAAAAAAAAAATTATTCTCCACTAGTAATAGAAGTTAAAGTTATAGACTCTATATGGAATACAGATTTGCCAAAGAACCACTTCAACAGACTTTAGGTGTGGTCAAGACATACTTGATATTGCTGTGGGACAAGGACATGACTCCTTCTAGTCTGTCTTTTTAAAAAGAATTATTGTTGTGGAAGAAAACAGGCAACATAGCTTATATTAATTTACACATTTGGATGTTATTTTCCTATAAAAAAGAACTGATATAGTAAGACAATAGCACTCCTACTTCGGCATAATTAAGTATGCCATCTAGTAACGCAGATGAGTCTAACAGAACTCCTTATTTCAAACTTAAATTACCTGCCATATTTAAATTCCCCACCTACATTTTAAGATGTAATTTCCTGTGGAAAGGGCAAAGAAAGAAGCTCCTTAGACCCACCTAGGCCAAGTTGTCACCAATTTCTGTCTGCATTGTGTAGTTCTTGAAGAAGAGAAAGGTGATTGGAGAGAAATGTGCTCAACCACACTTCACTCACCTGTATTTAGCATAGACATAGGTATGAGAAATAGATCTTTTCTGACCTTCCCACCTCGGATCATGTACAAAGCTGGTGACTTCAAAAGAGATCCAGTCCTGGTTTGTTTGAAGAGCTTTAGAGTTGCAGAGTTCTGCTGGACAGAGTTGAGAGCTAGGGACCAGCTTTGAAGTTTACCTCATCCAGTGCTTTGTGTGACTTCAGGACAGTTGTCGACTGACCTAGGCAAAGACTTTGGGAAGTCTCATCCTGTTGCTCGAAGGTAACTGCAAAAAATAACTTGAAACAAGCTGTACCCCTTGGAAACGTCTGTGGGTTGTGGTTGATGGGCCTGCCGAACAGTGTGTTTTTAAGGGTGTTTCAAGGACTGATAGAATAAATAGATTCTTTATATAGTGCTCATGTGGGTATTTTGGGGAAAGGTCAAAGGTGCCACACAGGCCTGCAAGGTGAAGCCTGAGGGCACTTCAGCAGGAGAGGCACGTGCTCAGGTGACCATTAGCAGTGTACATGTGGCCTAAAGCTCAGCTTCTGCAGAGGGCAGGCTATTATGTCATGCTTTTCATAGAACGAGACTCAAATGTTAAGGAAATAATATTATAATGAGAATTATTCCCTTAATTTCATGAGTATCTTATCCATGTCATAAAAGCATTTGTGCAAAATACCATATGAAATGCATATACAATCCCTATGAATATAAAGGCCAGACTAATTAGTATCAGAGGAATTTTGCACTTCTTTTCAGAATAAATGGAGTTTTATTGTAAATGATATTTGGACTCTGAATTGCTGCATACAGCAGTTGCTATCACCAGCTAGAAAATAAATTTGAGAAGAAAATTGCTTTATCCATGTCTATTCAAAATTATTTCATACATGTTTATCCGCGTAGCAGCTATTTCTGATACTTATTGCATGTAAATAATGCTGAAAATAAGGAAAGAACAGTCCAGTGAAGGGCTGTAAAATATTTAGTCTATCTGCTCCAAACAAGCAAATGTTGCTGCACTATTTGCATACATAACAATGTACATGTCAATGTTTTGAAAAACACATTTACAGTGTTTATAAAACTTGTAATTTTGTCATCAGAAAGAAAACAAAGGTATAGCAGCTTATGATGCACTGAAGGGAGCATGCAAATTTTACATTGTAAGTTACTTGTAATAAGTAGTTTGTTTAGTTTATTGCGGAACATTTAAGGATAAAGGAAATGAATAAGCATGAAGTACAGCTGGTATATTAAAAGGGAACCTACATGACAACTGCCAAATACCCTGCAGCAAAGAGGTTTAATAAAACAAATAGAAAAAGCACCAGGATGCTTTCTTTATTGCAGCATTACCAAAGTGTAATAAAGAAACCAAACATACAACAAACAAAGTAAACTAAAATACTGATCCTATGTTATTGGACTGTTAATAAATCATACCGATGGCCCACTGTTAAATGCAAATAGATTTGTGAGCAGTAAGTAACAAATATGAAAACTCATCTAAAATAGTTGGTGTAGATGCTATTGAAGATAATGCCTTCTAGGAAGTAATCACTGTAAAATGATGGCGAAAAAATCAAACTAATTTGATGGCCTATTTGATGCAGCTGGTGGGGAACCTAAAGAGCAGACTAGACTTTGTGTTTACTACTCTGCGAGGGCTTCACCACCACCAATAAACTGGGTGTGAATTCTGGGCAATGGCTTCTAATCAGTCCAGTACTGCTCCCTGCATCATTAAGGGCTTGACCCAGGTGAAAGTAGCCTCCATGGCTGCCAGCCCACACTAAATTAAAAAAGAAAATAAACTCCATGAGCCACTTGGGACCTGCAGCTACAGAAGCTTCTTGTGACTCCAAGAGCAATATTTCCCCTGGTGACCACAGAATACTGGATGGAGAATGAACAGTCACCAGCTCAGCTGCAGAGCCTGAATCTGCTTGTTTGATTGCTGGACTGTAGCTGCAGCACAAGATTTTCAGACTGCTACTATGGGACTTCACTGCACGCATTCAGAGAAAGCTGGGACTTTCTGACAAGGTTGTAGCTTGTGCAGTCACACAATAAACAAGCAGCAGAGCTGAGAATAGAATTCTCTAAGTCCTGCATCCTAATCCCATTCTTCAATCAGTAAAACAAAGTAAAAAAACCCTCTCTTTATAGGTACTGGCCAAATCCACTTGTGTTGTGGTATTGCTCCAATGTCCCATGGTATCAGGAAATCTTATAATCCATGAACAAATGGATAGTTTATAAATTTAAAAATTTGCTTGACATTCAATCCTTTCCAGGACTTAAATAAATTCAAATGCATTTCCACAAATGTGTCTGCCTGAGACTTTTACAGAATGCTCACAGCTACAGGTTTGGCTATTAAAGATACATTTTTGTGTTAAACAAAGTTGTCTTCCCTATTAAAATTGACAGCCAGGTCCATATGTTCTATAAAATAATGGAAAGGTTCATTGTGAACAGTACTGCAATGGATCCCAAAGTTCTCGTAACCCTTTGGAGTATGCTCTTGTAGAAAATTCACGGGAACCTTTCAAAGAATATTACTTTGCAGTTCAGTTTTACCTCTCATTTATACAGAGTGGAAAAAACAGCCAAACCCAAATTCTGTCCACATTTGCTTATACAGGATTCCAAATGCATGAAATAGATTGCTTGCCACTTTGAGACGGAAGAAAACAACTTTTCTGTCAAGATGGTTGAGAAGCTTGTATTCAGTCTGCTTCAGTATTTCTTGGGTTTAGTGGTGCATTCTCACTCTCATGGTGTCGCTCAATGCTCAACACAGCCAGCACAAGGGCTGCTTTACCCTTTCAGTGCCAGATCACCCACTGCCACCCTGTCTGGCTGTAACCAGTCTTTGGGCAGTGTGTACAGCATGCCTCAAGTTGTGGCAGTCTGACAAGGTGAAGAAGCACCCAGATTTAAACCTGCTGAGGTGATCAGTTGGGCAAACATCTTGGAATGCATGCCAGCCACAAACTGACCAAATGGCTCCTCACAAAAGATGGTTTCAAATGCAGAAGAGTGATAAGGTAGGTAGCTACCTTGAATATAAAAGGTAGGTTGTCAGAGTAAGGGAGACCCAAGTTTATGAGGCTCAGAAGATCCAAACACACTTTTTCCAACATGCTGAGAGAGTTTTCTCACTATGAGAGTCAAGGTAAGGTGGGCATGACCATTCTTCACTGTTGGAACTGATGATGTGTTACATGGTTGTGGAGAAAATAATGTAAAATGACCAGGTCCTGAGACAAATTAATGGTGCAGATATGAGGACCTGTCCACCAGATCTGTTACCTGTAATGAAGAGGATCACTTCCAATGTCTTTTCTCACAATTCACATTAACTAGTGATTGGGTAAAATATCTTAGAGCTTTAAAAGAGAAGACCGGGACCCGCTCTATTTGTCAAGTGTCTCTTTCTTTGCAGGGAAGCTTTCTGTACAGTGAAAGTCCCACACAGATGTAACCATTTACATACAGCCACATGAGTGGTAGGACTCACCCCTGTCCTTAGAAGAGAGTTATTCTTCTGCCTACATTTTGAGTATCACTCTGGGTTCAGAATTCCACTTTAGAGCCCAGGGACCCCAGGGGTTTTTTTGGATGTAGTCCCAAATATCTTTAAGAATATTATTTCATGTATTGTGCACTTCTGTGTAGTCCATTTAGTCTCATCTGATTTCTATCTTGCTGTTTCTTCTTTCCTCAGCAGCTAAGCTCAAACTCTCCCTCCTTCTCATCTAGTATGGAAGGTCATCTATTGTTAGTAGAGGTTTTGAGGAGAGGTTGCAGCATTTTTTATTTGTAAGGGAAACTAACTGCTGTCAATCTTACTTACCAATCTGTGATTCCTGCCATTTATTTTTTCTGGACATGATGCAAACTTGGTAAATTGGCTAATCTCAGTTTCATCTGACTGGCTTCTCATACACTTAATTAATGACATAACATGTCTAAGATTTTACTCTTGGATAGAGTTTCTGTGTTAGCCTGGGAATTATATTATTCCTTTTCATGTGAAGATCTAGGATTCATTATATGAGGCATTGTTGTTACAGGTTATGGCAAAAAAAAAGATGTTACAAGAATATACTTGAGTAATCAATGACAGTCTCCTGCATTTTTCTAAATATATCAATCAATCATGTAGCCAGTCTAAAGCTGTCAGCTCAATAGTTCATTTGAATATGCACACATCTAATCTAATTAAAATATCTTAGACCTTTAACACTTTGGGTAAGAATATTTTTACTATCTGCACCGACAGCTTCATATGCTGTATTTGTATCAGCTCCTGCTGACAAGGTGAGAGTAGGTTCCAGCATCACTTGGAACTGCAGCTGCTGCAGAAAGTTATGCCTTCCCTCCTGTGTCACTTCTAAAACATGAGCTCCAGGACAACACTAAAAGGACAAAGATCTTTTGTCTGAAATGCAAATGGAATTATTTCCGTGTTGTCATGTTTATTTTTTGTTTGTTTGTTTGTTTTTTTTGTTGTTGTTTTGTTTTTTTCTTTCTGAGGTTTTATGAAGTTCTTTCCTATGATTAATGGTACCATTTTACTTAGAGTTTCTCACAAGCTTACCACTCTTTTAAGCCAACTTATTTCAATACAACCTTTTCTCAGGCTTGGCTATGCAGGGAGCTGCTGCTTTGCTAAGAATATCCTTTGTGCCTATTGCTATTCTAAGCAAAGGCAGTCAGGTGCAGAATATGGCACTGCCAGCTACTGCTTCCACTATGCTGCTAGTTATCTCCTCTGTGACACTTTGATTACACTTGAAACAGCCCTATGATCTTTTTCTGCTTCTCTACCTTTTCAAGAAGGTAGAAAAAGGTAGTGATCCTTTGAGAGAGGTAGAATCCTTTGATGCTTTTTCTTTCCAGTATGGAAAGAATTCAGCCTATGTTTGTCCTCAGCTTTTGCTATTAAACACTAAAAAGCCCAGAAATTCCTTCAGATTCTCTATCCCAGTTCCACTCCTCAGCTGCTGAATTAATGACTGCCCCAAATAAAAACAAACTCAGTTACCTTTACCATTTAGATATTATTGTTATACATGACCTGTTGTACATCTTAATTCAGTCTTGCTTTTTGTCATTGTTCTCCCATTGTTTTTTATGAAGTTTTTCTTTGCTGATGGTACTGAGACATTTGGGATGATTCTGCTTCCTCCATTGCCAGTGACTAGTTTTCCTCTCTGTAACCTCTCAGCTGAGCTTTCCAATATATTTACTTCCCCACGAAAATAGCTGCTAAATTCCCTACTTTCTTCTTTTAGTGGTAGATTATTCTCCACCATCTTAGATAATCAAGAGCCTGTTGCAGTCCAGACATATTAAAACTTAGCGATTTATTGTAGCCAATGCTGTGCGATTATAGTATTTTAGTAGCTAGTCCATTTCTTTTGTGCGTAAGCTGTTAAATATAACAAAGGCCTATTGTGTTCAATGTGGGAAAGCAAATAATTTTTAAAACGTGATTAATTGTGTAAGTATGGACCTTTTAAGTACATGTGGTAAGCCCTATGCTATGGGAATGGCACTTACTGCTCTCTCAGCATGAGTCTGACGAAGTAAACAAAAAGTTAAAATACAGCCGATAGTCTCCCTGGCATTCATTAACATAGCATAGAAAGCAGAAACTAGCCACATTTTATATAAAAAGACTCTAGAAATCTGTGTCTACTTACATTAACATTAGTCAATTGGTGGGTGCCAACTATGCACATAGCATGTTTTATTTATAGGTCTATATAGTAGTCAAAAACATTCTATCACAGAAATGTGTTATTCATTAATTCATATTTTGCTCAGTCTTACTTTACTTCTTGAACCCATCCAGGTGTTTTTTAAACGATGAGGGTAATTTAATACCAAACAGCATTCATGTTCACCCTATTTTTCGGTTCCATGTAACTAAATATTCCTCCTGATTTTGTATATTATTTACCTTTAATTAGCTCACATATATTGTGCAAACTAGAATTTGCCTGTGTTTTTATGACAAAATTCCAAACAATGGTAAAAAATAAAGGTGGAATAAATGGTCATTTTACTGAACAGAGTATTTCACATTAATTTTTTCTCAAATATCCATTCTTTATATCAACTGGAACGGTAAATATTGCTATAGATATATGCTTCTGGTGCTTAATTTGTTTTTGAAATGTTCATTTAAAATGTTTAAAATGTTCATTTTAGCCTACTGTTTCAAAGCTCCATATGAGATCTAGTCACACATTGCAGAACGTAGATCATATCATATGACCTCAACAAATCCAGCAACATGCCATGTATATGTGTTTTCACTAAAGGAGCTTTATAGGTTTCCATGACTTAACCTATGAGATTTAAGGCGGTTTAAGGAGGAAAAACAAAACCCTTTTCTTGTTGGTTCTTTTTATCTTATATATGAATGTGAACTTGACATAATCTAATTTTAATCATGAGAAAAAATTAAAACAAAGTTAAACCAGGAACAATAAATCAACACTAAAATGCTGTCAATTATTGCTTATTACCATATTTGTCATGTGAATCAGTCATATAGGTCATTTATGAATAGCCATAAAGCAACTTCTTCCATTTGCAAGGCACACAGCCTTTGCCATTCAGTGATGTATGTAAATACTGGTGTCAAAGCTCCTTCTAAAACACCACCACTGGGGAGAGAGAGAGAAATCTTACTGCCATTAAGACACACAAGCCTTCAACCTCTAAAGAAAAATAATGCTTAAGCCAGCAGTAACTTTTTATAATTAGAGTTGATGAAAGAGAAAATGTCAACATTGTAAATGATTTTTGCTAGGGAGCAGAGTGTTAAAATGGGGTAGGAGGCTTTTGATGAAAATTCACAAATTTTTGCTAACATCCTTAAAATATAAAAATATTTTTGAGCCTTACTTGCAGGGTAAGACAATTGTTTCCTGTTAGATGTTTTTGTTTTCTTTTAATTTATTTTTAAATTTAATTTACTTTAATTTGTTTATTTTATTTTTTTAAACTAATGACCATGCTGCCACATGTCTTCTGCATGTTTCAGTTCTCAGATATAGATAGACTGAAAAATTATGCTTTTCCTCTTCTGTGGAAACTATAAATTCTCAACCACTTACAATATCCTTCCTGAGGTTCACAGCCTCAGATAATCATGCCCTGTTTTGTGGAACAGTACAATGTTTTAATAGGATTGCAGGTATAACCAACATTTCTTAATCTATGCAGTCTTTCCGGAAGAATTTCAGAGGATGAAACTATGCATTTGGAAGGATAACCAGAATAAGTCCAGTTCTGAAAATCCTGTTTTAAAACTCGAATACTGTGTTTCACAGTTTGACTTTTAGAAGTCTCCAACAGAGGTATCACCTACCTGTCTCATTTCTGGTATGATTCTTAAGGTAAAAAACGATTAAAAAAAACAGGGTGAGTTTAACACTTTCATCAAACTGCATGAGATCTAAAAGCTCATCTCTTCAGACTTACCCAGCTGTAGCAGCATTCATGTTATAGTGATTCTCTTCCTTAGCTCAGAGTTTAAGATAGGAAGATTGCAGCTGCTCATGTATTTGGAAGAGTAAAGACAAAATCAGGGTCACATTCTATGAAATGAGGCTAGGTTAAGTCTGGATGACCTATCGATCAGACTGAGGAACAGCTGAAGAAAGCCAGAGAGTTTAGACAGATACATTGCCTTGGGTGAAAGTTTCTTATTAGAAACTTTACCCCTGACTTTATCAGCTGCCTGAAGTCCAGAATGAAGGACCCTCTGCTACTCCAGTGAAAAACAGCTTTTTTAAAATGTGTTTCCCTATAAATAGTGGTCGTAGTCATTTGCCAAACACTGACTTTACAAGTCATGAAAAACTGGGTCTAGCATGCAATTTAGTCAGAGATTAGGCTTCTATGTCCAAACCAAACAATCTTAAGCATTACACATCCTACATTTTGCTATTATTTATGTCTGCATGTATCATAACCTTAGGCAAATTGAGCCTATCGCTAAAACAGTTTAGGACATCTGGAAGTCCCTGGAGGGGCCTGGTGTCTTGCACATTGGCAGAGGAATCCCAAAACACTTTGTCAGCAGCAATGAGCTTAGCACAAAGCAGAGCACCAGAGCCACTTTCACTAAATAAAATAATTTTAGAAAAGAGTAACCCTTCACTGTTTGCATGATTAGTGACTGCTAGTTAGTGATTAAAGCACTTTCCCAGGAAGTGGGAGGCTTGATTTCAGCTCCCTTACCCAGCCCAAGACATCCAGACTTCCTTCTCTCAGGACAAAGAGTGCCTGCGCTCAAAAAGTTGTATAGCCCTGGTACAGAAGTTTTGCCAAAGAGCCACTGGGCTAGAAAGAAAACCAAGAGCAAATACATCCCTGCTAGGGCATATTACTGAAATGAGAGCTTCTTGCAGACAGTGGTCCTTGTCTGTATACAGTGTTATTTCTTGAGACAGTTTTTGAAAGGGAAAATACCTCTGCTTGCTGATGAGGCTGTTGTTGTTCAAAGACCACTGTGTTTAGTCTAGTCAACACCTAACACTGAGGACATATCCAGAATTTGCATCGATTCCTCTTGCAGTAGGAGCATGGTCCTAGACATATGCAAAAGGAAAAAAAGCCCCTTTTTGAACAAAAAGAGCAGAGAAAAAGAAATTTTTTTTCCGATCTCTGGTTGCATGACTTTGAACCTGATGGACCAAGGCAAATGAGCCCAGTATTATATATATATCTCCAGTATTTTTCTAACAGGAATTACCAAGTGGAAGTCCTTCAAGATAAATATGTAGTTACTCAATATTAGATCAAAGTGGAGTTTTTTTTCCCATATTGCCTTGAGATATTTTTTTGTGAAATCACCTGTGCAAAACAGAGACGATGATAGAGAAGTAGATGAATCTTCCAGAAGCCAATAAACTCTGTCTTCAACACAATAATGATTCATGTACACAGAGAGCATCCATGTAAGGTGGTTACACTGCTCTGGTTTTTGCTTGATGTTCCTTAATAATGTTTACTAGCAATGCTGAATCATCCATAAGTTACGTAAACATTTAGGCTGCAGGTGTTTTTCAGGTTCTACCACAGAGATGTTGAGGACTCCCCCAATTCGGTTTCTGATTGTTTACAATCTCCTGCTGTGCCTGCAATATGTTTGAATTGTACTTAAAACACATAAATCTGCCTTCAAAGGCATCTTGGGAGGCAGAAGTGTGGCTAGGGAATTTTAAATGGAAGGGACAAGCAATGGCTACAAAGAGCTCAGTTTTTAGTAGTAGGTGTTGCAGTTTGTTCCAATTACAGCACACACTAGAGTGTGAAATGTTCATGCCAATCTAGTAAAAAGAAAAAGTACACGCAATGCTGAAATTAACACCTTTGTAATTACAGACAAGCTCCTTTACTACTACCCAGCAAGTGCAGCTGAGGCAGGTTTGGAGAAATGCAAGCATAACAGGTTGTGCAATAGGAAGTGTGACTTTTTTTTCCAATCTGACTTGATAATTGGAACCTTCTTTGGCAGCCAGATAAAAACGTTTGCATTTCCGAACAGAAGAATTTAAGTGTAGTACATCTATATTTGCCTCACAGAAAACCAGACAAAAAGGTTTTTTTTGGTAATTAAATGACTTGCATTTCCCTTCTTTCCCTCATGTACCATTAACATCACAAAACTATACATTTGGCATTCTTCAACATAATTTATAGCTCTTCTTGCAAATCAAGCCAGCAACAGGCCATCACAGAGGCAAACATGCCTTTCATTTGCATTGAGTGAGCTGTCTCAGACTCATGGCAAAATAAATAGCTGGATATCCCCCAATAATCCCAGTCCCTTACTATTCACACAAATTCTCAGTGACTCATCCAGGAAAATATCACTGAGTGTGTCTTTTAATTTTATTCATGTTTCCACTAGAACCCTGCAGAGGCTTCTTAGTGCTTGTAAGATTATTTTAGTTAGCTTCACTTGCCAAACAGATCTTTCCCCACTTTATTATATCATCATTATTATTTCTACTATATAGGAAGTATATTGCCACATATCATATATCAAAACATTACTAATGCCATTAAGACAATGCCAAGACTAGTCACATGATATGCATGAAAAGGCAGCTCAGTTCTTCAGAGAGCCTTGAGCACTAGCTGACCAGTTTCTGTGCAACTAGTGTTGTATGTGGCTGCCAGAGTCAGAAACAGACATCCTGTCCAGGAAAGAAAGAACCTCTCTCTTCTGAAATAAAGGCTGAGAAGCAGAGACATCACCTTGTAGCTGAAGACCTTTTGCAAAAACAGCATGCTCTCATCCAAATGCTTTTTAGATGTTGTTAATGTCAGAATAGATGCTTCTGTGGCGGATACCATTTGACAAGATTTAAAAACCATGCTGCAGAAACCTTTTGACACAACTGTAACCTTTTGTATGCATAGATGTTTTTGCATAAAGGGGCGAGAACCAGTATCATTCAATTATATCTCAAAGAACAAAAATAAGGCCACAGGCAACCTTAATGCTGGTATTTCCTAACCTCTTAAACCTTGCCTCTGCAACCTTGCTTCTGCAACTCATCATCCCTTTGACAATGTATCTTCCTGTAATATAATGAGGAAACTCTTCACAACAGGTCCTCTCTCCCTCTAGATCCCTAAATCCAGCTGTTACCATCTGCTTGCACAGGTAACCAAGTGCACTACAGTTCTGAACTTTACTGCTGATTTTATTTGGGGTGGGGGAAGAGCTGAAAGCAAAATACTGAAACAATTAAGATGCTTTAATTTTTCCTTTCTTTAGTTTAAATTTTCTGATAAGCATAATATGCTGCCTATTAAACAAGCAATGGGTGCATAGGCTTCAGTATTGCCTGTCACTATTAGCAGCAGTCTGACTATAGTTAACCTAGGAAGAATTAGTGTTTGGTCTTCCCTTACTGCAGTCTGTGTTGCTTTTCATTTGTATATCTTAATAGAAAATATAGTGTATCTAGTCACCATAGGAACACATTCCCCATCTGCTGTATTATCACATTTTTTCCCCTTGACTTCTGTAGATTGCAGTCCTCTCTACTATGTTGTCAAGATATGTAGGGGCCAATTTCCTCCCCATCTAAGAGGAGTTATGACAGACATGAAAGCAGTCATGTTTCTTAACCCTTGGAATTCCATGGCTTTTCATCTACACAAGATTTTCAACAGTATACCTGCAAAACAATTTCTGCTTTTCCTGCCTTTTTAGCAATATTGCTTTTGAAGAAAGTGGGTTGGTTATTGTGTAAAATTCTTTTTAAGGAAAAAATGCAGTTTCTCTTTGCAAAAGTTTATGTCTCATTATGCATCACAAGCTCCCCTCTGACCAAGCCATATGGCTCATCATTAGAGTCACATGCTGAGGGTGCAATGGGGAAAAGTTTTCCAAGAAGCCTAGCCCATATGAAAGGGAACCAGGGGGCACTACTCAAATTCCTATGAGGCACAATAGGCCAAAGAAGATTAATGTTGAACTGACTTGAAACACAGTGTTTGGGTTCAGTTCAAGAAAATGAAACACTTTGATTTAGTAAGTCAAAACTAAACATAGACATTTCCAAATTGAATTATTTTGGAACATTTCATTCCAAGAAAAAATTGTGATATTTCAACTTTTTGTTCCTTTTCTGAAGGAAAATCATGTTTAAATACTGTTTTTTCCTGTGGGATATTTTCTGTTCCCAGCAAGGAAAAAATAGCTTATACAAAACAACAAAATTATTCAAAGTCAATAATATCTATGTATTGTATTCAGTGCTTGTGCTGCCAATTTTTTTTTCAATTTAAAATGTAATGAGAATTAGCATACATACATAAGAAGAAGGAGAAGAAAACAATTCCAGTTTTCTGAGTTACTGGAAAGTGAAAAAGACATGCTCCATACATAAAAGTCAATTAGATAATTTGAATTTAAAAATTAAAAATTAACAAAATTTTATACAGAGACACAACATAACCACAGGACTAAATTCACTTGTTTGGACTTGGTTTTGGTTTAGACAAGTTCTGATCTGCTCCTTCTAAAGGAATGTAAGACAGTTTTAACAGTTCATTAGGTTTAGGAATATGGAAGTACTGGCCTCAATTTTATGTGATGTAAAATCAGCCTCTACTGTCACAGGTAAATGTATGGTATATTTCTTTGCATGAATTAACCAGGCTTGATCTTAAAACTATTTAGTTTTTGCTCCTACTAATCCCAAGTGGATAGTAATCCCTTTCTACTACAAACCACTTAGCAGAAAGCCACAATTTATTCATGACTAATAGTCACAAAATATTATTGTTATTCCTTCATGAAAATAATTTTCTTTCTCTGGTGTTCATCTTCCTGATAAATTAATAATTTGAAGTTTTCAGCACTTGATCTCCCTGAATTTTTTACTCATCTGCTATATATTTACTTCTTTCATTTTCTCATTCACATTCAGATGTTCTGCTCTCACTCGCACATTCATCATCACTCTCCACAGCAAAAGCCTGAAAAAGCAGTCAGTTGCTTTTGCACAAGGTCATTTAATCTCTCTGCTCCATCTCCTTTTTGCCTTTCTTCTTTCTTACTGCTGAACAACGTTCTACTATGTGTTATGTGGGAGCAGGACCTGGTGAAGTGAGGGATGGTCCCTTCCAGACTTAGATTCCTTATGCATTCTTCAGTGACCTTCCCAGTGGTAGGGAAGGAAGGTCCAAGACTACACTGCTGCTCTTGAGGACTGGCTTTATCGACAAGGATCATGGTAAGATAAACGGAATTAATCTTTAGACTTTCCTCAGGGCTGGCTGCCTTCAGGTTTGTAACTCAGACTCCCCCGAACACATGCCAGAATATCTCTTATTTATTCCACATTCAAGTGAGATAGTCACTTTTACCAGCAAAACACACTCAAGCTTTTACGAGTTTTAATCATTTTAATATTATTAATCAGATTAACTCTGAAAGGCTTTTCTTCCGAACACAGTGCATCTCTATAGAAACACAGAACTGCATGGAAAACTGAATATTGAACACACCTAGTAAAAAATAATTTAAAATGCTATTGGGGCACATTTACTATTCTTATACAGAGAAGTTGTCTGTAAATCCATACAACTGACAAAACTAACACTTACAAGACAACTTAAAAGACTTGGATGGCTATGTTTTCCTTAACTTGTAACAGGATTGAAAAACTTTGGCATGTTATACAAAAGTGCCTGTCACCTAGTTTGGATCAGGAGTGTTCTTTTGAAGCAAATTTATCCTCACTCAACAGGACTTCAGTTCACACCATGGAGTGGTCTGGGAATACACAGAACTAGTTCCTGAAACTGGAAACTGGAAGACATGTCCTAGGAGTGTCCATGGTTGACCTTCAGCAGCTAGCAGGGATTTGGCCCCAAGATCAGTCTAATATGAGCCAGAGTGACATGTACTATACATGTTGTGTCCTCAGTGCCAACTCTTTGTCTCTTCACATCTGCTCCTATCGGAACATGCTAGTTGGTAATGAAGACATAGCATCAGACTCTCATGTTATGTGCTTTGCTGTCTTACACACTTGTACACTCTTAAATGTAATTATAATCAATAAATAAAGTTCTAACACAGGGTATAACCATTTCTTTTTCATTTTGAAACCTTGTGCAGAAACTAGTACTTCCTGTTCTGGCCCAGTTTTTCGAACATAGAACAGACGTGTCTATTTAAATTACTTGATACATAGTCCCAAAAAGAGTGGATAAAGCTCTTTCAAAATCATGGATATTTAACATAGTCATATACATTTGTTCATACAGCATTTATTTTTAATCACTGTATTTTGTGTGCCTGTTAAAATCATAACATAATCATAACCCTTACTCCAGTTAGAGGCTGAGCTGAAAAATCAGATCAGAAAGGGGTATTTGGAAGCAAAATTATTTGGTTGCCAAGTGTATTGGATCATCTCACCTGTCCAAATCTGTGCTTGTTGAAAGGTTTATTCTAATGCCTGTTGTTCAGTTTTAACCCTCTTTGAAGTCAATTAAGAGGTGAAGTCAGTGGGATTGTCGTGCTCAGGCCCTTATTGTTGAGTAGCAAATTCCCTACTGCCTATGTATATTGCAATTATCCCTGTTTCTATAATTACACTATGCAATCACCAGCTGTCCAGGACAAGATCCTTATTAGGTTAATAACAGAACTTAAAGGGTCAGGGTGCCCTTTTGGCATGTTTCACATACCCTGTGCTTTTGTGGAAAAACAAAATCACTAAAAATATTATACATGGATGATAATGAAACAGCCACCTCAAAGCTTGACATGTTCAGTTTATAGCTGTAGTTTAGAGATTAGTTGTAATCCTGCGTCTTTTTTTTTTCCTGTCCTTTTTTGCTACTGATAGCAATGTTATTGCTTTCAGTCATAATTTTGAATGTTATTAAACATACTGCAAGTGCAACCAGTGCAGAACTCTCCCAAAAATATGCGAGTAGAAGCAGCTCATCCAACCACAGGCTTTTGAACATCAAAAACATTTTGAATGTCAATAACATTTTAAATAATTAATTTAAGCAACATTAGCTCCCTTCCAGCTGGTGATAATGGCAGACATAAGCTGTTTTGACAATGTGAAGACTCTATTTTTTTTTCTGCACCAAAACTTCACAGTTCTTGCAACACTTATCTGAGATACAAAATTCAGGATTTTTTAATATTCTAAATTTAAAATTTTAAGTTTGCACATTGCATTTATGAAACGGAGCAATCAGAAATATGAGGGGTTGGCAAGAAGGAGGAGGTTTTGATAACTGTTAGTGAATGATATTATCTTCTCATTTCTGACTTTTTATAATAGATGTGTCAAAAATTGTCAAGTGAAGCTTTTCCTCATGTTTACACTGTTTTTCTATCAGTGCTGTAAATACAAAATCAAAAGGGTAAATATCTGCATACCAATAAAGGCAGTTAGTCTAAATAATTTAATCAGTGGAAAAACATACTATTGTCTATAATGTTTTCTTACCTTCTTCTGTTTCATTTTTTTTTTCCCCACACTGTTTCTCTTCATTATTCCACAAGCTCTACATCGACACAGTTCAAGAAACTGTGTTTTGAGCTTCCATTACTGTTGCCTGGCCTAAGACTTAGTCTTGCAAGTTCTGGGAGTTTTTGCAGTCAGATTACACTGTGGTCGCTTTTCCCTCTGATTGCTCAGAGCATTGTGTCCCCACCACTGCCATGAACACTTCTTTCTCTGCCATCAGTGTTCAGTAGCTTCAGATTTGCTCTTTGAGAATTATTCCCTTTCACATGCAAAATCAATACTTTTCTGTATACAGTAACTAATTGAATGGTTATTTGCTAAAGGCAGAAGTAAGAAATAATAAAACAGAGTAAAGACTGAGGTTTGAAGAAGCTATAGCCTTAAGAAGTCGCTGAGAAATATCTGTAACATATATAATACCCTTTTATGTTAAAAGTTGTTTGGGATATTGTTGTCAGAATAATTGCATGGAAAAAAGGATTTCTGCGAAATGGATGTTTTTCCAAAGGAAATCTAGAGTGCCATTAGAAACACTCCTACTTGCAAAATCAAAATTAAATATACCTTTTTTGGGTAGATTTCATTTGAAGTAAAATAGTTTGGTTTGCTGGAAAAAAAAACCCTATTCCTTTTTTAAAGTCAGTTCTGCATTAAATTTCACTTACCCAAAGCCTATAGTACCTCACAGGACTTGTAGAAATGGCAACATAGGTTTTTCTGTTCCTTCTCTGTGAAATAGATAGGTAGACTAGAAAAAACACTCATGCTTATGGTATTCAAATGTCTTCCCAAAGGCTTCATAAGCCATGATATATTTCTCCTCATTCAGGTAGTGCACACTTATGCTGCCAAACCTGCCTATATAACTCTTAAAAACCCCAGACTGCTGTTAGATTTAAAAAGATAGACAGTTGGTGAGTATTCTGACACATGGCCTGCTGTTGGCATGACAGATGTCTCACATTTTTGTCAATATTTAACACACATGATTCACATCCTGGCATCGACTCAGTGATCCCAGGTGTTGCAAGAGGTTGTTAGAATATAATACCAATTTTTTTGGTGTCAGCCTATGTGCACTCCATTGCTGAATGTCTTGTAAGACTCATGCATCTATGAATGCTTTTTCAAAGTATCTAGAAATTTATTTATTTCTACGGGTTGATGATGCTAGAATTTTAAAATTTATTACTTTGGACCAAAACTAGAGAATGCAGAGGAGTCCATATATATAATGAGAAAACTTGTATATTCTAATATACCGATAGAGAAATGAAATGAAATCTTTGTATTTGTTTTAGGTTCCAGTTTTGTTCCAAAAGACACTATCTTAATTACATGAACCAATTCCAATGACATGTGAGCTATACAAAATAATTGCTCCAGTCACCCTTGGAAACAATTTATTGTTAAAGGCAACAATTCACAAAAAGAACAAGCAACTGAAATTTTCAGATGAGATTTCCAGATAACTGAATTTAGCAGGGTCAGTAGGATGAATGCCTTTCCTCTTACAAAAGTGCCAAACGTCCAGGAAGTCCCAAATAACTAGAAACAAACTCTGAACACCCGTCTGACATCTTATCTAAAAATTGGCATCATGATTAGAATGCCTATGGTCTTTCAAGGCCTTCTGGGAAAAAGTCTATCACCTGAAATATCAACGTAATTTTGTGTCTTTTTCCAGTTTCTAATAGAAGAACTGCATCAGCTGTTAGACTTGACATTGATACTTACCAGAAAACAGATTACTATTGCCATTTGTTTTGTGAGACACATAAAAAGGCAATTTGGATGAAATATAGGTGCAAAAATGATTTGATGTTTTACATTGAAACTCGTTCATTTGTATCAAAATGTTTTGTTTTTTTTTTAAGTGCGTATCTTAGAAAAGAAGAGGAAAATCAGAATAAAGTGTGTGATTTTTTTGAGGCTACTTAATACAAATGTATTAAATTGTTTCATACCTGTGCAATCTTGCCCTGAAAGATTATCTTAATCATTAGTTTTGAATTTAGTTCTGAATGTCTTTGCTTTATTAAATTTAACTCTTAATGACATATCTTAGTTAGTACTCAAAAAATAAGACTGTCTACTACCATGAACAAATCAAGAGCTTGACAAGCTCCACGATGAAATACATACAGTACCATCCCAAGTCTAACATTAAAAAATCTGACAAAATATGATGTAGCTGGCCATTATGTCATAATATCTCATTTTCCAGCAACTATCAAAATATGCATTCAATGAGTTATTGAAGTTCACTGTCTGGTCAGCAATGGGATTATTATGAAATTCATTATTAATAATGCATTGTAAATATTATGACTACTAGAAAGGATAGATATATTACATAGTCAGACTTGTGGGACAAGATGGAAGCTCTTCTGAAGACATTTTCTGACCTGAAACCAGAAGTTACTCAATCTAGTCTCAGTCACAGCATGTTCATTCTGATTTCATATATAAGTGAAGATTTGTCCTTAGGGAAATAAGTAAAGAAATCTCAAACAAAATCCCTGCTGAAATTAATGGATATGATATAGAATAATTTTTGAGCCACTTAACAAAAACAGTTAGCTGCACATTAACTTGGTGCACTAAACCTAGTGCAAATATTCATTATCTATCTAAAACCACCTGGTTTAGTAGATTTAAGATAACTTCTGAAAAAAGACTTTAAAACCATACACCGGATATAGTGATGAGGCTTGGAGTTGTAAGGAGATAAAAATAGGATACCATCAAGGTCCTCAAAGCTGTCTGAAGAAGAAACTCAGTAAGAATATCTTTGTGATATGGATACTTCATTGCTTGCCTCCTGTAAGTGAAGATATTAATTTACATTATCTGCTACTTAACACCTGCAGATAATTTTAACCTACATGGACTCAGAAGTAGTTAAATTTAAATAGCCACAATTTTTACAAAAGCAGTGCTCCATGAATCTCTTGCTTTCAAGCATTTTGGCATAGCGTGACTGTTTCAATATGTAGGAGTCATGACATGAGCCAGGAAGTTTATTAAAACATTCCCAGTGTTTTATTTTGCATTCTATAATTCAGGGCATTATAGCAGACTAACACAAAAAGTTCTTTAGGGGAGTGCTGTGCTCACTGGATCCTAAAGGGATACATCCACAGTGTTTTCTTCCCCCAAGATATGTTTGAAAAAGTGTCTTAGTAATTACACCATTACTCTGGTAAAGGCATTGCTTCTGGTTACTGAAGTTTAAAATAAAATTCACTGTTTAAATAAGTATTCTCTTTGGTTGCTATGCATCATCTGGAAAGATGTGAATTTTTTGAATGGCTCAGCAACAAACCCAGTCTTAGTCAGCAAGGTCTTTTCCTTGGGATCGCTTGTGAAGGTTATAAAGTTATGTTCACACCCAGAGAACAACATAGTTCAACACACGTAGAAAATAAACAGACCCTTCAGCTTCAGCCCAGTCCCATGACCCCTGCGTACAGAGCTTAACCTTCCAAAAGGCATTCAACTTCGTTGGGTCACTGGAGGAGGGGTGAAGATGTCTTGCTCACTGGAAAATGCCACTGTGACCAAAGAAGTATTTTGTGAGACAATATCCTGATGCGAGCATTTACCTTGCTGCAATATACCCATGTTATTTCATGGCAAAGATCAAGAAATAACAATCCCTTTGGCGAAACTATTATCATCCATCAAGTGCTACTTGTTCAATCACTTTTGATAGAGAGTTGTAGTACCATGCTTCAGAGATTCAGTGGGATGAAGTGTTTCAAGAAGTATACTCTGATTTTTGTAATAAAAATATTACAAGCTTTAGTTACAAATCACAAAACCATTTAAATTAGGAACTGTAAGCACTTTAAATTGTGAAGCAAAATGTATTTTTTGTATAACAAGATGCAGTGGAAAGAACTGCTAGATATGAATGTCCCTTTTGCCACTGGAGACCTGGGTTGACATCCCCACTAGGGGATACCTTTATAGATCCCTTTTTAGTGTATTGCAGTCATGCCATTATAAAACCATCAAATGCAATTTGGCACAGCATGATACTTAAATGGTGGCCTGAAATTAACAGACTGAATTACCCTCTACAGGCAGCCAAGTTTATTTATAAATTGGAATTCAGATAAGTAAGTGAAGTGTCTTACTGAATCCTGTACTTTTATATTTCCAATCTCTGTCTTCTGTGCTTTGAAATACTTTTTGCAGTCGGCCTTTAGTTGAACTTCTAGAATATTTAGCCACTTAAAATGGGACCAAAACTGAAAGCAGGATGCTGTATTAAGTACTTACAAGAGATAGTGATTTTATGTTTGTAAACTATCTTGTAAAAAGTTTTAATTAAAAGAGCTACATCTTGGCATCTGTGAGGTCTAGTGCAATTAGTTGTTTTAAACTCCATTTTCTCCTCCCGCAGCCAATTAAGCAAAACTTGTGTGCAAGAGTAATGGTTGCCTCAGTGACAAAATCAGAACATGGTAAATAATGTGATTAAACTTGTTAAAAGCCAAAATAAACACTTATAATTATCTCAAGAAAACCTGCATAGCACAAGTGAGAGCTCTATAAAGTGAAACTCTGCATCCATAATTTCAGACTTTCCTACACAATAGATCATAGTTAAAGATCTGTTAACAGACCTCTGACTGCTGAACTGGGCAGCTTGTGGTTTTCTTCTAAACCTATTGGCATAATGTGGATTTATGCAAGAGGTGCAAATTGGAAGTTGTCTGCTATTGGAGCCATTGGCAGAACAGAAATCATACTGTAGGGTTAGCAGCATGAAGTACATTGCTTTGAAATTACACAGCAGGGTTTCTGCTTGTTGCTCCACTTGCCTTTAAGACCAAGGTCTTATACTGTCTGGCCATGATTAAAATCAAAGTGTAGGCCTCTTTGCTGGGTGCCAGTAAACGAAGGTGAAAAACAGAAACAATCTGGATTCTTAATTATTTTAAAATGCAACATAGGCAAAAAACTAAGATGAAAGCGTTTCTTACTAATCTATCCTAATTATTCCACATAAAATGATTTCCTAAAGAGACCTGTATCTTGAGATAGTCACTTGCTATGACTATGCAAGATCTTTTTTCTCATACAGCATCTCTTATGTAAACCCACACACTTATACAGAAAACAAGAACTGATGAGCAGTTTAAATGTTAAATTTATTTAAATCCAGATTCAGGTGTACATCAAAACTTGAAATAAACCAAGATACTACACTGAATTTACTGAAAATTAAGTGGCCATTAGCTTCTACAGCGGTACAGTAGTAAAAAAGTGCACATTTGGAAATACTCCATTTTACTGCCATACTATGGAGATATAGGCAGGTATGCACGTACTGGCAAGTGAGATCAGAAAGAACAAAGGATTGTTACATCAGAAAATAAAGATACGGGAAAGTGATATGTGTTCTCAGTATAAGTCTGAGGCACTCTGCTCAGAGATTCTCATTCTGGTTTCAGTCGCTGTGGTGACTGAAAAATAACAAAGTAATGGCACATGGTAGAAAGTCAATGCTGAGAGTGAGTACTGCGAGAGCTATCTACACTATTGTCAATTTTACCATAAGTGAACAAGAGGCTTTTTCTTTACTTGTCAGCATATTCCGAAGTACTTGCTGTCAGGGTTTGTTTCCTAACTGGCTCTTGAAGGGCTTATTGATAGACAAACCTCTTGACTGAAATGAAGATGCTGCAAGGATATCTGAAGATAGCCAAGGACAATCATTAAAGTTCATGTCCAAAATACTTGCCCACTTTAATTTCTGACTTATTTAACATGTAATTTTTTGATTCAGACTACAGTGTTTGAAAGTTGGATTTTTGGCCTCATATGAAAAAAAATCTTATTTTTTTCCTAGTCTAAGCGTCTTGTTCATGATGCCTTTTTTCTTAGAAGGCAAATACATGTCTTCCAGGTTATGAGCAAAAGAAATATATTACATATGAAGGATTAAAGGATTCAAGCAGTCTCTTTGAAATGTATTGTATTTTGCTTGTTCTTTTCATATATTTTTAACACAGTTTGAGTACTTTATTCTTAATAATTCACAGGCCATTTAATGTCACATAGCTTGATGAATCCCAATTACTTGTGAACAAAGTTTTCCATGCCTTTAAATCTACAGCAAAGAGAAGTAGATGTTTCTTTCATGCACTAGTTCAGAATAGTCCCTGATGTTAAATTTATTTCTAACTCACAGCTACCTGTATGTGGCCTTCTGAAGTCAGTTCTGTTTACTGGGTTTGTCTCTGATCCACCTCTGGCAGTGCTGATGGCAACTGGAAGATGAGCTCCTTGCTCACCTTTTCCCTGTGAGCAGGGAGGTCATATGTACTGTTTGGCCACTACCGTGCTGGAATACAAAAATGTATTTAAGACCACTGCGGTAAGAAACTCAGAACAGAGATACTGTGTGTCCGCTTTCTATTTCTGATAGAGAAGTCATCTTTTCCTATTTTGCTCTTTTCCCTTTAAATAATCTCATTACTATTAAGAAACCACATTGTTTGTTTTTTTCCCAGTATCCAAGTATGTTGAGTACATACTGTGGCAAACTTAGCCACATAAAAGTTTCTGCTCTGGCTAACTTATAATGCAATGTCCTTCACTGGAGAGTTTTAAAGAAATACATTCCACATCTTCGTAAATTATAAAAATTCCAAATAATTCAATATAGTGCATTAGAACAATAAGTAGATAAAATCCCTATTAATGTTAGTGAAGCTTGCTTTTTGCAAAACACTCTTTTCTCTTACAAGAAAGACACACAGTTTTGCCCTATAATATCCTAGCTCTTGTGCTAATATTGGAAATTGTAATGAAAGCAACACCCTGTCCACCACTGCTGCCAGCAGTGCAAAAACCTGATGCAATACTAGCACAAACAGGTCCTTGGCAGACACAAGATTTTAATGACTGCATGGTATCAACATCTTTGCGCAGCTTCTGCCATGAGAACAACTGCATAAGGGGAAAAAAAAGCAAACCTAAATGGAAGCACTGTCAGGAAGGACATACTCAATCCACATCACAGTCCATCGAAAGGAAGATGAAAGCAAACAGCTGTGAAAAGCAGAGCTATTTTGTGCAAATTCTGTAAGGACAGCGTTGAACACTTCTCTTTGAATTCTTCCTCCATTCCTCTTCTTCTTCAAGTCCCTTGATGGGATCTGTCCTAAGGTAAGGAGAGGTCTGAAAGTTAAGACTTCGGTGTTTCATCTGCTGTGCCTTCTCTGCAAAATAGTTTTCCTAAGCTTTAACTCTCATTCTTCTCCCTGTGCTTAGGCCATGCTCCCTGTGAAACAGGCACTTGTCTTTTCCAAATTTTTCCACAACCTGAAGAGTGAATCCAGTATAATCACTGGTACTTCAATCCCACAGTATCCATTATGGACTGTTCTTGAAAAGGATCTCCTATGGAATGATAGTTATAGCCTGTTGACTCCTTACAGTATTGACTGAACTTGGTGCTACAGGCATAAAATATTTGTTTTATAGGTATAGGTATCTCAGAAACTTTTTTTTTTTTCCATTTATGATTTGATAGTTGGATGCTCAGAACTTTGAAATAAAATGGTGAGTAGAAAACCTGGCATTCCTTTCTTCTTCACCTCTCATGTTTTGGTACACATTACCTGACTTCGGTAGTAATGCATTCTCACTGAAATTAATGCATCTTTGATGAAATAACTGATCTGAGCTGCAAAAAGACTTACTAATGCACAAAATAAAAATCAAACCCATAGAAAACCAGTCAGTTCAAGACAAAAATTTTATTCTAAACCATCGATGGTTTGTTGATGTTTTCAATTCCAGGTTTGTATCTCATCCAAAACTTTTAAAACTTTATTTTACAATAATTGTGGATGTTCTCAAATATCTAGCAAAAAGAATGTAGATAAACAAATATTTCTCAGAGTAAAGCAAGAGAATAATTTGAGAGGGCATATATTGTCAATATCAAAATAAACAA
Organism: Athene noctua; assembly: GCF_965140245.1. Classification (NCBI taxonomy): domain Eukaryota; kingdom Metazoa; phylum Chordata; class Aves; order Strigiformes; family Strigidae; genus Athene; species Athene noctua. The sequence continues at coordinate 74,810,854 of NC_134040.1, forward strand.
AAGCTAGATCAGTTGGTTGGCAAAGGAGAAAAAACCTAGCAATCTCAACTCCAAGTTAGATAATTAAAAATGAAAAACTTGATAAAAAACAACACCACAAATAGTGAATTTGGCCCTAACATCCTACTATCCTTTGCTTTACAGTCTTGACATATATTCTCAGGCAATTCACTGAATCTTTCCTCAGCCATAAAACAGGAAAAATACTCATCCTAATGTGATATGAAGATTGTTAATACTGTTTTAATTTTACGTTATGATGGGAAAAAGAAAGAAAAAGAATGAAAATTATTCCTAGAGGCATGTGAAATATGTAACGTTGGATGAATAAAAATAAATGTCACTGCATTTTTATGCTCTCTAGTAGAAAAATTTCAAATTAATGAAAAAAGTGGTACAGTAGCCTAACATACACTCTTAGCTCAAGTACTTAGTAATGTCTCATGAACCATCTGAATCTGAAAACATAATTCAACCTTTTATGTAAATGGGGCCACAGAGATTAGAAAACAGGATAATGATAAATGGCAAAATATCTAACTGTTCAAGCCAATGGAAGACTCAGTGTAAGAGCTGTTTTTAATTAACATCTTAGTGGTTTGGAAAACAGAATAAAGATCATATTAAATAGATTTGTTGATGATATTGCACTGAAAGATCTTGCCAAAACTAAATCCATAAAAAATACAAAGGAATAAAAAGGTTAAAAAAATATGGCAATGAAAGTAAACTCTCAACCCGGAAAAAAAATGCAAGCTACACATTTGTTAAAAATGATAAAATACACATGGAAGAGAATGCAATGGTAGTGAGCAATTCCTTTGGTTGATGACAAAATCAAGTTAAATTTGTGGTTCTAGCATGATCAGACATCAAAGGAGTTGTCCTGCTTGGGCTGTTTAGCATGGCAGGTGGAAAGGAATCTCTCTGAACATAGTCTTACACCATGAAAAAGTAGTAGAATATTTGTAATTACTTTCAATGACTAGAAGATGAAATCCTATGTGATACTGCTAACCCCAATTGTTGAAAACTTGTGATATAGCTCTCTCCTCATCTTCCTTATTGCAAGATTTAAAACCAATACATTTTAAAAGTAAGAAGTACTGTGTTACTTCTGCTTTTGAAAATCTACACAGCCATAACATTCACTATGACTGAAGGATAGTGAATCACCTATGAGATTTCCAAGAATGCAACTAAATTAACATGAAAGGAAATCTTATTCTGAAGGTCTCCTGGTAAAGTGGCTGTTATTGAGCTGTTGTGTAATGATATAGTAGATGCTGACAGATGTCAGAAACATCTTCTGCACCTGGCTGCTTAGTTCAAGAGTCTAGAGAAGCTGAGCTTTGTGGCTGAATCTTAGAGCAGATTTCATATTTGTACATTAGGTATCCATGTAACATCCGTCTTTTTTTGTGGTAGGTTTAATGTGCCTATAATTAACCTGTAAATTATTTGTGGTCAATGTTCTCTAAAATATCATCTATAACTCTACCGATAAAGGTTGGAGGATTGAGAAAGTGGTGACAATTATGTATAAAACTCTAAGAGCAAAAATTATGATTCTTTGCCATGCTACCTCTAGTTGCAAAACCGTTCATTTGCACAGCATGCTGCAGCTGAGAAGAGTTCAGGATATGTGTTTAATACATTTAGTATCTGGAGGTTATTAAATATTATTGCAATCACTTAATTTGACTGGAAAACTGAGTTGGACTGATATTGATGTCATGAGCGGTAGTAAGGGGATTAGAATGCAAAATGTACCTACTACTGAAGTAATATGTCCAAGATAATGCTGCTTTTTAGTTAAGGCTGAGTTTTGACACAGTGCTGTTGAAAATTTAGGACTCTGCATTGTTTTTCCACAGCCCACTCTCTCTACTTATGCAAATGATCACCTCCTCTGTTTCCAAATAATCTATATTTCCGATCTCTGCTTTCCACAACAACCACTGCTACCAATCAAAGCTAAAGATATCTGTGCAAGTAGTTGGTTCTGTCCAGCTCTTCTAAAGTATTTGCAAGTCTCCGTACAAACAATAAATTAGATGCTTTTTAAAAAAAGTAAAATATCTCTTGTTCCAACATGAGGGAGAACTGTTAAAAGACATCACATAAACTACACTTTTGCAAATAAAAACATCCCAAACCAAAACAGATTTAGTAATAAATTTAGTTTTTATAAATGAAAATAAATGAAAAATGTAGACATACTTGTTGGTGATTAAGATACAAAGATTGTTCTGCCTGCTATTTAACAACATGAACTTTAAAACATATGAATATACACAAAGGATGGAGTCAAAGGTTAAATTTAAATTCAAGTTATGTTGAGCTTAATTGAGTTGGTGTTGCATGTGATATTCTGATTCTTTATATAATTAAACAAATCCATTAAAAAATTGTTCTATAGCTTAATCTTTATTTTTAAAGAATAGAAAATAATCTAGGAAAAATTTTACAGTGATTTTAACAGAACGGTAGTAGAAAAAGTCTATTCACCACATTTTTTACTTTTGGAGAAAATGTGGCAGCATTAAATGACCTAGTAAAAGGCAAAAGGACCTAAAAATACATGCTTTGTAGAGTTTTAAAGTAGAATCCAGAATCTTCTTGGAGGTTCTGAACTATCTAGAAGTCTTGCATGGGGAAGTAAAAGAAAATGGACGACAATGCACAGGTTGAATTTATGTGCAGTTTCTCAAAGCACAGCAAGCAGAGGGAGGTTGAGGACAGACATAGAATGCAAGTCCTCAAGCAGCTTCATTCAAGAAGAATGACTGCATACCCAGAGGCCTAAAACTTAAGGCTGAGTCAGTTCTGAGAACTGCAGCTCAAGTATCTTCAGCCTTCTTTGAGTAACACAACAAAACACTTATGCTTCTATAATTGCCAACACTTCTGAGAGATGTACTACAAAAGCAAAAATTTTTCCCTTAACACTTTCTACCACCTTTTATAAAACTGGATTAATTCATACTTAAATGAGACAAAAATCCCTCTTTCTGATATAGAATATGTTTAGTTTCAAAATCTTCATGTGCAAGTATTGGCCTGTAATCTCTTTAAAGTAAAACCACAGTCTTAAATGTAAAACCACATTTAGACAGGCCAAAAATTGTTGAGCAACTGCTTGAAAGAATAAATGTTAATAATAAAAAGCTCCTTCCACTGAATCAAAACAAAAAAGCCTTTCAAAGAAAAGTTGGGAACATTGGATGATCTTGATATAAAAGGACCTGTCAAGGAAAATCCAGATCACTGCACAAAGCAAAGTGAATTCCTTGCACTGGTATTCATTACAGAAGAGACCATACACTCAAATCATGCTTCACTGGAGAAGAGTCTGAAGAACTATTTCCAACTGAAACATGAGTAGAAGAGATTTATTCTGCAGTGATAAATTAAGGAGGAAAAAATTTTTCAGGACCTAACTGGTATTTCCAGGAGTACCAAAGGTACTCAGAAAGGAAAATCCTGTGCTGGTAATTGGGGAGTGTGTTAAGTTTTACTCAAGTTGGCTTTGATATTAAGAGAATATGACACAAATCTGTGATATCCCATCAGTTACTAATTCAGAATTTTATTTCTAGACTGTCTTCATGTAAGCGTAGATAAATTGATGGATAACATATTAGAATATGATACATAGATATGATGCTTTGGGGAAGAGTCAGCAAGTTTTGCAGATGTAGGCATGACTTGCAAAGCTGATAAGGTTCTTTGAAAGAACGATTTTTTTCATTCACCTTATTACCGTGTGAATAAGGGTGAATCCCGCTGGTATGGTGTAGCTGAACTTTCAGTCTCCTTTGCCAGATGTTCTTACAGAAGCTGTACCCTTACAAAGTAAGAGGGAAGGGCTTGTCATGTAGTGACAACTCAGTGACAACTGCTTAAATGATAAGAAAGGTAGGAATAAGTGGTCAGTTTTTCCTGGGAGGAATGTCAGGCGTATTCTCCCTCAGGGATCTGTACTGATCCCTGTACTAGTAAAATGGTCAGGAAGGTGGCCAAGTACAGGTGTAACAGTTTGCAGGTGATATGGAATTAATGTAGAACAGTAGACATAGTTGTACTAGCAGGAATAGAATTACCTTATATTTGCCATAGTTTAAGTAATACGCATGTAATTTCTGTGATATTATTCAGTTCTTTTAAGATGCAACAATTTGGTCATAAGTTTGAATCATATTTTCAAGAGCTCTGGGACAACAGAATTATTGAGGGATAATAATTTTTTCAGTAGTGCTCCTGAAATATTAGCATATAACAGTATAAATCCAGTTTAAATAGGAATTACAGGGTATTTTTTGTTTTTCTTAAAAAAGAATGAGTGTTTTATTCTGTCACAGGCTGTATTCAATGCAGAGGCTACAGTAGGATAAGGAAAAAATATATTATGAACCTAACAAAAATGTTTAAGTAGATAATTTCATAAAATAAGAAGTAAGGAATAAAATGTTCTGAAAGGCATTATTTTATTTTCTTGAAAATGGAGTTGTGTGGACAGAGGAAAAACTGAGTTAAATAACTTGAGAATTAATAAGGAAACCTTGAGTTTTCTGAAATATTTCCCTCATGGATAAAAGCTCTATTTTCAAGGGAGATTTGATTAAAAACATGTTTTCTAACAAAAATGTAGCTGCCTTGTCACTCATTAAAAAAAGTTATTTTTTTATATGCATCTATTTACTTCTTTAGAGAAGCATATAAGTTGGGCTAACAACTAGTGTTCTTACAGAGACAGTTAACTAAATAATTACAATGGAAAATTGTGGTAATTTATGAAGAGCATGTTAAGAGAAGAAAATATTCACTAACAATTATTGAGACCAAATACATACAATGATATATTAGGTCTTATCCTGGAGACAAGAAGCCAATAAAAATTCTGCACATGAATAAAGTAAATAATTTAATCTGAAAAGAAAAATCCAACAAAAATTGTCAAGCTGCCAAAGCTTTTTCATTGCCTACCTCACCCTTAGCGCTGGCAATAGGCACTCCACCCTGAGAGCACTGTTTGCAGTCCCTTTCTCCCAACCTCTCAGTGAGTGCCATCCAACTGATGGAAGGGGGAAACCGTGACAGCTATTCCTACAAGCTTTCACTTTTAGCATCAGCATGCTAATATTTAAGATTTTACAAAACATGGCAGAGGACAATCTCCTGTTGGTAGCTGAAGTTGAGCACATAGCTGTTTCTACACTTTGCATTCAACCACAAGATAATACACCACATTTGAGGATAAATTGCATTGCATTAAATATTCATTATGCAATACTGTGATGCTGGCTTTCATGTGGCTTATCACCGGGATAGGTCTCACTGATTTTACTGTCCCTACACCAGTTTGAACTGGGTATAATTTCTTTCTTATACCAGCAAATAGTCCTGCTCCTCATCAAAATTTATTATTAGTGGTGTCCATGAGTGGTGGATGAGCACATGAGCTTTATGCAGTTCTGCGGCTTCCTGCTGTCCTGGATGTCATGTCTGGGCAACCTGGTGTGCAAGCTGAGCCTACCTGTGCTTACAGATCTGCCTGGTATACTACTACTAAATTTTAAACCTTTTTTTGTTTATATCAGTTTAACACTGTTTTTGCAAAACACTTTCAAAGCCAGAAAAATGAGAAAAATTAATTTGTAGAGAATAATATGCTCATTTTTAGCTGGATTTATGTGAACCCATGCAGATTGCTATGTTATGTCTACCGACACCATAGGAATAAGATAAAAATACACTCCAGCTGTCTGATAAATTCAGGGCCAAAGTCTCCTTCAGTTCAGACACAAATGTCTTCTACTGAGGTTAATAGGACTAGGGTGCTTACGCTGTAGGGTCCCAAATTGTTTCTTGGCTGGCTAGCACTTGATATCAATACATGTACAGTAAGTATTAAAATAGATGTGTCGTATCAGTATGATCAGCTAGATGATAAACAACACCCTGCTGTTAGTTCTGACAGGAGAAAGATTTTAGTGTGCAATCAAGAAAAGTAATAGTTAGAAATGTAATAATTGCACATAGCTCCTTGATGAATTACTGAACTTCAAGAGCAAGAATCCTGTGTTTTTCTGGGCTACAAGCCAGCAATCAGGTAGCAAGACTGAAAAGGTTTGTAAAAGTTCTAGGTGGCTTTAGACTGCAAGATGAGGATGAATTTTTTGTTATGCAGTCTTCATGTATATTTTTTGATAGCTTTTACATTTTTGGTTCTGAAGTTGACAACTATTAGTTTCAACATGTATCTAGTTAAAACTAATACACAGCTTTTGAGAAAGAGAGCATCATGTTATAAATAACTGGGTGATTTTTATAGGGTGACTTCCATAAAAGCTCCTAGGTCACTGAAGGAAGACATCAGATAATGCCACTGCTACAACTAACTGGAAATTTCTGGGCTAAATATAGTGGAATAAAAAATAAAGGAAGGTCAAGAGAAAAGGACCCAGTGAGATACTGCAAGTGATTGATAATAAATAATACAGAGGTCAGCTTAGATCTTTGCTAGACATGAGTTGTCTTCAATTCATAATTAGGCATGTAAAGACTTTGGAAATTTTGTAAGAGGTCTTATTTTTACCTTTTCAGTGAAAAACATAAATGCAGATGGTTCAGTTTTGCTTATAACGAAATAGAAAAATTTCAGGAATATATAACTGAGATATACATGAAAGAAAATATTCACCTGTGTTGTTTACTGCAAACATTTAATTACTTGCAGAACTCTGCAACACCCAGACATTTTATGGATTCGTTGACTTACAGCAAGATGGCCATCCTATAGTTAGCTTTATCTTTTTGTTTTTGTCTTTTAGCTTTTTAACAATGTTCTCAGGCAGATGCAGAATACCTATGTCAAGCTATTGCAATATTCTTATAGCAGATGAGCCAAGTCTGCCTTTCCCTGTGGAAACACTAATTTTTGGCCAGGTTTGTTTGGAATTACGACCAATCTGGAGTTTTATATTGGGTTTTTTACCCCTAATTCCAGGCTATGACCTCATTTGGGTATATCATGTGAAATCAGAAATATCTGAATGTTGAGCAATAACTCTGGCATTCAAATCTATGAAAATCATCTGTTAGTCTTCTGATATCCTCCTGCAGATTGCTCAGACTCTCACAGATGTCATTCTTTACGTCAGGATATACACATCAGTTTATATTTTGACTTTATTTTAAAGTCCAGATTTCTCAGATCTCATTACATCCTGTTTCAGCGAATGGAAATAGTCTGTTGGCTCAGTGGTCTCAGTTTCTTCCACTTCCTCACTCATCACCAAATGTGAGATGCTGAGCTGGCATCAAGTCTCTAACTCATGACTGCTCTGCAGCTGCTTCCTTCCCATGGATCCAGGCTGCAGCTGCTCTGGTACGCCAAGTGCCTGAATCCCTTCTCCTTCTCCCAACAGAGCTAGAGGACATGTTGTCTCTGAGAGGGATGGATTAAGTGGGAAGAAGAGTGTGGCTGAACTCATTACATTCCATGTAGTTTGGTGATGAGGATTTTATATTGGATTTGCTGTCCTGGCAGCCATGAATTGCCCGGGCAACGAGCAGCCACACTGGCTATAAACACCCTTCTAAATGCTGCCAGCCGGTATTTATCACTCTGACTTAGTGCCAGAGGAGGAACCATTTCTAAAACAAAGGAGTTTTGTTTAACGTTTTACAAGTGCAAGGAGCATTCCTTCTTTCAAATTTTTTCTAGGTTCTGATGTGCAAATACTTCTATGCAAGAACAGCACAAATGAATTTGGTAGAATTATTCCAGTGGGTCAATGAGTTAGGACATTAAACCTATAGGAAATGAACCATTTCCTCCAAAAGTCTGTAAGAACTTCTGAGGAAGAGATATTCACTCATACTCTACAAACACAGCCACACTACTGCTCCAGTCTATGCTGTTTTCAAAACATGACATGGAAGGGCAATGGTAAAAAACATGCAGTGGGAGAAAGCCTGCACAATAAATAATCTGGAAAGAAAACTCCTGGGTACAGTCTTACAATTCTCAGGCAAACAAAACTACGAAGTTACAAGGGAAAAAAAAAAATCTTCTGTCCTAAATGGGCAAGCTCCTTTGAATTAAACAGAATTTATTTACATCAGCAAAAATAAGTCACTGAACATGCAGATTACACACCCTACAGAGCAGGATATTGTAAAAGAAATTTAAGTAAGACGAATGAAATATTTTAGCAGAAATCTTTTTCATGACATAAAGATAGTTATGACTCCCTGTGAAAAAAAAGAAAGATCAGAAGAAAGTGGAAAATGTAATATTTATGAAGAGGAGATGTTAGTTAAGCTTAACCTGGGTATCTGACATTTGACTTACAGAATAAAAAAGAACAGGGAATTTCAATTAAGATTTGAGTTTTTAAAGTGTTATGGAAGTCTAATGACTACTCTGTAAATTACTTCCAGATGCTGAACTGCATGAAAAAGGTGGGTTAGGATAATCCCATGTCTTAATCAGTACCTGTAACAGGTGAGATATCTCCAAAATTTTTTTCAAGAATTGTAAATGTATCAAATCCTTTTTTTTTGACATGGAGGGGAATTGTGATAAAATGTAAATTTTTCATGAGTAATTTTATTGAATTAATCTTCAGTAAGGGTTTTTACATCCTAGGGCACTATTTGGTCCAGTTTTTGTGGTCACAAAGAAGAGTGAAAAGACTCCCCAAGTGAAACTCTGTAGAACTGCGATTTTCAATTTACTCTAAGAATGAAAATGTTAATTAATGTGCAAATATTCTGTTTCTCTCTTTATTTCACTTTTCAAATAACTTATTGCAATAAACAAAACCAATACAGTTTCAGAGCACAGGTTTCAGTGTGCTGAGCTGATCTACAACAGGGCTCATTTGGAATAACTTTACCAGTTCTAATGTTCTGATCAATGTCCTGAAAGTGCACTGGACTGATTTCTTCAGAGACTGGGAATGTGATGTGAGAAGTATATACTGTGTCTGTTTCGAGGCAGTTTTTAAAGGCCAAAACCACTGAGGCACTAAGGATGCTAAGGAATAAAATGTTCGTCGCTTGTGAAGGGGCTTATTTCCCATTTTTCATTTCTGTTTGTAATCGCTGTCATCTTTGTTTCTTATGCTTTGGATAAAAAAGGTGACTTTTATATTTATTAGAACTGGGTTTCAATAAACATTATGCAATATGGTAGACCGGGGAATGATTTATTGATAATTTGTCACTTATATTTATGGAAGTGTAGACCCTGGAGCCCTAGAGCTGGTAAATCATATTATGCGGCTACAAATGTTTTTTTATTCTTTGCTGCCAAAAGTGCACCATGTAAACTGATTGCCTCACCAAACCCCTGGGGCCTGATACTGATGCACTTGTTAATACAAAAAGAGGAGGGGTGAGGAGAAGACAACTAATTATAAGTTTATTTTTGTTTCAATATGTTTGCCATTTAATCTAAAGTTCCATAAACAATAGATTGATGAAATATAATTAGGAGGAAGATTACAGTTTAATGAGGCAAAAGATTGGGAAAGAATGTAAATGGAGCAGTAGGCTGTGCAGTTTTTAGCTGTTTATTATTGTACAGCTGTAAGGCACTTTTGCACAGTTCCCAGATGGAAGCAGCTGTTAGCTCTTCGCGACTAGAAAAAAAGAGGTTCATAGTTCATTTTTATCCACTTGTTCCAGCCTAGTTATGTTCACTACAACACTTCACCAAGTCACAACTCTCAGCTACAGCTGAGACTGTCAGGATGGGCACCCTGTCTTCATTTGCCACTTTGCCATTCACTTATCTCATCTGGCAACCTCTCAAGCAACAAGCTGTTCCACTCCTTGTAATATGTTTATCTCTCACAGTGATGTCAGCAAAAGTCAGCAAATCTAATATTCATGCTCAAACAGATTTGTTGGTACTCTTTGTTTATAAGAAAGGGCTCTATATCACACTTGCAGCTGCTTCCTCTTCACCAAGCTTTGTTTTTGTATGGCACTCTTCAGATAGGCCTTGGGAGCTGTACAAAGCATGTGCCCATCTGACTTAACAGTGTTTTTGTTGTTTTTTTAATATTAAAAAAACAACCCACATCTCTTTTTTTCTACAGCATGTTATGAAACCTACATTTTTCCCTCAGCTTGTCAAGATCTGATACACAAGACAGAATATAAAAGGCAAATAATAGAGGTGTTTCTTCAAAAAGCAGTCACTGGGAAAGAAAAAAGTAGGCAGACTTTCAAGAATGAGTACTATAGTAACATTTCTCTTGTTGCACTTAAACAATTCCACATTATGGGCCAAGATATCACTGCCCTGCACCCTGCACAGGCATTTACATCAGTGCAAAGCGCGTGTAAATCTTTAGTATTTTGGACAGGTCGTATGTTATATTTGGTGCCAAGGTATTGCACATGCTACAGGGAGTTAGAGAATTTGGTGCTATTTTTGTAACAATTTATACATTCCAAGCTTCTAATTTCACAGTGCTTGAGACTACCTCAGATGCTTTGTAAGGCATTTTCTGTGTGCACTTATATCAACTGATATTTCTAAGGTACCTTATGGATGATAGTCCTAACAGACAAGGCAAAGGCAGAGGGCTGCCTTTTATTCAGGGCTGGCATTAGGCAGGATGTCTCTGAGTAATTTCTCAGTCTGGGTGAGGCATGCTTTTCTTCGTTTGTTTCCATTTTGAGATTAAATTATCTAAAATATTTTTGTGCTACTCTACCATTCATTCAAATTTTTGACAGGAGTTTTATTGCAATTCTACAATTTACTCATTGCAGCAGAGGACAAATTTGGGAGTCTGGGTTTAACTAGGTGACAAGGGTGGCAATGCCCTTTCTACTAATATACGAAACAGTTTGGTTCTAAATCTCCAATTTTATTTTATTCTTTTTAAAGGAAAAGAAAGAGAATTGCTTTAAACATTGAATGAAATTCTGCTCTCTTTAAGATATTTTGTGATAAGCTTCCATAGGACGATTTATTTCATGGTTTCCAAAACACCTTTCAACACTAATATACATTACACGTTTAAAATTTAAAGTTTATGAGAAACTCAGGAGTAGAATTCTGTCCTGATCAGAAAAGATATAACACAAAATATTCCAGCAGTATAAAGTTGGTGGGGTTTTTTTTGTTTTTTGTTTTTTTTTTTTTTTTTTTTAATTCTACCACTATCAGCAGGCCACCCACATACTTCATCTAGAAGAACCACCTCTAGGCTATGAGAAAGGCTGTTCAGTCTCTGTGCCCCTACAAAACTTGGTTATTTTGCTGACAAGGATGCTGGTTAAAGCCAATTATGGTGGGGAGTTTTATGGTACAAACAGCTGTCCAGTTGGAATTGGACTAAGACCACCAAGTTATTTCATCTGTCACAAACAGGCATCTGATTGGTTAAATAAAGCTGCATATATATTTTTATGAATAGAAGTGGAAGGTTTAATTTGCTTTTGTTTGTGGGGTCTTATTTATTGCTTGAAAGTGTTTGGATGCCTGCTGGGTATTTGTGAAAAAGGGCTGCAAAAGCTGCACATATTTTGTCTGCAGTTCTGGAGCAGAAGTACAGTGCTGTAGTTAAGGCTAACCAAAGTAGAAAACTACAGGCCATTGGAGCAAGATGTGAAAGCTATTGACAAGGCTGTAGAGCAAAACCAAAAAAACACTACCCCAACTAAGAATCCCACCTGGTATTCATGTATGTATTGTGTGTATGTATGTATGTGTTTATTTAATATTAAGGAATCATTTATGCTCAAAAATTTTACCTCCTGTTTAGTTACGTTACTATTTCAAATTACAGCACTTAAAATGACTTCCCTACCTCCTCTTTAATGCCTGTTTTCTCTTGTTTGATTAGTTCATGCACCTAGATCACTTTCCTATGGGCAGTTTTTACTGTTTCCCCTGTTTAGGCGGTGCGTTTTTTCATCCTGTCTTTAACATGAAAGCTGTATGCAGCAACTTAGGAGAGAAAGGCATTTTTGAATTTCAAAATTATGACCTTTACAAAAAATTAAAGATGCAATGGTAAAACTGAAAAGCGTAGCAAGAGAGGTCCAAGATAGCTTGAGTGTCTGCAGCTGTCTAATTCCTAGAAAAAGACATGCATTAGTCTTAAAGCAACTGGCATAATTTTAAGATACTGACCCCAAAATTCCTGGGTTCACGGATCACACCCATATTTCTCATTAGAATAATAACATTATAAAACTTTTATAATATGGTCAATATTACTGTTCTTTGTCTTTTCAAATATAATTCTAAAGCGGATTGCTTGTTCATGGCACAGAATTAAAACTCCACAAAGTTAAATGTGCTATCTACTTCCAAGCATCTTTATACAAAGCCTAAAAGATTTACTGCAGAATATTTGATTGTCTTTAGTATCAATACTTAATGTTTGCTTTCTCTCACAGCACATCTTGACTCAGCTTCTTTTCCTGCTGTCTCACTGCATCTTTTGCTTATATTTTTTTCCTTCAGATAGTTTTTTTTTCTTTACCTTTTGCATCTTTTTTTTTCCCCTTTAAATAACTCCTCTGCTATCATCTAATTCATTCTTGCCTTGTCTGTCTGCAGTTTCCACATCCAAAAGTTTGTTCATAATTTCAAGTTTACATTATTTACCTCTTTCTTTTTCCACGCTTTTTCTGTTCTGTTCCTTTCCAGTCACTGATGTTCTGCCTGCCTGCTGTTTATTGTCTCTCAGAAATTTTCTGTTTCATTAATAATTGTTACTGTCCTACTGTCAGTAGGACTGTCACACTGCTAGTCCTTTACCTGGTTTAATTCTCCTCATCCATCTCAAATCTTGCACCTGTAATCTAGTTTATCTTATTCTTTCCCATATCCCCCAAATGCTCCATTTTTGTCCTCAGTCAATCAGCTGTTTTCTCAACCTTTTTTCAAATGTCAGCCCTTCTCCAAAGAATTTAGATAATTTCTTTTTAGCTTTTAATTGACTTGTGAAGTCAGTGAAGAATTCTCTAAAAGTAGTGTTTTCAGTTAGGGTAACACATTTTAGAACAAGGAACAGTATTCCACAGTGCTGCTTAGATAATGAAATCTATCACAAACCCTGCATTGTTTTTTCTTCTTTGGAGTAAAGACAACCATCTATAGGAAGGCACATCAACGTGTTCAAGTCTTGGAAAGGTAAATACATTTTTCTTTCTTAATTTCCTCAGCTGTATTTCTTTCTTATTTTCCAGCGGTCCAGCATGCCAGGTAGTACATATTCTTTGTAAATAGGCTATAAGCAGTATGTAAATCAAAGGCAGTATATATAATACATAATATCTTTATATATTTATAATGAATTCCTTCCCTTTTTATATCTTGCTATTGCTAACAATTGATATCTAAGAGCAAGATTTCTGTGATTTGAAGCAAATATATGAAACTCACAATTAGGATGCTGTTTTTTTCTTTGGTTTGAGCAAGAAGAGTTGTGATAAGCTTAAGAAAAAGCTTAAGTCTACAAATTTGTTTTTCTCTCAGTTACATTACTGCAATATGGGAATAGTTGCATGGATCCTAGCGAAGAATTTAATCTCCAAGATACCCTTTGGCCAGAAATAACTTTTATGACCATCTAGCCTGTTCTTTAGGGTAACAATATGGAAAGAACGTACTCAATCATTAGGTTCTTTTCAAACCCATTAAATAGATTTGAGACTTAATATATCCTTTCGAACAGCACCTAACTGTAAAGACAAGAACTAATGGAGAAGACACAACCTCCCAGTTAATCTGGATTTCACCAAAAGGTAACGCTCCTGTGCAGGTAGTTTTAACCAGAGGAAAAAAAGTGTGAACCATGTAGGTTTACAGTGAAGCTGCAAAAAGTTTCCCTAAACTAAGCAGGAGGAAGTTTTCCGCTCTAAAAATTTCACTAGAGTTTTTAAAGTTTTGTGGGCTTGAACCTATACTGACATATGTTAACTATCAACTGTAAGGCATGGGTCAGTCTGATATGTCTTTGATAAGAAAAGAATAAAAGTGAATAGAGGGAAGAGTTCCAGGGTTTTCTTTGAAAACAAATCTCCTCCCACCCCCCAAAAAAAAAAAAAAAAAAAAAAAAAGAGATAAGAACCCAAAGATGTTTTTAGCTTAACAACTTAAAAATTTTACATGTGCAGCTTTCAGATGCACATCAAAACACACTGGGTGTGTACTTCACCTGCTAATACGTGGTGTATTTCTGTAGCATGGTAAACAAACTTAGCAAATCATTGAACCATGGCCATCAATAAGGACACACAAGTTTTAAAACTCACCAAAACCGGAGAGTTTCCATGTATGTGCCTGAATATCTGCCACTTGGCCTCAAGGCCATTTCAAGTCCCCAAGTAAGCTGATATTTAGCACCTCATAAAAAAACGGCATACACCTGAGTAGAGGAAAAAAAGTGACATTTGTTGGTGGTTTATATGGAGGATCACATTACCGTTCTTAAAATTAAGAGAAAGAAAGATCTTCATCTTTGCATTTAGAAAAAGGAGAAGGGTGGTTTTGAAAAAATCTTGGTTTTGGAGAAGGTGTTATAAAAAAAAAAAGTAGCTTTGCACAACATCAAGCAAACATACTGATTTCTAAAACTGCATAAAATTACATTGAATTTTATCCTGAGTTAAAAGATTTACGGTACACTCCTCAGAAACATTATAGCTACTCTGCACTTACCCTCCAGGTACCTGCTGGCTTTTCGACTATCATGTGCTGAGAAAGATCTCTCTCTGAATATGCCCATGCAGATGCCTGTAAGGAGTATGCTTGCTTTAAGGCCAAATGAGAAGGCTATGAGCTGCACAGTCTGCTCTGCTTTGTTTTCCTCAAGTGAAATATGATTTTAAACCTAAATGCTGAATAGCACCAAATATTTAAAATATGTTACAGTTGGTGAGTTTTTCCACAGTGCCGGTTTGTTTTCCATTCCCCCCATGACATCTCACAACTCTAAGTGCTCAATGACAGCCTGTAGAGGTTTCGCCATAATCCACCTTTATCCATTAACAGACACTCAATCACTAAAGTGCTTACTAGACTAAACATATTTATCCAACCAAATCACACTTTACAATGCAAAACTGCCAATCAGACCCCAGCTATTAACAAGGAACTGCTTTAAGGGGATTTTGGTGTTTGTGCTGTGAAGAGCATGCTTACCTCCAACAAACCACTAAACCAAATTAACATAGCTGTATCCTCATAAAAGAAACCAGATATCCTGTTGTGAAAATAGAAAGCTTGGTAGGACAGGGCTCCTTTGATGGCTAACAGTGTGGCAGACGAAGGCTTCAGACTACAAATCTGGTTACCACAGGCTCATTACAAAACTCTAGCATTAAGCTTTTGCTAACTTTAAAAGCAAAATAAAAATGTATCATTTGGGTAACTCAGTAAGTCATCAACTTACTAAGTTACTATTATAATTGCAATAAGTGCTGTAATTGTTGGATAAGGCTCCTTAATTCTAATTGCTCCTTTGTCCAAGATCTTGTTGTAAAAATGCTTGCATTAGCCAAAATAAAATCCAAGAGACACAAATGTGGTAGTAATAATAATTCTTTTTATTAGCCTGGAAAAGAGGAAGAGAACAAAGCTTTAAAAAGACTTCAAAGTTCTGACCAAGAGAAAAAAAATCTAAAATCGGAGAAACATGCATACACTCTGCCCTTTTATTAGACTCATACAAACTAAGTGCCATCACCACAACTTAGAGCTTGACAGCATTTCTTTCCCAGGCAGCAGGAAAAGTTACACCATCCATGTTGCAGGGCTAATTTAAGTTCTCTGTCAAAAACTACATAAAACAGTCCTGTATATTCTCACTAGGAAGCCCTAATAGTTTTAGACTTATTGGTATTATACCTCCTTTAAATCCCAATATTTTAAAGCTGGATTTGACATTTGCTGAGACTTGGTGTATTTTCCCTCCATTTAACCATAGCAAAAAGAAAGGTGAAGTTTTAAACTCTGAGGTAAGTGACTTATGAAAATTCATGTTTTTAAGAAACACTTATCAGTTTAAAAATGCATATGTGCCCTTCTTCTAAATAGCTTTAGCTCTGTGATTGAAATATGTATTTCCAATCCTTCCCTGCTTATCAAAAATAATGAGCACTTTCTTTTTTACTAGCTTTTATAAACACTTCTGGGGAAAATTTTATGAGCAGCTAGAACAAGTTTTACTTCTTGGAGAGAAGGCTTCATGCTGGAATCATATCCAAAATGAGTAAACCACAACACGAACAGATTTTCCAAAAATCACTAGAGCAGACTTCGTAAGTTAAGAGTTGGAAACATGTAAAGTACAAATTAAGTTGTCATGTAACAGAA
Organism: Athene noctua; assembly: GCF_965140245.1. Taxonomy (NCBI): domain Eukaryota; kingdom Metazoa; phylum Chordata; class Aves; order Strigiformes; family Strigidae; genus Athene; species Athene noctua. The sequence continues at coordinate 74,827,217 of NC_134040.1, forward strand.
TAGTATAGTTTTGTATGCTAGAGACAGACATCATGTTCCATCATAATATGTATCCATTGCCACTACATCTTCAGTCTACATGTGTTCAGAACAGTAATGAATAATACAAAAAATTGCAAAATAAAGCTGTTCCAAGTCTGTGCATATGAATGTCCACATATGTTTTTATATGAAAGAAACTGATGCAGGTTTTCAGTGCATAACTATACCACTTACAGAAAGGGAAAAACATCATCATGACACTAGAAGTACAAGAATAAAAGAACAAATTACAATACAAATTAAAAAGAGGAATTACTGTAGACCACATTGAATCTTAGTATTTAGAAAATACTTGCTGTGGTTAATAAGAAATACATGCTTTCACGCCTTTGCTACATATTAATGTTAACACATTTAATACTCTGTATTGTATACATGTATCATACGCAAGCAGTGAAAATATACACAGAGAGCGCTAAGAAATTACTGATGCCAGAAAGAGTTTTCTTCTGATTAACTGAGAAAGCAATGTTAATAACTGTAATGTGGCCAGTTTGGTTCTGTACCACTGATTTGAAACAATTTGTTGTTCCATGGAACATGAATTTCTCAATGTTCCACTTTGTTATTTTTAATTGGTATTTTGTTTTGAAAGGTACCACATGTAGCATATTGAAACTTTCCAGCTAGCAGAAAGTGAAGAATAGTGCAAACACTGGAACAACAAAATATTTAATTTTTTCATAATTTGGTTACTTAAGTAAAAAACACAACCACATCATTAAAGCATTTTACTTGAATCCTCATGTTATGTTTAGATGCAAGAGATGTTAATGAACTGCATGCCAGCATCATAAGCACACAAAGAAGGGAGGGAACAGCTCATCTGTTGAATTACGTGATGCAACTCCATTGATACCTGTAACGTATACAAATAATAAGAGAACACTCTCCATGTCTCCCATTCTAAGTATCATGCTCCCAGTTTCTATGTACAAGGGCAGTATTAAGCCTTTTCACTTGTGGCACATGAAAGTGTCAAACTTCCCATTTATTTTCCAGTTGTGTCTTTAAATAGACACAATGCATGCAGCCAGATTGCCTATATTTTCCACCATATGGCCAGCACCGCTTGATTTGTCTTCTGTAAATGACATGATTCATTCTTTAAACTTATTCCACTGAACAGGCTTTTCCACATGTCAACCAGAATTCATAATCTCTGAAGAATTATATTTGTAGGAGATACAAAATTTGTTATGTCTCTAAGCCTCTTAGACTGATTCATAAAGAATAAATAATAAATACTTTATGTAAAATACTTTAAAGTTAAAATAATTTCAGGAATTCCAATTCCCTAAAAACCATGTGAATTCATTAATATATGATGTATATATTTACCTAAACATTGTTTCCTATTTTGGAATTCTTTTCTTCAGACTGAAGATAGAATCTGAAGATTTCAACTAGAAAATATGTTGTCAATAGCATGATAGATCTCATAAATGCAAGTCTTTTTTACCGTTCCCACTTTATTTGCATCCACCACGCAGTTGTCATAGTAGCATGTTGTCTAATACTCCTGTAGCACAAGCTTAGGTGTTCCTGTTAAGATTTTTTGCCATATGAAGCCTTTTAATCATATTTTAACACAGTTTTACACTCTACAGAAATTTTGCTAAGTTATTGCACCTATTCTTTGTGTCCTTAGCAATGATGTTATCATCAGGCCATTTTTGTCCCAACCATCTATTGGTACTTGGCCTAATATGAGAGGATAATTATACTATCAATTCATTGCCCAGTTCAATATAGGCAAAAAAAGTAGGTAACAGAGGCAATATTTGACATCATGGGGACTGCTACAACTGACCATACGGAGTCAGGTCCTTTGGGGTTATCAGGTCCTGCTCAGCACTATTTCTGCTGGACCACAGCTCTCCCTGTAGAGGTTTGTTCCCTATTTCTCCAAATCCAGAAGGGCTCGTTATCTGGAACGGAGCAGAATATGAATGTGATGACAGATATGGGTTGGCTCAGAACTGGCTTTTGTACAAACTAATAAGGCCTATATGTACCTACACATATGTTACATATGTTATCTGAATAAACAACCTACTAGCTGAAACCATCAGGTCAAGAGGAAGAAGCACTTGCTGGCTGCCCAGGTGGTCAATCAAGACACCTTCCTCTTGGCTACTCCAAACCTGTTTCTTCCCCTCTTCTTGTTCAAGCAAATTGCTCAGCAAATTTTGTGTTGTGTAACCCTATTTCAGGGTACTCGAAGGACTGGGTTACCCTCCTTTGTGGACAAACCCTATAAGCTACCACTGCCCTCTGTAGTCTGCATGTTTGATAAAAATGTTTTTAAAAGAGGGATTTTCCTTAACAAACAGTAAATACTGGCTCTCCTTTATGATGTTAAATAACATAACAAATATCTGGCAAACAAGGCAACAGTTTTAGTCAAATATTTTGTTAATTATTTAACCGAAGTACTGCAGCTCTCTGTCTGAAAAGAGATTCCAGAAAGCAGTATTACCATAATGGACAGATAGCATCTAACCTGTTGTCTAGTAGAAACATTTCATGTAAGAAATCTTCAAATTCTATTTTTACTACTGCTGAAACATTAAAGAAAGATGATAAACAGTTTGTTATCACCTGTGCTCAGTCTACAACTGAATCTAAAAGTGCACCACATTCCCTCCACAGTTCAATGGCAAATGGATCTTAAAGTAAATAATACTTTACCTCAAGTGGATGTTATAGGCACATATGGATGGAACATACTGTTCCCCTATGCTTTAGCTAATCTTTGTAGGAAAGTATTTAAAGAGGAAAATCCACAGCAAAAATGAAATATATGTTCCAACTCCAATACACATAAACAAGGCCTTTTAAAATTTCACTAGGCTGACATGTCAAATTCTGACAGCATATAATGCATCCAGGGTTTTATAAGCCCAATAAGTCCATGAGATACCAAAAAGGGAAAAAAGTTGGAAGCCAGAACTGTAGTATGTAAAAATAGTCTACACGCAGTTTAGTAAATTATTGAGCGTTTTGATATTGACTGCCTTTTTTTCTTTACATATACAAATATATATAGTTTTGGTTTAGATATATTCTAATTCAGTGATGCTAGAAAGCTATTGGGAGAGGTGTTTATCCAATTTGCATTGACACAGGAAGAGAAGAAATAGTTGCTTGGCCATGCAGTTGTGGCACAGGTTTCAGAAGCATTTGTTCTACCAGTTGTGTCCAAGGGAAAGGCTGTTGCCATCTTACTGCCCTGATAAATTTGAGTCTGAATTTTTTACTCAGAAATTTACTTTATTTTAATAGAGCCCGGAGCTTTTCTTTTTTTCCCCTTAATTATCCACAATATCCTGTTGGCTGGACCGTTCTGAGTCAAAATAATTTGGGCTAAAAATGGGCAAATGTGGCAAATGATATGTATCTCTGGAAAGCTGAGCAGAACCCAGTGCTTTCTCATGGAGAACATCTTTTTTAGTCTTGATATGTCACACTGCAGGAAAAGTTCTCCTAATGCAGAGATATACTAACTACACATATACATCTGCATTAAAAACATAGATAGATGGATCAACCAACCTATCTCAGTGCTTCTCTCTGAATTCATAAGAAGCCACAGAAAGGTGTACCTAGTCAGGTCAGATGTTATTAGCCTCACAAATTTTGCTGAGATATTTATGGGACAACAGTATGCACCCATTGATTAAAAAAAGATTGACAAGCCATTGCTACTACAACTGTGTTCCTTAACTGTTTCACACCATTGTCGCAGCTGCATGCAGATTCCATCCCATTATGCTCCCAGGACAATGTCCCTAGACGACTCATAAGCCCACACTTTACATTTAGTAGCCATTGCATTTTTATGTAATGATGTACTGATCTTTTCCCCCAAATGCTATCCTACAACATTCATCTTCATCTGTTGTCCCACTCCTTTCTTCCTCCATATTTATTTTAGAAGTTGACAATATTAACAAAAAAAGGTCTTCTTTCTACTTTTAGATGCCAGGTCCCTGATAATCTTGCATGAAGTTGTAAGTCTCATTTTTGCTGCCGTGAAACTACAGAAACCTATAATTTACACATAGGTTTAAATATAAATATTTCTTTACTAATGGAAAACCAAACCTTTTTTTTTTTGTTCAGTTTGTTTGTTCCAGGAAAATATTTATCTGCTTGCCTATTTCAAAATCCTCTACTGAAAGGTCAAAGATTAAAACTGAGCACCCTCCTCCTGTGCCCTCAAACTGAACATAGCAGACAACATCCGTTGTCTTGGTTTCCTGCTACTCAGTATTTGTCAGACACTGATTACGAATAACACTCTGAGCAGTTATCTCTATATGGTATGTTTCTAACTCAAATGTCATAACCAATGAGTCACCATGAGTAAGAGAAATAAGATTACCTTTTAAAATAAATTCACAGTAATCCTTTTCTTAAATGTCATAGCTAACAACTCATTCATTTGCACGACATGCATCTTTGAAGTAAAACCCACTTGTAAATGTACAGTGACTTGGTATTTCCATGATGAGAGAGGAGTGGAATACTTTTTCCATACGTCTTTATTTGTTACATTTTGGAGCTCAGATCCATTTGCCACACAGACTTAAATTCATGAGTATCAGTACAAATACACTACCATTACTTTCATATATTTCTCTTTTTTTGCATTCACAACACTTCATAGGCGGAGAGGAAATAAGTCAGACTATTGAAAATTGGAAAGCTTTAAAATAAAATAATGAGCAAAGAATTTTCCAGTAGGTGGGGCAATAAAAATGAAAGGCGGGTCCCCCAAGAGTCACAAACACGGAAGATTATAGCCGAGGAAATGGCCAAGATTGGATAAGCTGGCTGAAGAGAGAGAAACAATACCAAAGACACAGGCTAAATGGTTCCACAGAAGAGAATGGAAAGGGAATTTTAAATTGGTGATAAAGGACCCATTATCTACATTTCTTAAATTGACTGATGTTACAATGGATGTAAAACAGAAAAACAAGGAATCCTGTGAAACCATTAGCATTGCAATAAGTGTTTTGTGGGAAAAGTTCAGTCAAAGAAATCAGAGTGGTAGACTTTGGGCAGAATATGACCCTATTTCCAGGAATGGTGGCATTATTAAAGGGACTAACAAGTGCTGCAAATTTGTCCATGCTCATGACATAAGCCCATTCACTATACACAATTTTTATTGCTGCTGTCTCTGCCACCATATCACAGACCTGAGTGGCAGGTGTGTTCTGGCATCCAGGCCCAGGTCCAGCCGGAACTTCTGAGGTACAGTTGGTTTCTGTGTTTCATACTCAGGGTGAGCAAAGTGTCCACCTGGCCTCAGAGCAGCTCCAGGCCCACCACAACCAGCAAGCTTCCCAGCAAGATCCAGGTCTGCTCCAACCATGACGTCCCCAGCCTGGAAAGTCTTATGCAACTTGAGAACATTGTGTTGCTTATCTAGGAAACAGACGTATTTAAATCTTAAAAGGAGTTGAAATCTTTGTCCACTATTTTCACCACATGAATACACTGGAGGAGCAAACTGCTTTTTGCTCTCTGCTATATTAAACCATACACATAGATTTGGATGTGGGTCCAGGAGTTAGAAAGTCCTTCAGCCTAATCCTACCTACAGACAAGCTTTATGATTTTATGCTTAGCTCTTTGAAAAGACTACTTTAATGGACAAATATTTTTTCCACGTATCATTCAGTCTCAAGGAGTTTTCTGTGAATTACTAAACTTCCAAGCTGAAATTGCGCCAGAATTGGGCTGAAAATGCAGATCTGACCAACTTTAGGCCTCCTCCACTGACAATATGCCATCACCAGATCACAAGGTGGATTTAAAAAAAAAAAATCCTCAGCCTGCAAAGCCCATATTTAGGTCTCAGCAACGGGTCTCACTTCCAAGACATCAAGTACCACTGACCATTTCAAAGAAAGGCTAATTTATAATCTAGAGCACTAACTATGGGCATAGGAGTATAACTTCTGGTGGCGTAGATTTGGAAGGTAGCAAGTCAAATTGCCTAGCCTTGATTCTTTACAGATGCCTCTTACCTCTGTCTATCAAGAAGTTCTTCTCTTGAGACTACTAAAACATTATTTAGAGGAATTAGTACATTTTTCTTGAAAATTTGATCCATTCTTTGAAGATGGGCATGTCTAAAAATTATACAAAACTTGGCAAGTAACAGATTTAATGCATAATCTATGAAACTATCAACTATATCAACTTTATAGATTTAGGAATACCTAAAGACAAAAGTTCTCTGAATAAGCTGTGCTACATAATCAGCACAAGTTTCAGCCACTGTTCCTCTGAATACAGGAATTTTGATACCCCCTTATTCCATCATCTTTATCTCCTTCATTTTTTTGTAATTGACATAAGAAGAATTATTAATTTTCAAATAGACTTTGCCTCTTCTTCTCTCAAGTCTCTTTTAAAAACGACTCTACTTCAAGACAGAGAAATATGTAATTTTTAGACTTGAGAATGTTCTCTTTTAAGCACTAGATTTTTCTGAAAGTCTCTTAGAAAAAGATTTTTCCACATACCTAGTATAGTTCCAATGAGAACAGGTATTTTGCTGATGCTGTGAAATTATCAGGCTTTCAGGAGAAGAGGTAAAAAAATGCCTGAATCACTTTTAAAATTTTTTTAGAAAGAGTATAAAAGAGGAAAATGTGTCATGTGAAATGTAAAAATATTTCTATTGAAACTTAAAACCAAGTGTTATAATTAGTTGATATTCAAGAATGAAAATGAAACATCATGTCATACATACTTGTCCACACCACGGATTTTTCATTATTTCTTAATAGCAGGTAAGATCCAGATTCTAAACAGTTATTTTTAACATTGCCTCACAAGAATTTTATGTGCCTGACCATTGACGGGAGAAAAACCAACCCATTTCCCCATAGAGAGGTGTCATTGGCTATGAAGATGAGCACGTGGAGATCTAGTCTAGTCTGACTAAAAATTTTCATCTCTCCTTCTCACTACTAATACTGTATAAAAAGTGAGTAGAAGCATTATTGTGTCATTTTCCTCTCTCTGGAGTTTTACATGAGTTTAGATGACTAGATCTCTAAATTGAGAGGGCAAAGAGCTGTACATCGGAGCCAACAGGCTATAATGGCCACTCCATTCTGAGAAAGACACTCATCCACTTTTTTGAAAGGAATATCCATTTGACACAAAGTAGACAAAACTCAAACACATGCTGTAAGCAGAGACCAGAACCTTAGGTATCTGCTGCTTTGCTGCTTGTCATCTGGCCTTACACATCTCTTTCATGCCCAGTTCCACAATTGTTGGCAGTTCAGTTGCACACATCTTTGATTACAGGTTTGCAGCTATAAGCTCTCTAACCAACAGGCTATTTATTATGCAATTGGTGACATTCTTCTCCTCTGTCTCTGGACATCTTGTGTAGGACTCACATGTTCCTCTGTTTAAATACCGATCATGACAGTGTGTTCAGACAAGAACCTGTCTCCCAGAAGAGGCACAACTGACAGGTAAGTGACAAGCTGATCACCCAAAGAACCTCAGGCTTAGCTAGAGATGTGACTATGGGGCAAGTAGTTCCAGAAAACAGGTCAGTTGGCATTGCTGGAAGTAATGACCTTACCATTATTTATAAAACTGGACTAATTTTCTCTTTCAGCTGTATTTTAATATACTCATCACACCAGTTGTCCCCTTTCAATCATGGCCAAAGACAACTGAATGTAAGAAGTGCCATACTGGGTTAGGCTAAGTGTCTACCAAGTCTTGTATCTCAAAAAGTGTCAATATGGGGTGTTTACAAAGAGAATGCAAGGCTGGCACTTCATGCAATCCTTTTCTCTCATGCTCTCCCAATATCCATGATGGATATATTTGGGATATTAGAGAGAAAATTATTCCCAGTCATTTTAGAATCCATTTATGGACCTGTTTTCCTCTAATGAATTTATTGAACGTCCTTTTACTGTCTGCCTCCACAACCTTCTTTGAGAATATGTTCCAAAATTTCCCTGCCTGCTGAGAAAATAAGTACTTGTTACCTGTTTCAAATCAACCTTATACTAGTTTCACGGAGTGCCCTTATTCTTACCCAGAGAGACCAGCTCTATAACAGTTGTCTGCTTAACTTACAAGAAATTCATGACTTTGTTAATCCAAATCATACTCGCCTTCAGGCTTTTGTCCTCTACAGTGGAGATTCCTAGTCTTTTGAAAATCCCATCTTCTTAGCCATTTTGTTGCTCTTCTCTCTAATATCTTTAATTACAATGCACCCTTCTTGAGTTATAAAGATCAGAAACAAACACAGAACTGACACCAATAAGTGTCTTTTTGGTGACTGATTCTGAAAGGTTCAGATTTGAGCTGTAGATATCAGCAAATGCAGAAGACCTGTTCTTTCCCCATCTGGTGTTCAGCAGCAGGAGAGCAGGTTGGTGCGTAGCAAATGTGAATCCTCAGCACCTCCACAAAAACTCCTCCAGAACAATCACAAAGTTTCCATGGATAAGGCCTCTCCATGGCCGTGAACAAATTTTTCCCATTATTTATAAGAAAATAATTTTATTATTTTGTCTCCCTCTTTATGTTTAAAGAACATACAGTAATCAGACAATTAAATTTCAATCAATCAGACAATTAAATTTCTTTAAAAGTTCTTTAAGGCAGTAAACCAAGTCTGACTCCTCGCACTGGTACAATTAAGACCAGGCCCAATTATTTCAAACCTTAAACAAATGCAAAACACATTTAGAGCTGGGAAGCCTGTACTATCAATGAGCTCTGCAAAAAATATAGCTAAATGTTTCTTATTATATTAGCTTAGTATTTTAGTGAAGTCATTCAATGGGCGAGTCTACACATAGTATTTCCTTTTAGGAAGCTAACAGATTCTGTTTCCAATTCAAATCGGAAGGCTTCCAGCCTCTGCAGCACTGACTCCTACCACCTCTGTTGAGACTGTATGCACTTTATCTTTGTGTGATTTATTGTATGACACTGAGCAACAGCTGACATTGAGACCCCAATACCATAAACCATTTCTTAGGGTCACATCTATACATTTATGCAGAGATTCAGAGAATAAAACTGTCCCTTCAAAACCAAAGTTTTGTAGTTGTGAATTCAAGTCAACCTAAAAGTCAGTATTAAGAGATTTTCAGAGTGCAAAAATTTTGAGCTAAATGGCTTCTAGCCAGTATGTTTCTGCTCTCAAAATCTGGGACTCTCATTCATTACCAGTTTGTACTACAGCCTCTCAAAGTAGCAAGGGTTCAATTTCTCCTCTAATTTGTATTATACCATTTAATCAAGCGTTAATGCTCATCTATTGCTTCTCTGCTGAGAGACGATTAAAGTTCTTATGTCTGCTGATGGGCAGACTTATTCTAAAGCAGCATCCTGGTGTGAGCATTTCTCAGCTTCCTTTCTCAGTCAGAAACCCATAAACTGCAACTTCCGAAGAGGAAGAAAAGATTGTCTTAACCCAGACTAAGATAACCTATGTTGACTAACCCACATTAAAGTCCTACTGGAGATAAGATTGTTTCAGGCTGAACCATGTCAGCTAGTCAAAGAAAAAACCCAAGACTTTTATCTTTAATCATATGAAACTAAGTGTAGCTCCTTAAGGTACCTGAAATAAAGTAAGTTCACTGAGGAAAGTAAAGTTTTAATTTTTTCATTAAAGAGACCTGGTGAAAAATTCAGTTAAATAAATGTCAGATGATTCTATTACGTAAACTACCAAAATATATTTTGTTCACGGTTTTGCACTGTAAGGAAGTTAAGTTTGTAAGCAAAACCTTGAATTTGGATATCCTAATTTTATTAATATTGGAACACTTCCAATGCACTTTCCAGAAGTCGTGGACTTATTTAAAAGTAGGGTTTTTTAAATTTTTGTTTAATTTTATTTTTTGTTTCCATACTCCTTCATTTTGACAATGGAAGTCTTCCCATACACTGTAATAAAAAGACAGAAGTTGAGAAAGTCACAAATCAGTAAAGCTGATGCTAAAATGTTGTTTCAGTAACAATCTGCTAACTGAAAGAGAAATATTTTGCTATGGTTTGCTTGAGTTGAAAGAATTCTGATAAATCCCTAGTGAGTTTTGAAAGTTACTTGACTTCCTTCCTGCTCCTCTGCCTGAATCCTGGCTGTCTAATGTGGTGAGAGGAGCCTGGAAGCTCAGCTGCCTGTCACCGAGCATGACCACAGCCTGTGTCTAAGGGCTTTCCAGTCTCCTGCCCTGGGCTAACCAGAAAACTCCTAAAGCTGAAGATGCTAGATCCACCTGTACCCCGTTCTCTAGAGCAGCTTTCAGGGAAAGTGGGAAAAAAATGGTAAATTTATGCTTGTGAATGTAATGAAGCCAAATGTGAGGAGATCAGAGTGTTACAGAGTTTCTCCACCAAGTACTACAATGAAATGATAGTCATCTTGGATGAAAATCTTTATTTACTTGCTGCATCCAGATGATGTGAATCCCCTTTCCACTATCCAGCCAAATGGCTGACATAAGTAGTGCTTAGAATAGCTCTCAGGGAACATTAGAGAACAGGGTCTTTCTTTTATGTTATTTATTATCTATGTTGGCTGATCTTCAATATTTTCTTCATCTTCATAGGGATTATGTTTCCTTCCAGTGTCTTTCACCATCCTTGGGGACTCTTAAACATTTATGCCTGCACTCAATAGCAGAAATTGAAGATATTGTACGTGACTTCAAGCTAAATCCTAGACTAATGTATTACTAGGGAAATCATGAAATTCTGGCAGATCTGCCAATTTTACTTGCAAGGAGAACTATGGAAAATCTGTACTTGTAGCAGTCAATATACAGATGTGCACAGTAACATAATAAACTGTAAGGCAAGTATTTAATAAATCATATAATTGCTTGCAATTCTGGCTTCTGTAGATTGTTATTGGTATATCAACATTCAGACCCTTGAATTAAAGGGGAGACTAGTAGCTTATAGATACCATGCTTATTTTACCTCCACGATTCTAAAATTTCAAAAGAGAAATTATAAGGGAAAAACATAATTATCAGTGAAACCTGATTTCTAGTACATAAGTACTCAACACTTTGTCAAGACTATCACACTGCTTTGAGGGCAAGGATTTGGGTTATCCATTAGCTATGTTTCTAAAAATATTTGGTGTTATGTATTATCTTATCCATGAGCAGCTCTGCAGGAGGCAGATCAACAATTGTTTTTTCTTAAGAAATGGCTTTAAAAACATGTGGTTAACTTGGAGCTGTTACCAGCCTATTAAGAAATATAATATGGGACTTATCACCAGTGAAATATGATTATTACCCAAAAATGATACATTTTTCATCATGCTTATTAATTTATGAAACACAACTCTTCACAGCTGAACTCCAGCTTGTAATTCCTTGTGTTACACAACTGAATTTAGTGTTCCACTAAAATACTTAATGACAAAAAGCTGACATGTTCTTTCAAACAAACTCTTTACAACAAACACAATAACGTAACTGATTCCTTTAGATTTTCTAGTGACACTAGCTATCACAAAAAATTTGAAAATACAGTTTATTTTTAGTTGATAACAAGGAGTCCAGAAGTCCTGCATTAATTCAAAATATTTAACTTTATCATAAATTAATATCAAGCAACTAAACAAAAAGGATTTTATTTCGTGCTTTGGCTACCCTCTACACTCTGCTGAGCAGAACCCTGTTCTACTCACAGACAGCTTTGGCTTCAGCCAAGTCCAGGACAGTATGAGAACTGTGGGGTCACAGCCATCTCCCCCTCTTTCATGCCATACTGAATCATAAATTACTCCAATCATCTTAGACCTGATGCACTGCATTCAGTGGGATATATCCTATTAACTTCAGTGGGATCACATTACAACTGTGAAGTTAAGGAAAAAAAAGTTCCATGTCTTCTTTCACAAATCATCATATAAATAAAAAAATAATTCAAATTGTAGTTCTATATGAAATGGGAAATACAGGAAATCGACCACAATTTGACTTTTTCCTTTTTTTTTTTTTTTTTACAGCATTTCTGTCGTAGAAAAGGTATAATTTTTCCCAATAATCTATCAGAAACTTAGTAAGGATTCTCTGCTCCAGCCCTTCTTCGGAAGTTAAATAATGTTTTAAAAAGAATTTGTGTTTCAGGAGCACAATTGTCATAAGAAGTTAAATAACTACTTGTAAATCAGTGCACAAACTCTTTAGTGCTCATTCCATGTCTTTAATGTAGCAAAAAAATAAATCCTCTGCTCTGAAAAAATAACATGCACTGATCATTGTAAGGGGGAAAATGTTAATATTTCAGGATCAGATAACTTTCACATAGTATTTTTATTTTAAATATGTAGCTGATTATGGAAGAAATAAAATGGCTTCAGGTAAGTTAGATTTTCAGGTAATTAATTTACATCCCTCACAGAAAGCATTTTTTCAAGGTAACCTGAAGTGCCTTCTACTTTTGCCCTTTAACACCTTTGCTTTCTGGAGTCTCTTTAAAGGCAATAATGAAAAAGTTGAATGAACAACTAATTTTTTTATTACCTTACCTTTAGCAGAAATTCTCTAAAATTTATTTGCTCAGATTTTGTACTGTTCTCCTCTCTCCTACCTCTTCCTCTCCACTCTCAGAAGGCTGCATCACTTCAACCTTTTTCAAACACTGTCAGTTCATATTTTTGACTGCCTGTAAAAGACAATGTCTTGAAAAGTTTATATTTGCTTTATTATTTCATTATTTTAATTTGAAATACGGCTTCTGGTTCATGGTCATAGAAGGATTATCATGCAAGTTCTTGTTTCTATTACCTGACAACAAAACTTGTTTTGGTGTGAGACCAGTGTCCTGCAGTATCAACCCTTGAGAATATTTCTGAAGATTATGTAGGTAGTTTTTCAATCTTAATTACTTTTCTTGCATAGCCCATTCTTTGTCATGAAGTACTGTGAAAATATTTATTTAAAATTTTATGTAATGTACAGAAAATAATCTAAGAATTGTTGTCTCAAAAGAGCACCTGTGTTTAGACAAGAAAAAGATCTTAAGTAAACTTCTATAAACCTTGTCTATTCCAGGTTTACACTGAGTCCTCATCATAGAAACAAGGTTTTACTTTTTCACAGGCTTGTCTCACTACAGAAACAACACAAATTTGTATATTAATCTATTTGTACTTATTATGAGATAAAGACCTTTTCCTGAAGGTTTGTTTTTTGGGAAAATATTTTGTAGTAGTGACAACTCATTGTGAGCTGTTTGGTTATTTTCCTTCATCTGAACCCAGCTGTAGGGATCTATTTAGATTTATTATAGAACCTAATTAACTCTCAGCTTCTTTGAAATAAGAAACTTGTGCTCACACTCGTATCAGTTTCACCAGCAAAATGTAGGAAACATTTTCCTGCTTTTAGCCTATGAACTGCCTTTTTACAAGCCAATCGACATTTGACATGGAGAATTGGGAGAAATTTATTAAGATTATTTTCATACCTGCTAATCTTGTGTGTACATTGTGATCTATAATGGTATTGCACTTAACACAGAAGACAAAGAACACAATGTTAATGTACTCTTTTCCTTATGCATAAAACATGTGCTCCTCTAATGTCCATTAACCTAGACTTTAAAGAGCAAATGTTTTGCTTTTTGGTGGAAATTCTTCTTGGGTAAGCATGTTTTCTAAAATTATTTTGGTACTCTTCTTGAATACTATTGCACAAAGTCCAGGATCTCTAACTTGTGATGGTTAAAAGTGATTTCCATGAAGAAATACTGCTGTGGACACTTCTGATAAAACAACAACAAAACCTCAGAGAAAGTTTTGTGGTTTCTCAAAACCCAAAGAACCTAAATGTATATGTTATACACTTTTTTTTATTTTTTGCATTCCACTGTAATACGGTATGCACTCAACATGTTTTTCTAGCATGACATATTAGAAAAAAAGTCTAACGTTATTTTCTGTATAGACTGAAAAGCTGCTTAAACAAGATTTGCTCTGATTTCTCTCCAATTAAAACAGAATGCAAATAGCTGAAAGTTCTTAAACAATGTAAACAGCGACAGTAAGGGTACTATTAAAAGTTATCTGGCTGTAATTTTAGATTTTAAAACCCTGTTTTTAATTTTTTCCTACATACCACTGGCAAAAATGAAAGTTTCTTTATAGGGACAAATGAACCACAATGTAATGGAAATACGAAAAGATATATTTTCATGCCTTTTTGACATATTTTTAGCTTAATGCCCTACATCATCAAGACAACTGCTGCCTAGTAATTCCCCATCTCAGTCTCCCATTTAGTTATTTCATGTAATAACTTTCTTACTTTAAAACCTAACAGGCAATGAAGTTTTTGTAACTTGCTTACCAGTGTAAATGGTCACATGATCCTTTTTAGTCTTGCAGACTCTCCAGTTCTCCCTCAGAGAAAAAGGTGATCCAATTGTTCTCCAGTTGACGGCACCTTATTCTGTCTTTTTTCATAAGGACTTAATGACAAGGGAGAAGTTTCCAAATTCAGTCAGACTAGAGAAAAAAAAAAAAAGAAAACAAAGTAGCATTTCTATTTTAAATTCTCTTTTGGATACACATGGGGTATACCTGAACATTTCACTATTATGTTGACAATGTTCAAAGACAATTTAGACATTTTTTTCTAACAATAACTGTGGTTATACACTGATTGAATATTCCAATATAGGCAGTCTGTGCCAGCAGAATAGGAATTGGATTCTTAAAAACGTTCAAAGGAGTTATTCTCTCAACATCCAGACTGATGAACAATCCTGTCCAGCTCAGTAACGCATGCTGCTTCAGTGGCACATGATTGCCACTAAAATTATCAAATGTTTGAAGACCATTTAACTGATGATAAGTAAGGTTAAAACCAAGCGTTTCTTTTAAGGGTCATTCCATCTTGTGAGCCCTATTTTTACTGACTTCCAGATTATCTGGTCTTGGAAAATAAACTCCTTCCAGAAGAGATGCAAACTTTTCAGTGTGCTCAACTAAATGCTTAGGATGTGGGTCAAATAACTACTAATGCCATGTTACATTCTTCCTTCCATGTTCTGGACTGTAATCCCACTCATTGGCCACGTGCACCAATTTTGTAAATTCAGTATTATGTTTAAATCCCAGTGAGATTACTCGAGTTATTCAAACATAAATCTTTCTAGGAGTGGGGCCTAAGGCTATGCAGTCCCAGGGCCGGAAAACTTTTTAGCTTGTCTTCTACAGGGCCAAGCACACTGTCAGACATAACAAATAAATAACACTGTGGAAATATCATTATCTGAATCACAAGTCTATTTTTGCAAAAATATCATGTTCCCTAGTGGTTGAAATATTATTCCAGGCTAGATCAATCTTGAGTTTGCATTTCAACATTACATATCATACCATAGCCAAATACTATGTAATTCATCCAGTGGATTCCTATTTACCATTAACAACAGCATAGTTTTTTTTCAAGAATAGAATAAAGATTTTACCATTTTCTTCCCATGAGCATAGTGAATATAGCATTAGAACAGAAAATCTCTACATAATTTCAAATATTTTCTTTCATTCTTATAGGGGCTATGATATGCTTTGACCTTCTAATTTTACATCAATAATACCTACTCCACTGTATTCAGTTGCATGTAGTACCTGGAGTTAATTACTACACATATTCTTGACTCATGTTTCCATGCATGGGCTATCTCTATAGTAACTCTTGAGATCATACTAGTAGTGGCTCCCTTTCCAGATAAGTGAGAACTGCAAAACCCTGCAGGTTTTAGAGTCTCTTTTAAGTGTTTCTCAGATTAAAGAAATTTTTTCCAGGGGTTAATATAGTATCATGTGCTGTTGAAGATGGCTATTCCTCTCCTGCCAGGCAGGATCTGGTGCACCACTATTGCCAACAACTGTTTGTTAAACTTACTCTGAGAAACCTCAAATGGTGGAGACTCAGCTCCACCTCTGAGCAATATGCTGCACAGTCTTTACCTTAGAGAGTCTTCTTTAGTGTTTCACCTTGTAATTAGATGGTAGGAATTATATTCTGTTTTGTTCCCTTTCTTGTCATGTCAAAGCTTTGAAATTATCAAGATCAAGGCTTCAGCAGCAATGAGTAAGGTGGTTAAATGTTAGATCATTCAACTCTCCAGAGTCTTAAAATTGCAGATCAAAAATGTTTTCTCTCACCTGTTGGTTTAGTTCATTGGGCAGACCTGAAAATCTGGGTAAAAGGGCTTAATCTTCTTCAGTCTCTCATCATAATAACTGATAATTTTCCTTGTCTGTTCTTAATTTCTAGACACCTTCTTTCCTAATCACACTGTTATCTCAAATTATTCTTATATAAAATTATTCTGAATTACATAAAATTTTCATCCTAGTGTGGCTACAGGTACCAGCTAGACATTCTCCTCAAGTACACTGTTTGTTGGTGTTTCTGCTTGCCGGCTATCTGACAACCCCTTGTTACCAATCAATTAGTCAAGAAGCACCCAACAGGAAAGAAAAGGAACAGGGAAAGGAGACGTGCTTTGTGCTCTGACTCTGGGACCACAAAACCATGTCTTCAATGGTGTGATGTAAAAACTAACAATAAAAAAAGCCCTGGCATTATAATAACTGTAATTTTTTCAACTCATTCCTCTTTCTCGTGGAAAGTGTTATCCAGAGAAGCCCCACAAGCAGTTTGTTTTCTTGTCCTGGGAGCAGTTCTTCAAATCTTCTCATAGATCACCTCTCTCCTTCTGCTTTTCATCTCCTGAACTGAGAGCTGGCAGCCCAGCATCTTTGTGTCACACACCATCCAATTTTTCAACTGAAAATTGTTGTCCCTGCCCAACTGAGTTGGAGGCACTAGGTTGTCATGATAAAAAAGATCAGTTCGACATTTGAGGTTTGTTCGGGCACCTACATGCAAATATTCCTGCAAGTCCTTACCTATTTCCATTTATCATATACTTCTCTCTCTTCACTTCCCATCAACTTTACTCTAGCCAGACCCTACTATTTAATTGCTCCTTCTGGGACCTGGTTGTTGATTTTTTTACCTTGTTTATTCATGATCCAGACAGTAAAACTAGCTGTCAGACCTAGATGTTACCACTAAACATGTTGTATACGCCTCTGTGACGAAAGTGATTGTTCAGTGAATGAACACAATGGGAGTGAACTGAGCCCACCAAATATTCCTGCTCTCAGGTATGTGCTTCTCCCTTTTTGTGGAAGCTACCTCCCATTTCTTGTGAAATGGGGAACTTCCTGTATTCTGTTTTTAAATACGCTTGTTAAGGGTATCATGATTATGGTAAAAACTGTAAAACAAATACAAAATACAGCCCTGTTGGATGTGCAATGAAAAAAGACAGGGAATATACAAAGTGTACTGGAGGCTTCAGAGAAATAACTTGCTTAGTTAATAGGACTGAGGCAGTGTCAGACAACACTGCTATTAGTATTTTGAAAGTTTCTGCACTCTTTGTACAAGTTTGGAGGGAAAAGTTATATGAGCTCTCACTTCATAGTAACATTTTGCTGTGAATATGTAATCAACCAAAAAAAAAAAAAATCTAGTTTAAGGATCTAGTAAGACTTAGCAAGCAGAAGGTCTCTTAGCAACAAAACCCCATAACTAATGTGAAGCAGCTGTGGTAATTTTAGAAAATGGCTCAAACTGTTGAAAAGCCATTAGGAAGCTGATATATAGAGAATAAAAAGAACCACTCAACTTTAAAAAGATTTCCCAATATGGAGTGTTATGTTATTTTATAACCAAATTTTAGTCATCCAAAGTTTACATGCCACAAAATGCTATTTATGACCATGTGGCTGGACTTTCTACAAGTAGCTGGAATTCCATCACATACCTGAAATTCCCCCTGAAAAAAGAAATTGCTAATAGCTGAGCACATATTCTTCTGCGGTAAAGGTGACATTGCTATATTTCAGTGGAGCTGATGCCACTTATGGTTTGATTTACTATATGCACTTGGAATGGGATCCTAAATAATTGGAATCAATTTCTTTAATCCTGTAACTTTCAGTCTCTATTGGAAATAATGAAAGCCACTTGCTTTTGGTAGGCTTTGCATATGGCTGATAGTCAGATATTAGCTCAGAGGCTCTCTAGCTTATTTGACTGCTTCTTTAATTGGAAATATCCAGTAGCTTGAAGAATGGTGTATTTTTAAAACGGTATCTGGAGCACAAAAATAAAAGTTGTCAAGAACAACAAATCTTGTTGGTTTACTCTTCATACTGCTACTATATGATGCATTACTAATGATTTTTACTACTTGTACTTATTATTGTACTATGGCCTCAAAATAGCCTAAAACCTTGGGCAGGCAAAAACTGGTATCAGTTAGTAAACACGTCAGCTGTCTTCAGCTAGATTCAAGAAGGCTTAAATGTTATTTTGAATAAAGGCCAAAGGTTGGAAAAATAAAGAATATGAATTAAATGATCTTCATTAGAGTAAAACAACTATACAAACTGAGTTGGATGGGCTTACAGATAGTCATCAGTCCTAGATAGTCCTAGATCAGTCCTAGTCCAAATGTGGATGGAGATACTTAATTGATCAGTGTGTGCAATGTGAAAAAAATACTCTGTGTAACCTGGGCACATCAGATTTACTGGTTTTGAATCTACCCTCACCATCAGGTCTGACTGCACTCAAGGAGACCAGTATTCAGACACACTTAGTTGTATTGGATGACTCAAGTCCCAACTGATTAAATTAAAAATAACTGTACTTGAAGATTTGATCATAACTAAATCTACTCAAAGGATTGTTGGCAACGTCTATTTGTTGAACCTTAGCTGCTTTCTAGCAGAGGCAACTAAAGGGATGCTTTTTGGACAAGCTGCCTTACAGGATACAAGAAGCAAGATATATGCTATACTGTTAAGTGATAGTTATTAGGAAAGCACATACCTAGACAACTTTAGAAAACAAGTTTTGAGGGAAACAACTGAAGAAACAGCAACACAACTTTAGGATGATCAGATGATAAAAAAGCATGTAAACAGAGCTTCCAGCTCTGATAGCCACCAAGTAAGTAACTTGAATTAGTGTTACCTATAAAAAATGCAAAAGTAAACAAGTTTTCACAATTAACTGAATTCTTGAAAGCTCAGTAAATTGTTTTTAATATTCCCCAGTAAACAACAGGGAAAGCTCCATTCTTTTAGTAGCGTGTTCGTGTCTGCCTTTTTAGATTCTCTGTTTTATGGCAACTGATGTTAAACAGGGGATGGACTGTTTGCTGCAAAGCAAGTGATAAAACACAGCACAGAAAAGACCATACCAAGATTCCAAAATATGGTGATTTAGGCCATTTCTAATTGGACTGACTCATACAGTCTCTTTCATCTGTTAGATTAGATAATAAGTTTGTTAACGTAAAGCAAATGAACCAATATTACTGGACAAATAAAAATAAATCTAGCGAAAGATATGGGATGGTACAGAAATTGTGATATTTAGTGGTTTTGACTCAAAGTTGGAAAGAAATTGGTAACATTGGCAGAGCTTCGCTTTTGGCTCTAAGTCAGCTTAGAAACCAAACGAAATCAAATAAAGAAATAAGAGAACATTTTTTCAGAAGTATCCATAAAACTCAAGCTATCAGAATTCACATATCTGAAATAAGAGATGTTTTCAGGTCCATTTATTCATGCAGTTAATTGCTTATTTTAAAAACGTCATAAAATACCTGTTTTATAACCTGACTATTGTAAAATATGCAGCAAACTGTTATCAGTCTTAAATCACTGTTATATAAACTGATTATATAGAGGATACAATTTCTGATGAAATTTTCTTCAAATGCAAATTGCATAGGCTAAATAATGAAATAAAGGGAGGGTCATCTGTAAAGAGAAGGTGGGAAAGAGGGATAATTTATGTTGAGCTGCTCTTTCATTTAAAAGTTAATTCTAATTTCCACATTTATTATCAAGAGAAACTTGATAATTTTTATTAAACTCACACCTCAGTGTTATTTGGTGTAGGTGGTAAGATTTTATTCAGTGTAAAATCAGTTGATTTTGTTTTAGTCACCTGCTATATCTGGCAGTGATTGACATAGAAATGGATTTTTTTTTTTTCATTGTTGACAAAGTACAAGGGCTATTGCTCAGTATCAAATGTCAGTGCAGTCATCTTTCCAACCAAGCTGGGAAGACAAAGACAATCTGTACTTCTACCTGGAAGCTTCCTGGAATACGTACCTTCTCTTATCACTATATTTTCTAGGCTGTATTTCTTGCCACCTGATTTCCATTTCTCTCGTTCAGTTCCTGCTTTCTTTAAAATCATTCAATCTGATTTTTCTGTATGCTTCCTCAAAATCTTCTTTCATTGTGCCATCCTTTACTCTTTCTCTTTCATTGCCACATGCATAGAATTTCCAGCCTGAAAAAGTAGACTGTTTTGGATTTTCCTTGTGCTTTGTACTTGTGTTCATTTTTATTTTACACTGAGTTTAGTCATCCATCTTTTCTCTTACCAATATAAATAATTATCATGAAGCTACAAAAACTGCCACATGTGTTAAAGCCAAGTCAGTATCCACATTTTTTCAAAAGTCAGGCTCTTTGGAACATGTTCAGCAAAACACTTAGAGTCCTCAAGAAGACAATCTACAAGTGCCTTGAAGCCCACGTTTGTGATATACAATACTAAATCATAGCAACCAGTACTTAAACTGATATCCTTTCACAGACAGGAAACCATCACAGAATGAAACTGTCATACTTGGCTGCTAATTAGCTAACTTTTGGAGTAGGGTAATTTGAGAGTAATAATAGAATAAGAGGTCTCTTTCAGTACTCCTGAGTGATGTATTGACTTGAAGTTGTGTCACTGGCCTCACCACATGTTCTGGAAATGTATTCAGAACAGTCTTGTTGAGAACCAGTATGTTCTTTATATCATACTGATGAATTATTTATTAATAGTAAGTGTACAAGATCCCCAGCCCAAAAGCTGGAGTCCTTATTCATCCATGGATTCAAACTTCACAGGATTTTTATGTTTCAATATCCTTACCATGTATCAGGGACTTTATTCTCTATGATATGATCCTTCTATATTAATCTAGTATTTCATGTAACAAGGATATTCTGTCTTTAGATGTAAATTTAAGAGGCCAGTCTCCCTTATACTCAGTGAACAGAGCTAGGTTCTTCCCAAATTTAACTTTAGTCCAATAAATTAGGTTCCTGCTTTGAATGACAATCTGGAAAAAAAACTATGCCTATCTGCAAATAAAAAAGAGAGTCATTAGCCATTGTTAGTTACCAGTGTGAATATCAACCTTAATCTTTACTCTGGTTTTGTATGCAAAATTTTCAGAAGATTTAAATGATATTTACTTTCCATTAATATGTCTGCAAGACCATTTTGCATGCCTGGCTTGTCTCTATGGACAGGGGGTCTGGGACTTTTTTCCTAATGCCAGCAAGGGAACACCTGTGTGGAGGATAGACTGCACCTCCTTAACACCATTCTTAACGTTTAAACCAATTCCTCAGTTTTGACTGTTCAGAATGAGACTTTCAAGATGGCTTTTCTTTAACTAAAACTACAAAATACATCATGACAAGGAGTACTTTAATGAATTTATCCAGTTGACTTTCAACTCTGTTTTAATATGCTACTGATATGTCTTAATTTGCGGATGGAGAAAATTATGAGACCTATAAGTCAAATGGGAGAGGATAAGCACTCCAGAATGACAATTTGATTAATAAGAATTAGTACAAGTCTAGTTTAGTACTTCATTAGTTCATGTCAGCAATGATAAAAAACATTAATGATGATACTGAAATGCTGAACTTCTAAAGTTGTAACTCAAACATTCTTGTACATGGTGCAAAACAGCCTTGTTGACCCTCAAAGACTAGCTGTAGTGTTAGAGAAAGAGGGAACATAAAAGAATGAAACTGGAAAGAATGAAGAATGTTTAGCTGGTATGAATATCTATAAGTTGAGTGAGGTTTTTGGAAACCTTGATGATATTATCATTAGTTTTTAATGAAAAAATTAATCAGTTCTGGTAACCTGGTACCAGATGTATCTGCTATAATCATGTATCTGTCTTTGAAAAAGAGCGAACTCCCTCAATGACTGCTGTGGGAATTATCCCAAAGACCGAAACAAAAAATTCAGCATGTGAGAGTCTTGCTCCCAAGTCCATAGTTCCTGTGAAAGAAAATTCCTATCAACAGATCCTGATAGCATCACATTTAGGGAGAAACATAAAAAGCATTCAATCAAATAATTACAGCTTAGATTATGAAGTGGTTTACATGTCAAGACTAATACTCTAAAATGGATCTGTTGGCACAGTGGCAACAAGTACAGAATAGTGCGTAGGAGGTAAGAAGCTGCTTTATTGCTCTCACATATTAAGATACATGGAGTGATGGTTTGAGAATCCAAGATGATTTATAAAGAAATTCAACTCTGGGCTATTAGTCTAGAAGGATAAGAGACTGGAGGACAATGACCAACTTTGAACATGGAAGAAATACATGTGAGAATTACTATGATGGGAGTTGGATTTCCTTGTTGACAATGTCAGTATTCATCATTTTATCATGACTGTGCTGGATTTGAATGTTGGAGAGTCATACAAATGGAGACATCGATCAAAGAGACAGCTCACAAAGGATTAAATGAGAAGAAAAAGAAATGTGTCCCATAAAAATTACATTGGAAAGAAGTTAAGCCTGTCATGTTCCTTGGGAAAGAGCTCGAGCTCTCCCAATACCACACAAGTATTATAATTTCTTCATTTTATCTTCTAGAACCCTTCCAAGGACACCTTGTAATCTCCACACAGTCCAACCACTGACACTGAAGGTCACTGACAACCAAATGTGAGCCTTCATTTCCTAAGGAGATACAATAATAATGATTTGGGGTTTTTTGATCAGGACCAGGTTCCTGTAATTGGATCTACATGGAGTGACTATTTGCATCTTTACAGGGTTCTGCTCAAGCCACTGGCTCTCTCTGGGGTGACAGGGGTGCCACCTGTACGACTGTCCTAGTAAGGCTGGCACTATACAAAAATCTAGAACCTGAGTGAATAGTGTGTACATATACGCAGGTAGCTTCAAATTTATCTAATACAGAAGCTGAAATCAACACATTTGGAGATTTATCTCCAAGTTCTTGCGTCATTGCTCTTCAATTTGTTAAAGTGCTGTAAAGAAAGTGAATGTGAACAGCAGAAGAAAATATGTATAAAAACCCAAATCCTATTGGCATCAAAGATATAACCCCTCGATTTCAGTGGGCTAATCTTTAATTCTGATCTGATTATAAGGTAATAATCTCCTGTTTTGGGAGAGGACTTCAGCTCAAAATCTGAAGAGCTGAACTTCAAAGCGTACTGCCTACATTTCTGCTTGCAAGTTTATTTTATGAGGGACTCATTTTCATTTTTTTGCAAAATGCTTTTCCTTATGTGCTACTGTAGTAACTATTTAAAGTAAATCCACCTTATACATGGAGCCACTTTAGAGCGTTTGTTTGGTTTGTGTTGGATTTTTTTTTAATATCAGGGCACTTTTACATTACTTGATATAACAAAAATAAACCAAAGGATTTTCTTCGGTGAACCAAGTTCACTATGCTTAGAGATATATATAAAGGGATAGCCTCAGGCTTTTATGATGTAGAAGTAAAAATTAATAGCTAAGTGGTATGTTATACTTTGTCTAAAAAAGCTCATTTAATTTTATGGCATAGGGTTTGCATCTGTTTTCTTTTTTGCAATGATATTTTACAAAGGTTTGGGCCATAGCTTTCAAAGACACTTATATAACAAAAAAAGACTTTAAAAACATGTAAAGAGCTATTGTGAAAAAAGAATAATGAATTTCCTCATGTTCTCCAGCAAGTATCCTGTATGTTATTGGGACATCCTTCATCATAGAGGGTGGTCCATTGGTAATGTACAAAAAAAGGATAGTGTACAAAAATTAAATTATTATTTGACCCCACATCATTATATGCCACATAACTAATTAAAGCACACTTTAACAATGTACTCTTAATGTGCCGTCTGTTACTTGCATGACTCACTCATCTTTCTCAAAGAATAAGTGATTTGTATTAGATGAGAGTTGCTAAGGATGTTTTTTGGGGCTAGCAATTGCTGTCATTGCTATGTTAAATCACAGGCCCAAGCCTGGGATAGAAAGAGACAGGCTTATCATGAGCCAGGAAAACAGCACCACCGGACTGATAGCTCTGACTTAGGGCCTTGTTTAAAAAGTTATGACTCAGTGCAAGCAGCCAAGGATCCTTAGCCTTCCTCAGTTCAGTCCAAAGCAGCCATTAAGAGCCCTAATGTTCAGGTTGCGTGCCTCACTCTGATTATTTTGGGGAAGCTGATCACAGCAAGCCTTTTTTTCCTAATAAGCATTCATCTTCATTTACTGGATGAAGGGAGCTCTCAGTGAAAGCTCTTATACATGGGCAGGATAATGGCAATTTCTGCCAAGCTCTGTAACTGTACGGGTGCATGGACTGTGAGATTCTCTTTTCTTTCTTTGAGTTGTAAAGTAAAAAGCATACATCATAATAGCTCTCCCAGATACAAGTACAAGCAAGTTATACATATGGATAATAATCTGTGAGGGGATGGAGAGTTTTGGTCTAAATCTGCAATTAGTGTTGCTAAAATTCTGTCACACAAGTATATAGAATATAGTAGAAAGTGTTATGCAACAACACAAAAGCGCTAGAAATTGCAGAAGATTAATTTATTTCCTTATTGGCACTCTTTTCCATACTGCCTTATTCTTACAGCCAGATTTCTTTTGCAGCATGTGTTCAATTTGATGAGGCATCCAGGGAGAACATATATTTAACACATTGCAAAAGTAACAGATAACTTGTATATGCTTAAAAATGTTATTTAAAACTCTAGAAGTGTTAGTGCTCCTTGGAAATTGTGAGAATGAGTTTTATTCTCATTTGCTTGATTTCCAATTCAACAGTAGTATAAGATACCTGAATTTAAAAGCTCACTAGTCTGGGACTGAATGTTGGCTATCTGAGTGTTAAGCCAGCATAATTTTGAGAGAAAGACATAATAGATGAGGAGATAAAATTCCATTTTTCAAGGGGGTAAGAAAGTTTTTCTGAAGTTATTCAATCCCACCAGCCCTAAAGGGGTATTTTAGCAGGCAGATGGCAAGTACAGCATTCAGAGACACATGGCCAACATTGTGAGTACATCATTTAGCACATGTCATAATAGCTGATACCTGCTTCTTTACATGTGAGAATATACAGCTATTCTAAAGCAAAAGCAAACGGATTGTCAAGATGATTATAGTGTTAAACACACAGAAACTGATCAATCCAACACTAAAATGGTAAATATTTCCTTAACTCTATCCCTCAAGAATATGAATCACCAAATTGTTCATACACATTTAAATAACAGGATGTGATATGTCAGAGAAGATGACACTGTTTGAAGGACAAAAATTTGAGGTATTAGGCATGCTGACATCTGCCAGTATACTTGCGAAAATATTAAAAAAATTAATGATATGAATGAGGACCCAACTGGCACTGGGGTCCTGCTGAAGCTATAAGTTCATTCAGATTTCTAGCAAGTCATTTACTAATACAAAATGTCTTCTGTTCAATAGAAAGTAAGCTCTCTGAGTACTTTCTTACAGGGATTCAAAAATATACTGACATGCAGAAGAATGTCAATAAAATCTTGCCCGCTCTCATCACCCACCTACAAACAAACACATTTTAGAAACTTGAGGAGTCCAAACTGGTTAAAACATGAAAACGGTTGTTTCAACATAGGAACATGTTCTGTCATTTTAAAAGGGAAACATCTTTGTTTCATTCTATAGAAATTTGGAAGTTTTGCTGATGGTCCATGTGCCCCCGTCCCGTGTGTCGTGTGTCTGTTCCCACCCCCCCCCCCCCCAAAATAAACTTTGTGTTTTTACTTTTCTGCTTACTATTTTCTTCTCCCTCTTTCCCATTTTTGCCATAGAAAATAGACTCAAGAGAGAAAATAAAGAAAGGTTCTTATGAAAGGGGAAAGTAGCACAGCTAAAAGTGATTTTCCCCTCCCATGTCTGTTGCAGGTTATGCATGTTCTTCTTAAAAAAAATAGAAGGAAGAGATAGGAAACTTTCACAAGACATCTAATTATACGAAGGATAACTTTCTCATTAAACACATAAAAGCAAAAAGAAAACAAAAAAAGCCCTTGTGATTTTTGACGAGGTGAAACACTTGAACTCTGAGACCCATGGTCAATCTTGTCCTCCTTTTGCCACAGTCAATGTCTTTATATTTTACCTTTCTCTTCCTATTTCTAGTATGGGTCTCTTTCACTTTTCTCTGGAGGTGTTCATACTGACGCTATAAGCTGGATCAGGGAGGCATTTCAGTGCAACTCTCCAGAACCTGCTTCCAAGCTGGGTTCTGGCTGGGTAGGTGGTCTCAGACTGCAGCATGAACTAGATTCCTTTTAGGTAAAATGAATTCTGGAAGGTGCACTAGCTCCAGATAGGTAGTCAGAGAAGGAGACCAGCCCTGAGCCTATATAAAGTCATAGAAAATCTTGAAATGCTTATATTACTTGCATCAAAACCTCACTAGCAACTCTTTTGTACTGTGTTACAAAAACTGATAGAAATTAAACAAAGGCTTCAAGTCAGTGTTTGGTATAAAACAAGAAGGCATGAAATCATGATCACTTTTCAACACGTTCTTAGACTGGGTACTAAGTAGGTTAGATGAATTGGAAGACATTACTTTGGATGATCTAAACTCCTTACCCCTCTGATAACACTGTACAAGTGTCAGACATGCTTGAATAAATGACTGTACTCTTTATTACACTGGACATCAATCAACATAGACTTGTAAATGCCAAGATTACAAAGCAGATGAGTCTTGGTAAAGTAATAGAGTTACAGTGTTGAAATGCAGCCACGGTGAGACTGTGAGCAAATTCCACCATAAATTTAGCAGCATCAGGTGCCAGTGCCTCCTCACGAACTCTGAGCAGCTGCATTAGAGAAGGCTGAGGGAAGGAGTTTTTTGAAAGATGAGATGTAAAATGACATGATATTGGATGGTACAATGGGAACACAATTTAAAAGTCAATGTACAGGGCTAGTGACACCTGAAAAGAATACGATGGTGAGATACCACTGAAAACAGAGAGGCTTGGATGCAAAACAAAAGCATGTATAAACACAGCCAAAGTAAATTTAAAACAACAATCAACCACTAGTTAGACTGGGGTTTATTATAAAGTGCTCTGCCCAAGCTGATTTTAATGGAAGAAGTTGTCCTTAACGAGAATGACCAGCAATGCTGTATTCCAAAGATCTGACAAAATGCCCTAAAGATGTAATTAATTTAGTAGATAAGTTGATGTGTATTTGAAACTCTGTGAGAAGATAATCTTGATTCTTTCTGGTTTTTTACCATTTAGGGGAAGTTATAGGTGCAGGACATTACAAATAAGAAGATTCTAGCACCTGCCAGCTGTAAGCAATTGTTAGACTGCACAGAGACATTTTATGCAACATTGCTCAGTAAGATACTCACAGGCAGACTTCTTCCAGGCCCTTTGGTTCACAGTCATCATGGAAAAGCATTCTAGCCTAATGTGGATGTTTTAAGCTTCAACTTGCTAGACTTCCCTCTTCAGTTCCTGAATTTTCTTCATGTTTGGTTTCTTTCCCTGTTTTCCCGATGAAAGTGTTAATGTCAAACACATTATGAACTGCTTGGACAATCTTCAAAATGTGGCGGAACTGGTCTCCTTTGGAGCATAGACCACACAATAACTCTAATCAGGTTCTGGCATCAGACATCTAAAGATCTTACTCCTGAAGTTCACAGATATATTATCAGATTGTTTAGTGAAATGAAGCTTTCTCTCTCTCCAACAAAGGAGAAATGGGTGGATATATGCAAGTTTTAGGGAACTCCCTGCGGGTTTCTGTTTTCATCTATTCTGATACTGATGCAGGAAAGAAATGAGCTACGTAGTATATATGACAGATGTTTAATTGCATCTGGGGAAACATTCATTATAGTTATCATTCACACCATACTTTACCTGTTCCTCTGGTGTACACCTGTGTGTTAGTAGTGCACGTGGTGGTAATGTGAGAAACTCTCACTACCAGCCTTTTAAATTTTACTATGCCCTCTTTTTTAAAATGTGCTAAATTAGATACAGAAACAAAGAAACACACCTAAATAAACAAAGGATCATAAGGAACATGAGCAATGCCACACTGCCAGAAAGAGCAGGTGGAAATGTAAGTTTAAGGGCCATTAAAACACGGAGAAATTTTTCAGTGTGTCACAATTACAGGAACACCTGGGTCAAATAAATTAGGACTAATCCATTGGTGGTGTGCTTTAGAGTCTACTCTGGCCCTGGAATGGCTTGACCCTAACCTGTAATTCCGAACCAAAAAAAGAACAAATTACAAGGAAAAGCTTACCAGTTCAGGTGGCTGTTGTGAAGGTAATCCATTGCTTTGAAATGGACTACAAAGAAGGCAGGAAAATAATACATATAAGGAAATGTCTCCATGGGCCTTAAAGAGGAAATTCAGTATGTATATGTGTTTGACTAGCATGTGAGGCTTGATAAAGGGCCTATCTCTGATTGCCACTTGATTTCAACCACAGTGAAGGCAGCACTGATGTACAACTAAAGAAAAGTTTGGATATGAGAGCTATTTTCCTGAAAATAGTTCAAATACTAGGCCAAGTTTCCTGATTTCTGAAGACTGAGAAGACATTGTCGTCAAGAAATATGTCTGTAGCTTTAAGGTGAAGTCCACAGGAACACCACTTTCCCTCTGCTCCTTGGAAGAGAAAAGGAACCAGTAGACATAAACTATCCTGGAAAGCAGTGAAAATTGAGGGCTTTCTATTAATGCACCTCTTATACTTGTCCCACCAGCAGGAATATTGTAAACTCCAATTTTCTTTCCAAGCACTAGTTGGCATGTTTATTTTGGGTCACTTTACCTTTATTTTATCCACCATGGCAGTGGAGCAGACTTCCCTTGAACCTAAAAGAGAGGGATGGAAAGGTCAGAAACTGTTTTCCAGTCCTTACAATTCTGCTAAAGATATTGTGTTTTCCTTTTGAGGAAAGCAATAATTAGTTAACAGAACAGAAAATCACCTCTGTACATTTTTTCCATGACAAGGCTTTCTGCCAAGGAATTTTCACTGTTGCAGGGATAATTTTTCAAGGGCACAAAGTCTGATCTAATTAAGGATTAACAATGGTTTTAAATTAAAAAATAAATCTCACAATGGTTACATGTATATTAAATGTACTCTAAAATTCTACCGGGTAATAACAGCTTCAGCAACTATAGAATTAATACAATGGCTATCATCCTAGTGTACATACACGCACACACATTAATATTACTTAAAATAATAAAAAAGCCAGAGTAAGCCATTTCAGATCTTCTGTGAATTCAGAAAGCAGAAGCATATTGACAATTAAGCATGAAATGGTGCTTTCTTTGCTGAATAGTATGCAACAACCACAATAAACAAATACATGGAAACATGATGAACCTAATTTACAAAGGAAATTCAAAGAACATAAATTCAACCTTTTTAATAACTATGCCAGCACTTAAAACAAAGGACTTTTTAAAACAAGAGTTCCTACTTTTTACAAGGCTTCTCCTCCCTGTTAGATTTAGGCAGTAATATCTCTGCTTCTGAAAACAGATCATGTAAAATTTATTATCCTAATCTACACAGAAGGAGTCCTAATACCACAAATAAACTGAATTGTAGTGCTTTGAGGACATTGATGAATGGCAGTTGAAATGAAAGAAAGAGAAGACCGTACCAAGTGAAACAGTGTTAACATGTTCTTTACTTCAAGCAGAAAATAGCTGTTCTTAGCAGGATGTGATTATTATCTCTTTAGAAAGACCAGAATGGGTATTTCACTAAATGTGGGCAATGACCCATTCCCTTGAACAGAAGCAGAACCCAAAGTCAAATAATCCTTATTTCAAACACAGTCCTTTGAAGACCGGTGTTTATGAAGGTATGAACAGCTGATGATAAGCTTAGGGATCACAATCTGAATCCATGAAGGATCTAAATGGTACATCAGAAATCTAAATCCTGCATTTATATAATGTGAAGTCTTTCAGAAGTTCGTACAATTGCAGGTCGAAATCCACCAGTTTTTACTGGAAATACAAAGAAACATCAAAGTCCTTATCTAGAAAGGTGCCCATGTCATATCTCCAGTAGCTGTCTTAAACGTGGTGTTGTTAGGCTCATCTTGCCAATAGAAGGCAAATGCCCTTTGATTTCTAGAGAATATTTGTCTAGATCATAATTGACATGCTTTTGCATCAGTTTAAATTCTCATGAGCATTTATAATTACCAAAATTTAGAAAATGAATATATTTACATATGTTCAGTACCTACAACAAATGAATCTGAACTAGAATAAAAACACCTGTAGAAAGCAGAAGACTGTACGTTAGCTTTATAAGCTTTACTTGATGGTTAAAAAAAAATATTTTCATGACATAGGATTTCAATGTGACCCATATGTAGAGTCTTGCAACGTTAGAAATTGGAACGTTAGAATAAGGAACTACACATGAAAGGAGTTTTATATACGATGGGAATATAATGCCACTGGATCTGTTGTAATTTTGGAATTTGCACAGAAATATTCTATTGTAAATTTGACAGAATTTCCATTTCAACTTTGATGCATAAATAAATTTGTGTGTGCTTTTACATGTTCCTAAGAAAACAACTAGGTTTTGGTAGATAGAACCCAATGTAAAGTCAACTGTGAATTGTTATGATGTGGGCACATATAATCTGAAGGAGCTTCCTAGTAAAAACCTGACTCTAAATATTTGGCATAGTGTTCCAGGAATAAACCCACAAAGATAAATGAATTTGCATAAAATTTAGTACAGATAACAGACATAACTGCTCATCTTTTGCATAGTTTCTCTGCTACTGTTGTTTCTAGTAGCTTTCCTTATCGGGATTGAATCTAGAAAGAAAAGTAAATTCTGACTCACATTATTCAGCAACAGTGCTATTTTCTACAAGTCCTGGTGTCAGTAAACAACAATCAAGACCTTGTTCAAAACACCTTTTGTTTTAGCTATGAATAGAGAAGCTAGGCTATTTATGAGAGCTCTGCTACATGTCAGTTGTTTCCATTATTTCTAATAGAAACTCAGGCTTCTCAGAAGGTATTAAAAGTTTCAGCCACCTAGAGCTGGAATTGTAGAGAAAAACATCTTAACCTTATGTTAACAAAAGGCTTCTGGCAATAGCACATCCTTTGATCTCAATATTTCCACCTGGGAGGTTACTCACATTGTGGAATAATCAGATAGCAGGAAAAAGATTAAGGCAAGAACAGAAAAGACACTGCAGAGTTTTAGATCCAGTGTATTTGACTTGAAAAGTATCTTGCAAATGCAGAAACCAACTCCTTAGCTGCTATTGATATCACCTTAATGAGGCTCTATTGCCTCTGAGCAAACCATGCTGATTTACATCAGCTGACAGAACAGTCCATGGCTTTTATTTCTGCAAATTGTGCATATATAGTGATTTCATGTTTTTCTTTATGTCCACTGAGTGTTTAGCTCTAGTGGGGGAAGGGAGGGAATTTTGAGAGATTTTGGCAAGGGCCAAATTAAACTTCTTTTTCTGAGCAGAGTCTTAGGTCTATTTGTGCTGTCCAGACCAGATGAAACGTTGAATGAAGCAGACATCTGTTGGATTGCTTGGTACCAAAAGCGAAAACCCAAGCAAATGAAGACCCATATGAAATGCTGGTGCGAGTCCCACCAAATTGAAAGTGTCAAGAAATATGGACAGACAGTTTAATATCTGAGTCCAAACAGCTTGATATTTTAACATCTTTTCAATTATTTCAGCAAAGAAGACTCAAATTTCAGGAACCACATGCCCCCATGTAGAAATGGAACATTTCTGATGAATATGAAAAAGGGTGAAAATGCAGAATATGGGAATTTAGTTTAAGGCCAAAAAGCCAATCTTAATATGGACTTAAAGAGAAGAGTAGGGAGAGCATGTGAGGTAGGGTGCTGTCAAGTGGGAGGGACAGAGAAGGGAAACAGGGACTGAACAACAATTTCTGAAATGAGTGAGGAAGAAGGCTGTTAGAGTAGGAGAAATTTCAAGCCAAGATACGTTGATACAGGAAATTCATATAGGATCTGGAAAAAAAATGGTATCAAAACCAAAGCTATGTTAATTTAAAATGGATACCCATAATGAGGAAATTGTTATGTTTTGTCACAAACACCAGAAACCAGACCAAAACAACAGGGGAGCAGTGGACAGTGGCACTGCAGTTGGCATAGATTTTGGCTGCCTGGGAGAAAAGGCGTTCTTGCCTAACCTACTGTTCTTGTTTTTTTAAGAAAGTCTTTCTAGGACTATTCTACAGCAAGGCACAGGGGTTATTTGTTTTGCTATAATGGTAATAATAGTGCCTGAGAGTGGGCCACAGTTTACTAAGTATAAGTTTAAATAATTTGCAATGAAATGCAGACTTAATCATATGTTTCCTAGCTGCCAATATACTCAAAGCAATGGATCAAAAAATCAGGTGGCTGCTGGTAAATTCTGTGAAGCCTACTATGAAGTCTCTCAGGTTAGAACTGTTACATTATAAATGCAGCAATGGAATATGATTGTTAACACATTGTTTAATGGATAATAAAAATGTTGGTACTCCCAGAAACTATTGTGAAAATTAATGGAGACTTGCAGATATTTAAAGTGTCTAGAAAAAACAAAATGCCAGTAGAATTAGCTTCATGTTTTATACACATACACCTGTGAATTTATTTATTATTTTTGCTGTTGAGTTTAATATTTGCAAAGGCTATGGTTTTAGTGTAAATGAGAGTTAAGTGTACTTGCAGCTATTGTAGCCAGATGTTTAGGTATGAAGTTATCTACAGGAATAAGTCATTGTAACCTGAAAGAAATAGAATGAGCGGGATGAAGAGAACTAAAAGACTGAGTTCAGTCATAAAGAAGATTTTATCTCCTCTCCTGCTCCTTTTATATTCCTCCACGACCATCCCTAAATTGTTTCCTAAACCGCGGAGTAGTCCCTTGCAGACAGTTGCAAGAGCTAAGGAGAGAAAGTGCAACCGTGTCTCCCACAGGAGTTACACTGTCACTGCTTCTGAATGAAGATCTGCAAAGAGGAAAGTAATTATCTGATCCCCACGTCCATGCCGGCTGTGGCAAGAAAGAATAGACCTGAAATGCAGCCAGGAAGATTCATTCGAAATCACTGCGTAGTCAGCCTGGGGTAGTTAAACACCAAAAAAGTTTGTCCGGGGAAGGTTTGGGTATCCCAGCTCTGCAGGGTCTTTAGTACAAGCCAAACAAACATTGCCAGGAACAACACAGCTAGAGCTGATCATATCCTGGGGCAAAAGATAGACCAGATGATTTAAGTTCGCTTCCCAATATACTTTTCTGCAGCTGTAAGTGCTCGGAATCGCCCCTTGTACAGACAATACCTGTAGTAGTACGAGCTATAAAGCAATAATACCCAATTGTCCATCTTTGAAGAGGCCGGTCGTTCCTTGTTCTAGCCAATGGAACAAGATCAGAAACGATTTCTTTTTATTTCATCTGTGTACATGAATCCCACTAACAGCAGTAACTTCCAGCAGAATGTCATGTGTCTGCCAAGGGACAAGAGTGGGTCTCTATGTATTTTTTACATTAATGTATTTTCACACAGTCTTTTCCCCTCAAACTGAGACAGTAAAAACCCCAATAGATACAAATAATAATGTTTGTTCAGAAAGGCAGGCAAAAAACCTTTAACAAACAATGTCACTGTAACCCTTAAATAGTAATTGTGCTGCCTAAGGCATCTGATAAAGGATTCTAGTGTTCTTGCTGTATTGTGCCAGGCAGATGCATCAATCAAGCTCCATAATGGACTAAATTGGGAAATAGGGTACTGGGAATAAACAGTTCTAAAAAGAGGTGAAACTTTGTGACAAGCAGCCTTAACAGACCAATCTTGATTCTAAACATAGAAGCAATTTTAGGGCTTCTCTGGAGGCAAAGGACAATTATTGCCTAAACAAATAAACTAGTGTCTCAGTACTTCAGGCATTCACTAAAGTCAGTTTGAAACACAGTTCTGAGATCTGACTAGTGGAGTTTCAGAGACCTTGGAGCTTGACCCATTAACTTTCATTGAACTGTATATGGACATCCTTTTAGATAATCCATAAACTAAATTGGAATAGAATGAGAAAACTGGAATGTGTTATGATTTTAGCACCAATTCTGCTGCCAACAAAAATAACTAGGTCTTAACGAAGATTGAGTGTATGTCAGGCTCTGAATTTGAATCCACATGAACGCTGCACACTTAAGGTTCCTAAGTTCAATAAAAGACCCAAACTTCAGCTTCTATTTGGAGTGTTTATTTAAATCTGTATGGCAAGCTGGCAGAAAATTTGACTGTTACAAAAAAAAAAAAAAAAAAAGGATTTATCCGTCCATTTATACTGTATTAGGCTGAGTGCCTCGGTGCCTTGTAGGTAAGCAAAGATTCCAGAGCCTACAGATTCATGCTTGCATTCATACTTGCACCATGTACTGAATAGAATCATGCTACAACAGAGGAAAAAAAAGTTTTGCAAGAGTTTTTCCTCCATGGACGGTGGTTATTCAGACTCTGAGAACAATTTTTAATGTCACAAGGATTTAGGTCTCTCTGAAGTGATTTAGCCTCTGTTATAACTTCTTGAATCTTGCTCACACCCTCTCTCAAGATTAGCTGAGGAGATTTTCTGTGAGGATTAAGTAAGATACAAAATTAAAATAAACTGTTTACGTGAATTACGTGAATTTACGTGAATATAATCAGCATGATCCTCATGGCATTACAATTTTAAGAAATCTTGAAGCTAATGAGTAATCTTATTTATGTTGCATCTCTGTCCTGTGACATTCCACCTAATGTGATTTTACTTTGAATGTAGCAAAGCTACATCAGCATGTATTTGTGGAGCAACTGCAGTGTTTTTGATGTAGTATCACATTACTGCAGTGGTATGGTTTGGTGCTTTTGCATCTGAGAACAACCTGGCTGATAAGCAGCTGCTCAGTTCTGATGTTTTTCTTTATCAGAAGAATTTAAAATAGCTCCCCAACTCACAGTGTAACATCCTGTTTAAACATTTACATCTGTCTGAAGAGATGCTGCCCAATCACATTGTAATACATTTCCCATACATATGGCATTATGTTTTGTGTGCAGAAACATACAATACAGATTGAAAAACAGGATCATTATTAATTTCCCTCTCTAAAACGGAAGTGTGGGTAGGTTGATTCTAGTAATTGAATTTTATTAGCCTTTGTTTCTTTCTGATTTTTTGTTTGCTAATCAAAGTGCAATGACGTTTTCATGGAGGTTTTCTTCTTTCTTTGTGTTTGTTCTGGCATCAGTACCATGAACTCTAGTTTTCTTAACTACTTCCAGTGTTTCTTCTGACATTCAGTAGAGATGTTTCTATACCTTATTGTCATTGTGTCATTATAGCATTTTGTTTAATTCAATGAAGTCAAGTTTCCTTTTATTTGCTTTCTTTTTACTTTTGGGTTTGGTTGGTTTTATTTTCTTACTAGCATTGCTCTGACACTTCAGATTTACATCTCCTTACAGCTTGTTCTTCTGTTCTTCCTGTACATACGATCATACTTTTTCTGTCATTATTTTGACAGCATAAAATATATTAATATGACTAGTTTGAGGGGACATCATTTAGAGGAATGAGAAGGCTTTCTGTACACATTCCTGTTGGATTTCCATTGAGTGAGTACACCTGTTCTTCTTTAAAAAATGAACAAAATTAAATGCTGTTGTTTCTATTTTTTCAACTCTAGGAAATATCCACCCACATTAAAACTGGAGAGGATCACACTTTACTAGAATTACCAAGCAGTACAATACTCTATGACTGGAAAAAGCAGCCATGCTAGATCAAAACAAGATCCACGTAATGACATATTCTGCCTTCAGTTGTGACCAAAACCAGAACCCTGAAAAGAGTATGAAAATGGGCAAGTCTAGGTGATATTTCCTTGAAGTACTTAGTCATTCGTGCCTCACCAAGCAGCTCAGTTAAAAAGGTCTAAAATTTGTAATAGAGGGGAAATCCAAGTTTTCGCACAAAAATTATCCAGTATTCCATGCATTTTTGCCATATTGTTATAAAAAATGTCTTTAGTGCACTCCTGGTATAATTGCTTATTTTTAATTTTGTTATTACACAAAAAGAGAGAAGCCAGCAACACAAAGTAATTTATCTGTAAACTCAAACACCTTTTACTTTAATAACTGAGACATAGACTGTTTTCAAAACTCCATTACTTATAGATGAGACAAGTTTTTGTTAGACAAGAGTTTTATTAGATTAGAAATTGGATTTGAGCAGTTTGGAGCTATTTCAAAATTAAGTTTTCCCAAGTTGTTTTGACATTTTTTTTCACAGAGTTTGAAGGTACAAAGACATGTAGCAACTGGAAAGGGAAAAAAATTTATCTCCTATGTAATCTCATGAGTTTTTAAAGTCTTTTTAAGGGAGGCTAGGCTGGGTCTAATTTTATTCCTAGGATTCTGTCCATCCCTAACATTGCTTACTTGATTCCAGTACAGAGAAATGTTAAATATCTACGTGAATAGGTAGCAGCATTGTACTCCTCTCTTACATATAATTTATCTTTCCTTCTATGTGGACAGTATCTAATATTGTACTACCATCCTGTGAAGTATTATTGTAGTAGGAGAAAAAGTCTCCTACTACTTCGAAAGAGTAGAGCTAAGGAATACATCATGAATTTAAAAGTTAGTTTTGGCATGAATTTTGCTAAAGCATTCATACATCTGATGCGTGCTGATTCTTCTGATCAGTCATTTAATTGATCTGACATGAAGAAGGTTAACATTTCCACCTAATCATGACCACTTAAATCTTTCACGCAGCTGTGTGGAGCAAGCAGTCTGGGAAACCTTGTGGCAAAACCCTTGTGTCAGTTGCTCGAGAAAAACTGGGTAATAGTATATAAACCAAGCAAAATATTTTGGTCTGAAAATGCTCAATAGGATTATTAAATTACCTTTTTTTTTTTTTTTTTTTTTTTTTTTTTTTTTTTTTTTCAAAAATAACACTATTAAAGTTTTTTGACAAAGGGTTTTTGACAAAGATTAAACAGAAACCCAGGTACTTCATCTCAAACATTGTAATGCATCTTTACACTTTATTTCAGAACTATTAGGACTATATAAAGTACATATTTTTTTTACAGTTGAATCCTGTAATTTCTCTTACACTCTTCTGTTCTTGAAAGTCTTGAAGGTTCTAAATGAAGTGGCAAATTAAATACATGCATTCAATGCATTTATTTGAAGCTTCTTCATCTCCCATTTCTCTTTAAATCTTTGTTGTAATTTCTGAAACACTTCCAAACAACTCCTGGTGAGTCCTGCATATCATCAGATTGATCATTCTGGTTTTTACTAATTTTTTAAACTTGTTTTCTGGCCATCAGTCTCACACACTGTTGTGAATCTGTCCATTATAAGCAATGAATTGTGGATTATTTGCTTAGTTGAACAGACGACCCACGTTTTATGAAGAAGCTGGTTGATGGTGCACTGTGGATTTGTATTTCATTTATCAACCTCTTTTCCAATCCTAGGAACTTTGCCTATATGCCCCTCAGCTGACGACCGTGCAGATGTACATGCATGCTTCTCACTTATTTCACATGTAGTGACTTCAGGGAGATTTTCTCCTTTTGCAATCATTACTATTTTCTGTCTGCCAAAGCCAATGCAGTTTAGGGAACACATCCACATGTATCTACAGAGCCAACAAGTTAGCCATGGCATGGAAGATACCCCCTATTCCCTTGATAGGTGCATTCATGTCATGGTTACGTACTGGGTAGCAGGGGACAACACACTGCAAAGGGCAAGCAAGATTCTTCAGTGGAAAGGGCAAAAAAAGAAAGAACTGCTGAAAGACAGGTGTTTTCTTCACCCTGTCCACAAAACTTTTTTCCTCTTGTAGTCTACACAATCTTTCCTACCCCCACTTTCTGCAGCAAATGAAGTAAAAGTCTTATGGGACTTTTAAAAGTAGAGGAGCTGAGTACTCAGACTCCTGCATTTCATGACAGAATTGGTAGCTGAGCTGAAGGTGAGGAGGATTATCTTCAGGGAATTGCATGGGCTGGGGGATTCCAGAGAGGCATCAGGGCAGAGCCTGTTAGCTAGGACTTGTCCTACCACCTCAGCCAGGATCAGAGCAGTCAAGGCACACGGGGGCAGGCCCAGTCCTGGGCATCAAGAACCTCCCTGGGGACAGAGATGGGCTGAGGCTGGACCAGGCTATCGGCCTGAGGGGCTGTGGGGAGCTGGAGACCAGCACTGCTGCAGTGTTCCTGGGACAGGGACTAATGGCTCTGAGAAGCTTAAGTGGGGTCCTGGGCTGTGGGCAGGTGGGAAGTGGTCCCGAGAAGGCCAGGAAGGAACAGTTTGGGCTGTTGGTGCACTCAGGGACATGACAGTTGTGTAGCCCCTGACAGGTAGCTATATTTCACTTCATATCCCTGGCCCTTCCCATCAAACCCTGCTTATATTTAACTTCTTCCTTTTTTCTGCTGCCCTTGTCCTGCTACCTTCTCAACTACACTCAATTTCTAGCTCCTGTACTTCTTCTGCTTTTTTTGCTCCCTTTTTCCCCATTTTCATTCAGTCATTGTGCCCCTTTATTTCATTTTCTTCTCTCCCACCCCAGGTCCTCATAAATGATGCCAGAGAAAACCCCCACAGGATTTGGGAAATCAAAGTAAACGATAGATGGTCATTTGCTTTTGGTGATCTTTAGTCTTTTTTTCTCACTTGCCTTTGGTGATCTTTAGTCTTTTTTGATCCCCTAAACATTTTCCATCAGTTCTACAGGCAGACCTGGCTAACGACTTTAATCCTGTTGCCAAACAGCTGGCTTTTCTCAATTCACTCATCTCTTACAAATAACTCAAGGCACAGTCACTTCTGTCAACTTTTGGGGAGACGCTTGGCCCTCTCAGGCTACGTTCACATTAACTAGTAGGATCAAAGAGGAACAGAGCTGAAGATCGAAGTATTTGATGCATACACTGTTTGTGCAAGTTTACTTCAGACTACCTCTAACCTAGGAAGTGAGGAAAGCCTGGGAAGAGTTGGGAACCTCTCCTCTGAGGAAGCACAGGCACTTCCCTTTCTCCACTATAATGGCTCACGCCACATTCAAACCCTCTGTCTTCACTGTAAGGGGAAAAAAAAAAAGCTTGAAACATTAGCTGTACTTCAACAGTAGGAGAATAAAGAACCCCATTCCTGTGTCCTCCCATTCATCTGAGTGTTAAGAAGCCTAAGATTTCTCCAGAACCCCAGATCAAAATGGAGAAGAAAGCACTGACTTTCTGTCCTTAAGAGACAGAAGACTGGGAATGGAGGTGTTAATTGAAGGCAGGCAGAGTGGGAAGCAGTGCAAGCACTTCAGAGAGCTCTGAAGGGCTGTGCACTGTGGTTAGGTAGTGGTTCCTTGCTCTGCCTGATCCCAGCTTTCACCATATGCTCTCGTTTTCTAGACACCTGACTTGAGTCTCTGAGGTCCCCCTTGCTGAAGTGGTAAGTGCTCACAACTGGTCCTGAAGCTGATGGGAGTTTGTTTTTGAAGGCGCAAGTTTGAGTGGATGTTACTTTTCCTACCTTAAGAAATGGGCAAATTTTCAGCTAGGTTTCTCTTATATGCAGCATTTTTCTTAAAATCAAATACCTTAGAACCAAAATATTTTGGTTTAGGTAGCCAGCCACAATATCTTAGAGGAACTGTATTTTGGTTTTTTTTGCCCCTTAACACCTCTTCATGGGCTGAACTCTTCAGCCAGGCTACATGTTCTCCAGCACTGTAATCAGGTACTGCATGCTGAAGTAATTTCTAATTGCTGTTATTTTGCTCAGAAAGGCTGTGCTACAGAAAAAGATGGGAATATTAAGATTATGAACTACAGCTGCCTGAGGTAGTACTGTAGTATTTCATTACTGAAGTATTTTAATTGTGAGCCAAAATATTTCAGATTTTGTTTACTTTTGAAGTTGAAATTTTCCACTGTTTAATTTCCCTAAATAACTTTAATGCTATGCAGTCTGAAAATGGTCCTAGATATCTCACACTGGACATTCAAAATTAATGAAGCTGTTTTTCCTGATTCTCCCCATGTTACTGGTCTTAACAATAGACATAATAATAGAATGTCACCATTAAAAAGAATTGAGAAGTTAAATCAGTGTTAAAGCATGTGATACTAGAGTACAAATTATTTGAAAAACTGTTGTAAAAGTATGAATGTGTTCAAATAAGATTGCTGGAGGATCATAATTCTGGAATTAAACAAGTCTTTGGTTGAAATTTATGTGGGTATTTAATTTACTAGAACTTTGAGTTCACGCTACAGACATTAGGATTTTGTAAAGCTGCTGTAGGAGCATTGCAAATTGAATACAAGTACTACTTCTGGAAACAGTGTACAGCATCTTTATTCAGGAGCTCTCTTTTTAGTAAGCATAAAAAAAGTTTTCAACATGCTTCTTGTACCAGAATACAGTTGTTCTTCACATATAAAATATAAAGTACTTTTACAGTACAATAAGTATGACCTTTAGCAAGTTTGTACCTGGATTTCACTGTTTTCAGGGTGGTGGTGGGGTAGAAGAAGTATTCTTACCAGCTAGAATCTTCAGCCTTTTTTAGTACTGTCAGAAATATTCACACACAGCTCTTCTTTAGGATGGTAATCTGTCCATGCTGATGCACTCCCAGGTTTGGATTGCAGAGACAATCACATTGTGTTCCTGTGAGTTTATGGACAATCTCATACCCGCTCATATACAAGCGGCATTACCCACTCAAGGTACCTCTGGTGTCTCAAGAACTTTAAAGATTGATGATGACATAGTTCTCAGCTTTGGAAACTGTTTTTAATAGTGGCACATGCTTGTCTGTTACTGTGGTGTATTAATGACATGTATTGCTTTGTCAAAATTGCCTTAAACATGTCTGTAAGGGACCTTTACTGTATGTGTTTACAGTGCTTGCTCCTTGTCAATTGGAGGAGACACTACAGCTTAGTAGGCTCATGCACAGATTTTATAGGATGTCAGAACAAAATGATTTTTTATTGAGGAAGGGTCAAACAAGTTGTGCTTTTTGTTGTGTCACACTAAACAATATAAGAAGCATGTTAAAAAAGCTCAGGGCTCTCACTAGAAGGCAAAGGCTATGAGAAATGATTTAAAGCTACATTATCCTGTTTCTAATTCCTTTTCTTTCTTCCTGCGGAAATGTAATTGCAAGAGGCTGGGAGAAGGGATTGGAGCATTGGCTTCTATGTCAGCCTTGAAGAGAGCCATAAAGTCTCTTTTATGGGTTTCTCTCTAGCCTAGTTCTACTTTTCCAAATTAGAGGAGACAATATGACAATCTTAGCTAGCTCTGATCTTACATCTTAATTTGCAAACTCAGCAGCAATATC
This sequence comes from Athene noctua, assembly GCF_965140245.1. Classification (NCBI taxonomy): domain Eukaryota; kingdom Metazoa; phylum Chordata; class Aves; order Strigiformes; family Strigidae; genus Athene; species Athene noctua. The sequence continues at coordinate 74,869,024 of NC_134040.1, forward strand.
AGTGCCCAACTTTAGTGGATATGAGAAAATATTTTTGCATTTAAACAACTTTCCATTGACCTGCAGTAAAGGCCCTTTTTACAATTGTCTTCACATTGCTTTAAAGACCTCCTTACCCCCAAATTTAATAGGTTTTGATAGTAAATATTTTGAATATCTAATGTCTGTCTCAGTTAAGATGTCTGTTAAATCCTAGATATAGAAGTCAAATATGCAGCTGGAAGATTCAAACAATAAATTAATTGTGTTGATTTTTTTCTGAATTGAGCACAGCAAATACAGACACTAGAAATATGTAATTCTGTGATGCGGTTGAAGATTTTTTCTTTTTTTCATACTAATCTGCTGAGGACTGGCTCAGATAGTTTTACGTATTTTGAATTATTTTTAACTAATGTCACTATGTATAAAACCCCAACAATCTTACAGTACCCTGTATCATCTATTCCTTCACATTTCCTGGCATCACTTAATGAAATACTTGAAGCTCCAGCATTCTACTGCTGCTGCTGTTGGTGTACCTTGGTCATGACCTGGAAGGACCACCCACTCCTCTAAAAGAGAGGGTAAGTCTGTCTCTATGCTAATTCAATTTTAGACCTCCTTTGAAGAAAATGTATTGTATCCTTCAGTCAGCTTCAGTCTGGGCTGAGCTACTTCTGTGATGCAAGTTTTGGTCTGCGGAAGCCATTTATAGCTGTGTGAATAAGGCAGAGGGTGTTTTGTGTGTGTACATGTGAAGGAGAAAGGAAACTCTTTTTGGTTCTTTCGTTTCTTTTCCACTTGAAAAACACCCAGGTATTTTGCTACTTATATTTTAAAAAATGTCCAAGAAGAATAAAAGCATTAATATTAGACAAAATGAGTCTTTAGTTAATGAGATGTGATTGATCACTTTGAAAGGAAAAAAGTAATATCCTATGACATATAAATCTAAATGTACTGGTTAAAGATCTAAATCATTTTATTTGTCACAAAAGAAGCACTTGTAATTAGGAATGAAAAATGTAGTAAGCCAATGAAGAGAAAATAAATTTATTGAAGTGATTTTGCAAATCACAGTTAATTGAGCCACAAACAAAGCAGCAAATAAAGGAAATAATGTGGTAATTGGAACCCTCATCCCTTATTGGCATACATTATGGGTTGCTATCTTTTAGCAGTATTAAATCATTGCATGTGAATGTTGCCAAGAAAACTCTTCATTTCCTTTTAGTGACTTCTTACTGCCCTCAGTTGAAGTTTAATAGAAAAGGAAGGACATGATGTAGTTTTAATGACAGGAAACCCATGGCTTCCAAATGAATAAATTCCATCACTGGCTGCCACAAAGTGTGCTAATTATTTCCTTTGATAAATTAAAAGCCGTAAAAGTCCAAAGTATATAGCATGTGGTTTACAGTTATAGTCTGCCTGTCTGCATTATTGAAAGTTCATATAAACCTCATTATTTTAATTTAATAAACATTATAATTATTTTTTACACCAGTAGGCTGTATAGAAAGCATATGTCAAAGAGAAACTTCTCTGACAGAAGGGTAAATAGCCCACAAACTGAACAAGCAAGGAACATGATGTGTCATGCTGTGATAGCTCATTTTTTCTATGATACTTTCAAATGAGCAGATGCTTACCTTTTTAACTTTATAAACAAGAGACTAATGGCTACCTTTATCCTGTAAATGAGTATTTCATTCTGCAAAGTCTGCTTTGATGAATGATACAGACCCTTGTGTTTTAGAGCAGAGGCTGAGAAAACTCTGGAAAAATCTAGGGAAGTGTAGAGAGGAAAATGAAGCTTTTATTCTATCTGAAGGAATGAAACAGATATCCAACAGTGATAAAAATAATCAGAGTTGTTTCTTGCTTTGGGCTTTTTAGATAATATTTTTAATGACATTAAGGCCTGCTCATTACTTCATGGAATTAAACAACATTAATAAAAAAGAAAAGACCGAAGAATGAGAAGAAAACCCAGTTTTTATAGGTTATGGAAGTTCATTTGGATTACTATTCTAAAATATTTTAAAAGGCAAATGCTTTACTTCCAGGTTAACCAGACAATCTAGTAAAAGGAATCTCTTACAGTGCCAAATGTTTTGCTGTGTCCTGATCTAATGCACCTGACTCCAACTGTAAACTGACTCAAATGTGTCAAAAGAATTTAGCTGGGTTGCATAACTAATTTTTCTAAGTGTATTGATTTGGTAATGAGACTAGGAGTTTCTAGAGACATGAGACAGCAGTGGCGTGCCAGAATAGAGGGTATAGGATCACACAACAGATATCTGGAACCAGCAGGAAAATGAACAGAACTAGATCTGTCAGGACCAGGAAAAGGCAATAGACAGGCAAACCATTTTGCCCTCTTAAATTTAAAATACATGTTATAGAAAGCAATCAGATAGTAATTAAAATTACAGGAATTTGAGCATGTAGTGTTTTTTTCCATGGTGTCTGTTTAAATGTGTTGCAGAGGTGGGTATGCACAGAGATCTGTGTCTTACTGTTGGGGAGATGAAGATCCCAAATGACTGGATCAATGTGTCTCATCAAATGTGCAATGCTACAGCTGTTATCAGAGAGCTTCTTTGCGCTGCTTATTGGACTACATTGCCTCCCTAGCACAAATCAAACCCTATCGAGCAATACAAATATACATCTGGTCTGACTTGATTGTTCTGGAGACCAGCTTTCCTGCAAATATATAAGGAATATTGAGGAGACCACTTGCTATGTATGTCTATTACCGATTCATTTAGTAGTTCAGTGTAAAACTAAGGATGTATTCCCCTTGTTCTTAGAAGTAGATGCCTAGACTTTATGAAGCAAATTCAGACTTGGAAGTGCTACAGGGCTGAAGTCAGTGGAATTACATCTAGTTGCAAGGATGCTGACTTGGTCTTATAATGATTTGATGTATCAGCTAGAACTTTCAGTTTTAGAGTGACTGACACTGCACAATGCTATGGTGAAATGTGTTTTTCTCTGGAATTAAAAAAAAAAAAGAAAAAGTACTAGACTTTATGAGAAAGTGCCTGAATCAACTTCTGAGAAATATTATTCTGCCTTTTGGTGAACTGAAATTGAAAGATATATAATTTTTTGTTTGTGTGCCATACCAGCACTTTTCCGTCACTTCATTTATTACGTGGCAATCTGAAAAATGATTTTGAGGGAAATATATAGGGTAATAAGTTTTCTGAAACTTTTTAACTGAAAGGGAGCTTGAAAGAGAACTGAGGGAGGTGTTTTAATATTCTTGCAGAAATAATTGGTGTTGCAAGAAAACGTAGGAGGGTGAATTCTTGCACATTGCAACATACTGCAGCTTCAGGAGTACTGAAGTATACCATACATTCTAGTTGAAGTATACTTAATTGCAAAGTGTTAAAGAAAGTAAATTGAAAATTCCAAACCTATAGTAAAGCTTGCAAGAATATCACCCTGAAGAAGGGCACACTTTCTTTGTATTTAGATGTCACTGCTACTACTCTTTAATAATAAACCTATGAAAAAGAGATTAAAGTGCTATAAATAGAATAGTAAGGTCAAATCAACTATAAAATAAAAATATCATGATAAACTGCAACAAGATTCTGGTGTACAAATATTGGCTAATAATTAAAGGTCCTGCCACAGACTTGTTCTACTGTTGTATGAAATTTGGGAAAGTCATGGTAGTACTTCTTTATTTTTGGTTATAAAGACGTATTTGTGCCTGCTTGGAAAATGCAAACACACTTTGACCATGCAGAATAATTCTGTTCCTTTACTCTTCTTTTTTTCATCCTTTTTTAATTAATGGGAAGAAGATAAGATTACTGCTTTTTTAGAGATTATTTGCTTAATTGATTTTTTTTCTTCTGTAGTCATAACAAATCCACTTGTAAGCTGAAAATGATTTGCATAACAGCCAACTATGCTTATTTTCATAGTATTTTACTGGGAAGAATAATTAACTTTTTTATTAACACTGTTGTGAAACTGCTTGTAGAGACCAAAATATATCATAACAGTTTTCTATAAAATACTAGTGGGGCTTGAACATGTGATTAATATTAGCAACATGGAGTAGAAATATTTTGTTTTAAAGTTTCATTATCTCTTTTCTATTTCTTCTCATAGTTGTTCTTCAGATAACAATGCATACTTTCTGTTAAATTTTATAACGATTAATTTTTCTCTTTAATAACACATTATTGTATTTACAACAGCTACGTGAAAAGCATTTGCACCATGTGCAAAAAACCTTTTGTCTGTAAGTTGTGTGGAAATATAAGACAAATCAAGGCTTCTGCGCAGTCTTGTAGTTCAAAGACAACTGCGATGCACGTGATATTTAAGGAGCAGATAGAAGGGGAAAGACAGGGTTGCTGTGAAAATCCTTCTGTTTTATAATTTTGTCAGTGGTTAAAGAAGGCCTTAAGGGAGCTGGACAGGACTATGATCACATGGATAGTCTGTCACTTGCTGGCTTTTCAGTCAAAAGCAAATAGGAGTTACCTCTGTGAAAAGTTATTTCAGTTGACTATGAGAAACAGAAGGAGGAGGGGCTGTGGTTTCTTTCTATACCTGCAGGAGGTCAATGTAAGTGACAGTGATGAAATTCTCTCCCTGATTTTTCTGGGCTGTTTACAGCTCATGTAGTACAACACCACAGCATGTGTGAATGAGGATATGACATAAGATCTCTCTGATGTTCTGGGGTGGTATAAATGCGTGTTCAAATGTTTTCTTTTGTTTAGGCACTAGAAGAGTTCTTGATTTAAAGGCTATAAATCAAATGTTTTTCCATACTCTAAGCATGTCACTGTCATTCCTTGGAGAGTAGGTTGAGGCTGCTTGGTTTCAGGTTAGGAGGAAGCAGCAATTTTTTTCTGGGCAGTACTCTATCCAGGGAGCACAGAGGAGGAAGACGGCAAGACTCTGGTGTGTTTTGTGATACAGGTCCACCTTCAAATTACAGTGCATATACAGTGTTTATTAAGTCATCCTGTGTCATCTGGTCATCTGTAATTTTGGGGAAAGGGAGGTTAATGTTTAATGGGGATCATGGTATTCCTGCTTCATACCAGCAGCAGTCCACTTGAACTATGGACATCTGAGGAATCTGAATTTGACTTATCTAAATCCTTATCATAACAGTAGTGAGGCTGTGTTAGCACAGAGTTTCTGCAGTCATGCTGACACCCAATTTAAGTGAACTAAGACTTAGGACCTGCCTGCATGTCCAGCCATACCTCATCATGCAGGGGGGCAGCAGGATTCCTGGAGAGCCCCTTTGAGCTAATGTGTCCCCCCCCCCCTCAGTTTTCTGAGGGAGGTGGTGCATGGACCCAGTCCTAGGAAACTTTCTATGTACAGATCATAAAGATTAGCCAGCTTTACAGAGCGGCTTTCTTTCTGGGATACTTTACCAGTTGTTTTTGCTGAGAATTTGCTTAGTGGTGTACTTAAGAAGAGAATCTAATCCACCACCTGATTTAGGTCTATGTAAAATGGCCTGAGGCTCAGGAAAAGAAGACTGGTTTTAAGTTGGTCTTCATTGTTGCTGACTGGCAGAATAGGATGGATAGTTAACACACTCTCATCTCCAAATGCCATGGTGAACACAGGCCAGTGCAAAGCTGCAGATGCAATTACCAGTAGGAAAATGCTAGATGGCTGCATTTATTGAAACATGGGATTTCTTATTGTCACAAACATTTAACCTGCTTTTATCTGTTTTCTGTCCCTATCAAGTGAGTGAGTTACAATAATATTATGCTATGATATAGAATGTTCCCATTGCTATGAGGTGGAAAAGCAAGAGAGTTAAATATCAAATGGTTTGTTTGAAGCTCTAATTTGAAATCCCATCAGGGTCACTTGTTTACTAGCACTAATGGTTAACTAGTGCACAGCCTTTAAATTACTGCTTATTAGAGCAGTGCTGTTCACACCACTGCGCTTAAGGACCTGTCAGCATTTCCAGTGGAAAACTCTGTTTTCAAAGGCTTATGACTTTGTCATGAATATTTGCTCTGAAACTTGCCAAATGTCATGTCAGGCTTGAAGCAGATTATTTCCTTTAATGGAGACTGCCTAACTTGAGTGGGGAATAAATCAGCTTTCAAATTATTTTGAACATTAAAAGATATGACTAAAATATTTCCCCACCACCATACTCTATTTAAAATAATGTAAATGAGGAAGGTTATGGGACTCTGGGCTAATGAAGAGGCAATATAGTGAAAAAAATGAACATAAAAGTGTGTTAATTTGTTGTATCTCTGCAGTGAGTTCTGTCATGGTAACAATACATGGTAACGAATTTCTCTAGGTTTTGCAAAATGTTGTCAAGGCTTTGGTTGTTAACTCAGGTTTTCTTCAGATACTCCAATTGACTCCTTTATATTGATCTTTTTATTCCCATCTATTAGAACTAATTACCCTTGAACTGAGGTGGCTTGGGTTTGATTCTTGCCCACAGATATTTTTGTAGTCTCAGACACGTAATACAGACAAACTTGTGTCTCACTGTCCCATCAGTAATGCTAGCCCACAGCTACCTTCCAACCCCTAGGGTCTGGTCAGATGCCAAGGAAGTGAGAGCTGCTTCAAGACCTCAGCTTCAGTGTGCTACATGGCACTCAGAATCCTCAAACTGGAGCAGTGTTATTTTTGGGGAATTTCCTCTTGCCCTTCAGAAAACACATATTTCTTTATGCTTTTCTTTACTACTGATCAGTATTCAAGGAATATTTTTCTCTTCGTAATATGTCTCTGACCTTTTAATGGTGAATTGTTTTATGAAGGAACAGCTTTCATCTTTTCTGTTGACATGGTGGAGGCCTTTTTTTTCCCTTCTTTATTTTTGCATTTGTTTCTTACTTTTCCTTGAATGATAAATGTACCTAGACTCCAATGCTTTGAACTTTTAAAAATTTTGTTACTTTTTTCAGTTTGAGTTACTTCATGAATCAAATTAGTGCCTTCCTTGATGCCAGGTGTCACACTGTACTAAAATTGGGCACTTAACAGCTTCAAAATTTCTAAGGTGTTCAGTTGTGGGTTTTTGGGGTTTTAAGTACTGCTTTGATAAAACCGATATTTTCAAAACTCACACATCGTGTTCGAGCATGTGTATAAAGGTTACTGTTTTGGAGATTTCAATGCACATTTTTGAAGACATCTGTAAATCTACATGTCAAGTAATAGCTAAGTATGCAGCAGTCCTGTACGGTTAGCTTCAGCTCCATAGTTGGATGCATTTTCTGCTGGACAGCCTTCAGGTTTTTAGGTAAAATATTTCCACAGCACTACTGCGCATGCTTTGTTGTTCACAGCTACATTGTGTCCTGTTCAGCATGCTTATGACTCTTGCTGTCTGCTTATAGGTGTTAACCTGGGAAAAAGATGCATGTGTAAATAGATTATTTTTCCTGATGAAAAATTACAAGCATAAATTTCACCAAAGTGTGTCTTTCTTACACAGAGAGAGCACCTAAAGCAAGTAAATATAATTTTATCCTGGTATGCTACAAAGGATTGAAAGAAGTTACTGGAATAAGTATACATGCAACTGGACGAAATGATCAGTCAGAAAGTTGGGTCAGAAAGAACTCACAGCGTGAAACAAGGCCTACGGGAAAGTAAATATGACAGCTTTAAACTTAGTTTTGAGATCTGACAGGAATTGGTATATAAGCTGGGGAAAGCAAGGTCAGATTCAAAATGGGGGAATAAGAAAACACTGAGCTAGCAGCTCCATAGCCCTGAATATGTTAGGGTTTTTGACATTAGGATCACTGCAGGAGCAGGAAGAGAAGTGAGCAGATTTCAAGAACTATTTATTATTTTTCATGCAATAAGATATGCAAGAAATAGGAAGTAAGTGGGAAATGCACAATTATTCTTCCAGGTGATCTATGAAATCTTTAAACTGAACAGGGATACTCCATTCTTGTAGTAAATGGTAGCTTTCATCCATCAAGTTTATTGAGGATCAAATGTATTAAAGCTGAAAAACTGAATTGCAGTGATGTTGTACTGGATGCTTAAAAGGAGAGGGTGAAAAACCATTCTAAGGTAAAGATGGTCTGAAGTGTCGGGGCTATTGGTGAAGAACTCTATTGTTCATCAATACTATAAACTAGGATTACAGGAATATTATTTTAATCCCTTGGCTTTGCCATGCACATCTGTATAGAATTCATCCACTGGGCTTCTGAACACATCATGCACACTCATTTCTCCACTGATCTGAGTGCAATGCTAACAACGTTGATTCATTGTTGTGGTGATTATGCTCAATGCAGAAAAAAATTAACCTTGAAAAACAGTAAATTTACTTTCCTTCGAAATCTTTGTACCACATGCAGATTTTAATTATTTCCTATACTATTTCTGTCATTTAGGTGAAGGATCCATGTGTGCCTTCCATGACCTCAACTAGATTGTTAGCTGCAACAGAGAAACAGGACTTCAGAGGGAGTTGCTAACCTTCTCTGAATAGCCTGTCAGCCAGAGAATGATACAGAGCACCTTCAAAAGGTCCCCTAAGTAATGAGCACTAAGGAGAGTTATAATGGGCCCATCATTAGCTTCAGCTAATATTTTGACCTAATGCCCACATATACTACAGGTGTCATGCAGGGCCACCATAGGATTAATCTTCAGGATGTTTTGTGGCTATATGATGACAACACATTTCTTCAGCATGTTTCCCAACTTGTAAGTCTTTATATGCATTTTATATAATGCAAGTAAATTATGACCTCTTGCATATATTTTCTAATTCTTTCCTTAAGATCAGTCACCCACAGTGACCAATGAATCAAGTACATAGCCATGTAAAAGAGAAAAAAAATAAAATGTCAAGGCATTAAAAGCTTCCCCCTCTAACAAGGATGTAACAAAAGGTAAATACAGCTACTAGGAAAATGTGTCCTTCCTCCTCTCATGTGTTCTTTACTTCATCTGGGTTTTTTTTACCCAAATCCTGGTACTACATCCAATTCTGAAAATGATGAAGGCTTGTGCACTCTGCTTCTGCATGCATTTTTGTGGGTCTCCTGTAAACTCATCCTCTGTCTTCCATGGAGATATTACTTTCATGATAAACAATTTCTTTTGGTCTTTCTATTTGTGTGTCTGTTTTCCAGTTTACCAAACTTACTCACTTATTCACAAAAGATATTGGACATTCTTGCCCTCTTACTTGGGGATACTTAAGGATCCTAACCATTGTTAAGGATTCACCTTCTTAGAAGTTGCAACTTTCCTTGGTTTTGTGTTGATAGTTTCTTTACATCACTTCCTCAAGAATGGCAGTTACTTTGTAAACTGAACTGAGTGAATGTTAATATTATTCATATTTCTAAATCAGATTTAGGGACAAATTCCTCTGACTCTGTTTGTGCATGATGTAGACGTAGTTTATTAACCTGTGCAGTCAAACTGCTGAGTAAATTTCATGTGACTGTAACTTGGCAGTCATATTGTAGAATGCATTGATTATAAAAATACAATAAAGTTTTTATAAAAACTGTATATTGTTTATATTGTTTTACAGTAATTATAAAAAAAAAATAATGCAGTTTTTGCGCAGTAATACCAAAGACACATCAGAAGATTATGAGCAGCTCATTTAGTGATAAGATATTTAATATAAGAAGGAAGCAATATTTAACTGATAAGTGCCTACTTTTAAATTCTTTGCATGCACACACAACACATTCCGGTAAGATTTTGTATTCTTGTATTGCTTATACTAAAAACATGTACCCCAAATTCTGGGTGTTATTTAACCTTACAAAGATGAAGAAACAGGGAATTTGCACTCATGCTTCAACATCAGTTAAGTAAAAACATCTAATGAGATGGTAAAAACATATGTTCTTTTAAAATGACACAAATTGAGCTAAAATTTCAGTTTAGTTTGTAAGCAGAAAGCCTATTCTCAGATTCACTCAGATACGGAGTGCAGGCTATATATTTGTGTATACACTCATAAAGAGCTTTTTTCTTAAATTAAGTAACTGTAGATGAACACAAGTTGCTTTTTTCTCTATGCAGGAACTTGTTAAGAGACAAGTACAGAGTTCATGAAGAAATGTTAGATGTCAGTTTAAAATCAGTATTACCAAAGCTGACTGTGTTTCTGAATACCTTTATAATCAACATTTAGGCTAACTATGCACATTTAATGTTGAAATCCTTGTTAGAAATGGATTCTGCATAGCTCTACCAATTTAGATAACTTACTAAAGGCCCTATTATATTGAGAAGTTGGATAATGTTAAACTCTAAAAGTCCATTGCAAAGAATTTCATTCATTGAGAGGCAGCACTTACCAGAGAAGAGAAAAGAAAGTATTTTGGATGACATTTAACTCGACTTCACGAGACCTTGAAATTCTCATATGGGCTTACTGAGTACAGATTAACGTTTTGTTAGTGTTTTCTCCCCCCCCCCCCCCCCCCCCTTTTCAATCGAGTTATTTTCAGGGACATTCAAGCACTTTTAGTGCAGTGTTTTGTTTTTGTTTTTGTTTTTTTTCTTAAAAAAAAATAATCAGAAGAATGAAAACTTTTCTTGAGAACAAGCTATTCAGTGCTTAAAATGATAAAATCTGGTCAATCCGTGTTTGTTGTTTCTTTCTCTATAGCCACTAAAAATAAATCCTTCAGGAGAACATTTCTTTAGCTCACTTTTTCATTATTTCCAGAGGCAAAAGCTGGCAAGGCAATTTATAATTCAATTTTTGCTAAATCCACAACACCTAATATATATGTCAGGCATTTCAACGGCAGGGTACTTTGGGGATAGGTGATAAATTGTACTGATTATAAGTGCAAGCTGTTCTTCCAAAACATCATATCAAAAAGAAGGCAAGTATTATTAGGAGAATGTAATGTATCTTTAGAATGTCCAGAAACATAAGAGATAATCACTTCATGTGAATATATTCTCCCTTGAGTTTTAGAGCTCAATATTAAGGTCTTACCATGTTTTTGATAGCACTCATCTGGAGGGAGGGACCATCATGGGTTGGTAGTCTTTCAGCAGCCACATAGCTCTTAGGGCTGCAATAATTCATTTCTCCAAAAAAAGGGCTTACTATGAAACTTGAAACATGGTCATAATAATTTTCTGACTATGTTGGGATACGTGAAAAGTATAAATATTATTTTATAATATAATCTTGCCTGATCTTTTAAACATCCTTTCAATGTTTCCATGTATTTTCCTGTGAGATACACGTGACTAACTGTTTATCAATCCTGCTGAGCGAAACCAAAAAAATTCTTCAGATTCATCTTGGTTCTCAAACTAATGTGGAAATAGGGAAAAAGACTATGTATTGGGATCTTTCCTCTTAGTTTCTGCTTTTTTAAACCAAAAATCTGTTAATCTTACACAGATGAGATTGACATATCAGCTACAAATAGAACTAAAAATAGGCAAATGAAACCGGATAGTCTAGGTTTGCTGGAGTGATGCAAACATTTTCACCTTTATGTTATTGGTCTAAATTTAGTTTGGCTAATTTTGACTTGGCTGATCAGCAGATGCTCCTTGTTTTTCTTGTCAACCGTAAGGTCTATCCTACTCAGAGTCTCTGAAGAACTGACTGTTTTTGTGACCACAGTATTGATTTAGAACCCATTCTATACTGTCATCCTGTTTTCGGCCTTTTTCCTTATCTTTAGTATTGCAGGAAATTGTTTTCTTGCTTTAAGGGTGGGAACTCTTATTAATTTTTCTAAAACATAAAATTCATCTTAAAGGCAAGTAAATAAAATTACAAAATTTATGTACATCCAAGTTTAAATAAAGTGTCAGTAATAAAAGCACTAAGTCTTAGACAGTTCCAACAGCTCCTGTTCTACTGTTTCTTTTTGTCTGCTACTTTTATTTCTCATTTTCTTCCAAACTATGTCCTAAGCCTTCTCAGAAGTTCTCCTTATTGTGCATAATATCAGAAATATTTTGTAGATTCAAGTAATTACTCCAGGTGGTAAAAAACTCTCTGCCAAAATGCTTCTCAATCAAATATTTCTACCAGAATTTCCATTTTGTTTTGCATCTACAATCTAATCCAAGTTTTGTGGAAGAAGGAGGTTTTTTACTGTAAAATAAAAGCTAGCAGCTGAAAAAAATAATTGTGAAACTTCTCAAATGCATATCTCAAAATTTTGAAAATATCAATTTTCTTTCACACATCTAATAAAAACATAGAATACATTTTTGTACATTTTAGTTGGTATTACCTGACTTCATGAGCCCACTCTTAAACTGAACCTTGCATGAAAGAATATAGCAGTGAAAATGAGGACTGAAAGTGAATGAAGAATAAAACATTTCAGATCAGCAACATAAGGGAGCTGAGAGCAGAGATTTTTTTTTTCCTTTCTCTCTTTTGTATCAATCCCCCTCACCCTCAGACTTTTAGTTTTGTCGTTTTTGTATCACCTAAACTCATTTAAGGAAGATGATGAACAAAAGTGGAAAATAAATGACCACTCATGAACCAGACCAGCTTAGTGTGCACACTTGTCTGAAAGACTGATGAGATAATACCTGCAAAAGAATGGTCTGCTCTGACAGGAAAAGGAGAACCAATGTATCCAGAACACCCAATAGCTCATCTGGCAGTAAACCAGAGGTCAAAATGTCAATCTTCCAGTCCTGCCCCTTGCAGTGTTAGAAATCTATTAAAGTCCTAACGTCTATGCAATAGCCTTATAGGCATTCTTATAAGATGGATGGGAAATTGAAAATAGGTGGAAGTATGGATAACAAAAAAGTACTCAAAGCAAAAATGAAAAAAGTTGAAGAAAGATTGAAAAATGCACTGCAAAAAAGTCAATGAGAAATAGAGACTCTGGCAAGAGGCAGAAAAAGAGATGTTTGAAGATATTTGAAGAAATAACAAAGAATAAAATGAAGAAGAATGATGAAGGTGTTTGCCCTCTTATTTCAGTCTTTTTTCAGTCGTATTTCAGAGATTCAAAAATAATTCCTTAAAAAGTGTGTATAAGTGTAGTTGAGAATTGTCTGCTCTTGATTGATGATACCAGGCAGGCATGGTTTCTGTTGGCTACATTTCTTGGGCACAGAAGAGTGCTGTGTTATAATACCCTGCTAGATAAAAACATGCTGAAATTCGTAGGGCTGTTTGTTGAACGTAATCTCACACTGGCAAAAGCTGTTACTACAGCAAGCCAGATTGAATCAGCTATTAATAATGTAAAGATGTCATTGCTTCCCAAAAGCGATTCTTAGCATAGCTTGTAGGAGAGATTAATATTCATGTTATTAGAAGCAGACCTAAAGAGGGACATTGTCTACTGTATGAGTAGAAAGGCTTTTGTTTTTCCTGAAGAGCCTTTGAAAGAGCAAAGAAAGGATCCAGACTAAGAGAGTTAAACCATCCTGTATTTTCTCCTAATTTTCCATTAGAAAAATTAAAATTTGTGGCAATTTATACAAAATTCTTATTAAGGATACATTCTTGGCCTTGAAGAGCATGGTGGAGAAGAAAGTACATTTTTTAGAGTGAATGTTTACCTTTTGACATATTTGCTTATGCCCTGATGACACATTAATGGGCTTGTTAGAGATTCTATGACTTTAATGGGACAGGATGAGGCTGGTGTGTAAATATTCTCAAGCCAGACTAAAAACCATAGTTCTTAACCTTCTGGAATAAGGGAAGAGTTTGGTGCAGATGCAAATGTTATGACTTTACATTGTTTTTTCTTATTCTTGATCTTTTTTGGGGGAGGAGAAGGGCTTAATAATTAGTCAGTGGATTTTGGGGACAGTATCTTATATCTTCTACTCCTGTGTGTGAATTTCTGCACAAAAATCTAGAATTTGAACAATTGGCATGGTGTTTCTAAGACTTCTCTAGCTGAAAGAGTTGAAGAAGATGGGAAGGTTGTATGTTTTATGAGGGACCTTGAATCCAGGCAAAGTGCAAACTTGATATTGGGGTATAAAAAACTATTTTCAAAATAAATATAAATGTAGCTACTCATGAATATGATAACTGTTAAGTCAAGTGTTAAAAATGTTACTAGCCCTTTATCTGTGAGATTAAGAAAGGCAATTTCAGCCTTCACACAGGGGCCAGCCTTCAGTCAGTTCCCTAGTTATGATAGTCTGCTTCTGTACGCTCCTTAAAATAAGAATAATAGAATAAAGATCCAGTCATTTTCTTTCCTCTTTGTAAAAATGAATATAGAGGAGCACTGATTTTCAAAAAAAATTCACAGAAACATCCTGTTGGGGCCATGTGTTTTTAAAAGAGATGCTGTTATAGGATAGGAAGCAGTATGTGAATAAGACAAGAAGAGCAGCCCTGAGCAGCATCTGAGCAGTATGATGTAAATGCAGAGATGCCACTAAAATGGCTCGTTGGGCTTTACATCCTTTTCTGATAGAAAAGAACAGACATAGAGTCTTGATCAGCCTTGTGATCTCTAAATTTGGGCAGAGGTAAATCTCATCAAGTTTGATGATTTTAATGAATGAAAGCTCTTTGGGTGATGTCATAGGCCTGAAAATGCATGGAAGTAAAGTAAAATGGAAAGTTTGCTTAAATGACTTCAAAGTAAATATGATTTGGTCTTTAGTTAGTTTAAAGACTTCTGTGAGAGGTGTTCCTCCCAGCTTTCCTTTTACTACCAAATGTTGAGGGAAAAATAAGCATGTGTCCATTTGAATATGAAGCAGCAGGTAATACCATATAAGATGCTCTCAGTGTTTCATTGTAAAAACCAGGTTTTTAGGGTTGAGATTTTTGTAAGAAACATTTCAGAGACTGCTGACATTGAGGGGGTGCAATGAGGGAAAGACAACAGGACTGCAATTAGTTTTATAATGCTGAGGGAACTTCAGTAAAGTTTTTGGGCCATTAAAGTCAAACTTTCAGTTACTCTAGAATAGATTCTAGCTTATTCGATCTAGCTGACACTTTGATGTGTTTAAATCTTTGCAGACACTATGCAAGAACTGAATCAAGTCCAACTACACCCCCTCTGGTCTTGCAAATGCAGATGCAATGCTATCTAAACAGTAAGAGG
This sequence comes from Athene noctua, assembly GCF_965140245.1. Taxonomy (NCBI): domain Eukaryota; kingdom Metazoa; phylum Chordata; class Aves; order Strigiformes; family Strigidae; genus Athene; species Athene noctua. The sequence continues at coordinate 74,884,104 of NC_134040.1, forward strand.
ACCAGCCCTTTCAAGAAGGAAATTTGTTAAGATAACATGAACAGTGGCTGTCATTAAAAGTCAAATGACTACTTTTAGATGTTGTTTGTGAGGGATATCAGAAGGTAAATATGGCACATTAGATTATGCAACCTACTTTTAGGATTTTGCTGAGTTTTTTTGTCTTAAGAAGAGCATCTTGTGCTTTCTAATAAAACAAAGACCATGTTGCAAAAGAGCTGATTCAGCAAACGAAGAAGGCAACATCCATAGAATTCGTTTTACTGTACTTCAACAATAATTCCATAATCAGAGATATTTTTAAAGTATAAACATTTCTCCCTCCTACAGTTCATATCCTAAAACTGCACAAGCATAGTAGTACTGTTATAGTAAGCAACAAAACAACCTATTTGTGTAAACAAAGTTTGTGCTCTCAACACCTTCTTCTGTTGTGAACTGGACACAAAAAAGCCAGGAAACATGAGGAAACACAAAGACAGTATAATTCTAACACTTTGTTTTAATTAAAAACCTTTTCTAAACCTTATGCCACATGTTACTTGTATTTATTATCAGGGTAAAGGACTGAATGGGAATTTCACTGAGGTTGGTTAACCCAATATTCAAGACAGTCCAGTGAAGAGAAGGAGACCAACAGACAATAAATAGGGAAGATTGTGAAGTGCAGGTGAGATCCTTTCAGTGAAATCAGAGTGATGGCACTTTGTAGCATGAGATTCCAAAAAATGATCGAAGGCTCTGTAAGGATTATTAATCTTTTATTTAGTTTCATGACATATTCTTCTGGATGTATAAAACATCAGTCACAGCTGCTTACTAGACCTAAAAAAACAGTAAACAATTAAAACTTAAATCTTTCCTGAGGGAAAAAAATAAAAGGTGACTGTTCCCCACGTGAAGATCCTATGTGTATCTTGCAGGTTCTTTTGATTCTGCATTTCACCACGGTGAAGTTCTGTGTTAGTATCTTAAGCTGAATTTCCCATTTGTAAAGAAGGTAATTAAAAAAATAATTCTCTGATTCACCTCAGACTGGTGAATATCACGACATCGTAACTCATTCTAGAAATATTCCAGTATACGATGCAGGACTGTAGCCAAATAAAGCACTCTCTGATGGATTTGCAAGTAGATAGAAAGGTGGATCAGCTGAAAAAAGTTGTTATCTGAAAAAGGATTGACTTCCAAGGCTGCCTGTGAAATAGCTTTCGCCATGAAATATGTGCTAGAACAAGAAAGGAAACCACTAGATGACAAAATGGGATGGATAAAGTGCATGACATGACAAAACAAAAAGCTTTCCTTAAAACTCCATTGTCATAACATATTCCTCCACTGGGTCTGTGAACAAAACACTTCCCAGGAAGTGCAGTGCAAGAGCAGGAGGTCGGTGAAAGTTATAGATGGGGAAGCAAATGCAGCTGCTGTAGATAGAAAATGAGAGGTTCAAAATGGGGTATATGTGTGCAGAGCTGTGACTAGGAGTGGCTCTGAACAGTGTGCTGAGCACAGGACAGGAAAGGGCATAGGAATAGGCACATTCTGGGACTGAGTGGAGCTGGGTATAATTGAAGCTTTCTTGCAGACAAGCTACTTTAAGAAAAAAATGATGTCACTCTTTTTACATTGCAAAAATGTAGTCTAGCTTACCCTTGTGATGGGGAGTGCAGATACAGTGATAGGGCCAGGAGAGCTATGCTTGAGGTTAACTGAATGCCTAACATGTGTGTCCAAGTGGGAGGAAGCTGTGGTGAGACAAGAAATGAGAGAAATAATTCATTTAGTGTCTGGCATGATGACTGTGGATTTCTTTAAAGATGATTTCTGTATATTGTGTAGGTTTGTGAGATTTTGTGTCTTTCTTTATTACTACTACAAAGAAGTACATCTCTTTGCTAGGACTAAATTATGATCACTTCAGTTTTGTGACTATTAATCAAGAGAAGGCATTTGCAAGCCTTTCCCAGCCACATATCCTTTGAGAGTTTTGAAAGCTATAGAATGCAGTTTGTTATCTGTCATTGGAGGCTGTGCCAAGTTCCATGATGCAGTGAAAGCGAAGTCATACGCTGCAGCTGACACTTTCCCACTGACCTCAGCTTGTTGCACTGCATAAACAGAAGCTATTACAAGTCAATATGGTTCTTGGAGCAGGGTTACACTGAAAGGAGTGCAAGAAAGTTTTCCACGTTTCCGTAAGGTTCAAAGCGAACGATGTGCTTTTTCTGTCACATCAGTAGATGAGGCTGTCATATCCTCAGTTCACCTCATAAATAACAGGCACAGAGGATGGTTGTATAAGGCTGCAGTTCAAAAGGACTGCAATTTGACAGCAGATGCTGCCTTTCCTCGACATGCTCACCTTTAGCCATGCTTACTGGTTGGCATGTTTCGTTTTAATACGTGCCTGTCTGCTTGGTGAATGGGCACCCAGCCTTGTAGACAAAGTCTTGCAAGGGGAAGCCACTGGGGCAAAGGATGAAAAAACAATTGTTGGGGAAAGCCTGGCAGCACTGTGACAGCTTCTGAGAGAAGACACAGACCTGGGAGTGGGTCGCTGGGCTTGGGAACCTGCCTCAAATCTTGCCTGGTTTGGTTGCAGCGGTCAGGGAAGGGGATTGACAGGAATTGGCTGTGGCGTCCAGGGAGCCACTAGTGATCTAGAGGTGGTGGTGGGCAGGGGGGTTGTTCTGTTTCTCCCCTCATTCCCAGAGGAAAATGTTAAAGATGGGAGAAATAAAGTGGGGATTTATTGGGAGGGAGCAGATTTACTAAGAACTGGTGGTCAGGGGAGCACTAACCTTCTGCTGTTTCTCTGAGCTGATCCGACTGTGGGACGCACAGCTCCTCTCCCTGTCTCTTTTTCTCAGGGTCCACAAAACAAGGCGGTGGGGCCATGGCACCCTGTACTGGGGCATTTCATTTCCTCCCTTCCCCCCACGATCTGCCAACGTAAACAACTGCCTACAGTTACCTAAACCAAAAACCAGATCTGCCTCTAATCACATTGGGTGACTGTTGACATGTGTAGAATTTGATATTTTGATAATATTATATGTCTGTGATAATGCTTCATTACAGTTATGTCCTTGACTATAATTCTTTCAACACAGTCGCTTTTGTACAGCCGTCCGAGTTACAGAAAAGCATTGTAAGGCCAAGCTTTGCTCTGATGGTCTCATTACAATTCAGAAGATTTAGAATTAATCAACATTTGATATACCTCTGAGAAAGAGCAAGCAATGCATTTATTTCTCTTGCATTTTCTTCTGGAGGAAATTGTGCCTGTGTTTGGGGGAAAGGGGAGAAGACTTTTATTTTTTTCTTTGTGCAGGTTTGCTTGTAATTTGAAACCATTAATTCTATGTTGTCATATAATATTTTACTCCTCCATTTTACAGACTTACAGTTATTTATCTGATTTCTTACCTACACAGAGATCATTAAGGTATGACTTGCAAATTACTATGCGGATCAGCAGTTTGTATTGTGAATCTGTGGGGGATTATTCTCAGTATATAGCAAAAAAGTATGTTAGATTGTGCTTTTAGTTTAATTTCTATAAAGTGATCTGCCTTGTGATTTGAACAGCAGAAACTTGTTCATATATTTTGAATGAACAAAACCAGTAGCCTACTACATTTTTCACAAAAGATAAATTCTCTGCCTGTGCCCTGTCTACAGTCTGCAATTTCACAAATGCTTTAGCGGAGATAATATAATATTATAACATCTACCAAAATGAAATGTTAGGCCTGGTTTGAAAATGTGTTTTGTGACCTGTAAAATCTTTAAGAATATTTCCAATACTTTCTTGAAATAAAATTTTCCTTTGGATCAATTAATCAAAACATTTCATTTAGATAAACATGAATATATTATGTTGATGTTGACCAGTTTTTAATAATTATATAAAGTAAATTTAAAGTGGCTTTAGAAATAAAGCATTCTGACACATGAAAAAATTACCACTATTTTTGAGACCAAGATAGTAATTGTATTTCAAAGTTTCCCAATGTTTTCTAGAAATTTGTTCTGAAGATCATAGGAATAAACTGCTAACCGTGTCTTTGTTTTGAATCCTAAAAATAACAAATTACACAAATTAAAAAATATTTCTATTCTGCAAGGAACATAGGAAATGGGTGTTTTTCAGAAGATACTATGCCCAGACTAAAATGCAGTTTTTGTAATTGAATCTGATTTCTAGAAAATTTTCAGGAAGAAGTGCCTGACATATCTCCAGCATCCATAGTTTTCAAAAGATCAACATTTTGAGTCTGCTAAAGCACACATCTGATGAGTCTCCCTGCCTGTAATCCTGAGCCCATAGGATTCTGGGCAATACAAATGTGCCTCTTTTCCTGTTGCTTGTAATGGAAGATGGAGGTGAACAAATCGACACAGGACCAACTGGGAGTGTGGTGACTTAATCCTTAATGAGAATTGCAAGAATGTTTTTCTTATGCAATCTTATCATTAGACTGTCATCAGTAGTCAAGACACCACCATAATCCTTTTAGAGGTAGTCAGGATTATGGCCTTTCTTGATTCATTTAGAATCACTTTACTACGGATGTTTGGCCTCTAGGCAGGGTTATTTCAGTGTCTCCAGATGATACAGTGTTTGCAAACCTGCAGGCCTTACAAGCTCAAGTATCTGTCTGTGAGTGGAGTTCAGCTTAAATCTTCATCATACAAACAGCATGCACATAGTGCTCATGCTTCTCTTTTCCAGCAGAATGGTGGGCACTCTTCCCTGTCTGTGTGTAAATGTCTCTCTGGTGGAGGTTTGCATCTGAATTTTCCCACTGTGGTTGATATGGAGATGTTTATCTCAGATCTAGAGTAGGTCCAAAGATGCATGCCCAAACATTACCCATTTCTGCACAATATCTCTACAAGGAGATCCCTGTAAACACCTAAATTCAGATGAGATGAATGCCTCCTCTCTCTACAGTACTACTGCAGTTTGCACTGTCAAAAACTACCTGCAGGTTTGAATTAAAGCTGCAGACCTCATATTTATCATATTAACCTTATTTATCTCATCTTTTTATTTTAATTTATTGTTATTTTATGTGGAATGGGGGTTACAGAGACAGGCACTGATTCTGCGGATGTAGGAACTCCAATACAGTTTTGGAAGTGGGAGACACAAGGACTGAGAGCACAACCTGAGAACAGATTCTGTTCTCTTTCTGGCCCAGTTAGTGTTTAACCAAAGGGGAAAAGAATTGACATAAGAACCAGATACGAGCTAAGCCCAAATGCAGTCTGTCTTTCCCATGAGTACCCAAACCACTGAGATTTTTGTGAAAGTCTCCCTCTCATTTTGATTTTATCCAGGTCATCCACCTTGGGCCTGAATATTTTCCCAGCAGATGTTTAATAAAACCCAACCTTTTGCTTGCAAGAAGTTTGGTTTTGATGATTCAGCATAGTTTGGTAAAAAAAAAAAAAAAAAAAAGTTTCAAATCAGCTTAGTTAGATCAGCAAAGAATAAAGCAGTGTTGGGACAATATAACTGATGGAATAATAACCTGGTTGATTACAATGTTAGCTGCTGGTGTTTCACTTAATAAACTAAATATTCACTATCTCTTTTTCACATATGTGTTCAAACTATAGACAGATCTTTTCTTTCTCAATGAACCTTTCACCCTTTTTCTGACATTTATTCTTCTTTTTATTCAATTAACCCAGAAAGAAAGCTTCTGGCAAGGCAAGTCAGCTGTTGTCTGCCGAAAAGAGACATACAAATCTTGTCACATAGCTTTTATTTTTATGGTCAGGAACCCTCAGGCCTAGTATTAAGGCAACAGACTTGTGTGGAACTTTGCTGTCTCCTGCACACTCTGAAATATGATTACATGATGGGGAAGATCAATTTACTGAGAATGTTTAAGCTCAGAATATTAAGCTTTTTGTGCAATCACATCTCCTTTCTAGCTTTGTGGCAGAAAAGCTAGCCACAAGATCCTTAACAAATTAGATATTACCACATCTAACTTTGTATATTTAAGCTTATCAAACTGAATCGTTGCATTGTAACTGTGCTCTTACGCAGACAAGGACTCCATTTAATAAATGCAGTGCCATTTAATAGCAATTAATCACCCAACTAAAATGTCACATTAAGGTCAAAGAGACCAGAAGACAAAAAGAAGAGAACATTAAATTCAGCTGACAAACATAGGAAAGGAGAATATAGAGCCAAAGAAAGTTCTGGGACATTGGCACTGGTAAAACATTTAATCCAAACTTCTTAACTTTCCGTTCCGTTCAGAAGTAATCACATTCACTTGGTTCAAAGCAAGGTCATTTTTGTAACTTTTAAAAGAAATTTCCTCTTTGCGTGTGCAGTGACAGCCCATTGCAAGCTTGGAATTGTTGGTGTGTATTACAGATGCTGTGTTCTCAGTATTTGCTGTTTCCTTCCTCCCTGCTTCTCTCTTTTTTCTTTGCTATTATGATATTCTTCATTTGGGCGGAATTTTCCTCAACATATCCTGAAATTAGAAACAGTTTGGAAATGTAGCTTTTTCTGAGGTGGAATGAAATAAAAATAAATATGTACAAATAAGGAGAGAATAAAACACCATCTTCAGTCATGTACTTTATTAATCTGAGAAATAATTTAGGAATAAATCTCTTCCTAATACTTACAAATTGTGTCAAAGTTCATCCTAGAGCTATATGACCAGAACCCAAGCACCTTGGAAAGTCTCAGGTTTATGGAGTATATAATACAGAATTTGATTTCATGTTATGACTCTGCAATGATTTAGCATTCAATTACAAAAAAAAAAAAAAAATAAAAGATATTCTTGAGTTGAATAAGAGGATTATTTGTGACCAATACTCTTCATATAAACAGAAACTCTATATAGATGGCTCCATTTCAGAGGAAGTACATTCACCAATCGAAGAAATAAAAATTTCTGGAGTTTCTTACACTAAACATAGAAAGTTGCAGAAAAGGTAAATCTCCATTGTTAATTCCACTTCTTCAAAACAGTGTTTATCAACTTCAGTGTAAGTGTATGAATAAGTTTATATATGTGGCATTATGTATGTATGTTTGCATTCTCATGTAGCGTCCTTTTTATTTTCCTTTCTTTTATAAAATATAGAAGTAAGCGAGTGCTATCCACTTTTAAAACATACATATTGAAATGCCATGGGCTAAATATACTAATTTCTGTGCATGAAGAAATGAGCTAGTAAAATACAGTCAAGCATGAAACTGTATTATTTTCAGCGTGTGTTACAGAATTCAGAAAAACTGCTTCTAAATAGACTTGTTCTTTAAAGCATCTATCATTGCTTCTTCCTGTTCCAGAGTTCTCAGTTTCATGTCCAAGAATTTTTGTATTAGTATTGTGAAAAAGAGTAATTCTTCAAAAATTACTCTACTTTTGGCAAGATCTATCCTTATAACTTCTGCATCAGTCCAAAGAATTTTGGCTTTTCCAAAGGTTAAATATTATCTTTCAAAATTGTGTAACTCTGACTTTGTCAGGGAATGTGTCCATTTTCTAAAATAACCTTTTCTTTCATTACCTTTTATGTGAAAAAGTTATAATGGGCCAAGTAATTATAAATTATTTATTCACATATAAAAGCCCAAACTCATAGTACTGAATTATTTAGCATTTATTTCTCACACTTACCTGCATGATAAATATTTACTTAGTACTGGTCATGGCCGTGACACATCCAGGGAGATATTTTCATGAATGAAGTGGAAGCACACTTTACAGTGCTGGTTACCATGCATAGATGTACAATTCAGTTTTTAATGAAGGTTTGAATATTGCAAAATTTGAGAGTTCTTATGTTAACATCTGAATGACCTTTACAGTCTTTGTAGATGAAAAATTACTATTCTGTTTGAGTTATCTATGTTTGTGTTGATTTCTGGAACAGCATATTTCTCCTTCACACAGTTCACTGTATTTCCACTCAGTTTCTGTGGCAATCCTATAGACAAGAGTCTATCTCTTACTCAGCCCTGACAGTCCTTCAAGAAAAGCTCTCCTTTGCATTTTTGGCAGTATAGTTTAAAAGATTATTGTGTTTATTTCATAATTCAGTGGTTTCCAAACTGTGGGCCATCTTTAGCAGTGTTTGCCTGGCCTGTGGTCTGCAGCAGATCCTGTGCTCTGGAGGGGCTCCGTTATGGACTACAACCCCTGGCCACAGCACAGCACCACAGCCTCTTCTAAACTGTGTGACCCATAGCTCATGGAAAACAAGAGGGTCCAATGTCAGACCTTGAACATGTATGAATGAGCTGCATGGGAAAAAAACAAGAGGGACCTGTTCTCATGAAACATGTGACTAAGTGAGAGGAACTAAAGTCACCTGGACAACCTGAACACTGGAGATTCATAACATTGGGAGGTCACTTCTGAAATGTAATTCCACTTAGTTCTGTCATGTGGAACAGTGTAAAGCACCAACAGATGTCTTAGGCAGTTTTTTGTTCTCAAAACCCAGTTTGCACTTTGTTGGAATAAATATTTGACTACATAGCAATGTGGTAGCTGTAGTAGTAGGCGATTTGCCTTTTTAGGCTGTTTTCAGCAGCTAGATGAAAGCCAGTCATTTCTGTAATAGCATTTCACAGTTGATAGCAGATGCAGTTTGGAAACTCTGAACTAAAGTAGAACATTCACTGATATTTACAACTTTGCTCCTCAGCATCCCTCCAGTGACTCTCTTTCCCTCTACCTCTGCTTGCTTCTTATGTTCATCCTTTCATATGCCCTGGCTCTGGCTCTTCTCTTTTTCTTTGACTTCACCTTTGGTTTCTGCCTTTGGTTTCTTTCCCACTCTATTTCCTGCCCTCTCCCATCTTTCCACAAACTAAACTAAACTTTCTATAAACTTGCTGCATCTCCAAACATGTCTTCTACTACTCCTGGCTCTGCAGGCCAGCCCTTTTCCTCCATTGCCTCTCTCCCTGGAGCTCACTTAGAGCAGAAGGGCTCTGCTCCCACCTCTGTGCTTTCTGGGGACCACTTTCTTGCTATCTGTTTCCTCGAAAAATCTTTCTTCAGCTCCCTGTAGCTCTAAATTGAAACATGGTCTTCTGACAGACTTCTCAGCAAGTAACTAATTCTTGTATGCAGACTCCAAGCATGTACAATGTGAGCTTTTGTGGAGATTTTTGGTTAAATATGGGTGCAAGTATATTGCTGTTGCTTGGATAACCTTGCCAAAGTACACTGCTATGCAAACAAGTACACAAAAAAGAAAGAGATGGAAGGGGATACCTGTCATAGGAAAAATTTTAGGTCAGTGGTAAAGGTTTAGCAATGCTATAAGCAAAATTTGTGATGGGAAGCTTTCAGCCTTGCCGTATTGGTTCTAGCAATTTCATCTGTAGTATATGTTTGTCTACTGGAAAGACAGAGACAAGCTCTGCGCATGTGTGATTTATTACAAATGGCTTTTTAAAACATGCAGGCCTGAACATGTGGCAGGAAATAGATGTTTCTTTACTTGTATCCCATTATTTGAAGTATTTTAGAAAAAGTTTCTTTCTGAAGAAAAATTATTAAGCAAAAATCTCATTATAAAATATATTTTCTTTTGCTGGAAGATTTGATTCTGATGTATATAACACTGTACTGTCTGTACGTTTTGCATTTTGTTGCACAACAGTATGGGTGTGACAAGGTTTCTTCAATTTCTGTCTATGATTTGCCTGTGTTCTGCATGTCTTTTCCATGGAATTGTTGCCAGAAGCTGGGGCTTTCTAAATCCAAATAAATACAGAGGAGTTTGCTGTCTAATTGAAATGTTGTAGCTTGACTTCCATTTTCCTATAGCCAAAGGTCACTGTCACAGGAAAAAATGAACAATTTTAAAATGAATTCAAGTTTAGTTAAAAAAAAAAGTCCTGAGCTAGAGTCTGTCAGAACTGCCTGCATTTGACACTCCTTTTGATAGTGACATAAAACCACTGTTACAGTTGCCTCACTTTAAATTCCCAAGAAATTATTTACTGCAGTAGATCTCGGGGCAGAAATAAATCACTGATCCAAATGCTAATTTCATCTTTACTAGTGTTTGCACAAGGCTGATTATGTCAGTGCCATTTCCCTAACTAGCAAAAACTGATGCGCTCCCCTACCTAAACTCCCACCCTCCTCATGAACAAGGTCCAATTTAATTGGGTTTTTGTTTTCCGAGCTGAGCTTAATGCAAAAAATCTAACAATGATGCCATATATCAGGAAAAATACTTTAAAATTCCTATGCATCTAGAAAACTATTTGTAATGCAGGGAAAGTAGTCCGCTGGCTTGCAATAGGGCACACCCTCGATACAGTCCTCTCCTGAGCCTTGAGTGATTCTGGTGCCTTTGAAAGATGTGATGGGTCTCACAGGGAGTCAAAGCAAACGCTGTACATGTGTATATGTGTTCGTAAATGCTGTACAGTCCGGTCACAGTGTGGAGGATGCAGGCGGTGCTGTAAAGGTCCTTTCTTTCCCAGGCACTTGCCCACCTCCTGAGCCCTGCTGTAAGGAGCTCGCCTTGATGGGGGCTGCTCACGCCCTCGAGGGGACGGTGTTCCCCAGGCTGTGCCTGTGCTGGAACATGCTGGATGTCTTTTATTTGTTTTCTTTCCTGGCAATACTACCCCTCTTGGGGCAGGCGCTTTAGTGAGATGGATCGCACTCAGGTAACAGGCAGTTCAAGGAAGTCCTTCCCGGGGATGTTTACACCAAGGCGTTTTAGAGCAGCCATTTAGCTTCCACCCCGTCCCACCCCACTGACCAGCTGTAAGTGTAAAGGCTGCCAGCGGGCCCGCGGGTCGCTGATAAACTAAACCCCCATTTGGCAGGCAAGGAAGCTGGGATGATAAGGATGTTGATTTATGTTTTATCTGTCACTACATTTTCAGTAAAGCTGGGCAGCCAGCCTTAACGGAGCGAAGCCTGTTATCACCTCTCCTTAGCCCTTTAAGTGCAGCAGGCTCTTTGGTGTCTCTCCCTGAACGCCGCTGCGTTAATTGCGAGGGTAAACAGGACACACAACGCTGGCCCTCCCCATGCTTTCCTCAGGCAGCACTTAGCACAAAACCAGCAGATTTGGGGAAAGAGTCCAGGTCTGGGACAAACACACACACACACAAGAGTTCATAGAAGTACTTGGCATTTCCTCGATGTTTCTATCATTTAAAATGTATTGCATACTTTGAAGTGAATGTAATGGCTGGATTAATTGGAGATAACTTCACCAAAGTGGCTGTAGTTGTCGTTTATGTCAGCAGTGAATGTGCCCTTTAATGTTATGCACCTCAGGTATGACTGTTCAGCACAGAAAAAAACCTGACAACATTCATTACCAGGGAAATAAATGTTGTGAATTATATGTATGATTATGTACCATTTTCCCCTCATTTTGGAGGTGAGCATTATTTTTCTGAAAGCATTGTAAGATTTTACACATTATATTTAATGGCAAACACATTTTTAGTTTTGAGAAGAACCACGTGCTTTTCGGGGCCAGTAGAAGTGCCCGAGGAGAAGAGGGTGGAAAGAGCTGGGAGAGAAATGTGACCATGAAAGTACTAAAGTATTCTGGCAAAACCAGAACACGGGAAATGTGAAAAAAACCCCTAAGCAATTCTGGTTACATCCTACGTAACATGTTAAAAATACAGCTTTTTCTTTTCCCTTGCCCCCTTCTGATTTCTTTTCCTTCTTTCTCTCCCTCTCCCCAAATATTTCATCTTACCTTTCAAGTCTGTCATTGTATTTCTTTCTAAACAAAGCTAGAAAGAGAAAAAGAAGTTAGTTCCTGCTTGAGGTCAGTGGGAACTTTGCCATTGACTTTAAATAGGTCCAGAAGCGGGCCCAACAGAGCATTTTATAGCTTCCTTTATTTATCTTAGGTTTTATTTTGAGCAATGTGTCTTTTGTATGACTGCATTATTTCCACAGTGAACACCATAATAATGGCCTCATATACATTATTATATACACACGTACTGAACAAAGCGTTATTGATAGTTATACTCTTCTAAACAAGAGTAAATGACAGTTATAAAAGTACAGCATGAGGATGCTTGTGGTGCAGGTTCAATAATGGATTAGTGCTCTCTGTAAGTCTATGCTTACTGTTACTCCATATCATTTTTCAAGTACAAACAAGAATACTTTTGATTACTGAGAAACAGGTGATTAAAAAGATGTAATTATTGCTTTAGTCAAGGAAGCCCAGCCTGCAGTTTCTTCAGTATTGTTAATGATGCCCAAAGCCCAACAAAAACTGAGGGAACAAACTAACCATCTTCAGAGTGGAATATGGTAGGAACTGTACTGAAATGTTTGAGCTTAATATCATTAGGCTAGTAGGCCAAGGATAACAATACAAAGTTTGGCAGAAATTGGCTGATATCAGCCGTGGAGTGTGCTGGTCATTTGTTATACATGATTCAGAGCCACAAATGATGATAGGGACTATATCTGTTTTCTGTTGATGACAGTTATGAATCTTGGGTTCTTCTCAAAACTGTATCAAAGGAATCCCCAAAGAGCTGTCTCATGCATAGAAACAATTTATTACATTTACAAGTAGACTGTATTATAACCATAACTAGTATAAGCAACGGAACAAAGAGTTGAAGGTGGTTTTGCAGCAAAAGCGGCTGCAGCCATGAATCAGACCCACCAGCTCCAAGGTAGACTCCCAACTTGACAAGAGCTTCAGCTCACAAGGATCTGGCAAAGAGAATGGATCAAAGACATATTTCTCTCTCCCAGTCCCACCGAGGGATACTCTGGATGAGCCGTACTCAGGCCACACTTGTCTGAAAGAGCTGCACTTCTTCTTTCACCCCAGACAAAACAGCCAGCTGAACTTATCTATGTGAGGGTGCGTTGCTGGAACAAGACAAAGTCACTGTTGTGCCCATTTCCTTCAGCTAGCTGAAGTTTAAAATCAATTTTCCTTCCAGTTAGTATGGTTACATTACTTCTAGGGCAGCTTTGATACTGCTGGGTTTGTCTTCCACAATAAATTACAGCAGCTGCCTGGAGAACATATCACCCATTTACTTCTGGCTGTCACAGAAAGAAATCTACTGATAGGCAAAACAGAAGCATTTATGGAAACCCACTGGTGAGTAGAGGCCACTGAGCCTGGGGCTTAGAGCAGCTGTAGTCCTTCCCTCTGAATAGGGGCACACAGACACTATCTGGCACCCAGGGTGAATATCAACATGTCACAACATTCACAGTGAGATTGGGGACACTGCTTGCACCTGAATACGTTTGTGAGGATGAAAACAAAACATAGTCATTAGTTACCATAAAAATATACTGTTGGCAACGAAACGTCACTCTAGCAACCTCAAGGAAAGGAACATCTGCTTGCTGGGAGAGTACCCTTGACTGCAGCATAACAGCCTAGTATATTTCTTAGGCTGTAGCTGAGTAAGAAATTGTACAAATATAATCTAATTTTTTTAATTGATAAATTTTGCACAAGCCATCATGGCTACTCTCCAGTATATTTGTTTTCCCAGGTATTTGTTGAAAGCTTTCTGCAAACATATCTTTTGTGTTCATAATTACATTTTCCTGACTGCATAGTTTTCTAGTGGTTTTATTATTTATTTGTGGCAAATAAACAAACAATAAACAAATGCAACTCTCAGAATTTGGATCTTATAATAAATATACAGTCTGGAAATGCCATATATGTTTGCCCAGGCTTTAGTTTCTGTTTTTCCAAGCTTTCCTACCAGTAAACTGAGTATTCATGGAAAATGGATTGGGAAAGGGTGTCAATAACACTGAAATATAATAAATCCAGTGTTTTATTCAAGTGATCATCCAGGAACATTTTTGGGCCACTTTCCCAATTTCTATTAAAAATGAAAAAAAAAAAGAGAAATAAGTCCTCCCATCCATTTATGAGTTAAGCCATTTTAAAAATTGCTGTATTCCATTACACAGTCACACATCCACTTGTTTGCCCAAATACAGTTTGCTACTAGCTGAATCCAGAGCAGCCGCCTTGCCCCAGAACAGCTGCTGGTGCTCTATATTTGCAGCTTCCTCTTGCTTTCTGATACTCTATAAAACAGTTTATATTCACTGTAAAAGTATTTTCACTCTGTTTGCTTAGTGACCATGCACCACAAATATTCTCTTTACCACTAACAATCGTGAAATGAAAATGTTTACCAAACTTTATTTAGTGCCAGTACCTAATAAACTATAGCAATGTTCTGAAGTGAATGTGCATATGTGTGCGCACACTTACATATGAACAAAGTATTTGCCTAATTTTTCTTTGCAGCAGAAAGGTGGTGATATACTTTTAGTAGGACTGCTCTGAGATTGCATGCATTTGGTGTCTGCTGCCTGGTTTTATAACTCTTTGAAGCTTATTTATGGCCTGTGGAAGAACTGACATGTGAACTGGTCTAACTATTTTTGAAGCTTTTTTTTGAGCCTTGACCATATCTATTCAAGATCATGTGTTTATGCCACATCAAAGTGAACTTGTTTCTCCTACCTTAGATCAGGTATTTGAGCTCGTTTGTCAAGCACTGCTTTAATGCTACCCATCATAAACAGTTGACACATTTCTCACTGCATTGTTGTAACCCGACATGCATTCTGAAAGAGGAATTGGCCCACAGCTTTTATTATGATGACACATTTGAAAACATTTGCTTCAATATTCAGAGGGTGAATATTTGCCGTTAAAGGAACTCTGCTCCATAAGGGAGAATCATACAGCCCATTTTAGTTCATTGAGTTAATTTCTACTGCCCCGAGAGTCTGAGACAGACTTGTTTGCTGTTCTGCTTGCAGCTGACTGGTCTTTCTCAGACGATACACAGGATGGCTGAGCAACACTTGGTAGCTTTCATCCATTCCTTTGCTACTTTAATTTGGTATCTCACACACAGTATGTATTTCCCATGCCAAATCCTCTTTATCAGACTCACAAAAACAGGCTGTGATGTGTTGCCAGCAGGAACAATGTGCAAAGGGGTAAACTCTTGGAAAGGAAAGCTTTGCTGCTGCACAAAAAGTATTCAGATCCAACAGCACCAGGATTTGCTCTCTAGCTGATCTGCTTTTGAGGCAGGGCGGGATTTAGGCAGAACCGCAGTACCCCATATCTATGAACTTCAGGGACTGAGAAGCTGATCTATTACCTATTGTTTTGGGTATTTTTTAAGCATGTAGTTTGGCTTAGAATATTTATTCCATCTCCTGTGACCCTGAAACCAATGACTACTGTGTACACAGTAGTTGTATTTCTTTTATGTCTAGACCTGCTCCCACAGTTTGTGCATGTGACAGATTCTGTGGTTTGGAGCTTTTTATTCATATGTAAGTGAAGAGTAATAGGTATATGGATTCCTTATTTTCATACTTTCTGATAATCTTGTAAATTAAATACATTGGGGTTTTTTATTATGATGTTTTTTGTCTGTTTATTTATTTATTTAGCAGTGCTAACAAAGGGCATAAGTCAGGAGCCTTCAGTTGAATTTAGTGGTTCAGTTACTTTTCCTGCTCTCATCAAGTGCAGGAACCAACACTACAGTGAAATAGGCTGGGAAACTTCTACTTCACAAACACACCTCTGTTGCCTTCTGTATTACCAAAGTCTTACACTCCAAAAATTAGAGCTCTTCACCTTGCACAGCAACTAGCTGCCAGTCCAGAGGAACCAAAGATGGTGTGTGCCAACACTGACAGACCTTCTGCCGGCAACACTGCCAGGCGTTCTGCTCTCCTAACTGGATCTGAAAATGCAGAGCTTAATAAACTGTCTGGACTGACAAACAACTTCAGGCTAAGACAGTTTATACTGTGACAGGGCACAATATTTTTTCTGGGATCTCTGTAGCTGAACTTCCCTGAAAATTATGAGCTTTGTGGCATGGAGACTTTTGAGGCTTTGGAATAAAATATTTCAAAATATCCATTAAAATTGTCTATACATCTCTTTGTCTTTCTGGCCATAAATACCTTCCTTTTTAAAAAAGACTAGATTTTCATATCTCTTGACAGTGGAGAGATTGTTTTTCTTTGAAGCATTACAGGCATTGCGCCTGCTCCTGTTCCTCTAACGGTGCACTAATAGTGCACAAATGTGTGATACTTCTGCCTGGTATTCTACAACATTCTACCTGGTATTCTTTCACAACATTCACATTACAGCAGGTACCTCTCTGATTTGATTAAGATACCACAGATTGGCTTCTGTGCACTGAGGAACAAGGTTTATGTTTCTCCAAGTTTCTCTTTGTATTTGGGAAAGTAGCCAAAGCTACCTCAAGCACCCTAAATTTAGAGGGGCCTCTGCTTGTCCAAAGCAGTTCAGAATATCTGATACTATAAAATGTGTGGGAGAGATGGTTTTATCTCTTAAGCATCCCCATCCATAGCTTCAGGAATAACTAATTTTTCCTTTAAACCTGTAGACTGCATATGTTTTAGATTAGTTTCATTTGTGTTTTTGTAGGTTTTATGAGTTTTTAAAAATAATTTTCCTGTTTTCTGAGTAAATTATATGAAACATCTGCCCTAAATTTAATCTATCAAGCTCATAAAGGGAAAAGGCAGACGTTTTATGAGTGATATTATAAAATTTAGATAATTATCTTGTTTGTTTTAGCAGTTTCTATTTTGGTCTCTGTGCAGTATTCTTCCATTAAAAGACAATTTTTTATACAGTGTACTGGTCAAGGGGAACAGCCAGTGATCACATAAAGCATATGTCTAATAATGCTCATGTTAATCAGTAATACTCTATGTATTTTTAACTGAACTATATTAACTGTATAAGCATAAACCTAATTTCAAGCCTGTGATATGCTTTTCAGATTAAAAAGGAAACAAAAGTCTCTGCATAGAAGCATATAATTCCTTCTTCATTAGCAATGTTACTTAAGTGCAAGTAGGAGATATAAAAGTATGTTTATAGCAATGAATACAAGACGTATTCATGGTAGTCTTTACAAGGTGTATTCATGGTAGTCTTTTTCACTGTCATCTGCATCAGTGCACTGATCTTCTGCCATCCTGTATCTACTGTATGTAAAAATCTTTTTAATGAAAGAATATAAAAAAATATTCTGGGGAGACATCATCATGTGCATGCCTGTTTTTACGGTTTTTTACTAGACATCTGCCACTGTCCACTGTCAAAGACAATATACTGTACTAGTTTAAAACTCTGGTATGTCCTGATGTGGTTATCCTTGCTCCTTATGTGGTTATTCTTGGGGTTTTTTTTGGTTTGTTTTTTTTTTTTTTTTTTGTCAAAAGCAGCTCCTTCCATTAACTTTGCAGGATAGAACCAAGTACTGGAGTTAGGATCCAAAACTGATGACAAAAGTATTTTATTTCAGAGAAGATGCTGATGGTTTAACTTCAAACAAAAAGCCACTGGGGTTCTGTTGCTTGTAGGCATCTGTGACAATACTCACCAAACAAACCTTATTAGAGTTGTAAGTGATTTTCCTTCTCTTAGAGCTAGAACACAACCTTTCAAAACTCTGATGGATTCACAATAATGTTTTGACTGCCTTGGTGGGACCCCACATTTTCTGGACAGTCTTTGGATGACACTTGCTCCAGTCCTTCTTATGCCTTCTTTAAGCTCTTCTAAGTGAGATATCAGTTGTTATCTCTCTGCTGGTTCACATATTTTTTCCTGATTTTCACCATACTTTCCCTAACTGAAAAAAAAATTTTGGCTCAGACTCCTGCTCTGTTGGGCCATTTGCTCAGCTTGCATCCTGGGACTGTGCTGGTCAGGGGGCCCAATGTGTATCTAGTTAAAGTACTTTCAGCACTGGTTTAATGGGAAAGACTGGTCAACTCTGGCTTCAAAAATTTTTACATGGTCTGTAAAAAAAATGTAAATGTGAATGAAAAACAAACATCCAGTAGAAATATGGTAATTTTTTGTCATCAATGTGAAAGCAGTGTGTCTTTCTGACAGCTATTTTTGTTGCAGAGGAGCTGAGAGAGGAAGGTAAAGGAAGCGTGCATGTTATTTTTCAGTGCAGAAAGTCTTATTCCTTTTTTTTCCCCAGTATATATCAATGGATAGAGAATTCATTCATTCGGAACTTGCTAAGTGGTGCCAGAAGGCAACAGAAAATAATAGCAATGCTAAAGGCTTAACTGTATCAAAGATATGCAGCTTGTGTCCAGAATCTATATAGTTGGAACTTCAGGGTTTAAAAGACAGATCTTTTTTACTTTTATGTTAATCCAAACACTACACTGACACAGCTCTAGATTCATGAACTAATTAAAATTCTACTAATTGTCCCTTATGGGTAGAATGTGGTATAGCATGCATTTGTAGTTCCCACTCTCATACTAGTAGTTAGGAATAACAGTAATTCTCAGCAAGTGTCTGAATATATTTTCTTGATTTCTGTTTGAGGTTTCTTGACTTCCACACATTCAGCCATGATACAGTTTTACTGAAATAACTTTTCACATTTTCCTGACCACTCAATGCTTTAAATTCAGGGCTTTTTTAGTTAGATTCTATTTGTTATCTTTGCCGTTATTTCTGCTCCCCGGTTGGATAAACACAATAATTTTTAAACACCTTCCTGATCAGTAAGTTTAAATGAAAGAACACTACAGACCAAACAAAGAGGTCTGTGACCCCGTCTGGATTTCAGGCTCTCACTACAAGCTGATACCACAGCTTCATGATGAATTTAAACTGCATGAATCTATAATGTCAGTAAGAGGCACTCCTGCTCTCCCTGCTTCTTCGGCGACTCCCATCCGCTCTCCTGGCACCTGCGCTTTGCCCAGTGGCACAAGCACTCACAAAGCCATGACGCCCCTCTCCAGCTTCTCCTGCAACCATACCTGTTACCTGCTCTGCTGGGGCCAGAGGAAGAGCAGCTGGATAATAGTGTGGAGATTTTTTCAAAAACAGTGGCAGCCTCTTATCTTAAGTTGATCATGAGACCGGGCTGAGTAACAGTAATAGGAAAATGTAACTGCCTGCCTCAGGACATGGCTACTCACAATTTTTCTCCATTATAGTAATTTCTGGTAGCTGACTTTGATATCTATCTTCTCGATGTACAGGTCGATGACCAGTCATTTAGACTTTGATATTTTGCAAAGCTGCATTGCCATGTTGCCAGTGCCTATTTCCAAGCATTGTCAGGGTCCCCAGGAAATTGGTGGTCTTTCCAGTACTTCACACTGAAAAGCCATGCTTGCCTGTAATCCCACGCTGAGAGTAGGAGCACTGACTATGCACATGAGAAATAGGAAGGGGTATTTTTACCTCAGAAGCTAGGAAATGAAAGGGCGTTTAAATAAAATGCTGTGAGACTCTGGTGCTTCTGTTTTGTCACAGTGTGAGTGGAGTCAGAGGGCAAATGTTTCCGTCCTGTTCAGCCTCATTATTCTGCCCTCTCTACATCCCACCAGCCCATGATGGCCCAAGAGGGAAGGGAAAACTATGCTTTCAGGACCTAGCAGGAGAGCTGACTGAGTCTCCCTATTGTCCAAATGTGTAAATCTGGTATAAGCCAAATTAGAGTGAAAATTAAAATATTTTCTCCTTTATATGTTTCCTTTGAGGATTTGAAATGCCAGAAAGGATTGCCAGGCTTTCATCTGGTTAACATATACACTGATTGATTACTTTGATAATATGTGCAGTTTAATGATATTTACGCTCTTTGTCCAGCTAGGTATATTAAAAGAATGTTGAGAACATAGTAGACGTGCTAAAATCCTATGGTAACAGCTCATACATTAGTGGTGTTTCGTTGTGAACAAAGTCATTTTTCAGCCGAGTCATAAAGTAGCCTAAAAACAAGTGTGGCACTGTTTGCTTCAAATGAGACCGTTGCCATGTGACCACCATTCATCTGACATCATTACTGACATAGCTTTCGTTAGTATGATATCTGATTAAGGCTCCCAGCCGTGGTGGAGCCAGACTAAGTAGTCTGAGGAGGTGGCTGAGGAAAGTTAATGTGTCAATGTTACTATTGGGTGAGAGTGTCTGCTCAAAGTTTCCTTTGGAGAAAAAGGATAGAAATGGTTGATGATCTTTGTAATGGGAATCTTCTGAAAATATTTGAAGATCTGTAAGCAATTAAAGATGTGATAAAGTCCAATGAGAGTTGTAATCACTTCAGCAATACCTAAAGATACCATTTCTGTGTGAGGAAACATGTAAATATGACTAAGAATTAAAAAAAAAGAAAAAATACATGAGCAACAGAAATGCAATTGATCACATATTTGCAGGAACCAATTAATTAAATCTTTACAAGTGAGTAAATGCCTGTCTTGTATATGTAAATAAACAATCAATCAATCAGCCTTGCTTAGGTCTAAATTTCTATTTTCTAAAAAAGATCATAAGGCTTGATGAATTTTTGTTATGTTAGGAACAAATCGTTTTCAACAGGCACTGTGAGATACATTTGCAGTGTCCATCTGAGGTGGGATGAGCTCCAGTATTTCTGCTTTGGCTTTTAAGATCTACAATAATTAGTACTTTATCTAGTAATTTAGAAAATATACTGACTAACCTGCTAAAGTAAAAAAAAAAAAAAACCCAAATGTAATTTATTTTGTTTCTGTGTAATGTGATGACAAAAAAAATTCTTTTGGCGATTCTGTTTCTAAAGTATGATATTAACGTATGCTCCAATTTTGGTTTTGGCTGAGGGGTTTCTGCTATTGTTGTTCAATTTTAGTTTTTAAACTAGAATTTGGTAGGTTATTTTCCTTGCATGGATGCCACAATGCTTGATGTATCTATTATGCTTTGAACTATTATGGGACTAAGACACATCTTAGGCTGTTATGGGACTAAGACCCATAATTCCATAAATAAGACCCTTCAGAGACCTAGAAGCATTAACTTCTCATAAATGCTAAATGACTACTCAAGTGATTTGCAAGATCACTTCACACTGTCAAGTGTATGGAGAAACATAAACCCCAGTAACTTCCAGTTGGAAATGTGATTCCCAGTGTCTAGATCCCCTTGGAAAAAGCATTTAGGTAATTTAAAATATAATTTTTACTGTCAAAAGGAGGAGTTAAAGATTTGGCATGGAAAGATATAACCAAAAGTTACCAAAGAGTAGGTTACATACAGTTTTAACAAGCATTGTTGACCAGAAGTCAGCAGTTCAGGAGATGTATTGCATTTGCATGGCACATTTTCTGAAAAGCACAACTGTTGGCACCATCAAGTGATGCAGGACATTACAAATTCAAAAAGGGAAAATCCCAAAGGATATGGTTTCAAGCAAAATTGTTCAGATAAGTCCTTTGTTTTCCTATACAAATATACTTGAAGAAGAATGGAGTATATTTCAAAGAAATATTTCATGGTACGGATTACTCAGTCACATTCAAAATGTTGATCTAAATTCTGTATAATTTGGCCTGTGGCCAGCCAATGGGAAATTCTAAGGTTTTATGTGGGATTAAGTTGGTGCAGTTTGGACATTATTCCTCTAATAGAACAAATGAAATGAATGGATAGACTTAAACATTGAGCTTCAGTTTATTTTTGCAAGAAAGAATAGTAGAGTCTGTCTTATCTTCATATTCCTTGTTTCAGCTCAAAGAATAATGATAAAATCACTTTGAAATCCTTAGGAAAATGCTGAATATTAACCTGCTATAGCCTTTTAAATGACTGTTCATAAACATTTAATCTTCTTTTCCTTTAATTAGAAATGGTTGTAAACTGATAGATTCATTTGACGTTAGACTCAGCAACACATTACTTAGATGAAATCACACTTAAGAGTCCTGTGGACTGGACCTGAGTAGTTTAGCTGATAAGGCACTGGTTTGTCATCTACAAGACAACAGTTCAAGACTTCCCTGATTTCTTAAGTCAAATAAATTTAGTTATGTCAGCTATGCTGCCATAAGATGATAATCCAAGCTGCATGAATGCCAGACATACTTTTACCTTCTTTGGCTAGACTGAAACTCTGTCAGAAACACTGGGGGTAGTTAGAATTCATTTCAGGTGTGATGAAACAAATGGAACATTTGAATTGCATGAATTATAAAATAAGTGTCAATATATTCTGGCTCCCCTGATTCAACTGGTCTAGGATTTTTTTCTTGTAAGATCCACTAAGATGCAGAGTGAAACACTTCAAGCCCACTTGAACTCTGGTTGGATCTAGGATCTATCTATTAAATTTACTTAAAAAAACCCCAACAACCAAGCAATACACCCACTTCACTGCCTTCTCTGTGCAGGGCTCTAGCATGCCTTACTATCATGACTCAGCAGAGGAACTGGTCACTTTGTGAGTTTCTAGGATCAGCCAGCATCTTGCAAACCATTCCCCTGAAGACACACAGTCTTCACTGCAACATTATCTCTCCTAGGGTGCCTATTTCCTCTATGAATTTCCACTGTGACAGTAAATCTTTTCAGGAGAGATATGAGGATAACAGAACCTAAATGCTTACAGAGAAAACACAAACATTCTTGTGCAAAAGTGACTCACTCAGTGAGAGATAAAGGGGTTGGAATTTTCCTAAGGAAACATTTTATTAACTTATGTTTTCTGTCTGCATCTCTGTCAGAAAAAGCTGTCATTCCCTCTGCTTCCTCAATAACTTCCATTTCAGTCAAAATGTGGCAGAGGGAGGAAGGTCTCAGAGATGTAAAATACTTCTCAGTTTTGTTAAAATATGTGGCTGGGTAGGAAAACAAAGTTTTTTATTAGTCCCACTGATAAAAATGAATTACCGCATGAGCCACTAGAATATCCACTTTGGAAAGAATTGTTATGAAAATTCAAACTACAACATATATATTCACTGTACTGGTAGCATCACACACAGATTGCCATCCCAAAGTGTGTTGTGTAGTTATAGTGGCTAGGGGAGCATGTTGACAGAAATCAGCATATGAGGAGAATGAAATGACTCTGTTTCTGAAATTAACAGCCCAAATTTATGTAGCATTGCACAGAGATCTGGAAACACTGGTACCATTCGGTAATATTAAACCTGGAAATAATGAAGCTAAAATAACATCCCTCCCTATTTTAAAGCCAAGGGAAGATATTTAGGCCTGTTGCAAAAGATTAAGATATCAGGAACAGAAAGAGGTGCAAAAAAACTTTGGAAGTAGTGCTGACTGTAGGGATTCTGTCACTTTAGCCTACTTCAAGAACAGCAACTGATAGCTCAGCTTGAAAGGTAACTGGTGTCCTGAAAATATGCCACTGTCATGTTATTTCCAAGAGACTTTGATTGCTGTGGAGGCATGTAATTGAAATTATTACTCCCTGTTAAAAAATGTGCTTAGTATTAGTCTTCTCATGCAACTTCTACACAGATATCTCAATTATACAGTTTGCTTAGTTGGTAGCATCACTTCAGTTTTTACAATAGCCTCAGTGATGATTAAATTTCTCAGGAATGATTGTCCACAATCCATCAGAGCTTGTAAAACTTCTACATTTATCATAGAGCAAATAATCTGGTAGGCAGCCAAGCCTTCATTTTCCACCAAAGAATACTAAAAAGAATCCAGTTCCTGGAATCTGATGCAAATGTGTTTTCCGTGAACTGCTCTGTATCCATGCACAGTTCAGAAGACGACATCAGAGAAGTTATTTAATGAGTAAAATATTGTTGTTTCTCCCCCTCCCTCCACTAGAATTCCACATATCAAGTTTTCCAAGACACATATGCTCTTTTTAATGACTTGAAATACTTTCCTAATGATTAAATTCTGCTTAGCTGTAGTAGGCTCTTCCAGACCTTTTAGAAGCCAATATAATGTATGCAACATTCATTATAAGCCACTAAAGCAATGCTTGGAAAACTGAGTTGTCCATACCAACTTTGTTTAACAGTTTGTGTAATAAACATTCCTAAAATTATATATTATGACTCAATAAAGCCATTTGACAGTGCAGTAGTCCTGTCCAGCTGTCCGTGCTGTCCAGCTACTTGAAATTGCAATGTCTAAATTATTCAGTTGCATTTCTGCAATGCTTCTGAGTCATGTAGAGTATTTTTTGCCTTGAAATTCGGTAGGCTGCTTGACATTTAGAATGCACTTCCTGAAGATTTGAGAAGTGTAATTCAATTACTTTATATAATGTGAAAGTAGTGCTTTCACGTTAGTAGTGATTTCTGTGCCCTATACTTTTTCATTGTTTGATAACTTCCAGCTTCAAAACATGAGGTTAATTTATTAGTGTGCAGCAGAAGGCTACAGTCTGGCACTTTACATCTCAGAAGTTTCAGGACATAGCTGGTATGTACACATGCAGGTGATAGGATAAAGGCCAGCTAGGCCAAGGACAAATAATGATGTGGACAAGGTGCCATCTCCAATGCAACTTCTGTGGTGAGACAACCAGACTAATTTTCTCAAACACACGATTTTCATTAACACGTGAAGTTATCAGCTCTGCTGCATGTGGAAAATGGCATGTGCTGCTGTCCCAGTCATCATTTTCTGTGCTCTGTGGTGGCTCAGCTGCAGTAGGTACTCGGAAGTTGGGCACTGCTGCAAAATTAGGTGTCTACACTGTATACACAGTCTGGCAGAGGTACTATCTTTCTAAGCTGTCTTCCCATATCTGCTGACAAGGAACACAAATCTGTATGTTGCGAGTGAGTTTGTTTTCCACTCACCCACCACCTTATTTAATAATTTGAAGCATTTACTATAAAATTACCTTATTGTATAGTTTTCAAGTGTTCCAAGTGTTGTGAAGAAGAGACAGTTATGACATAGAGGAGTGAAGGAAATCTTAGCATGATCATTGGGCTGTGCATGACCTTCCATCCCCCCCCAAACAATTTGCCTCCTGTACATATTTGTTCCTGCAGGGATTAAGAGAACCCTTCAGGACTTCACCAGGCAGGGATGGCACAAGGATTGTACACTGATTCTGTAGCTTGAACTACCAAACTTGCCCAGGCTCTTGGCCATTCATCAGAGTTCACATCTCTATGCCTAGTTCGTACCAACTCTGCGTTTCAGTAATTCCTTTATGTATGCCAAGAATCCTGTAGATCAGTAATACCCCAGTTTCCACCTTTGGCTGTAGTAGGGCATTCTGCCATCTTAGGTATCTCTCATTTTTTTTTTTTTCCTGCATGGCCAAGTTGCTAGTTCTTCTGATGTCTTGACTCTGGATCCCTGCTTTTAAACTTGTAAAATTCTTCCTGTTTTCCATTAAGTTTTCCTGCTCTGTTCTCTGGGTTCTTGCCTTTTGCTCATGTTTCCAAGTTCACTTTTTCATTACTTCCTCTTCACCCCACATCTGCCGTTGCTCCGGTGCCTGCTGTTTCTGTCTTCCTGCATTGGAGTTTTTGCTTCTTCCCACAGGCTGCTCTGGAAAGCTCTTTTTTTAGTAGACTCTCAGCCATTATCTGCTTACACAGATTAATTTGCTGCCTTTGAGGTATGCAGGCAGTAGAAAGAAGCAGTAGTAGAGTTAAAGAGCCTGGAACACTGACTGTTCCCTAAGCAAGGTTTTTCTTGTGTTTTAAAGTGCATGAAAATCAAAGCATTTGTGTCTATAGGTTCCTGGAACATAGTGACACTTAGCAGCTAAAACACTCCCGAGTTGTCATCTTATAGAAAGAGCAGCTGGGCCTGGTGTTGGATTTTGCTTTACCATTCAGAAGAAATAGCATGATAGAAAAAAAAAAATGTTTTGAGTGCTGAAAGTTTTCTGGAAGATGTATAACTCTCTTATATGACCAATTTTTTTCCCCCCAACTTGTACTGAGTACCATTCAAGTATACAGTTTCTCAAATGCCAAAACACAATGGTTCATAGCCACTGGTATTTCAAATTTGTTTGTTTAAATTTTGTACTTCCTACCTCCAAAGGAATGAATCATGCGTATTAAGTTTTAAAAAAACCCAAACAACAAAATGAAAACTAAAAACCTGGACTTAGTGTTTTGTTTGCAATATTACTACTGTACTTATTTGGAATATCTTAGCATTGTGGTGTAGTTTTCCCATATTTCAGAGGACACCATGAATAAAGAGCTCTGCACAGATCATCTCATCCTCTACTTCATTATGCTACTGTGTAAATCCAGCTGACACTTTGAATCTCAAAGACAGATGAAGTAGATCTGGAAAATATTCAGAGAGGGGGGACAGTGTTGACTCAAAGCAAGAAGAAACTTAGAAAAAAACATTTTGGGAAAGAAACAGAATGGAGGAGACAGAATATGAGAGAGGTCAATAAAATTGTGTCTATCATGGAGAAATTTAAAAGACATCAGTTGTTTTATTTGTCTGAGTACTGGAATTAAGGATCATCAAAGCAAACAGAAAGAGAAGATATTCTTTGGGTAGTTGGGTAGTTCGGCTGTGGAACTCTTTGCCATAGTATGTTGCAAATGCTAAAAAAGCTCATGGTTTGTGGAGAGGTTTGATGTGTTCATGGCGGAACAAACTATTTGGTGTGAGTATACATACAGAAATTCTGGTTCAGGAAATCCCTTAGCTAAAAAATTAAGCAGATTCTGAAGATACCTTCATTTCCACAAGCTTTTTTAGGGATGCTACTTTTGGAGACCAGGTACTGTCCTACATGGACCATAAGTAGTGTACCCAGTACTATTTTCTTGTACTTCATCACTTCACAGAATTGCCTGACAGGAGATTTTTGGTTGTTCTAGCAGCCATATATCTACTCAACGATTTAAAAAAATGTATTATATGTATTTTATCGTGAATATTGTAACATGCAGGCTGAAGGCAAGAAAAAAAAAGGAGAACAGGAATCCTACAGTTTGTATGGATTTATTATTATGCAGGAATTGATACTTCAAAAGATCTTGGTTCCTGCTGACTGTCCTTTCTTGGCTGCCATATTTCAACAGCTTGGTTGAAATTCTGTACATTATAGTCTCTCTTGAATGACATATATAACATTCATTGCCACACTCATGTATTTGAGAACTTTTTGAATAGAGGCAAAAATATAACCATGCCTCAGAAATGCAGAATGCTGATTCTGAGTAAAAGCCCAAGCTGAAGAATCTACAGATACAGATGTTAGAACAGGTATTTCCTGTTCTAACTCTCAAGGCAGATTTGGCAAGACTCATTAGTGGGACTCTGGTAAGGAAAATAGACTTTTTCTGCAGGACTTTAATCTCTGCAAGCTCTTGAATAATTTATCACTCAGAAAAATTTACCCTAGAATTTAATGTGTACTTATTATCTATTTTACTGCTCTGTTCAATTTTGTTTTAATGGGTACTGTTATATAATGTTAAGTTTAGTAGTAATGTTAGATTCTTTTGAAACAAGTTTAATTTTCATTTTGATCTTTTACACTTTGCCTGTTCTTGGCTTTGCAGCATACAACCCAAATCTTTCTTCTGTGTGCTCTTTCTTGACACTTTTGTTTAAGATATAGAGAAAATTCAGAAGAAAGCTACTGCAAAAAATTAACAGAACATAGTACAGAATGGCATATTGGGATCAAGGGAGATATCTTTACTAACAAATTTAATATTCATATAGGTAACAAAACCAAATGTATTTATTTTTGATCTACTAAAAGATCTGTGTGTATAGGCTTTTAACTGATTAGCCATTCTTCTTAGTCCAGTTTTTAATAGCAAGCTAACATAGAACAGAAAACCAAAGGAGTTCAAGAGCTGTAGAAATAAGAATTAGGAGCTTTATTTCTTGTAATATTTTTCCTTACCCCTGGGGGGGAAAAAGAATCTAAATATGTCCTTTCCTCTCTTGCAATGTATTTTGAATTTGGGCCAATGTGGGTGTGGAATTTGGGTGCCAGCTCAAAGTTTTAGTTAACTGTAAATCCCATTACTAGTCTGTCCTGTGTAATTTTGCAGAATTCTGATCTAGGTCTGCGTGTAGATTAGGAAAGTGAAGCTGGCAGAAATTTAGGTCAAGAGATGGCAAAAAGCATATGTAGTTGTCTCCAGTGCTCATGATTAATTCTCAGAATGACACTGAAGAGAAAGTTGCAATGACAAACCCAGGCAGGCCCTCATGGGGTTTACAGTCTCAAAAGGCCTGTATGTTTTGGGAGGCGAAGGTCATAGGAGCAATATTGGGCCACTCCAAGTCTATGTCATAAACTGTCAATAAAGAGCTCTTGTGCAGAGCAGACCTCATGTTTTCTCTGCCTATGTTTGTTTTTCACCAGCACCCCATCAATTCACAGTGCAGGGTTAATAAAAATCCACACAAGTCTCAAGGTGTTTCCTTTAAACTCCTTTGGAGGTTGTGTAGATGGACAATAATGTGCAGCTGACTGAATGCTCAGACCCCTAGTGGTCTTGTGCTCTTTATTTCGATACATTTTAACCTATATTGCATATATATGGCATGATTAAACCGAAGGGCTGCATTTTTAAAAGAAGTTTATCTGAACAAAAATTCTGTGTGCAACATAAATCCCAGGAATCTGTCAGAAGAGGAAGACCTGAATCATCTTGGCCACACTGACAGCATATCTAATCCATTTTATTACTGCTTGACAAAGACTAACCCCCAAGTCTGGTTAAAGAGAAGACGAAGCTCTTCTGTCTGATCTTCCTGGCCCCCGATTCATTTTTATTCAACTTTTTAAAAGGATATCTATGACCTTTACTCTCATTTTGACTTCCTGAATATCTTCTGGTTGTCTTCAGATTCCACACAATTTTACAACATTGTGTTTGGGTTGAAAATTCATATTAATAACAAAGTTGAAAGAAGCAAAGACTAATACCTTGGAATCACAACAGCTATTCATCAAGTTTAATTGCCATCAGATCTACTTAAAAGATAGCTGATTTACCTACACTGTGTTACACAGTAAAGGAGTATTATATGAAAAATACCAGAAAGAGACAATTATTTTAGCAGGTGCACACTGATTTGTGGTTGAGCTGATTTCTAAGCTAATCAGCTATGTTCCCATGTTTTGTTTTGTTTTGGCTTTTTTCATAACATTCTGAAAAAAAGATAAAGGTTTTCCATAGTTTTTATGACATTATAAAGGTGAAAATCCCAAGCAGAAGGGGAAAAACTGTTAAAAAAATATTCTTTTACAAGTCAGTTTTACCAAGGATTTCTGTGACCTTCAGAAAATTTTGTACACCAATAACAGAAAGCCAGACATGCTATTCAAACATGGCTTTTTTGTACATCTCACTATGTTAAGATACAGTTAGATCAACTGAAAATTATTTGATCAGTTGTCCGTCAGCTCCACAGGGCTCCGTGATGTTTTATCTCCAATTCTAGTCATTTAAAAGGTCAAATGATTTTTTTAAAGGAAAGACAGCTAAAGCAGAGTGTCAGGAAGTGAGATAAGGAAAACCCTTTTATGTTTGCAAATATAGCCTTATCTTATAGTTCACTTTTGATTTAAAAATAAAGGCTACCTCTGAAAAGGACAAACATTTTATTATGTATTATGTAAAGGAAGCAAATACAATTGGTGCCTTTTTTTTTTTCAATAGAAGAACACAGGCATATAGTTTTCTATAATTGTCAGTGTGTCAACTATCTAACAACTGTGGTCTTATATATGTTGGGTTTTTTTGTTTTTTTTTTTTTTTTCCCCCATGAATAGCCTTGCCAAAATGTAGTTAATGAACGAGAACTAGACATGAAGTTCTAGGATAGACTTTGTTATAGACAAGCCATTTTATCACTGGATTCAGAAATTATTCTGGGGAAGAGGAAGTTTTAATAAATCGGAACTGATAAGATCATGACTGAGAAAATTATCTAGACCTCATGAATAAGAGTATACATTTCTCACAACTGATCATGACACATTTATTCTACAGGAAAGCATAACCCTTTTTTAGTCTTCTAAACAACACTATTAGACCCCGACCTTAAAAATTGACAGCATGCCATCAACCTAAGCATTATAGTTCAGTACTGATGCTTCTGGGAATAACAGGAAAAAAGTGAGATAATATTAACAGTATGGGTAGTGAAATGTCTGAATTGTGTCCAGGTTATTGAATGTACTCCCAAACTTTGCATCCTGATTAGTCAGGAATGACCACAGCTGCACGTAGTGTTGGCAACAAAACATAAAACCATTTGATCCTTTCCTAATTTGGAACTTATTATAAATTTGAAATGCAAACCTAATCAACTGAGTTTTTCTACATGCTTTTCAAACTGGTGAAATAGTCTTACTGTAACTGAAATCTTTTAAAGTAATTTATTTACTTCATTAAGCAAATCTTATCAAATAATTTTCTGGACAACAAGATTTCTTCAGAATATTGACTAGTTGCAGAGTTGTTCTTAGATGTTTCTGTATTGGTTGCTGAAACATCCTCTTCACCTCCTTATGCTCCTTATGCACAGATTTTGCAAGAAATGAAGAGTCCTTGCAGAATGATCAGAAGGGTGACATTCAGGAGAGGAAAAGATATTTCTATTAAGTTTTCAATTAACAAACAGAATCTATAAAAGCAGCTTGCTAGTTAAAAGACTGACCGATGTGACTGCATCTCTGAGGTATTAGTGTCAGTGGTATGAGGTCATCATGACCTCAGGACCACACAGTACATTAGCTACTTTTGGACATATATTCTCATCTGAAAGCAAAATGGTTCTTGGTATTTAACTGTCTTTTTCACAGCCTTTCAGTTTTTTCTGATTTATCCTTATACATACTTCGTTCGATGTTAATGTACTGAATGACAAAATATATAATGCAGTATATCTGTCAGGTAAGAAGGGTCTACAGAGTTCTTGGTCATCTATATACAGATAATAAGGTAAATAGAGGTTAATGAAAGGTAGTACATTGACATCTTGGAGAAATTGTGTAGCAAAATAGAGGTTGTCCTACAATGTCTGTTCAGGACCTACTGAAAAGGTATGAACATTGCCAAAAGTACATAGAACTGTTCAATTCCTATTTGTACATTTATA
This sequence comes from Athene noctua, assembly GCF_965140245.1. Taxonomy (NCBI): domain Eukaryota; kingdom Metazoa; phylum Chordata; class Aves; order Strigiformes; family Strigidae; genus Athene; species Athene noctua. The sequence continues at coordinate 74,915,082 of NC_134040.1, forward strand.
TTGCTTCTAGATTGTTTTCTTCTAATGACTTTTCATGTCTAGTACAAATCATTGTATTTTTACTCATTCTGATTAAGGCATTTATGGTTCCAGCTGAATTGCTTCCATTCTACAAAAATATTCTGAATATTTTTGCTAACGTATCACAATAAGTAATTCTGGCAATTAGAATATTTTTGTGTGAAATTCTCATATACTTTTGAGAAATATCTCTCCTTGCAGACAAAGTTTTTATTATTTACAGGAAAAAAATCACAGAAGCAATGCTGGACTTATTTTAAAGGTTCTTGAATGATTAACCATGAAGCAATAGTGTCAGATTTTACCAACACGGAATCATAAATAACTAATAATTAGAGAGTCATTCCATTGACTTTGAGTCATTCCATTGACTTGAAAAGAATTTTATATTAACCTTGATAGCAAATTCTATCTCCTCTTTTTGCTTCCTCTGGGGGGGGGGACATTTTTAGATGAAGAAATAAGACATACTTAATGAATTATCCATTAAAAATTATCCCCTCAATTCCAGTCATGAGGTCAAACCTTTATTATTGCCTGGGAAAAATCACTTACAATCTGTCAAGTACTTTAAAATGTTTACCACATGAAACAGAAAGGATGACATTTGTTTTCTTGTGGAAAAGCAAAAGGAAACAGTTCTGCAGCAAACAACATCCAATCTTCCAAATTGCCCAAGCGAAAGTTATCGTCTATCAAAAACATAGCTCCTTCTCTGTTTAGGGTAGTTTTTTACAATAGAAAAGTGAGGCGTTTTATTGAGCTCCCTCAAATTCAGTGCTCTGTCACAAAAGAACAAAAAAGTGATTTCTGAACCACAGATACTGGCAACAATGTCCTATTTCTCCTATTAATATAAATGGGAAAGTTAAAGCCTTATTTCTATATAGAATTTCTGATTTTTGTGTTAAGATATGCTTTGTAAGACACATAGCTCAAGGTTTCCTTTTCTATTCAAAGTAATGGGAGATATTCCACATAGTTTAAATTGAATGCAATATGGTCCACAAGGTTTTAAACTGGGGACCAGGCAAATTATTTGGCTAAAACAAAACTGACGTGAAGCTTTATGCAAGACTGAAGCACAACTTTGTAGCTTGCAAAAATCTGATTTAAAATACTATTCAAATTTAGTATGTTATTGTCAGGAGAAAAAATTTACTTTTTTGGTCATGCTTACATCAAAGCTTGCAAAAGAGTCTGTTCTATAAGGCCTACAACCTTATTCTGAGGGGCTTGAGTTGGTTCAGATAGGCATCCAGACTTTTAGATGATTATTTAATTGAACCTCTAAACCTTTTCAGCTTTGCCCATCTTCAATTTAAAAATCCTCTCTGGAGGAACGTTGCCCAGCTGTAAACTCTACAAAAGCACACCTGGCAAAACAACATCTGCCTGACAATGACTTAGTGAGCCTCAGTAAAGGCTGACATATGTGCACATACAATTGGACCTTACAGCAACAAAGCATTTTACATGTTAGTGTACACTGGGGAGTCCTGACTCCTGACAGAAAAATATGATGGCTTTTACACTTTAAATTACAGTGAAGCTGTATCCGCAGATGGTGCAGGTACAACATGTGCTTTTATACAGCTGGCAGGTAAAAGAGCTCATTTCCATAACTGCCTCCTGATTTCTAGCGTTTGCTTCAGTGCAGTTGTTGCAATTTGAGATCAGCGTTTTTGGTAGGATTTAGTTCCAGCTGCTGATACGGTACTGACTGGAAGCCTGTGAACTCTGGTACTGATACAGAGGCTTCTGTTGACACTTCCAGATGATGAAATATCATTCCCTCTTCTCTATTACAGCATCCCTTTCATAAGGTACAGGGCACAGTTTGTTGTGGTTCGTTCAGTTAGGAGAGACAGACACTGAGTTAAGTTAACAGAGTTGCTTTGAGATTAATCAGCTGGAGAGCTTGCAGACCCATTACTATGTGCCAAATGTCCACGCTTTGAAGATAGGGAAAGTAAATCTTACATGGTCAGGTTCTTGAAAACTAACAAAGGACCTTTAATTCTGAAGGAAAAGGCCGATACATAGACTGTTTTCTTACTCTAAACTTTGTTTTAAGATTATAGCAAAAATTCCAGGAAATATTAACACTTGGTCAAATTTTGAGAGCAGGACATGGTCCAGCTGGCCACCAGCATCTAAGTGAAGATGGGACAGAAGGAAATTTATGTTCATGAGACAGAGCAACCATGCTGCACTGTCTGCTTCAGAGCTGCAGGAGCCCTCTTAGTCAGGTTTTCTTTTTTTTCCAAGTGGTGTATTCATCTGGATACCCAGTGTCCTTCTCAACCTGCCTGAGAGCTTTACATTTGTGGGATGAAGGGAGAACTGTTCATTGCAGAGCTTTACTTAGTCTTAGAGGATCAGTACTTCTTTTAGAAGAGCAGGCTTGAACTTTTATTAAGGTGGCTTCGGAGTACTGCCAGGGATAAAAACTCTTTGTGGAAGTTATTGAAATCATCTGCCTACTTCTAATACACCTCATTTAAGCGTCCTCATCCATTTTTACAGCAATCCTTTCCCACCTCTTATTTTAGCATCTGCAGCTCGTGGAAATGTTCCTTCATGTAACAATGTTCCTTCAGGGGTGCTTGTACCATTAGTGTAGGATTAACAGGGAATTAAAAGTCTTGTGGCAGTTCCAAAAGCAAAGTTGTACAGCCTAGTGATAAGAAAAAATTAGTCAGACATGTAAGTTTGCAGAGTTTGTAGGAGGGACAGCAGGTCCTGCTGGGAAGACATAATCAAAATCATACCCTTGTTTGCAAGACAGTCTTTTTTATGTTGTCTTTAACCTCTTTTCCATTGGGCATGAAACTGTTCAGGTCTGAAGCCTGCACTGCACAGTATGAGATACCTCTTTCAAACCATTTTTTATGAAACTTTGTGTTTCTTGTGAAGCTTTGTGAACCATCCTGCCTCTCAGCTTACTTCTATATTCCAGACTTTTCCAAAAGCATAGGGTCGTTGACGGGACATATGATGAGCTGTGACCAGGTGTGACCCAAGTTAGACTGTTGGTCAACACTGTCAGTAGAGATGAGGGTCATCAAGGGGTCTTCTTAGCAAAAGTACTGCTCCTAATGCTGTGCATTACACTCTCTCCCCTCTTCTCTATATTCACTACTGTATATTTTTAGATGTTGAAAATTCTGAAATCGGATTTCTTTTCCTGGAAATTGATGTAAGTATTGAATAGATGCAGGCTAGACTCTGCATCTGGAATCAAATAACCTCTTGGGATCTGACCTTAAAGACCATGGCCAAATCTTTTAATGAGAACTTAGGCAGTGTCTTATAGCAACACAACTGACTTGTTGGGAGATTCATATAACACCTACCAAACTGAATTTCCATCAGGTTATGGTGCTTAAACACTTCAGCAGTGTACCTTTTATTCCATTTAGCTGTATTTCATTTAACTCTTTCTCTGCTGACCAATGTTCTGTTTCTATTTTTTTCTTTTTTTTTTGACTGGGTAATTTTTTTTTTTATTTCAGTAGTAGAACTAAAGTTTTGTAATTCATTAGATTTTTTAAATATTGGAAATAATTGAAGAGTTTTAGATTAATATCCCAGTGTCAAAGACTGAGAGTAAATTTGACACAAGCATAGGGGAAGGACCTGGACAAAAGTAAAGCTCTGTTTCAACAGAAAACTCTGAATCTGACAGAGAGAATAGCCAGATGAAATATTGGTCCATTCTTTCAAGAACAATGAAGATTTAAATGACTGTCAACACAGTTTCCAAGGAAAGCTAGTAATTGTTAAATCATCACATTAAGGCAGATAATGGAAAGGATACCAGTGGAAGTCAGGGAAAAAGTAAGGCTAATGAACCGAGATTGATCATGCAATTCACAGGGTTTATCCTGACTTTGTTCAAACCAAAGAAAGGAAAAGTAGAGGATGGGAACTGGAGGTATGGACTAGATATTCTGAATTTCTATACCCTGGCAGTGCAGGACAGGATAGCTTAAGCAGGCCAGAAAGCATCCAGAACTTGGATAGTACGGTTACTGAACGTACTGTGAAAAGTTAGTGGAGACCTCAGTAACAGGCAGTTGCTCAGCAGGAATCACCTCATCACTTTGGGCACGTGAACTAATTGTAGGAAGAACAGCATGGTTACAAATGTAGGTTTCAGAAAGAGCTATCAGTTTGCTTTCATGCCTACACTTGTACCACGACCCTCAGCTGAACAAGATTTAAAGATGTGTCTTCTAACACCGATATCACTGATACTGCTGAGACTGCAAAGGTTTGCTCTCACCAGCTACTGAACACCAGTCAGTTGTTAGCATACAGGTCCCAATACTTCTTTGTTGAAAGGGATCAAAAGAATTCAAAAAGAACTGAGGTGTTACTGTGTTTTTCCCAAGCTTGGAAGAAGCCAGCTGACTGTATGCTATGATAACTCCTTTTATGAGAGACTGGAGAATGAGAAATCTGAATCGATTGGACACGACTATGTCAATTAAGCAGATAGGAATGTATTTGTTATGCTCAACTATGCATTTAAATTTAAATATCGAACATCAGTACAACATTTTAAAGAATGAGTACTAGTAAATCTAGCCTCCAGAATGTTTTAAAGTTATTTTAAATAGTACTTGCAAAGTTTATATTTTAAAATATTTCCTATGCATTGGCTGCAAGATGTTTTTCAGAGATTTCTTTATGGTCTGTATTTTACTTTTTGAAATACTGTAAAACAACAAAACCCCAGGCTCTGTTTCAGCAAGGAGTGAAGGTGAAGTGCAGAAAAAAAAGGGTTGTAATATCTGTGCATAATATTGCCTCATCACGCCTCCATCATTTCAGTCATACCACAGACATTTCTGGATGTTGTTGCAGCATCTGTGGAACCATATTCCAGCTGTTCTCAGACTTTCCCATTCTTGGAAGCCTGCCCCTCCCTCAGCTCCAGCCACAAATGTCCACACAATGGAAATCCAGTCTTCCTCTGAGAGTGCAGTCCCAGACTAACCAGAGATTACACAAGCATGTCTCTCTTATTTTTTCACCCTCATCTAAGGATCTTTGGAATTACAAAGTCAGGCATGAATAAAGTCATTAGCTCAAAGACACCAACACCTTTGTCAGCTAGCCCTATTGTGTTCCAGGGTCTTTCCCAAAGTTACTAAGGTCTTCAGCGCAGGTATGCCTGAGCTGTAAATCAAAAGGATGTCAAAACATGCAATAAAACACTTTCTAATTAGTCACAAAAAAACCCCCGAAGAATTGAATGAATGTGTTTCCTGGTCGGCCTAAAATTTAGGCAACTTGCTTGATGATAATCAGCAGTCCTGCCACTTTCAAATGTCACCAGCCATCACTTGCTTCTGCATAACTTCAGATTTGAAGTCCCATCTGCCCTTCCCATGCTCTTTCTTTTTTAGTTTAAAAAACCTTCCTACCATGGTGTCTAAACACTTGGGAAAGAATTCTCAAAATGTACAAAACTTATGCAGGATACCCCAGATTTTCTTTAAAAAGGAAAAGAAAGAAAAAGTAATAAACCTGCAAAGTCCTGTTGAGAATTTATATATCTGCAAATATATCAAATCTACTATACGGAAATCCACTGGATTCTTAATTCCAATAACTCTTAGTAATTTCATATTCTACTTCAGTTTTACAACACGCACACTAAGCTTACCTTCATGTAGTTCATGAGAACACATACTATATTTTTCAAATATGTACATGTAGTCTGTTTGCGTGTGCATCCACCATTTTTTTTTTTTTTTCAAAAATATTAAACTGCTAAAACCAAACTGTATTTACATAAATAAGTTACTCTGGTAGCTTTTTTGCTCAAGAAATCTGGTGTTGCTGCAGGAATTTTTGCAGGTTTTCTACAAGAGCACTGGATTTAACTAATAAATGCAAAATAGCAAAAAGGAAACATGGGATACCCAAAACATTAATGACATTAAAGTACATTGGTTATAGACAAGATTTTAGGCTTGTCCACTTAGGCAACAGGGAGTAGTTCAGCCTGTACATCTCATTTCTGGACCATACCTTTCAAGATAACTGCTGAACTTTCTTGTGATCTAAACTTTTCTTATGATATACATTTTTTTGATTCTTGTTCATGTAAGTTGCTTTTATGATACTGTTAAAAAAGATGACTGTTCTCCATCTAAAAAGAAAATCTTTCAGAATCTGTTAAGATACTCCTTAAATACTACTGAGATGAAATACAGGGATAGTCACAAGAGTTTAAAACAAATTATTATAATTCTTATCTTCATTATATAAGAATAAAAACTATGTAGCCCTCATTATACAAGGCACAGGGAATCAACCAATTTCTCCATTATCATGATACTGAAAAGCATACTAAATGCAGCATTTTAGGATGTTTCATTCTTATCCCTAAACCAAAGACAGGAGTAGAACCAAAAGGTGACACTGATAAGGGAATTATTTTGCTATGCAATTAAGAGTGTTATTCCTTTTTGCAAGGACATTGTAGCCAGGAATTCACAAAGATTTTTGTTTCCTTAAGAGATTTTTAAGTTACATCGAACATCCTGCATAGTCATGGCTAACCTAACAAGAGTTCAGGGTGAGTTGCAACTATCTGGTTGCAGATCATTAGTTTACCTCTGAATAATAGCATAGATAAAAAAATCTCCTTTTTTTTTTTTTTTTCTTGATGTCTTATTCTATAGCAATCTTTCTACATCAAATTTATTTCCTCTTTCTCCAGAACATCAGTACTGACCTTTAAGAGGAAAGCATTACAAAACTAGCTGGCCTAGAGGGGAGATATTCAGAATAGCAAGCTGCTGGCAATATATGCAATAACTTTGTGTAGAAAGAGGGAAGACTGTATAAGCAACGTCTAGGATAAGGAATAATGTTACTGGAATGATATCCAGAGATTTCATTTTGACAAAATTAATCTTTGTTCAAAGAGCTTGACAAATGATAGTGGGGCAAATAACAGAGAAGTGGATAGAGATGATATGTGAGTGATTATGGTGCTTGCAGAAAAACATGTCTGTGCTTTGATTTAAGTTTTATTTGCTATGGCAGTGTTTTTCTTAATTTCCATGACAATAGCAAAGAAAATCATATCTAAAAAACTTGCTTTAAAACCTTGGCATTATTTTTTCTTGGCTTGTACTAAATAGGCAATGTCAGAGAGTAGTGGTTATTTATCATGTGGATAATCCAGGATTAGAAAAAGTGTGGGAATACTGACCTATTGTTCATTCATTTCAAAGAATTTCCATGTCTCAGCTGTTTGTATGTAACCATTAAAATGAAATGAGTATAAGGTGGGTGGGAGAAAATGCATCTGACAGTGTCTCAATAATACATACTTAGAAAAGGGTGAACACTATTCCAGTCTGAACAGGTGTGGGGGAGGCTGTATGTTCATGACCAAGTCATACAAAAGGGTGAGCTGAATCAAATAACACTAACAGGGGAACAGCTCTCTTAATAGGTCTGGGAAACCAGTGCCTAATTTATATCAAAATAAATGGAAGTGGAACATATTACTTACAGAGTGTGGTAGGAAGTTATGTTAAGAGATCTCATCCCGCATATCCTCCTCATCCTTCTTTCTCACCTTTATCTGAGGATTTGGCAGCACATAGATGAGCCCATGTGTTACAGTAAAGTCTTCAGGCTTTGGAGTAAGGCAACCTCTTGATTTGTCTCCCAGGTTAGCCCTTATAAAGGCAGTTCCTGTGAGGTCATAAAATCCTTGGGTTGTGGAGCTTTAAAATGATTGCCAAAATTATGTCTGTGTCATTCAAAATAAAGAATCTACTCTAAATCCATTCTTGGGCATTGGGGAAAACTGCCACCCTGCTAATGGTATTATGTGGACTCTTGAAAGATGACAGAGAATGCAGAATCTTGTATTGCTTTTGTCAGCAAGCAGCATCTGATGCATATTTTTCCTGAATCCAACCCTTAGGTAACAGAAAATGGTAGAATGTATTTACATTTGGAAGCATTCCATATTTACTTGCAATAACTGCCCTGGGAGGCTCATTAATGCTTTAAAGCTTCCTATTAAATGGGAACCTCACAGTATTTTCTTTTTAATAAAATAAACTGAAAGGTGAAAATATTTTCTGTTCGTTTTTTAATTATGAATGCCTGTCTCGGAAAATTGCTCTTAATTTGTTGGATGATTTTAGTTTTATGTCCTTTAGCAGTCATGTAAATGAAAAATGGAAAAAGTGTAATAAAAGCAAACAATAATTATTCATATTGACCTGAGGCATTTAATGAAATAGAAGAGAGTCTAAAGAAACAGATTTCCTATTGCACTACTTTCTCAAGTATACTAAGGTAATTAGCTTTAAGAGGAGATAATTTCAGTTCACTGAGGTTGCTCTTTTAAGTCTTTCTGAGAAATTTGGATTTTCCATTGATATTAGTTTTAACATGTCACACTGGAGCCAGAGTGAATTAAAGTGAAGAGCTACACAGTCTAAACAAACAGTCCTCCCCATTATCAGAAGCCTGACAACATAACAGCATAAACTATCGTCACATGCCCACAAGTAATGCAGGAACAATTAAAAAAAATAATAACAAAACCTCATTGCAATCCATAAACAGTATCTGATGGCTTTTATTGAGCTAACATTTTAAGCTGTCTTATTTTCCAATTTAACATGTTGATTTCCTACCATTCTTAAGAAACTAAAGAAGAAATATTCCCTCTGTTCTGCAACCCTCTATTCTTTCTTCTGATTAAATGGTGACATAGCATTCTCTAGCAAATCCCCATGAAAATAATGACTAAATCCTCAAAAACATCAATATGTAACAGAAAAACTTAAGGGTTTTTTTCATTTTGAAGGATAGTCAGGATATATAAAATATATTTGTTTGTGGCAGGGATCTTTGAGTAGTCTCTTATTTTACATATTGAAAAGATCTACATTATGATTTATATGTCCATATTACTTGTTGTACAGACTCATGTTTTCCTTATCCTTACTAATTTTTACCCAAAGACACATCATCCCTTCTCTATTTTTTCCCTACTATTTCAGATATGCCCCATATTAATTGACATATTAACTCTATTTTCTCTTTCTGAGAGCCGTTACTCCAACAATTTTGCTGTACCTTAACTGTGCTTTCTCTGCACATCTCCTCTGCAACTGTTTTGTTTCTTCTCATGCTTCTTTCTGGCTAAATAAGAACTTAAAGGGTCCAATTACTTCACGATCTAAAGATCTCCCACTCTTTAGCATGGTTAGTCTCGTCATAGGATGTCCTCATGCATAATTGCAGATGGAGAATTCAAGGCCAAAGAGATTAAGGGCTCTGACTTATGTTCAGCAGACAAACATCTGACATTGTTTCAGGCACTGTCACCTCTCTCGCTCCCTGCAGGCGTGTGCTGCAGCCCTTCTGTGACATGCTTGTGCTCCTCTAGGAAGCTTACATTTGACCTCCTTTAGTTCAATGGTAGCTTCAGGTAATATCTGGAAGGTGTGCTGGAAATCTCAGGTGCAGGCATGCCCCCACTCCCTCTCTGGCTGCATGGGGGCTGTAGTAGTTTGGCCATCATGCCATGATGATCAAGAGGATGAGGCTATCTCAGCAAAAGGTGATGAAGAGCCAGAGGACGACACATACGTTTCACAGTGTCCAAACAAATGCTATAGCTACTGAACTGTAGCCTCTGTCCCTGATATCCCTGAGAGTAGATGTCATGTTTTATTCCCTACACTCTGCTTTGGGTAGCCCTCCAGCAGTTCATCAGGAATGGGAAAAAGTCCTTTCACCTTTGTTTTTCAAGTGTATGCTACTGCAGACCTTTTCTTGTTTAAAATATATTCTTTCCTTGCATTTCTGACCAAGTGTAAGTTAAATGGTAAAGTTCATGGCAATGCCTCTTGTGCATTGTATGGTTCTTTGTACCTACAGACAAGAGGTACTTGATAAAAATAGTGCCTCAAGGAGTTCCCTAACTGCATGCTAAACAGAAGAAGTTTTTCCCTACCTGAGTAGTGTTTAAAGATGACTCTGTAGCACACAGGGTGAACGTATATTTCTCAACATGAAGTCATCCATCTTGATGCTGCAGATAAGAAAGGATATTAGATCTCTTCACATATCACTTTCTTTTCTCCCAGCTTCAGTGTTAAGATATATTGTTTTCATAGATGTTGTTTGTTGATCACATATGCATGGTCAACTACAGCTCTGGAAAGTGTCTTAAGAATTTAGACCAAAGGCTGCAGAAACACCACTACAAACTATGTAGAGAAAGAGAAATTACAGTATATGAATTCTAGTTCAGGGTGTGGGTACTGTTCTCAAAACTGGCTGGCCTGGTACAGAGCCGAAAAGCATTGGTTCCTAGGGTTTTTCAAAATACCAGTGCTGAAGAGGCAGAATTCAGTCTTCCATTAATCTATTTCAATCATTCCTTTTTCACTTATAAATGTTAAGGATATGTTTCAGTGTTTTTCTGATTTGGATTCCTTCTTTTATTTTTCACATTGCATCAGTCAACTACCTGCACCTGCAAGAAATTATTATTTACATCTTCCAATGAAAATAGCATTTAGAAAGGATAACTCAGAGAAGATGACTCTCTTATAATGTCTAATATGTCTAATATGTTTTCTCTCTCTATTAAAAAAGATTGTAAGCAACATTAAGTTAAAAGTTAGTTATATACTGTTATGGTTCTATATCAATTATAGCAACCATTTTTAAAAGAGGCAATTAAAATATTAAAAGCCTATGTGAATTAGGTGCCTACATCCTATTTTAGGTTGACCTGAATATCAGGAACAAACATTTTACCCAGACTCCTAAAATCAAGACCAGATGCCTTTCTAAATACGATGTTGTAATTCAACCATATTTTTATTGGATACAGTACAGGAAATACAGGGTGAAATTCCATGGTTTCTGTTATGTAAGAAGTGAGACTACATGATGATGTGATCCCTTATGTCACTAAGATTGCTGAATAACTGAAGATGTCATTCTGTTTTATTTGCTCAAATTTCACTTCCTTGGTTCTTGCGGTGACATAATCCCACTCTATCTCCAGTCACTGAAGTAGGTTCTAGGGAAAACTTTGTAGCCAATACCTGGATATTTATTGTAATAAACAAGAAAAAAACCCAATCCTTGGAAAAGCCTTTCTGTGGCATTTCCAGCATTCTTTCTAAGCTTATTTCACTTCAGGAGCTGAAGTGAATGCATATCTCTGGTTTTGCATTCACTTTAATGTTGTTATCACCAGGCAATAAACTGAGGAATTTATGCTGGGTTCATAGCTTAAACATCAGCTTTATCAGCAAAATCAAAATACAGATAAAAAGAATCTATTTCTGAAGTAGGACTTCCCATGAATTAGCAAATTATAATGCTTATTAAAACACAGAGGCTTTCCTCATATCCTCAAGTACACTTCTGGCAGGATTCACAGATATTATATTTGAAAATCTCTTCTCCTTTTCATTGGTCAGCATTCTAAAAGTGTATTATTTAAAAGAGTCAAAGTAGTGTTAAAACTCTTGAAGAACTCTAAAGCCATTAAAACCTCTTCAGGTTAAAATCGCTTTCGACTATAAACCCAGTTTCTTTTTTGTTAAGCAAAATCATTTGAATGGAAGAAAAATGGAGATTGGTCCTGTCTAATGTAATGCTCAAGAACCAGAAAATGCCCACCACCCTCCAAAAAACAACCCATAGCAATCAGTGTCAGTGGAAAATGGAACAAAACAATAGGTATATTTTGACCTCACCATTGTTTCCTTTCGGGTCTGTGAAGTCAGAAAACTCTAGTACCCTCTGCTGGCCAAGCAATAAATCTGTAGCCCCGGGACAGTGTGGACATTCCCACGAATGTTGACATGCCTGCGCCTGAGCAGTTTGGAAGCAAGCGACACGTTGAGTTGCATCCTGTTAAAAAAGCAAAAATACCTCCACAAAACAACATATAAGAGAGTGCTAGTCGGGAAAAAGTTTCAGGCTACTAGCGGAGTACTATAAAAAAGAACTAATATATTTAACGCTATAGTTTTTAAAGAATTTTTAAAATATTAAGCCTCTACCAAATATTTTCAGAGTATATTGTAACAGTGACATAAAATGACTATAAGAGTGCTTATGGCATTCCTCTTATTGTTCATATTGGGACTCAACTGCTGCTAAACGGAGTGTGGCAAGTCTAGTACAACGTTTTAACATTAAAAAAATTCATATATCAAATTCTTTGAATTGGAGCACTACTTACTGTTGCAGAGGTACATGAGCTCACTTTTAAGTAGAAATCAGCAAAGTTAAAACTTTATCAGTTTGAAATAATATGTATTTGTTGCCTTACAGTTCATGAGGTTAAAGAGGTAAATGGTTTCACGTATACCACAGGCCTCTGTTAAAAAGGGGACAATAATGATGAACCAGCCACTTTTGCAGAGGTGGAAAGTAACTAGTTAGAATAGTTAATCTTTTGAGACACATCCCTGACATTAAGTGGATTCTTTTAATTCAGCTGAAGGCGCAACAGCTGGATTCTCTCATCCCTGACTGGGGCGGTCTTGTTAGTGTAGGATGACCTCTGGAGCACTAACACAGATAATACTGGCACCTCTCTCTGCTCTAATCAACTACCAGTCTGAGCAATTCTATGGGAGATGGGGGCATTAAGGCCATATTATTCTAAACAAAATTCAGTGATGGTAGCAGAGTATTGTGACAGCAAAAGACAGATTCTACCTTTCCCACCAAAGATTTTTAATGCTAAATTTAGGGAATGGTCTGTAAAAACAACACAGCTCCATATTTTTTCCCTTTTTTTAAAGTTATGTTTTGCAAAACTAGACTGTTTGTGTCAAGTATGTCTAAGCTAAAACTCTCACAGTTTTACTGCCATATATAAAACTGTTCATTGCAACCACACGTAGTTAATGTGCTCTCTCTTCGTCTCTTTCCACATAGATTAGAGCTGGCAGGAAAAGAAAGATTTCTGGGCATTTAGCTGGAATGTGAAAGACTCAGGTTCAAGTTACTGTTCTCTCCTGATCTGGAGTAGGGCATTGAATGAGAATCTCCTAGATCCGAACTGACTACTCTTGTGTCTGGACCAGGTGCTGTTTTGGTGATAGAGCTCTTGTATTTTGACCATTTCCAAAGAAGCTTCATCAAAAACTGACCACTTCTCATGATATATATATATATATCAAATTTCACTGAAAATATTTCCTGTTGTAATTTTTTTGGTCATGGCTAATATAGTTAGCTACAGATGAAAAAAAGAAGGCCACAAAGCTTTCAATAGTTATGAAACAGCAAAATAAAGGTAGCTAACTTAATCAAAACGGATTCATATGCCACACAGGAATTTGGTTTGTCTCTAAAATAACTAATAACCACACTGTCAACTAATTTGGGCTTGCAATTATAAAATGTGCTTAGCTTGAGTTTTCTGGTGTACTTCACCTTTTATAGCAATTTCAAATGCTCTCTGGATCCTTGGGATCCTGGAGTGTTGCTACAGTGCCTTGTGCCTGGACAACGTAGAGACATTGGCTTTGATTGTGTTTGAGAGTGTCTTCAGTTGTGTTTGAGGGTGTTCACCTCCAAAATCCATATCCTGCTGATGAAATCACAACAGAAATAAATGTCTTAATCTGAGATAAAAGTGTTTACATTTACATTACAGTGGAGAGAAATAAGGTTTAATTTATCCCCCCAAATAAATATTACTTAGTTGAGAAATCCTGCACTTGATTTTTCCTATCAAATGAGAAAAGCACAATGATCAACTGTGAGAAATTTGGGCTACTTACTTGCCCACAGTCCTTCATGTCAAAGATGGGTATAAAACCCAATTCTCCAGGGTAGCTTTGCTTAACTGGAGTAAGCATTGTCTTTCACTCTCTGTTGACAATTTTAGTATGGCAGCACCAACTTTATTTGCTCTACAGCTGCGATTCTCTATTGGGAGGCAAATATATTGCTCAGTGTGTGAGGCAGGAGTACAGAATGTCCATGCAATTGAGGACTATGATGTAATGAGCACAGCCATGGAGTCAGATGCTGTGTTCCTTTGATGTGGAGGGAATGTTGCAGGAAAAGCGGGAATGTAGTGTAATTTCTTAAACTTTTAAAAGGTGCAAAATTTGAAAGCCTCATCCTTAAGAAATTCATTAACGCTACTGGACTCCTTTAGTAACGTAACATAGTCCTTCATTCCTCAAACTAATGATAACGGAGGGTAGGTATCACCCTGTCTGTGAATCACTAAAGCAGGCTTCTTGAAGATTTGGTTTTCATCAAATCTGGTAGAAAATAAAAGAATTTTGAGGTTCATCTGGTTTTAGAGTGAAACTTTTTTGGGGATGTTGGAGAAGAGTGAAGAGAAGAAGAAAGCATGATTCTGACACAACTTTCAGAAAGTTAAAAATACAAATATTAACAAAAACTATGAATTTTTATTGCAATTTAAAAACAAAAAAAAAAGGAAGAAAATCTCATTATTGAAATGACCACTAACTTGTGGCTTTAGACACTTACTGGGCCCTCAATTTTAGTCCTTTATCTGCCTGATATATATCAGGGCTGTAATCTTGATCTCCTGTGCCCCATTTCCCCGCTGCAAAGGAATTCTTCTTCTTCCTGTAAGTTCTTTAAAAAAAAATGTTTAAAGTGCAAATGTAAATAAGATAAACTTTGAACCCATCACAGCTTTCCCACTCTGTTGCTTAGAAAGACTGGGTTTTAGTTGCAGATTGCCTAGGGCATGTGGGTTGGTGATTATGGATCTTTTGCCACTGTGGTCCCTGATTTCACCGATCTCCTTTTGTCCATGATTGACTCTATAGTTTCTATTTCTTCTGTTAACTCTCTCCAAGTGGTTTCTTTCTGCTGTTCCCTCATGCCCTTGCAACGCATTTTCCTGATTGAACGCTGTCAGCAGGGGGAGCATCAACAGCACAGGAGACTGCCACAAGGGCTATTGGGTCTTCATGAGAGGAACAGGGACAGACTTGAGCAGTCTGAAAGACAGAGACTTGGTCATTATATTTATATCAAAACCAGTTCCATGCTGGAAAGTGTTGACTCATATGTAAAAGATAAAGAGTTCTTTATATTTAAACGGAAAGGAAAAGATGTCAACCTACATACATGTTAGAGTTGCCATAAAAAAAGAAGACAACATAGGAAATGTAGGACTGTGCTTGAGACCTTTTCCAATCTATTTTTTAATTATTTATTTTGGATATTAATTTTTTGTTGCATTTATTGTTCAGTGACTCTCTAGAGAGTGAGTTAGTTCTTTTCTGGTGAATTTCAGGGCTAAAAATTTATGTTGATACTGACCAAATATAAAAATAAACCAATTTTGAATATGCTGGCATTAAAATAAAATAACTTGGGTAATCTGCACTGTCTGGACATGTTGTGTTCATGACTGATTCTTTCCTTTAGTGAGTCATTGTTTTCTGGTAAAAGTTGATTCTCTCTTCATGTGCATCTGTGAAAATTTCATCTAAGATGGTCTGTTGCTATTATCAACATACGTTTAAAGGAAAAAAGTGCACCCTGGATTCTATCTTAAGAATCCAGCATTGTCATAGGTAACACAATATATGAATACTTCTATAAAATTATCATACCATATTTTAACATGCAAAATGAGGGATGATAACAACTTAGATATATATGCAAAAATGCAAGTAAAATTCATTGTAAGGTTGTTACAAGGAGATATGTTTGAACTACTTGTATACACTGAGGTTGGGACTGAAATCTGTCTAGACTAAACTAACTCTGACTATTCAAGAGAAGAACTAAACACTAGAAGATACAAATAAACTTTTAAGAATCTCCAACCACAGTGGAGTAGAGGAACCCCAGGTATTATGAAGTGACGCTACTTGGGTGTATAAGCTTGTGCTAGGACTTGCCCCTCTGTTGGCTGAAGTGAGCAATTTGTCATTCACTTCATGCCTGTGACTATTTATGAGTCACAGACAAAAAATCCCTGTGACTGAATTGTTTGGAGAGCCTGATGAGGTAGGCATCTTCTGAATGCATTTAACTCACACCAGTTATACTGCATTCAGCCATAGTAAATTTTTTTCAGAGGAAAATATGGTGCTGGCATGTACAGTGATGATAGTGGCACCCATTTTTGTTACTGCCTAGTGGTTAGAGTACTCTTCTACATTTAATTCTCCTTAAGCTTGTGGGACTTTCAGTTTGCCACCCCTGGAAGAGGGCCTGTCCCAGCTAAGGAAACAGTGGTGCCCTCTTCTCAAACCAGCTGTGAATGTTCAGGACCAAGACCAGGGACAGATCAGGAAGGAACTGGCATTAGGATTTACAGCTGTTGTCAGCCTCGCTGCTTCTCCAGAAGAGATGGGAAGGTCCCTTCTTCCCACAATGGTTTCTGGTCCCCTGCAGCTAGAACCAGACAAGGCTCCCAGAGCTTTGGCATCGGCAGTGCAGGGACTGGGATTATTTCGGTACCAGAAGCTGTTGGTTCATGTAGGTAGATATCTTTGCCTATGTTTACATCCCACCCTAAGAGCTTCTTGTAGTACAGCATCAGAACATGGCACAGCAATGTTTTCATTGGGCCAATAGTTATTATTTATAGAATCTAGATTAGTTTGAGTTGGAAGGGACATTTAAAGGTCATCTAGCCCAACCACCCCCTGCAATGAGCAGGGACATCTTCAACTATAACAGGTTGCTCAGAGCCCTGTCCAGTCTGACCCTGAATGTTTCCAGTGAAGGGGAATCTACCACTTCTCTGGGCAACCTGTTCCAATGTTTCATTACCCTCATTGTAAAAAATGTCTTCCTTATATCTAGTCTAAATCTATCCTCTTTCAGTTTAAAACCCTCACTCCTTGCCTTATCACAACAGGACCCACTAAAAAGTTTGTCCCCATCTTTCTTATGAGCCCTCTTGAAGTAAGAAAGGCCGGAGCCTTCTCTTCTCTGGGCTGAACAACCCTAACTCTCTCAGTCTTTCTTCACAGGAGAGGTGTTCCACACCTCTGATAATTTTTGCAGCCCTCCTCTGGCCCTGCTCTAACAGGTCCATGTCTTTCTTGTGCTGAGGAGTCCAGAGCTGGACACAGCACTGCAGGAGGGTCTCACCAGAGACGAGTAAAAGGGCAGAATCACCTCCTTTGACCTGCTGACCACACTTCTCTTGATGCAGCCCAGGGTATGGTTGGCCTTCTGGTCTGCAAGTGCACATTGCTGGCACATCTCCAGCTTTTCATCCACCAGTACCCTCAAGTCTTTCTCCACAGGGCTGTTCTCAATCCCTTTATCTCCCAACCTGTATTGATACCAGGGGTTGCTCTGACCCAGGTGCAGGACCTTGAGTTGGCTTTGCTGAACCTCATAGGGTTCACATGAGCCCTCTTCTCAGGCTTGTCCAGGTCCCTATGGATGGCATCCTGATAGTTTTAAAAGGTTGTTTTCAAGTTTAACAAAGCTACAACAAACTGAAAATCCTGTTGAGCTCATAAAGTCAAAAATGTTTGGAAGTCCCCTGCATAGATTTGCTACTAATTTTAGCAACACCGTGTCTTGTTAATTAAACAGAAAATGGAAAGTGCTCATTGGTCTATTTTTGGACTGTTTTTAGAATAGAAATGGAAAAAAAACCCCTGTACTTTAAAGCAATACTAGCATGAAAAAACCGTAATTTGTCAATGTGTTATGGTTAACAGAGTTAATAATTAAAAAAAAAAAATCCCTTACAGAGATGGTTACTCTCTTAAAATATTTTTTTAATCTGAGAAAATGTGTTTTTTCTCTCAAAAAAATGATTAAATGAAAAGAAAAATGTGATACTACCCATTTCAACTTCATCACAATCTTTTGGGGTTTCTAATTTCAAAATATCTTTATTACAAAATGTTATTTACTGTAAATTATAATACAAAAAACCAAATTTGATACAAACTTTTTTGATTTGAGCTTAAACTATTTTTCTAGAAAGGAAAGGGAGAAAAATGTGCGCCATTCTGGAGAGTGAATATATGATGGGCAACATTGAAGTATGTTCACTAAAACCACATACCTTTCAGCTGCTGGCAGTAGTTCACTCCTGATAAGTACAAGATGACTCCATTGCACTGAGTACAATAGTGTTGTGAGACTGCAGAACCAGCTTTGAACAGCAGAACACCTGAAAGTGAGTGAGATGTTTGCTGATGAGATGTGATCAGACAGAACTATTCTTTTTCTTACAAGCCTTCAGTATTATCTGAAGTCAGTACTGGTGTTGCAGATTTACTTCTGGTTGAACTGCACTCTACTTTCACTGCAAATTTGCCTATGAAGACAATAGAAGTTGTTACAAAGAAACGGAAAATGGATTTCTGGTAAAATACAGACTACTCTCAAACACTTTGTGCTGTCTACAGAACAAAAGCCCAAACTTCAACATCTTTCTTGACCATTAAGCCTTTTGAACATCTTTCAGCTTTCTCAATTACTTATTCATCTCAGCAATCAGCCTATTGTTACTGAGGAAATACCCTTCAGAAGACTATTAGGCAGTCCATTTCAGTGATTATTTTATAAGGAATAATGACCACTTTGTTTCATTAGTGGCTTTCTGGTTCTAATCAGACATTTATTTTTCACATTCACCAAACAAGGATGTACAGCATATGTTAAGGGAAATGTGTGTGTACCATATGGCTAAGAAGAATAAATGCTGTGTAAAATAGAGAGAGTGAAAGAGGAAGAGTAAGGTAATATAATAGATAA
The DNA here is from genome assembly GCF_965140245.1 of Athene noctua. NCBI lineage: Eukaryota > Metazoa > Chordata > Aves > Strigiformes > Strigidae > Athene > Athene noctua. Next base: position 74,933,889 of record NC_134040.1, read on the forward strand.
TGAATTCAGCCACATTATATAATTTTATTGTTATGGGACTGCAAAAATGAAGGAATACAATGGAGAGCACATGGATTTTAAACCCTGCTGACTGAGTTACTTTTAGTATTCTAAACCGCACTTTCCCTCACCCTTATCAATGAATCTGTAGTCACAAAATGACAAAGGCAGAAGACTTAATTCTTGTATATAGTTGTAGTGTCTAACTAGAGTTTCAGCAGAGGTAAAGCACACTAAGTCCTGGTACGTGAAACTGGAATCGCTACCAAGACAGGCCTATGATGTGTTGGCATTGAGGGAGGCTTTCTGTATTGCAAAACAACACTCAGATAATTGCTAAGTATCAAAACCACATTCTCTGGCTTACATTAAAAAATGTTATCTCCAAAATCAATTTAAAGATTTCTTTTAGAACTTGGCTGGACTTCAGAAAGTGAATTTTCCCAATGCTCTGTTCATCTGCTATTAAGGTTTGAAATCAGGAAGCATCTTGAGCTCAAATCACTAGAATGAAGGGCTGAAATAAAAATGTTTTGATTTCCTAACCGAGAATCACAATTTTTAAGAGGTGTTCTGGAAGAAAAGATTGCTTGTTGGATCACAGCATGAAATATAGATGGCATATTTCTAACCATAATTTCTCACAAATTGTTACCTGATATTAGACCTACCATGCTGTTCTTTGGAGTTTGGCTGACTCTGTGGTCAAAATCTCACATAGTACCGAAGTCTTCAGCCATGGTGTTAACAATGAAATCTGAATCACTATGAATACAAATCGGAAGAAATTATCAGAACATAAACTGGTACAGAGTTTTTAAGAGTACTTTAATCCACACAGAGCCTTATCTTAAAGCCACATGTAACAGAAGTGCTAATTCTGAAAATTAAAGAAACTAAATGCTCACACTTTTACCTTTAGGCTGTGTATTATACAGTCATGGTTGTCCATCATATACTGTCTATAATCTTGCTTATATAGATTACAGCTTGTGACTGTTACAGCTATGATTTATTTAATGCCGATATCTAAAGACTGTGCTCATTAGGATCCTAACCTGTCTCTCCCTCGAGAGAGGTAAGTAACACACCCCTGCCCTGATTGTACAATTTAAAGGAAGTTACTGAGAACCCTCCAGTTCTTAACATATAACTTAGTATCAATTAAAGGTACAAAAAACTTGCTTATTGGAGAATCAGAGTAAGGGGTATATAAACCCATATTAGTTTTTCTTTCCAACTTTTTTTTCAAGTATACCTGGTAGATTTATTGCGTGACTGCTTCAGTAGTCTGACTCCCTGTGGTGATTTCCAGAAGTCTGCAGGCAGGAATACACCCTTACTGCTGCAAAAGATTATGACATCATGAATGTTAAAAAGAGAATGAATGATGTGGTTAGCCATGCATTCAATATATTACTAGAGAGGGGGTTATATGGAAACATGGCCTTTCTGTCAGGTAGAATGAATGAGATATATAATTTGTTTTGTCCTTCTTTTAAAAGAACAAGGGAAAGGAGATAATCTGTCTTAATAAGGGCATGCTTAGAGTATCAACCAACTAGAAAGTAATACATTTTTAAACATCCATATGTGATCCCCTTATTAAATTAGGATGTTGAGCTAAATTTAAAGTATCAATATATAAATCAGTCAGTCAGTTAAATTAACCAGTTTTATACTGATAAATGGGAGTTAATAAAGCAATTACTTCTTTCTGAACCGTAAGGCTCTGGTTTCCAAATCAGTTGTATGAGTTATGGATTACTGACATAATTTACAAGTTTTCATTTACGTGACTTATATCCATGATTTCTGAGGAATTAGTACTTTATTGTATTAAAGGCACATCAAAACAGCAATTGCTTAACATTAAGGTTGGGGCAAAGCAACAAAACTCTCCGATTTCTCAATTTATCATGACACAGTGTTCCTTATTTTGCTGCTCTTGTTCGTAACATACAGAGAGTTAAGGACAGAATTGTTGCCTTAATATTGAAGGTCATGACTTTTCGATGTGTGTGTCGTGACCTATGTTCTATACCTGTAGAGTTTTTCCTTTTTTTTCCATCTCATTTTTGTAGGCACACACCAGTAGCAGGCTGTTCTGCACCTATGTTGGCCATTTGCTATGAAAGAGGTGGTATTAAAACTTGTCAGTGTATTGCCACATAACCTTCACATTTTCTATTTTTATGAGGCTCAACTTTGTATAGGTTGACGTCATCGAGGGGTTGGAAATCATTACAATGTGAGCAAGGTCAAGCCTATATAGGGTGTGCTGTAAATAAATTTTCATTTTAATTTTTCACACGCTTTTCTCCTTTTAATGCTTACTGCCTGGTATTTACCTTATTACTCTACTCAGACAGAAATAACCTGTCTCTTGGGCCACACAAGTCTTGAAGAGCTGCACAGACTAGCTGAAGCCAAGTAGAATTTTACTAATTAGTTATTTACAAAGCAGTTCTAAAATTCAAGAAACAGGTAGTGGTTTGTAGATTAAATTTTTTACTATCCTTTACTGTGTTACTGGTTAGAAGCACAGTAACATCAATAGTAATAGCCATTATGAAAAAGAGTAATAAAAACATTTCAGGAAGAGTTCATGATACATACTGATGGTGTCTGCAGTTCAATTCATTCAGTGTTTCAAAAAGCAAAACTAAAAAAACCCCAAATCAATAAAATAATATTCTGATTGAAAATGTCATGTTTCTCATGAAAAACATATTGGGTGGGGAAGCAACAAGCAGCAAGCTGAGAAATCAAACTTGACTACATGATGCCGGAGACCTTTCAGATTGAAGCAAGGAATGAATAAGAATGTAGACAAAAAAGCCAGGCAGAAATAAGGGAACCATAGCCCCGTGAAGCAGAATTCTCAGGGGAAAAAAACCACCACCAACAGGATTTATGTGGCCAAGACTAGGATTACGCTGAGATCTGGCCCAAATATCAGACTCCATTTTACAGACTAGCAGAATTAACAGGGGTCTGGTGAAAAAGCAACTTTAGCCTCCTTATTTGCTTTGTTGTGTTTACCTTGCAGGCAATCCAGAAACTGGATTTAGCACTAAGCATGGGATAAAACACTTGAGAGATTGGCTTCCATCTCCTCAGCATAGCTCCATTCAAGTATCACCAGGTAACACATAGGCAAGTCTCCTAGAATCTGCCTTTCTTAATGACATGACCAGTTCTGTTGTGGTGTGGAGCCAGTGAACTTAACCACTCACTATAAAGAAATTACTTTCATTAATAAAAGGAACTTTCCTATGACAAGAATTTGTTTTTTTCCCACTGAAATGCATTAAAATACTTTGAAATGCTTACCCCAGAATTATTATACACCAGTATGTGCAAAATGTATTATATATTTTAAAGCTCACAGAGACCAAGCTTCAAATATTAATGAGCCAAACAATAACTCATGACAGAGGTAGTCAGGTGGTGATCTCCCTGGTATGTGTTTGAGACCAAGTATGGTTTTCAGATGTCAAACTGTATAAAAATGCTTCTAAGGAAATATCATAATGGGTTTTCTGTAATTTTACCAAAGTTTACCCTCAAGCCTTATGTAATTGGATAATATCTATAATGTCAAACAGCTTCGACCAGTGCAATTTGGCCTGCACTACTGGCATTAATATTATCATAAGACAATCAATAAGTCTGCCACTTTTGTTGGTGTTACATATCATCTGAAACACATGCCTGGCCTAGAAAAGTAAATGGATTTAAATGAAACATAAACTAACTGAACACTATTGAATAGGATATATCCCTAAGAAAATATTAGAACCTCTTAATAAACTTAATTAAAAGGCCAGTGTTTGATAGACCTAACAGAAACTGGTTAAACTGACTAAACTATTCCAGTGTTGACACAGGAGCAGCCAAACTGCTTCCATTTACACACCTTTCTTTTTAGCCCCAATGAAAATGAAATTTATTAATCATAAAAGAAACGAAATTTTGGCAGAAGTTCATTTTTCCTTTCAGTCATCTATAATTTTATGGGATTTTAGACAATTTAACTTCCCTTAATACACCTTCCTGGATACTAAAGAAAAGCTATTTGTTTACAATATACAGAGCAATGTCAGATCTGGCTGGTCTGGAGACAAGCTTTCTTACTTTTGATCTGCAGGGTCTGGTTTCCAGAATCTTGAGATCCATGTTAAAAAAGGAATCTGGTGTACAGAGTCTGTTCATCCCATTGCCATAATTATAAAACAGAACCAGAAGAAGAATAAAGGCTGATAAGGGATGATTAAAGGTATGGAATAACTACTGTATGAATAGTCACCAAAAGGACAGTGGTCTGTATGGACGAGGTATTACAAGTATGCGGAAGAGGTGAATATAAAACGTGTATTTAATTTTTCTTCATGCAAGAACTTCGCCCATGAACACAGTGGCAACAGAAGCCCTTTTTTTCTTTCCTCACATGACTATATGGTGATCACAGAGTACTATGGTACAGAGCTGTTAGCCACAGAATGCTATGGAAGGCAAAAATACACAGGTATTTGGATTCGAAGAATGCTAAACCAATTCTTGGATGATAGATCCATTGGTGACTTTTAAACATGTGGGAAACTGCTCAGTGACTGCTATCAGTTTAGAGAATGTGTCAGATGGCTCTGTACGTGTTTTTCATATCCCTATATGACCACTGTTGGGGGTGGGATACTGGTCTGTACAGACCTTTGTGCTGACTTTGAATGTCTGTTATACTGTCAGGATCCATAACTCTTTTGATATGCTTATTGTCAAAGACTTAAGGAAAGGAAAAATTCTCATCAGTTATGACTGATTTTTACCCCATCCCCCTAAAATGCCCTCAGACTAGGTCTCCCTCTTACTCTGATGGGCCTTCTGTCCTTTCCTCCATTTCCTTCTCGTCACATACACCCCTTTTAGCATTGTTATTAGGAAGACATTGCAGAAAGAAAGAACCCAGTTCCTGTGTGTTGACTACTGATATTCTATATGGCCATGTCTGTGCTCTACAGACAGTAATTTTTCCTTCAGTGTGACTGTTGAGCATCAGATTTGAACGAGACGATTGAGTCTTACTGTCTTCAAATCCTGAAACCTTTGTTTGAACACAGTTTGAGCTCTCTTTTTACAAGAATGACGGAGTATCTTATCAAATAAAAAAACAGCAAACAAGATACACGTAATGACCTGTTTAATAATTTACCACTGTATTATCTGAAATCACTGTAATAATATTTCACACATTTATATGAGTAAAAGAAGCACTAATAGAGAATTAACATAAAAATGCATAGCCTTGCATAGTATTTCCTTCCATGCTAGAAGTGGGGCATTTATACAATTACAATAAATCATTGGACGAAAGTACAACTTCTGAGAATGCTGAAAACATGGTTGTTTTTAGGAGCTGTAAATTGATATTACTCAGACTTTATCCTGAAGACAAGCTGTGTCAATACAAAACTGTATGAGGCTGGTGGTGTGTCTAAACAGGAAAAAAAAACCTCTGACAAAAAAAATACACTCACTCTATAATTATGATCCTGACTTCTAATGTAAAAGCTACGTTGATTCTGGATCGCCAGGTCATGATATCAGTCATGTAGAGGCCTTAGATATTTTGCTGCATATGTATTCTGTATAGAGAGAATTCAGTTCCTATGTTCATCTCCTTTACCAGATAAGAGCTACATTTTCATACCTGGTTGTTCTGAGTTAGATTAATTGTTTGTATTTACCTCTTTTGTTCTGTTTAGCATAGAGGACAATGGTTCTAAATGACTACATGACCATGACAGTTAATGTAAGCAAAAAACAAGATGTTTTTGTCTTTGAAAAGAAAGTTGGATCAAATTCAGGCTGTGTGTACTTAACATTCTTCAAAATATTGCAGATGGGTTGAATGGAAGGCTGATTTTGATAAATGGTTCCAACTCTGAAGCCACAATGCAATACTTGTAAATTCTTTTGAGATGATTAGACTCATAGTTTAGCATCTATCATTTGAGATAGACTACCATGATAAAGGATACAAATAACTCATCACACATCCCTGCTATTACTCTTCCTCTGGTATGGCTGATATTGCTTATATTTAGTTGCTCATCCTCGTGATTCTGATGGAATATTTTTTGGTTAAAAGAAGGAAAAAAATATTTTCAAAAGAGCCTTAATCTAAGGGAATAAATACTTAATTATTCCCTTGTACATGTTAAAAGACCCAATGAGAGGGGTTTTCTTTGTTGGATTTTTAAATTTTGTATCTATGTCTCTGAGGTTGTATTATTAGATCTTGTGCACAAAACTGGAAAAACTGCAGAAAAACTTCCTAGGCTGCAAAGATATAATGGAAAATAACCTTATACACTCATTCTTTCCTTAGATTATAATGAGACATTTTGTAATGAAGAAACCTATGTAAACTCTTTTGGATGGTTTCATTCACTTCCCTCTCCCTGGAGAAGCTTGGGTGCCTCTCTTTTTGGTTCTGCCACATCCTTGCCCTCTGGGGAGCTCATTGGCCAGTGCAGGCAGATGCCCTTCCCTCTGGAGGCAGCGCTTTTGAGCAGATGACTGTGCAGGCCATGCAGGTGCCAGAAAGGTGCAGGAGTCCAGAGGGATTTTCCTTCTGTGTGCTGATAGTGGACCCTCAGGTCCAATTCTTGTCACCTTTGCTGAATCTCCACTCTCTAGGGAAGATTTATATTCTCTTGACATGGAAGAGTTAAACGAGGGGAAAAAAGACTTTTACACAGCCCTGTAAAAGTCATGTTTTGCTGGCAAACAGCAGCAAACTTGCTAGGCTTTCTTCATTAGAGCCTTGCCATTTAAGCCATCAGCGTCATTTTGTGAGGACATCAAACATGTGTACACCAGATGCCTGCAATGCAGAACAGCACTAAGGACCTGACTCAACTTAACAATAATCTGTGGACAGCGGGTGTGAACCTGAGCTGGGCCAACACCTCATCAGACTGCATGGCTAATTGATTTCAAAATTAGAGTTGGTATTTCTGAACAATAATCTTAAAAGGCAGCAATAAAATACATCAGAATCCTTTGAGCTAGCCAAGCTTTCATCCAAATGGCTTATTACAAAGAGCTGGCACACCTGAACTTTGGCATAGACAAATAAATCCCAAAACAGTAAATGGAAACCACATTTGGCACTGGAGGTTTGTCAAGAGAAGTTTGTAGTCATCAGGAAACAAGATTTTGGATTTTTTTCCTTAGTGGCAGGAAATCATTCACTGGATGTATTTTACTCCAACTGCTGTGATTTATGCAATGAAAATATAGGTAGTGTTGAGGAGAATGCTCTTTTTTTTCCTCTTTTTTTTTAGCATTTCACAATCTTCAGGATCCCAGAAGCATTAAAAGCACAGCAAGGGTTACAGTTATCCCAACAGTGATAACTTAATTGCATCTGTCGGCCTCCCTCTTTGAACTTTGAACTGCCGGTTTGTGGCATCATGGTCCAAAAGGATTTAGATCTGACTTTTGTGTGGCTACAATAAATTATACCCAAGTATCTGAGCAATGTCTGGAATCTTATCTTGAAGGAAGGATGAGGCATCTCATTTAAGGGATGGTATAAATTTGGAATAGAAATCTTTCCAGGAACTAACATTTCAGACCAGGTAGAAAAGATTGCTTTTTCCTTTGTAATAGGTTGAATTCTAAGAAACTCAAGAATATGTAAATAAACTCATTAATTTCCTGAAATATTTCCTGAAAAAATTGTTCCTCAGAACTGCTTAAAGATAGGACTAAAGAAATCTGTGAAGTCAGAGGCTGATCTGTGAAGTACCTGAAATCCATTTGCTCTGCCTGGCTCTTTCCATTGTTTGTAAATGGTTTTATAAATTTGAATTTGATGAATAAAGATGTAATAGCCTAGAAGCAATTGCAGCTTTCATCATTAATTGGTCTAAGTGAAATGTTACCCACTGCTTCATTACTAGCTTTGTGTTTAAAATTAGTGATTAAATTTTACTATTCTGACAGTCTCAGCTTGAGTTTGTGATAACTGAGATAGTTCTGGTCACGGTTTTGAGTAATTCTGATCTATACCATTTATATTAATGTTAGTATAGTGTCAAACTTAGCTCAGAATATGAGTCTTGATGGTGTGTATTACATCTTCACAAACAGTCCTAAAACAAGTACGACCACAGAATTATACATTACCTTGCCAAAGGATATAAGCAGTCTTTTAGCTTCTGACAGATATAGTGAGCTCAGCTGTAGACACCTCAAAATATTGTTCTTTCTGTTAGTTTATGTCTAATTAAAATTTTTAGGCATGGCCTGATTCTCATCTCACTTACATCAGTGAGTTTCCAGATGTATCCCTCGATTTTCACTCATTTATTTGTGGAAAAATATTGGTCTGTGTTATGCCAACTTTCCGATTATACAGGGCCCAATTCAGTTATACATGTTTAAAACCCAGCTTAATTCCATTAGCTGCCAATCTGTAGTGCTGTGAGGGAATAATCAGTACTTGAAGACTCATTTTGTCCTTTTGAAAAATTTTGCTACCCACACTGTTACACTGCTTGATCTTGCCAGTATATTATTGTGCCTCCAATGGGCTAGGCTTCTGAGAACACTTTTTAGTCATGTACTAGGTTTTAGCCATGATTAATTTTAGAAATGTTAGTCAGTTGCACAAGTTTGGGGTATGTGCGGCAACTCACATTTTGACTCATTAATTAACTACAAAGAGTGCTCTTCTCAGTATTTCAGTCTAGTAAAAGGTGCTGAAATAATGGAGGTTTTTTATAAAATATTATTATGGGCGGCTTTTGGGGCAATAACTCATGTTTCTCACATCCATACTCATATTGACTTAACATCTAATTACTTAGCTGTTAATGCTTATCTACTTGTTTGTCTTTAAAATAAAGAATAACTTAATCTAATGTGTAACATGCAAATAAAGACTAATGGGACAGATTCAAACCTCACTTACATCCCGACTGACTTCAGCAAGGGTTGCATAGGTGCACATGAGGGCAGATTAACCTCTAAATTTCTGCACCTCTCATAATGACACTTCCCTTCACTTGTGTAGTATAGAATCAAGCACTTGTTTTTTGTAAAATTGAATGAGACTGACATATGTAACTTAATTCCAACACATGGCTCTTCATGTTTTCCTCCTACTTCTACATGTATTCATACGCAAAGCAAAAGAATACATCAAAGTGACACAAACAGTGTAACAAAACTCTGTCTACAAAGTCCTGTGCCAGCTGGTACTCTTACATGTTTTAGATTAGAGTCCAGAGAGTACTAAGGCTGGACCACCACAGGAGAAACAACTAGGGGACACTGTGAATGTTCCCATGCATAGTATTAGACAAACACCTGGGTCAAATTAATCTAGGCTTATCCACTGTGAAAATTCACAGGGTTTAATGGCTTTTCTTACCTGTGAAGGGGTGGTCTAGTTACAGGACTTCTGTACAGAGTTGGATGCAGAGGAGCAGATTTTAGATTTTTGTGTGTTAGTGTTAAAGGTCAAAATCTATGGTAAGAGGCAAACAGGTGGGAGTTAACATACAACAAACAGAAAAATACAGCAAAGGTATGAATTATTCCATTTTCCTTAATTTCTGAGTTTCAAAAAGCAGCTCAGAATTTACTGAATCAATTTTCAAAAGAAAAATATGGCTATGAGGAGAAATAATAAAGTGGATTCCTGCTGGATTCTGCAAGACTATTTTATTCTAGAGAAAGATAACAATACCTGAGTGATGTCTGTACTTCTGTGTAGTTTAAAAGCTTTTCCCCTATTTATATCTTGGACTACTCTATGCAAAAACACTTCATTAGAAGAAAGTTTTCTATCATCTCAAAGTTCACTCTGTATCTTCCTTTGTATCACATATCAAAGGTCACTCTGTATCTTCCTTTGATGTTAAAATATTGAAGAGGATTGTGCTGTTCTTAAAGCTTCTTCAACTAGGGCACAGCAGAACCAATAGAGAGGTGATATGGACCCACCCATTTACAAAATAAAAGCTTGGCTGTACCACGTAGTTTTAAGAACACTCTTCAAATATATCAACAGTCCTATTATCTGTCATGCATAAAGAGAGGTAATCAGCAGGTTTCCTAGCTCTAATGCTGCAGTTAAAATAGCTTTGGATTAGGGTTTGTTTGTTTGCTTTATCCATGCATTAGTCTTTGATAACAATGCTACAAACAAGACTGCGCTTGTCTTCTATATGGAGATGGATGAACTGGCTGCCTTCAAAACAAGGCCAGGAATTCAACAAGATAACATGAGGGAAATCAGAAAGTAACTGGAATTTTTACAGGGCTTCTTCTACACTGTTAGTACCTCCTAAGGTTGTTGGACTGCTAGCTGGAGCAGCTCACTGGCTTGGTGCTTACATTGCTGAAAGACTAGTGGGTACCTCAGTATTCTCAGCTGGCTCCCCCAACAACTTAAAGTGTGTTAGTGTGGTCCACCACAGCCAACAGCTGTGCTGTGGCGCAGTGTTACTGCTTTATCTGTAATGATAAGACAACAGTCTTGTTGCTGTAGGAAGTCTGTTGCCTTACCATTACAGGTAAAGCCGAAGTCTTGCCAGTAAAGTTTAATCCCTATTAAATATTATACTTAATTTGACATTTGCACAAGTATTTGTCTGTCAGTATATCAGACATAAGATTTGGGTCTTGTTTCAAGTTTTAAATGAGCTGAACATCAACCTAATTATAAAAAAAGTAGAAATGAGGCAGAGGGACAGAGAAAATGAAGAAGTTCCAACAAAATAGTAATCTGAATAAACTGTTAAATTGGAGGGTAGGCAGAAAGGTTAAAAAATTGTGTTATTCTTATTCTTTAGAAGAATAAAGATTTGAGGATTGTAACTTATTACAATTTAATATAACCCAAAAACCAACTTGAACATTTAAATCTGTAATTGCATATAGAAACACACAATGTGGTACGTAATGATTAATGAATGTATAATTGTCCAGAAATCGAATCCTAAAGAGAGCACTACGGGACTCTGCTACCATTGTTGTAGTATAGGAAATTTGGGAGGAAGGTGAGTTATATGATTCTCGGTCAGGGAAGAAGAGAACACTCAGAAAGTCTTACAACCTTACAAGCACTGCAGACCAACATGAACTACTTGCACCATGGCAGTCAGTTGAGGTGATGTGGTGGCCCTCTGGGAAGAAAATGGAAGACCTCTGGAAATACATAGCTAAAAACATGAACATGTTCATCTTTTGGTTGACTTCTAGGGCTTGGCCCTTACAAATTTACAAATGAAAATCCCAAAGGAAAAGGATGACACAGACATGACAACAGTTGTGGAGAAAACTGTAATAGTCAAAATAACATTAGAGGGTTATGATGTATAAATATACCACATGAATCAAACATTACATTGGGCTGGAGTTCTTTTTTTTTTTTCCCAGATGTTGCTTTGCTAAATCATATGGGCAGTTTCAGAAGACATAATACACAGGGCACAGCCTGTTAGAGGCAATGATGATATAATATTAAGCCTTCTGGTACTTCTCCAGTGGGTCTGTTTGGCTCTACTAGCCCTTACTTCTTGCTGATAGAAGGCTAACAGACATTGAGAAAAGTGAAAACTGCATCCCTCCCCATTGTCAGCTACATAGTGTGGCTTGATGTCTCAAAACAATGTCAGCAACCTATCGGTCTAAGAAAAGCATATACCTTACAGAAAGACAATGTATTAACAAGAGTGCTAATGACTTTTACTTGGATCAGAAGGGCCAAATTGTCTTTTAGATACTCAAAAATTGTTTATGTTCTACCAAATATTATCAGCTACAGTAAAATGTCTGAATCAACTTCAAAGAAGCTGTGCTAATTTATCCCAGCTGAAGATGCTGATGGCAGTGATGAAGCAGGACAAACAGGACAAAAAGATAGTATAGTTTAAAAGTGGAGTAATGTAAAAAGAGACAACAAGTACACCAAATTATCTGATGTACGGTATAAAGACAATAACGTCAAGAAAAATATGCCTAATTCTAAGCATATTATTTTCAGAATTGATTTAAATTTTTTAGTTACCACTTTATCTCTCTTGCTGTGGAAATCAATCTATGCCATTTTTCTCCTCTTATAGCCTCATTTTTCCTTCTTTGTCCAGCATTATCAAACCATGCCACAAATTCAATTATGCTGTTGTGATGCCAAAACCTGTGGTCCTGGCAAAATGTATCATGCAGCATATCTAGGTAAGTGAATTAAAAAAGCATCTGAGCAGGTATCTGGTGTGTGTCACAGTTCATTCTTCCATAATAAACTATGTTCTCCTTCTCATTCATTTGTCAATCATAGTAACTAAAGATTATTATTTGCTGTATGTACGTGACACCAGCAATTTGCAAAGTCTGTTGGCAAGAAAATCAGGTTAGAATGACAGAGTGAGAAATTAAGCAGAAGTCTGATGTAATTAGCTACAACAATCAGTGCTCTAATTTCTGATTTATTGTTTCCTGTTTTCCTGCTGCTTTCAGTCCATGCATACTGTATGTGCTTCATATAGGTCAAACAATTGCCTTATCAGTCCTGGCAAACCAAGAGGTCAGAGTTAACAATATTTATTTAAACATGCAGGATGCTTCCCACTGCAATTAGGAAATAACTATTACTAATAGCTCTTTGGTGCTATTTCCTCATTTATGCAACATTGTAAAGAAATAAAGGCAGCAGGGAATTCAGATTTCAGACTACTTCATAAATATTTCTTGCAGATACATTTACTTGACTAGTAGCATTTTGTTTTGTTAAACTGGCCACACTGAACTCCACCAAATGACAATCCAACAAGATATTGATGTGAAATACTTAGATTTATATATATCAGTTTAATAACAATGGATATGTGGCATATCTTGCATTATGTAATGCCAGATCTAGAAAAAAAAAGACTATCCAAGTCTTGGTCCTTCTGAAATCAGTGAGAGTTTTGCTCCTGACTGTGATGGGATTACGACTTGGCCCTATAAATTTGTTCTGGCTGCCTTTTTCACATTGTACAGAGTTCAAGGTTTTTGGATGAGCAATCCCTTTTAGTAATGCAGGATCGTGCATAATGTACTCTTACATAGTTCTTGCAATTCCAGTAGGAATTCACGTGGCTGCTTGTTTTTGTTTGAAATCCACACAGTAAATTGTTCATCTTGCAAGAAATATATTTGCTATATGTATTCAACTCTTCAGGTAACAGACACACTTTCATAAAAAGTGAAGCTAGGAGAGACCCTCAGATGTCATCTAGTCTGGCCTCCAAACTATTCCTGAAAATAAACTAGAACATTCTTGACAGAAGTTGTCCTTTCTTATTCTTTTAAAACTACAGAAAAGGAGAACCCACAACCTGCTCATATAATCTATTCCACTGTCTGCTCCAGTACTCATACAGGGAGATAACAGGGAAAAAATTCCAACCTAAATATGTTTGCTACAAATTAACCCCATTAATTATTTTCCTTCCTATAGTAGCCATGGAGAATCTTTAATTTATAGTAATGTTTTACATACTTATGTCACATCTCTTCTTAACCTTTCCTTCCCTAAAATAATGCATTTCAGTTTTGTTTGTCCTTGAAATTCACATTTTCTTGACCTCTGATCATTTTTTTTGTCCTATGCTGAACCTTGTCCAATCTTGATAGAGCAATCGCAAATCTGGGTGCTGTACATACAGCTCTTGTGTTTATACTTCCCATTTTGACATTTGCTTTATTGAAACATTAAGACACTTTTGACTCATGTACACTATAACGTCCAGATCCTTTTCTGTAGGACTGCTATCTAGGCAAATAATTTCTCATGCAGTGTTTGTAAAGCTGATTGTTCCTACTTAAATATTTTATTTGTCTTGATGGTATTGTTTTCTATTTATTATAGCTTCTTTTTCCAATTTGTCTTGCTTATTTTGAATTCTAACCTTGTCCTCCAAAATGCTTGCACTCCTCCCAGCTTGGTATCATATGATAAACTTACTGCCTGTTGTACCACCCAAAATATTAATGAAATCACTTCATGGTACCAGAGTCTAGTCAGATTTCAGTAGAACCTTAGCTGATACAGCCTTACAACCTACAGTTTTCCAGTCTCTTCTGCACCCTCATTACAGTAGTGTCAGGTAAAAAAGTTATTTTCCTGTTTGCTTTCTTTTTCTTTTTTTCTTTTTTTTTTTTTTTTAATTAGGTTAATATGTATGTAAAACAGTATTGACTGTTTTAATGACATGAAGACATTCGTATGAAGTACATAATTTTTGGCTGTTACTTACCACTGGTTAATCTTTTAAGTGCTTAGAAATAGATGTTTTGTTTATTTTTCAGTGGTCTGAAGTCAGGCTAGCTCTTCCATCATTCCTTGGCCCTCCCTGTCCCCACTTTTGGAAATAAACACCACGTTTGTCTTTTTCTGGTGCTCCAAAACCTTGACCTCTGCAAATTCTCTAATTTTCAATGATTCTAGGATTACTTTACCACTTAAATATCTGTGAAGTCCTGTATAGCTCACTGCAGCCTGAGGTTTTACCCTGTTGTTGGCAATGATAATCACAGAACTCATGTAATCTCAGATAACTACTTTTCATGAACCATGAATCAAAAAATTATTAAATATTTTACCCACTGTGGCATTATCTAGCACTACTAACTGTTGGCTTTTCATCCCTGTTGACTACCAGGCTAACTCATTGCTTACAAAATTTAGCTGCTAGGAGAAAAGTCACCTGCTCAAAACCACTGAGAAACATTCATTTGTGAGGGCAAGTCCTGGAGTCAGCTGTCTGAGAGCCCCGGGGCAGTGCTGGAAAGGAGGAGTCACAGCTGCAGCATATAATAGCAGCAGATTTAGGAGGTATGTAATATCAAGGGGCTAATATTCTATAGGCTTAACAGTTTCTATAATGTGACATCTGCTGCCTATAGAGTAGTGTGACATTGCTTTACCAAAGGGTGCACCAGAAGGGAGGGAAAAGGAGTGATGGAAGGGGAAGAATATAAACATGAAAACGGGCAGCAATATGAATTGCTAATATTATTTTCAGGAAATAGGAAAGAAAGAATGCTTCAGCTAAATAATATGTCATATAGAATATTTTGGGAAAAAAAGGGACTAGGACAACTTAGAAAATAAAGTTTGAACTTAAATAAGGGGAATCTGTGGATGAATGGAGGATGGTGTAAAACCTCAGAGATTAGGCATTACTGATCTATTTGAAGTAGTTTTTATAACCAAACTTTAACTATTTCCCATTTTCATCTTTTAGCCCTTTTTAGTTTGAATGAACTAAACATTTATTTATTAGATTCTTGGACTGTAAACATCTATTAGAGGGTTACTCTCTGTTTCTCTGTAAAGGCTCCTGTGTGGACTGAAGGCTGCACTCCAGGGTGAAGTTTCTTTCTCCAGCTGAAAGGAACCTACTGTCAGTTCAGACTTTCTAAGTATTGTTCTCTGTAATTTCTTTACTTGCTTTAATTTAATTTTCAAATCCTTACGTTTTCTTCCATTTTTTTCCACAGTTATTCTTCTTGAAGTATACTGTACAGACTGGGTTACAAAGTTGGAAATGGAAGTTGCCCAAAAGTTTTTCTCAGAGTTTTGTAAAATAGGTGAACACATGGGCTGAAAACTTATTTATAAGCTAACGTTACCTAGATTTAATTTTTCTTTTGGCTGGTTAATATTCCCTTAGGATTTGGTCTTGTTCCCATTGCTATCAATAGGAAATCTCCCATTAAGTTAAAAGGGTGTGTAATCAGGTCTTTAAAAAGTTGTATTGAAACATGACATGGTTATAAATGCTAGTAAAACTTCCAGGAGTGATCTTTCAATGGTCCTAAGAATTCAGGGGTTACCCACACCAACATGTGCTTTTTGGAAAAGGGCAATGCATTGAAATGTGGCAAAACCGTTCCCCATTCCGCATCCTCCTGAAAGTTAAGAGAAGTGTAGAGTGCTTCTCAGGAAATTCATGCATTCAGGATGGATAGTCATCCATGGAGCATATGTGTTTGGGTAGATTCCAACACACATTCAGGAGCTTTCTGTAGATACCTTGAATGCTGAGGTCTGGATGTCCGCCTTCATCCCTGGGCTGAGATATGAGCATTGGCACTGGCCTGACCTCAGACTGGAACATGACCTGAGCATGCACCAGGGAACACATCAGCAAAGAGGGAACCGTTGTGCCTTCCAGTCTGCACAGCAAAGAAAGGAGGACTCCAGAGCACAACAGTTTAGACACAGGAATATAACAGCAAGCTAAATCAGCGCTTTACCTTCTCTTTTCATCTATTGTAATGTGTGCTGTCTGCCAGCATTTCTGGTCTCTTCTGAAGTTTCTACTTGTTTCTGATTTACCATTACTACTCAGAATGCTTGTGACTTTGGAAACTTCATTTATTAAGATTACTTATTCCTCTTGCATATCAAAACACTTCATAAAAAGGAAGATCTTAATTCATCGTTATTCACACATCAAAGTTTGGGTAAAAAAGGGACAGCACAACTAGAACTTCATCATCAAATGTGTGTTTGTGAGGATACTGTAGGAAAATAGCACTGTGCTGTTTTCGTGATTATCATTCAACGATACAAAAATATCTTAAAGCTTCCTGGGATCACAGAATAAAACACTATAAGAGACAATATACAGCTGAAGAATTCTTATTTCCTGTGGCTGATATTTCTTTACAACTTAACATCTTAGCAAAATGTTCAGCTAACATCAATCATTATAGCTTCCCAGAAGACAATTTACACCACCTTACAGTAGATTAATACAGCTGGAGGATATCATAAAGGTAAAAGACACTGATATAAAAAGTCCTTTCACCATATCAGGCTGGTCAAAACGTAGGGAGTAATTTTCCGCAAAAAGAATTACTTCCTGGTCAATAAGCACTGTTGTCAAGAAAATAACTACTAAAGCTCCTCTTTTTGAATTCACATTAGTTCTATAGTATTTTTTAACAACTTTGTTTTGGTTTCTTCATAGTGCAATGGTCTCTGCCCTTGGGATCTTGTGCTCTACTATCTTTGTTCCCCAAAACTGAAAACCGTGGCACACTGGGTAAGAGCGCATTAAATAGAGCAATCTAGAAATGCATATTATTGAATTAGAACTTCTATGAGACATTCCTGTGACATTTGCCACTTTTAAAAGAATGTCAGAGGTTATGTAGAGCAAAAACTGTAAACCTCTCTAATTGCTTCTACTTAAGATTCCTGTGGGTCTGATAGAGTCAGGATTTCTTGTGCAGACACACATAGAGCAGAGCACCAGGGAGCAGAGAAGGAGGAGCTCTGAAGGAACAGCAGATCTGTTGCTTTCCACATCCAGCCTCAATAGGAAGTTTTCTGGTTCATCCTGAAGAACCTCAAAGTTCCAAAAGCAGCTATAACATTATGAAATGAAACTCCGTATCTCAAACCATAAGCAGCATTGACTGCATTGGGAATGTCATTATCATCAGATATAATTTTGAAGGATAGGGATCCACAAATACTAATGTCAATTGTGTCCTAACATTTAACTGACTGAATATGTAGTGTTTTTACTGACACAAACTAAAAGTGCCAAGAATTAATATTTTTGCTTCCAGTTAAAAAAGGAGCACTTATGACTTGCTGATTCCACTGTATTTATGCTCCTGGTTAAGGTGGAAGCTAAGCACATGCTTCAATGCTCTGATGAATTAGTAATATTTTTTAAAAGAAATAAGTAACTATTTCAGCAAAATTAACAATTCCTACATTGCCATTCATAGCCAGTTATTTACAGCAAATGTAAATCTAATATGACATTTTAAGTATAGCACTTAAATCAAAAGTATATGGCTGATAATCATTGCACAAATTACTAATACTAGATATTAGTTTAATTTTCTATAGTTTCAGGAAAGTGTCAAGCCAACAGTATTATGGTCTGCAACCATTCTAATATGTATGTCCTAAACTAGTGGACTAGTTTTGAGGGATTTTTTTTCCTCCAAAATGAGTTAATCTTACTTATTTTCCCCAAAATATTAATGCTAGTTTTCTTTGCTAGTCAACTTAGGGTAGAAAATATAACTTGGGCTCAGTTGCCCTTGTTTGATAATTTAATACCTATATTACTTACATTATTAGTTTTACTGGTAAATCAAGGAGCAAGTTGCCGGAATCCAGCTGTGACCCCAGGGCAGGAACTTTCTGCCGGCTGTCACCTTCTGACAGTTTGGGCTGTTAATTACCTCCAACAGTTGGAGCACAAGCACCTCTCTGTCTGCCAGCTGGCAGGCTCTGCCTCACACTGGCAGCCTGAGAAGATTTAAAACCTGTAACAAAAGGCTGCTATGTAAACAGTTTATTGTATAATACACAATGGCAGCAGTAGACCCACATCAGGAATCAAAGGTAGTCTCTGCGCTCATGAGTAGTTAAGACTGGGAATGATGCAAGCTCCTGCTTGCCTCTTTCTGTCAGTCAGCAGACAAAACCTGAAGTCCAAAGTGAAACAGGTCGAGGTAAGGTTTCTCAGGCTCTGAATACTGGGATCTAAGTGTCTGAATTGTTGCGGTACTGTTGAACTATACTGATTCCTTTAACTTGTGAAAATAACAGAGCGAGATTTTAATTGCCTGGTGACATGCCAGTCACCAGCCAAGAGGAACTGCAAAAATCATATTTGAGGTTTTCTTCTCAGGAAACAAACGCAGACTTCATGAGTGCATGCTTCATGAGTCCTTAGAGTGGCACGTGTCCCCTAGAGCTTTAGCTCATATATATCAAGAGCTCATGATTACACTTCTAAGGGAGCAGTGTCTCTCCATGCTGTATATAAAACTTGTAAGCTGGCTCCGGAGGTTTGAGAAGTAGGTTCCTTACTCCATATTCATGAAGGGATTTCTATATGGCCATAACTGCTCAGAGTGTGCAACTAAATCGGTGCCAGAGACAGGCAATGGGAAATGCCCACGAAGTGGCTTGCACTTCAACTTCTAGAAGTTATTTCATGTCTTTACCTGCCAATCATTTAAGTTTAGAAAACTGAATCACCCTAAACAAAGGTCAAAGAAGGTACCTAAACCCTTTTGTTTAGCTTCGGCTGAGTGCTTAGAGCACTTGCAAAGAGGCAGAGCTGGATTGCCATCCATTTCAAGCCTGTGAAGGTTCAAGCCCCCATCTCTCTTTTACCTGGAGAACAGCCTGAGAATTTCCAGGCGAGCTTGGGCCACTGGAGACCTAGAATTGTAAAACCGATGAAATCAAACAGAGCAAGAAGTAGCGTAACTATGGACCAGGATGAGACAGTTTTCCCTGGCAAGAAGGTGTTCTGGATTGCATCCCTATTCTCTGTAATGCTCAAGTATTTTATGTGCTGGCTGCTTGGTGCAATAAGCACAGCATTTCTGTAACAGAAATTTGTGGAGTTTTACAGTCCTGAGGTAGGTAACAACAAAATCACAAGTTTCTCACAATTTTCAACTGTGTGTATATAAATTTGAATTGAATACACACAGGTAAGGAATGTTCCCTTACTCTTAGGCTTGAATATCCAATTTAAGAGTGTTCAGACATCTGCTATCACTCTATCATACTTAGGTAAAGGATGTTAATACTGATGGTAAGACAGATCTTCCTGGGGGCTTTAAATGGTATCATTAGAACAGCTGAAATAATTCTTTAACTGTAAGAAGCAAGTGGAGCGGTAAACTTTGCATTTCAGGATAAGAAATAAGTGAAAAAGAAATTTGTAACAAAAGGATTGTTGTAGAAATGTTTTTGAGCGATCATTATAGAACATCCTTTCTCCCTCTGTCTCTGTCTTACTAGGTGTTTACTCAGAGTCAAAATAATCCATTCATACTTTGGTATAAATATTATTTCTTACATGGAAATGAAATTTCATGTCAGTGGTACATTTTCCATAAATGTCACAATATCATTTATTAAATTTATTCTAAGAAATGTTGCCATTTATGTCATTGGAAATGACTCGTAGAGAAAAGGAACAACTCTTGGCTTAGAGAAAAAAGTTACTATTGAACTAGCAAGTCCTGGGACTTTCTATACTAGAAGTGAGCCCGAGTTCCCTTATGTAGATATAGTTCCCAGTATTTTCAAGTATTTCACTTAGCTCATCTTTTGAATAGACCTCAGTTCAGAGTTTACTTTTGAACATATTTCAGATCAGGCATGGAAACAGCTCTACCTACTCCATCCCTTGCAAACAAAGGGACATTGGAACTAGAATTTTTCCTGTTCAGGAAAAGGTAAGGCTGAACCATCAGCTTTGCAAAAATTAACAATAGCAGCCCAAATACCACCTGCCTGGTCTGCTGACTTCTAAATGAGTCTAAACCTCCCAGGCCAGAGATGTCCATGTTGTTTTCAAAAGGAAACATCTGGGAATGGCTTTTATATCACTACAGAGAATACGATTTCACTCCTATACTTGCAGTTTGTGCACTCCCAACAGTTGTTTCAAAGCTACAAGTTTAATGAGGCTTAATCTCACAATATTCATTTAGACCAAATGGCTCCTGAGGTAGGATGTACCAAATCGTTGTTTGGGCTACAGTGGAACTTCCCAGTATTTACACCAGTAAGAACAGAGCCAAAGTTTGGTCCAGCGACTTCAATGCCTAACATGAAATATTCCTAAAACATCTATGTATTCTGAAGTTCGAAACTGGATGTACAAGTAAGGCAAAAGTAACTTTAAATCATTTTTTTATATGATTTACATGTATGAAACACTGCTTATAAATTCTTTGTACATTACTGTTGGAGGATGCTTTGCAAATTGTGCCCAGAAATGCAACCAATTGCCAATATAAAGAAAGCCTGCCTTCATCACTAGCTGAGTTAAAGCAAGGTCCATTTCTTCGCATTCTCCTCTCTAAATTTGTAGCAAACCCTTTTGAGAGTTCCTATTCCTTCAGCCGATACCCCTCTCTCATGGTTAACTGTTTCACTGCTGGCCCAGCAGTCACATCTGCCCTGTGTTGCCATATCACATCGATGCTCCCTTGAAGCTGGGGAAATGTCAGCAAGACATACCTGGTATCTATCACCAGCAGTCAAGCTATCAGATAACTGACTGGAGCAAAGCCATTCTGAAGTCATTTTACAAAATTTTCTATGGTTTTCACAGATCAGAAGCACAGTGATAGTATAACATTTTTTTTTTCCATTTGAATAAACTTCTATTTTATTTGGCAACTAAAATAGTAAATATAGAAAGGTGTCAGCATGATTATTTTTATCATATTTTACTATATTGTTTAACATATTTTCTCAAAAGGATATTTTTCAGCAAATCTATTATCTTCTAGACATTTTAATTATAATAATCAATAAAATACAATTTCTTTTGCTTGAAGATTTTTTTATTCCACTCTCCAAAACACACGTAACTTTATTTCTACTAGGGCATTTCATTGGAAAATTCATAGCTTTTTTTTTTTTTTTTTTTTTTCCCTAAAATAACCAGATATCACAGTCTATTTCACGGTTACAATGCTGGCTTTTTAAGATGCTCTGATATTTGAGCTCTTCCAAATTGCTTAAAATTTCAAGTTTCACATCTCCATTCACATAATTTATTTTTCATTTGAACATTGTTTTTTTTTTAATGATGGCAGCCCCCCCAAACTCCATCCATTCTTTTTGTTGTATGTTCCTATCAGCTGTATCTCTGCACAAACATTACATATTTGTTATAATCCTGTTTCAAACTGATCACTTCAGGTGGCTAATTTTATGCATGTCAGTGGTCCTACCTAACTCAAATGCTATGCTGAAGTTCATCACGGCATTGGTAATGATGCAGAACCCTGAGTGTGGGGACTGCACGTGTTCCTCGGCACTCACTGGCTGAAGCCCATCTTAACCTGATGAGTGACAGCCCTGCAATGTGAGTGAACCTGGTAGCCTGATGGTTCTGTCTGATCAAGACATAAAATTCTGCACTTGAGATTGGAGGAGATGTGGTCTGCGTGGGAGGGAACCCTTAAGTTCTCTTCTTTTTGTGATTTCCAGCACCATAGAGTGAACATAGAAGTGAAGGAGAGAGAAGTTCAGGAGGAAGAGGCATTGCTCAGACTTTCTTTGATCTGCTCCAGGTGAAGCTTTTCTGACCCAGGCAGAGCAGATCAAAGAAAGAAGCCAGAATACAGAGCACTTGAGTATTTCATGATTGTAGAAAATACTGCCACAAAAGTGCCCCTTTTTTATTTTGAAAATGTGCTCACCTTACATATAATGTGTCATGGCACTTATTACTAAAACCAGATGATCACAAACTATTGATTATTTTATATACCTCCGTCAGGAAGGCATTAGGTATATAGTGTCTCAGATAAAAAAACCCGTGACTGGTACATGTAGACCACAATAAAATCAGCAGAAACAAATGATAACATGTTACACATCTATTTTATTTCTAAAAATATCTTTGCTTAAAGAGATTCCAATTTCAAACCTTCAGTAACCCAGTGATTAGTAGAAGACTTCCTTTGATCATTAGTAAACCCTAACTCTCCTAATAATTCAGTCAGAGGCAGCAAACAAGTTGATGTATTACTGTCTTCAATCTGCAGTACTGACTAGTCTTTAAAGAGCAGAGCATTATAACTGAATAAGACCTAAATCCTGGTCGCACTATATATGTTGCACTAGCTACGCATTGTGTGCTTTTTAACTAATTTAGATAACTTTCTGCCCCGAAGGGGCCTCTAGCAAGGGCTTATCCTCGTGATTAACTTCCCGCGCCGTGAGCAGTCCCACTGATCTCTATTGATTTTTCGTGGACCTTGTTGGGATTTCTCACAGCGCTTGCACATCATGTGTAGGACATGTCTTTGGCATCAGCCACAGGAACAACCCCTTTGCTGAAAAGTCTCAATAGCCGCACTTATGTGGTTTGCCGGTTCTTTTTTGATGACTGGAGCTAATGGGCAACACGAGCAGCAGGACTGCGTGCTGGTTCCCCTCCGAGTCAGAGAGAAGGGTGCCATCTACTGAGGCACTCGCATCCCGTCCTGCAACACACAGGCTTTTCTTTAAAAACCTCTCAGCTGTGTGCCAAGCTGGAAAGCTCATAAGACGAAAGTAAATCCATGAATTTGGAAACTCATTAAAAGGACCATTTCAGGAATAGCATAGTAATGTGTTTCTTCACATTACTATACTATTCCATTTGCTGTGTGATAAGTAAGTGAGGAGCTTTATGATGAGTAGGGATCTGATGCAAAAGATCATTTTGGCACATATGCTTTAAAATAACAAAATTTATTTTAAAAACTTGTCATTTACACTGTTATAGAACGAAATGAATTGAATAGTTAATCATGTTATTTCAGTTGTTAACCCTGAATATACTCTGTGCATTTTTATGGAATCTGGAGTTTCTATTAAGCCTTTGTTAAAATCTACTTCATGCTGATGTTTATGCAGTGAATTGTCATTCTATGCCATGCATGGGGCCTCAAACCCATTATCCTGAAAATAGATTACGGAACTATTTCTGCTAATACTTTTATCTGATGCTACAAAATCTATCCCTGTGACATTTTGTATATCCAGGGTCACAAATAAAGACCATATTTTCCTCTTGCAAAAAGATTTTTGAAAGTTGCCTTGTAGTGCTTTGGTCGGTATGTTTGTTTCAAAAGTTTTGAAGAACAGACTTGTTTCATTATCTGTTGGCATCTGTCTTCTTTAATGAGGAAAGGGCACTAAAGACACTGGAGAGACAGAGCAACTACCTTTATTTGTGACTGTGAATAAATCACAGGCTGTGTGTTAACCCAACACATGCTTTCTGTTCATAATCCACAGGGGAGTGTACTAATCATGCATTTTTGCTGCAGCTCTATGTATCCAAACATTTGACCAGGTAAAATTATTGGAGATGTCAGGGAAAAAGATATATTTGCTGTTCTTACTTTCACCTCATCTTAGAACATAAAACCCTGTAAATAAAAGCTAATCTCGGCAAATCATGCAGAAAAAGTCAAAATCAAGTTGTCAAAGTAATAAACAGTCCAATACAACTGACAGGTTTCTTTGTTACAAAATAATATACACGTCAACTTTAGAAAAGATAGGCTGGGACCTAAATGTACTGCTTTTGAAACAAGTATGAAAAGTTCTTGTTCTCAGGATCTTATACAACTGAGCTATGATAAAGTTAAAAAGGAATTTTTGCTGTTTTCTTTCCTAAATATTTTTCATCACCCTAACCTGATCTAACAATTTATTGCAGTCTGACAGATAGAAAAAGCAGAGGGTAGCATTAGCCAATAGCTTCTGGGGGGTTGTTTTTTTAATCAGTGAATGACAATTGTGATTGGAAATGGTTCTGGTTTACGCTGTTTGTGTCCTTGTCTTTCTTGCCACCAGATTATGAAAGAAATGTAGATTTTTAAATGGAGATGTAAATGCCATGACTGTGTTTGGTATCAAGAAATATTTATGGCAGATCAAATTGTTCTCTGATGGTTTTGGACAGTTTTTACAATCAACAGGTTAAGTTAACAGGAGTTGTGAATTATATCTGAATGGTATTTATAAACAAAAGTCAAATTTAGGCATGCAGGAGGATACTGAGAGGTCTGAATAGCACTGTCAGCATGTCTACTGCCAATACAGTCTTCCTCCTTCCCTTTACTACCACTGGTAGGATTCTTTTTTCAAGATAGATAACCATGTATGTGTGTATTGATTTAAGCTTCCAAATAAAACAGAGCACTGCAGCTGTTATTTCAGAGATCAAACACTTGTAAAATACTTTTTTTTTTTGATCTTCCAAGTATATTGCCGCTTTTTTAATGCAGCTAAACAGTATTCAGAATATTTAAAGTCAAATTCATATTTCTGAATAAGTGCCTGGAGAATACCAATTTAGTTTAGAAGCTGTATGGCTTAAGTGTTTCTTGGTGTTTGATATCATCACCTGTGATTTTGCTATAGGTGATTGAATACTGTTTTCTGAAAGAGCATTGAAGAAATAAGAGTTGACCATACCTGTAGCTTCCACAGTTTCCGAGCTCACAGAAGCCCTGTTGTGACACTCACCGGAGAGAAATGCAACAAAACCCAGTACCTATTCAATGCACCTTGTAAAGATTTATTGTTTTGTTTTTTTTTTTCTATTTAATGCTGCCTGTACCCAAACTGTGAAGAATCATCACAGATTTAATGCAATCTGTCTGGGCTACCTCTAGAGAAAGATGTCAAGATGCCATAGTCTGGCCATTACCAAATGGTATTTTTAATAAATTGCTTTAAAGTTGTCAATAAGCGGAAAATAATCAAGAAAATATTGCCCTCACATTTCCTAGTTAAATGTGAACAATATGCATGTGAACTTTGTAGCCTACTGCATGCATGAAGGGCTATGAATCATGAACTCCAGTATTTTAAATCCAGCTTTTATATTCAGTCATTGTTTGGCTTTGAGCACAGAATTGAGGCACTCCATACTTTACTGTTTGTATATATAAGAAAAGGGAGAGATGGCAACAGCATACTTACCCACCTCCCCTTTTAAGGGATGATCAGTTAATGCTGCTACAACACTTTGAAGATAGGCTTTCCAGAACTTAAATATGATTAGACATTTATACAGATAATAAAACAACCATACTTACCTAGGATAAGATACAGGGGATTTAAAATACTCAAGCTTCCTGGCATAACTAACTGCTTGAGATTAGGAGGTAAACCTTTTCTACAGGCAGGTTATTACTCAGGGCATTACTTTTGGTGGTTATGAGGTAGCTTGCACATTTCTTTGAAGCAACACACACTGTTGGCTACAACAGGATACTAGGTTAAACAAAGTGTTGGCCTCAATGAGAATGGCAGGTCTCAGTCGTCTGTGTTTCTAGATCCTCCCTGGCTGGTGGTGATGAACCTTTTTGCTTCTGTGTGCCTCAGTGAGATGCACAACATACCCGGCTATGCCTACACTTTATGGCTAAGACATGTCCCACCTTGCCAAGCCTTTAGGTATTTCACTTTTTCACATTTGTTATATGAAATTTTAAAGCTTGAGGTTCTGATGCGATTCAGTGGACATAGTTCAAATAAGAGGAGCCTTACTAATTGAAAACTCTCAAAGCAACCTAGGTCCCTTTGACTGAACTAGAGAGTAATTAAATGAGCAATTGTAGTGACAGATTTGGGGTTGGGTCGTCTCCACTGACAGAACCAGAACAGCACACCTGAGTATCCCACTGGTATACCCCGACCCTCCTCTAGCCATTGCCTACCCATTTTCCACTCATTTGGGGGGATGGGTTAAACCCCACAGGTTGGCAGAGAAGACCTTAGGTCACCTTATGTCACTGACTAGAATGCCTGTGAGCTGGTTGCTTGCCATCGCAGTGCTGGAGTAGGCAATGCAGAATCTGTTTGAAAGTGGTTTGCTAAGATGGACTGAAATAGTAAAACTGCTGCCAGAATAAAGTCTTTTGTTGGACTATTTAGAGTAAAAGCAAAAATAAATCAATACATATGGGCTTACTACCAAAAAATAAGAACATTCCTCCTTGAAAAAATGCCGTTTGCAGTTTTGCCTTTGTATTTTTAAATATACACGACTACATGAAGTGCGTGTGTGGTATGTGTGCATGTGTTTCTGTAATATCTAGCTTAAATTCAGTCCCGATTATTTTTTTAAACTTGCTTATCAGACAGCATGTCTCATTCTATTCTTATTCAGTTAATAGTTTCTGGTTTACTGCCTTATTATATTCCAGTTCACTGGATATTTCTCTCCATTCTTTTTTTCCCTTTTGTTATATAATTTTTATATATAAATATATACATATATACATAGAGAGAGCAAAATAATCACTCATGAGAAATCTTGAAACCCTTTTCCTTTCCTAAACAGCAACAAGACATTTACATTTATAAATAGGGAGCCAGGGGCCAGGAGGCAGAACGTTAAACACGACAGCAGTGAAGTTACACAGATAAATTTTTCAGTTCTTTTATCTAGTAAACATCCTAATGATCAACATCAAAGGCTGAAGAAAGAAGCCGTTCTTCTCTTTTGTGCCAGACTGAGAAAGAGTAGGCTCTTTTACATCTCATATGGGAGATATGAGGAGCCTTTGAATGGATCATTGCTTTTTATGAGTAGTAATGAGGTGAGAAGTATTCTAGTGTGTGGCACAGGCCTTCATTAAAAGCGTGAAACAGAATGGCTTATGGTTAAAAGGAGTAATTTGTTCTAACATACTTGCTAAATTGTGCTGTAACCATGCCAGGTCACTGGACTACATTTTCCATAGGATTCCCGAATGCATTTGAGTGTAATTATTCTGCCTGTACGGAGTTCAGGGATTTTTCCAATGACTTGTGCTAACTAGTTGACAACACTCATTCCTTTACTGGAAACTTCTCTAAATGCCGTATTTTAAGAGGTGTGGAAGAGCCCAGATGCTGTTGCTCAAGCCTATATTTCCTTAAAAAGAATAAGAACCAGCAAAACAACATAAAATAAGCGTAACCGATCTGAAGGTTTTACTAACATGATGAAAAAGCAGGAAAACCATCCCCACAGTCTCTGTCCTCAGTCTGCCAGGATTTTATCAGAGACGTCCATGCAAACCGAAGGCAACTAAGCAGCTATATACTCCTGTCTCTTACAGTAGCATGTCTGAGCAGCCTGGCTTCCAAAAGCTCTGCTCAGTCACTCCTCACATCTCAGCAAACAGCAAGCAACGATGGTCGTCACTTTGGAAAATCAACCGCTTGTATTCATACTGCTGAGAAACATGATCATAATTATGCAGCATAACAGATAACACAACGCACAAATGCTTTTCCAAATTCTCATTCCTGTCATGCTTGAAGAGAGGAAACTTCAATTATATGCGCAGTACAAATTTCTGCCTGGGAAATTTTTTTCAGAGAACAGAAAGAGGTATGGTCCCTGGGAACCACGCTCTTGAACTGTGAAGGACTGGAATAAATTACATTGGCAAAAGAATAGTTTTTTCAGCACAGGTTATACACACAATAGGAGTCTTTTTGTCAGCAAAACACTCGAAACATCCAGATCTGATGTTTAGGCATTAAAATTATGCAATCTACTGAGGACTGCGCATCCAGTCGGCAGCAGAATAGGGAAGAGAAAGCAGACTACAGACTCCTGCTTCAGTCACTGCATCGCACCGTCTCTCTGCTCTCTATACACTTCTCTGTTCCCAGCATTGACAGAGAAAATGCCTTCAATCCTTGCCACTTATAAAAATGACAGTTCTGAGTTTTAAGCTTGGTCCAACATAGTAAGAGTAACAGCTGATTAAGAGATTCTTCTATGAAACTTCTTTAGATGGAAGTGCTAACTCATCTAAATAAAATATGCATAAATGATCGGCTTCAATTTATGTCTTTTAAAACAAAAAAGGGGGGAAAAATCAATATAGATTATGTGTATGTTGTTTTTATCTGTCTCATTTTAGGACAAATAACAATATCTAAAAAGAATAAAAATCTTGCCAAAATATTTTAATTAACTCAAGACAAACTTTTGTTTGGAATGCATGTTGATGAAAATTTATGAGATTTCAACTTTTTGCCCTGAGTCAGAGCAGGAAAATGTTTGAAATCTCAAAACCATCTCATTCCTAGCTTTGAACTAAGGGAAGAGATAGGACTCTGTGTGTATGTGTGTGTGTGTGCGCATGTGTGTTTGGCAGCAATTAAAATATGAGAACTCTACTTAAAGCCATATGCTTCTTTACAAAGTGGTAAAAGTTGCATGTGTATAACTGATGGAGAATTTGTCCTATAATGTTAAGACAGCTGAGTTAAGTACAGTTCTTTTAAATCGGCTTACTATTTCTTCCTGTACAAGTCAAGAGAGACTAGTCAGCTTTAACCTATTTATATGAATCAAAAAATAGATTTTGTGAAGAATACATGAAATCGAGTCCTATTACAATTTGTCTTCTAAGCTTCAGTCACTTAGAAACCCGAGAAATGGATTAATTAATTTCTCCACATCTTTTCTACTATGTTGTGAAATATAAAAGACTTCAATGTTTTATGTTCATCATCAAGTGCTGGGGTCATTCCTCATAATTGTATTCACAAAGTTTTGTTTTAAAGTGTTAGTGAAAATGATTTAAATTGCTTATTTCAAGTATGTGTAAAAACTAAAATAAAGCAGAGTACAGTCTTATTTACTTAAACAGCCACTCCCCCCAAAGTGTATGTATATATGTGTGTTTGTGTATGCATATATGTAAGTATAGTGTATATATATTATATATGCATATATATTATTACATAATGTACATTACACTGTTTGAACAAGCAACGACAGACAATATTAGATTTTCCTATATGTTGGACTGTTTTTCTTAGGTTTTTGGGCAGTGACAAGGACAAGTGACAGGACAAAGACTGGGTAGTATGTCAATCGACATCTGGAAATTGTGAGTCCAGACAGCGACTACTTTCTCCCTGAGTACGAGTGAGGAAACTCATCCGGGTTCTTACAACAATGGGGTGAACTCAGGTTGTTGTGAAGGTTTCAAAGGGTGCCTCTGACAAATGTCAGCTACTTGCTTATTCAGAAGATCTGAATGTCCTGGCATTGGAAGATTTTTGTGGGATGAATGACAATATAAACATGCCTTCAAGACAGATTAATCAGAATGCTTATATCCATACACTCTAAGGTTACGGCATTAATAGGAATTGTCAGTTGTTTTGTGTTAGTAATCACAAATTTTAACATACATTTTGGCACCGATGACTTCTCTATGGTTTTTAAAAGTGTTTGAAATGAGATGTCTGTATTTTGCTGATGTCTTGGAATTTAGGTCTTCAAAGCCAGGTTTGGCCACCTTGCAAACACGATAGAGTTTGTGCTGCAACTACAATTAAAATCCATTTTAAACCAAAACTGGTTTAAATATAATATTACTAGGCTACCAGTGTTTTCTGTCCTTCCCCTTTCTTCCACTTCTGAGGACTGGTTTTGAAACCATTTGTTTGGAATCGTTTATTCTGTGAATAATTGCTTCATTGATAATTGTTTGAAATGGGAGAAAATAAAGATGAGAGATTCAAAATCACTTCAGGCTATTTGGAAAACAGGAAAATGCAATGCTCCGTAGATATTGTTACCAGAAGGCAGAATCCTGACCACAGTTTGGAGCTCTGGAGTTTACCCACAAAAGATATGAAGATCTAGAAAATGTTGGTCCCAATCCTGCCCTGATTTTCAAGAGAGTATTCCAATATATTTTTGTTACACTGAAACTAAGGTTTTTAGGTTTGCAAAGGACTCACAGATTCTGATAAGAGGACTGTAAATACTGATATTAATGCATTTATTAGCAATTATTAAAAAAGCAGGAATACAAGCATTGTAAAGGGAGTGAGTCTTGTCCCGTGCCTCAGTTTCTCTTTGAAGTATGTGTACAGTTCACAGCAGATTTCCATATCTGAGCTTCACAGAATTCAAATGACTTGATGGTATTCAAACTCCTTATTAACAGACAGAATCTGAAAGTAATATGGTTTTGTATATAGAGTTGCTTTGTGCAATAACATCATAGATTACTCCAAGCATCTCTTGCTTAATCTTGAGCCAAATTAATTTAAATAAGTTGTCTGCATATTTCTTGGTTCATGGGACTTAGCAGTGATGATAAAAAAAAAAACAATATTAGAAAGGAAACAAATTTCCAGTGAGTCTAGTCTCCACGCTGGTTTTAGGAATCTGTGTCAAGGTCCCATTATCTCTATCTATTCATAAAGCACCACACAGAAGAGCAGCATATATATCCGCTATGTTTTTCTCAGGCAGTTCCTATACAACCAAAATCCGGCTGCTTTTTTCTTGTTACATGAGTCCTGTGCATGACCCAGAATCAACCTAGGATTCAGGAAGAAATTATAGAAGGCAGGGATACATGTCCTCTTCATTCATCTAATTTTGTACAGGACTGGATTTCTAATTTATATTATTTTTTGCCCAATATGAGTTTTTCAAGAAGACAATTGCATTCTTTAAGGTGACTGATCACATACTTCTGCTGAAAGATTTATTTATTTGCCTTCTTCCCATGTATCTTGCCTTCAGACATGGGCAAATCTTCAGCTGGCAGGCCAGGCTCCATTCAGGCTTTCCAGGACTGCTTTTTTGGATTTTGGGCCTCAGTTCTGCGCCATGACTCCTGCAGGGATCTGCAGTCTTGCTTTGCATTGATGTCCATATGCTGCCAGAATCTTAAATTTACTTGCCCAGAATTTCCTTGCCCTCTGAAAGACCTGAGTATGTGCTGAAATGTCCAGTTAGCCAATATAACTCTGCAGATATAACCAATTCAGTAAATTTTGGATGAGAAGTTTCATTTCTTGCCCTTGTCCTCCATTCAGGTGTATGGGGCAGACCTCACCCAAGTTAAGAGCTGTGCAGGTACGGAGCTGTGTGCACTGCAGCGATCTCCTGCTGCTACAAGTTGTACATTTATGAACCTTAATGATCTTCTGAGACAGTAGGGGGAAAGGGTAAGGGGATCAGAGTAAGAATTAGCACATTACTGATTTCAACCATAAATAGGTTATCTCTATTCTGGTACTAAACTTTACCTTTTGGAATTCATAAAAGCTTGCCTGGCATAAAGAAATTCCTTCTGTTACTTCTGGAAAAGCTGAAAATCTGTCCTGTTGATAGGATGTTTCTCTGTTAAATTTAGGATTAAACCTAAGCCTGTTGCTGAGCTCTCAGAGGTGCCAGATGCTGGAATTGGGTAGACAACCAACTGTAGCAATCTCCCTCTCCAGCTGTTGGAATGGAAGCTGCAGGTCAATTTTCTGTG
Organism: Athene noctua; assembly: GCF_965140245.1. Taxonomy (NCBI): domain Eukaryota; kingdom Metazoa; phylum Chordata; class Aves; order Strigiformes; family Strigidae; genus Athene; species Athene noctua. The sequence continues at coordinate 74,965,785 of NC_134040.1, forward strand.
CTTAAAGATACATTTAAAGGAAACAAACCTTGGTGACTTTACACGTGGATAGTGCTGAAATTTCACCAGTGTGTTATTCCTCTAATTAGAATCTCCAAAGTGTGAAGTGCAATGAGAAAAATAAGTCATGGCTCTAACTAAAAGTGTGAAATGGAAATGTGGCTACAACAAATAGGATTAATTCTAAAAGGAATAATTTTCCCAAACTATTGTTCAGTTAACAAATATAAGAAAAATCTGACAGTCAGTGAAAGGGAAAATTATTGTGATTTTTATTTTTTAGGTCTTTTGTAACATTTTATACCAGCTCACTGATCTGACACAGAGCACAACCATATAAACAGTTGCACCGGCATAGCTGAGCAGGCAATAAATTGGAGCTGGGGTCGAAGCTCCACAGAAAATATGAACTTATTTTTCTCATTTTGCAGTCAAATTTATAATAATTTGGGACCTGTGCTTTATGAAGGTTTAGCTTCCTGTCCCATGTTTATGCACATCTCAAAACACCAAAGCAAAGGAAGGTTTCCTGATAGGGACAGTTGGACTGACTGTGCCCTATAGCAGCAGGGGACAGTGGGGATACAGTGCAGAATATTGAAATGTGTGAAGTGCTATGTAACAGTCTGACCTACTGAAAGTGAAATACATGGGCCACTGCTTAAATTGCCGTTTCCCATAAAGGCTGCGTTCTTCTAATGTGTTTGCTAACATTTTTCTTTTAAAATGCCTAGAGGTTCATTTTTATAAAATGACAGTAAAGCCTGACCCTCCATCCTTAAACTTCTGCTTGTGCCTTAGAGATCCAGCACATATGGTACAGTATGTTGCAACCAGCTGCTAATTGGGCTCCCTGCAAACATGGCTGTTAAGGTCAACTGAATCAAATGAGGACAGCTCAAGCTGTAAATCCAATGGATATGTGTCCTTGTGCTGATTGCACACAGCTCCCTTTGCTACTGGTGAAAGTAAAGTGGACTTATCCAGAAAGAACAGACTCCAAGCCAGCTTTGTTATTATTCATAACACTTCTAACATTATTATCCACTTATAAGTGCATTTGGAGCTATATATCAGAAAGTACAAGGACCATTCCTCAGATACTTTAAAAGTATATATACTTTGGATTATATAACATATAATGCATACTGAATTAATTCTTAAGTTTCTGTCTTGAACTTCTTTTCAATATATTTAGATAAAAATTAAGTATAAAATTAGAAATCTAGAAATTATATTTTAGAATGTAATTAGAATATTAGAAATCCTAGACCTTCTGTATTGTGGGAACATATTTCAAACAGTATTGTGTTGATCTTGTTGACACTGGCATATAATAATAGAGGCTTACTTCTATCAAGTTGAGAGGATGCAAGACAAAGAATAGGAGAAACCAACAACACTGCCTAATAACAAAGTGTGCTAATCTATATGTAATCTTGACAGTGGCCATATAGCGTATTTGGTTTTTAGACTGTTGTTTTGTGAACATCCTGCCAACAGAGCATGAACCTTGCATATATCTTAGGCCTGGCTATCAAAGTCAACAGAAAATCTCCCATTGCTCCCAAATGACTATATTAATAAATTGTGTAAACAAAACATTCCTGGATACCTCACTGGGTCTTAAGTCTTATGGAACTGTTGCTGATTAAGGAGTCTCTTTACTTAGCATTTGTCTTTCACATTTATTTTTCAAAGTATTTCCGTAACAGGCCAATGTGACTGAAGTTTCCTGACCCTCTGCCAATCACAATATAACCTTCAAAGGAAAGAGATAACCTCCCACTGAAGTAAGCAACAAAGAAATGTTCTTCAGAAGAAAATCCAGTAAAATTCAAATAGGGACTGCAAAACTGGAACTGTTTTTGAGAGCCAAATACTGAGATTAATTTAACCCTTTAACTGGTTAGCTCCATAGCGAAGGGGCAGATTTATACCAGAGTTCCACCTACCCAAGCATGCTGCAGGGAGGAAAAGCAGGGTGAGATAAAACCTTCTGTGGCAGACTCCTTGAAAGACAGTGAGAAGTAAGGATATTTCTGCTAAGACTGCTTGATATTTATCAAATGGGGACAGCTGAGATAAGCAGGACCTGAATTCTTGTTTTCATTAGAACTTAGTGAACAGTGAAGCTTTGGTCCCTTGATGTCTCCTGACACACTGATATTTATTTTCATCCCAAATCATAATGAAATTTGGAGTATCATGTTTTGTGGGGTTTTGGGTTTTTTTTTTGAATGAATAATTCCAAATGAACATGATTTTGAAATGATGGATTGTTTTGGCTGCATTTGTTTATCATGTTACACAGCCTCAGGAGCATGGGCCCAGATCCGTTGTGCCCAAATTCTTTTAATGACCAGGTTTTCTGGCTGGATGACATTTCTCTTCAGCCACCAGATGTACCGTATCTCAATCAAAGGAATAGCTGCAGAGAATAGTAGAAAACACAGCAGGAAGTGCTACTCCTGTGACAGCACCTACAACTACAATGCGTCTCCATTTATAACCCTCAGACAAAGATGGTAATTTCCCCCTGATATAAGCAACCAAAACAGTGTTCTTTAGAAGGAAATTAAATTGACAGAAAATAAAAACAGGGGTTTTTTATGCTTTACACAAGCTTTACAGAAAGGGTAGTTTCCACTGAGCACAATTTTTAATCTGTGCCTTCTCCCTAGATGATTATCAAAATGATGCTGTTTAACTGGTGAGAAACTACCTTATTTCAAGTGCTATAGTCAATAGTGTTACTAAATCATCATTTGTCTATTTTCAGCATTAATTTTTAATTTTTTTTGTAAACAGCATTTAGATAACTTTGTAGAAACTCCACCTTTTGGGCTGAAAGCTGAAACTAACTTTGCTCCATGTTGGCCAATTTTTTTCTTTTTGCTTTTGTTTAAATTCTGAAGGGAATCATGTTGTAGATGGCCCTTGCACAAAGCGTAGGCAACAATATCTGTTCTGCTTTTGAATAACATTCAGGAGCATTTGTGTTCATTTGGAATATGTGTCTGTAAATATTTCTCACACCTTCACTATCTTTGAGTGGAGGAAGATTAATTAGTCATCCCAGCTAAATGCCACAAGAACCCACCATTGTTTTAACTGGTGCCAGACTTAATTTACAAATGTGAAACCAAAGAAGAAACAAAAGCTGTACTGCTGTCCTTCTTGCTTAGTATTTGGTCTAGATTTCTAAGCAAAATACTGTGTTCTCCCTCATGAATCAAATGACGTTTTATTTGTGTTGGTCCAGTGCTGTCTGAAGTCTGGAGGAGGAAGAATGAGGAGAGGCTGTGCAATAAATTATAGTTCAGAAGTTAGCCCGTTGTGGTTATAGAATCATTATCACCTGGATAATTATTATTCTCACTGGAAATTAGTCACATTTTATTTTGCACACTAGAAATGCGGATTCATTTACTTTTTTAAACAAACTTTCTCCATGGATGAATTCACTTAAATTTACGATCTATGTGATAGGAAGGTTGTCTCATCCTCTAACAGAAGCTAATAAGGCAGATTTAAGCTGAGGCAACAAATACAATATTATGACAAATTTAACATTGTCCTTGAATATTTTTTTCCTTGCCCAGATTTCATGAAGGCCACTTAAAGTTCTGGTTTTGTATTAAAAGCAAGAGAATATGGATGAAGAAAAGGGGAAGAAATCCCAGCTTGTATCTTTAAAGCTCTGGAATGGTGTAAATTATTACAGTGGTTTCACATTTTCATGGGATCAAGGCAACAACAGTAAGCTCATAAAACAGATACCACTAATTATGCAGAGGAGAAGTCATAAAGTCACTGGTGGAAGCATGTTTTATATTCATGAACACATCATTAAAATTTTAAGACGCACTATCAAATTCTACATTTTAATACTACACCCAACAGCATTAAACCCTCCCAACAAGAAAATCAGATTGTTTAATGATTGTGTTTGTCACACAGGTTTTATATGTCTGCCATTGAAGCAGATGTGGATTCTTCTGTTGCTGGACAGCTTTTATCACTAGATAATTAAAAATATTTTTTATCCAAACTGTTTATATAAAAATTGAATACAACAAAAAGAAAAGAAAATCACTAAAAAATTAGGAATGTTTAAGAAAAAAATAAATTTACCTCATCACATTAAAATTTTTTTATAGCATTGTCAATTTGTTTTTATTTCTCTTTTTTTTTTTTTTTTAAATTAAAAAGTAATTTTAAAGTAAAAGGATAATGATTCAGGCAGGTTACAACTCAGCATATAAATATTAGATATTTTAAAGTAATCTGTAAATTAAACAGGGCTTTAACATAGTCATTTAAATGAAGGGAAAATCTAGTAAGAGATATTTAAGGCTCAGCAGCTTGGATCAATCTCTTGGAAGACTGAAGAGTGTCCTGAGTGCCTTTCATTATCATCATGAAGCGACTGAGGTTGCTGTGGAAACACACATACTAATTTTAAGGGTGCATATCCTTTTACATAGAAAGAGGTGCAACAGGTCGTAAATAGATGGATTCTTGCCGACACATCAACGGCACAGGTGACACTTTCAAAGCTGATTCTTGTAACCTTCAATGAATACTCCTGTTTGTGGGTTTGGACTGACAAATACACATAGCTGTGCAGTTGCACATTCACACATGATGTCCCTCCCATAGCTCTGGTGTGAATAATGCAGTCTTACTGCTCCATTCCCCTTCACTTCTGAGTGAACTGTGTTGCTTCTAATGTTTGAGACCTTGAGAAATAACTGCCTCTAGAAAGAGCGGGTGCAGTGAAGCAAATTAAGAGTCATTCTTATTTACTAGTGTTAGTATCTAAAACGAAAAATATTTAACAGTGCATTTAAATGACATTTTTAACATTTAACAACTGCTTGTTGGGGTTTTTTTAAACCTTATCAAAAGAACTAAAATGGTCTATCTCTAGTTAAGTACTATATGATGTCCAGGTACCAGCTAATACCATAGTTAAACATTTAGCTGACAAAAAGTCAAGTGAGAGTTTCAATTATTAACATAAAATTGTTAAAGTGAATTCTGTTAGGACTCAGTGAATACTTCTGCCTAAAAAAATCAATGGCTCAATGTGGCCTAATATTAGGTCTTTTCTAAACCTTTCTTTCTCCAGAGCCAATATTTGGCCTACACTATCTGCCAGCATCGTTTTAATGAGAAGCACACATCTAAAACCTCTCACAGCTCTCAAAATTTAGGAGTAAATATTTTTAAATTAAAACCGTATGCTAAGCAGTGCAGATTTGCTGGTGCAGATGTTATTTTTGGCTCATTTTCTTTAACTGATTCGTAACCGATATACTTCAGCCTGTTTTCCCATTTATTGTTATTCTGAATACCACAGATATAGTGACAGACATTAATAGCATAATATCTTAAGATATTTTAGGTAGTTTTCTACTTAGCAGCAAAATTACCACTAAAATTCCGTGAATAAGGTGTAGCCTCAGGACACTATAGATAACAATAGTGGGAAAAAAAGAAAATGGAGGTAAAGATGGCTTAAATAGAGAATGAGGCAAGAAGGACCATTTTTAATGCAATTCTCCACTCCACCTCTCTCAGGAGGCTCACACAATCTTTTGTCATTTAATTCCTGATTGCACTACATAATTCTGCAAGCACAGTACAGTCATGTCATCTTTTGGGTGTTTTGTTGATGGTGCTCCCACATTAATTCTAATTATTTGGGATTCATAGTTATGTCTATTTTTGCTGTTTAAATTCATGCCCGTTATCCACAGTGTTATTCCTCTCTGGAAGAAACTGAAGTCTCTGGTGAAAGTCACAGTTTTCCACACTCTGATAATTCTTAATTAATTCAGAATTAGTTAATTCTCTGGTTTTGAGGGACCCTTTTGTCAGCCTTATTATATGGGCCAATAGTTTATTAAAGAGTGGATCATGCATTTTTTCCATAAATAAATCTAATTAGCCTTATTCCTTCAAATGTTGGCTATTCTTGGGATCTTGAAATCACATTATCTTAGAAGAACATGGACATCTTTTTTTGGTCATGGATGGAAAAACACTAACATGTGTTCTGGATTTCAAAAATCAGGATCAACTGAGGTTAGCATTCAGAGTGGTCAGTATGGTGACAGAAGGCTTAAAGCACAGAGATGCTGTAAACATCAGGCATGCTGTTTACAATGTTTAAAGCATAAACATGCCATTTACAATGGTCTGTTCAGGTATTTTCCTTAGAGACCAAAATCGCCAGTTCTTTCTTAGTTCAAGCATGAACAAATTTTCTTCTTTCAACTGTGTTTTAATAAGGTGAACAGGTTTTGACTGTGTGTGATTATACTATTCTTACTGTTGTGAGGAACTACGCTGTAGTAGTAGTTCCTCACAACATGCATACCATGTAGGGTTAATATGGGATTAATTTTTAGCCCAAAACTTACTTACATAATTGAAATATTAAACAATTGTGACAGTGGACAAAAGGATTTTTTTAAGCAAGCCAAGAAATGTGAAATTTGAGAATGAGAATCTCCTCAGCCACAGACATGAAGACAGAATAATAGACTGAAATCAAATAATTATACATGAGATTACACAGGGAGTCTGCACGTAGGTTTAGAAAAATGTTTGGATGCTAGGGATCCAATCCGCTAAACATCTACTGATTTTGTATACTACTATGATATGTAGTCCCACAACTGCGAGAGAATTGATCAAGGCAATAAAGAGCAAATGCAACTATTGCAGGATCAGGTCTTTTGGCAGAACTGCATAGGGTTTGCAGATTTCCCATTTTTATGTCTTTAAACATTTTTGTTTGAGGTTTTTCTGTTAAGTTTTGCCAATTATATCTTTGGTCTATATAAGATACTTTCTTATCCTTGATGCTGAAACTGTAACTTCATAACTTCAAAATTTCTTTAATTACTAGTAAGCTATAAAGTGGAAGAACTAAGTTGTTCCAGGGTTCTTACAGCTTTTGAGATTATTTCCCAAAATTATGGATGTTTTGCAGAGTGTCACTTTTTTTTGAAAAGAAACAAAACCCAAACCTGCAGGTCATTCACTTTTATTGCCCTCTGGAACAAAACAGAAACATTCAAGTGATGGAAAATGTCAAAACCAACATTTTCACTGAATTGTTAAAAAAGTCCTGATATTTTTGTGAGAAAAGATTCAGGAAAAAAACCTTTTGAATTATGTGTTTACAGACTGTCATTCCATAACCAGAAGGATAAATATTCAAAACAGATAATTCCTTTTACCAAATCTAATAATGACACCCTGCTAGAGACACTGGCTAATCAGTCAGCAACTAAATCTAGCCATAATTTATCAGACAAAGTTCATTAAATAAATTATATTGTATATTGCACAAAACCAAACTATATAATTAGGATTAATTGCTAACTTCATCAGTTTTAGCAAGGTCAAAGATTACATAGGCTTGGAGAATGATCTGACCTTTCATTGCAATTCTGCTCCCACTGAAATCTTTAGCTATCAAATTCTCAATTGTGGGTTTCACGAAAGATTGTCACAAAGTGGGTTTTGATATTGTATGGCATTATCCATGCCTCACTTTACCTAGCCATGAAATTGTCAGACCTTAACAGAATAGCTGTTTTGAAAAGCAATGTGAAAATCATATTAACACACAATTTTTTCCATGTTTTGATGGGTTTTGTTACAGAATGGGAACTAAAGCTGAAAAATCAACCAAAATAAAAATGAAAAAGATAGAGTGAGATTAATTTTTATGTTTATAGGAAGAAAACCGTTGCAGTTAATATGGCTAGCTGAAAATTTCATATAAAAACTCTTTTTCTATGGAAAAAATGGTTTATGATTTCAGCTTTTCATGAAAATGACTCTAAACAAAACATTTTCAGCCAAAAACTTGTCTGGTTTTGGTTATTTGGGAGGGAAGAGGTTGGGGAAGAATTAAAATTTTACAATATGGGTCTAGAAGTGCTCTTCTGCACTTGGTTATGTATATTTAAGACATATCTCCCTCCTGGCATGATTTGCAACACAATAATGGAGCAATGTTGAGAAACCCACGCTATTGCTCTCTACTTAAATTCCCAGAATTGTCAATCTGGCAGCTCTCACAGTACAGCATTTACATAATTTTTAAATTACAGACAATTATACAAAACCCTTCTCCATCAAAGGATCAGTTTTCTTCCCCACCCTCTCCCTGAAGTCAATAGCAAAGTGTCCTTTCTCAGCAGTGGAAACAAAAGTGTCTTAGTTATACTTACAGAAGAGCACTGTATGCTTAAAATTGTTGTATTTTTACTTTTGCCTAATAATATGGTATTTAAGAAAGTATGTTAGTAATGTAGATGCTATAAACAGTAGCTATGAACAATTTGATGGTAAACACTGCTCAGGGAAAGTGTATATGGTGACTATTTATAGAACACTAAGAAATAAACAGGTAACAATGGATTTTTGGGTTTGTAAAACAGCAGGCTCCCGTGGCTTGAGATGAAAAGAGGTTTACTGGAAAAACTATTGATGGTTTGGGGTTGTTTTTTTTGTTTTTGTTTTTGTTTTTTTTTTTTTTTACGGCAAAATTAGCATTTACTAAATGAATGTAAATTGTAATTGTCATAGAAGGAAACACATTTTCCTTAGTGCCTCCTTTATGTTGCCATCAACCCTTCAGCTATATGAGAATTACATTCTTTACCACTGTTAGTGTGAAACAACACAGGATTGCTCTTATCTGTCACTGGTACTATGAATTTTTTTAGCCAAGTTGTAGACAGATGGATAGACAGATGCAAATACGAATGACTTACCACTCAGACGCCAATGTAAGCATGTGTGCATATGTGTATATAATATACAGTGTTTATGTGTAGGTCCACGTATGCACACATGTATTGTGACTGGCGTTTGGTATGTAACTGTGAGACAAACAAGTGAGAAAATGAACATGATTGCTTTTCTATACTTTTATATAACAGTTCACAAAAGTGTTTAGTTATAAAAAGCTAAATCCAAATGCTTTTCCTCTTGCTAAAGCAGCTGTTCATATGAAAAAGGAAAACAAACAAATCCAGCAACTTTTCTTTGATTTTACTGCAGGATACATGCTCAGTTGCTCTTCTTGTGATGAATAAATAATGCCCATAGTGCCGTGTAGCAGTGGACCTTGCCCCTTTTTGTAGTTAACCAGTGAAAAAAGCTGCATCTGCTTATTCTCAGACATTAATACAGCTAAAGGAATAAGACATCAGAGGCCTGCGAATGAGAAGGTCTTTTTAAATTTACAAAGCATTTGCTCCTGAATCTACCTCAGTCAGTTTGGGGAAAGCACTTTTGGCACCAAGTCACCCTTCAGGGAAAGACTGATAATGATCACTAAAGACATACTACGGGCTCCTGCCTCACTCACTTCAAAGGCCTTCTCTCTTAATCAACATTAAATCATCATTTTGCCTTGGATATAGGGACAGCTGTACACAATCTATTTGTTTTAAAACAGATTAGGAATGGTTTTTCTGCCAGAGTATAAGCTGCACGATAAATGTACTTTAAAGACATAACTAGGAAAACATTGCTCCCTTCGTTAGCTAGATCCTGATACTAGCTGAGAACACACAACATCTTCCCAGGACTGGATCCTTCAGTTGTTTGGCAATCCCCAAGAGCACTCAGAAAATACAAGTTAAAAAAATCAAGTGTCTGTTGATCTTAGCTATGCATTCTGGTGAGTTGTCAGAGAACAGCAACAGCTATAGAAAGTAGCATAAGATCTTCTTGGTCTTCTTCTTTCTTCCTCCTTTTTTTTAACCTTAGAGTTGCCCTATTTCATCCATTGACAGTCTCACAAGGTGACAACAAAGGCCTTTTATTACCCAATTAAGAGCTGATAGTCAGATAGTTGTTAAATAATTAAGTAAAAGCCCTAAATTATAGGGGAAAACAAATCCCTCCTCTAGATCCATACTAGAGATATTTTTACCTAGTTGCTAAGCATCTCTTTACAAGCTAGTTTCATTACACACTACAAATGCACTGACACACGCATGATTTAAAAGAAAAGTCTAGAAACAAGGCATGTTTCCAGAATAGTACAGTACATATTGGAAAACAGTGGTTCTATAAAAAGATTTAGGAGTCAAAATGAGTACCCAAATGAACATCATTCCCAGTACAACTTTGCGGTGAAATGAGCTACTCAATTTTTGTATGTGTAGAGAGAATATTTATAACAGAAGACTGCAATGAGTCCTATTATACAATTTTTAAAAAGATACTGAAACATTAAAATGGGCATATAAAAATATTACAAAGAATACGTCTCACAACAAGAAAGAGAATGTTCAGTCTGTATTACTTTTCCAAAAAACAAAGACTGACAAGCAATTTGATTGTATGACATTAGTTCCTTCGTGGAGAGAAAACAGTGTTTTTAATAATTTACATATTAAATAGAAAATTATATTAAGAGAGTGGAAGCCAAAGAGAGACAAATTCAAATAATAAATGAAGTCCAACTTTTAAGAGGGACTAGTAGAAAAACCTATCAAATGAATGGGCCCTTTCTGCACTTGTTTCCTCTCTTGTTGTCTTTAAGCCAAAACTAGCCAACCTTTTGGGGACTGTATCTTAATGAGGCACTGACTGCTTTAATTCAAATTTTACTCCATTCAGAAGGAGCTGACTGAAATGTAGTGCCTTCTGAAATGAGTGGTGTAACTAGACAGAGTAATCTAACAGCCTGTCTTGAGCTCAAGCCTTCCTCTCATATCCTTGGTCCAAGTAGTGATGCCACTGCCTGCCTAGCATTTTCATGCGGCTCCCTTAACTGTGAGCATAAACCATAGACCTGTGCATGTAAATTGACATCCCTATGGGTATCACCAGTTACACAAACAGTATACATACAAGGGATTAGGACTGTTGTGACAATTTTGCCACCTATTAACAGGGTATTCTTCATTTCTAGAAATACTTACTGTTGTTAGGACCTTTTCCTAAATCCAATAATAAAATAATTTAAAAATGAAAATTCAGATTTTTTTATGCTTTTATGATAAATCACAGCTCCGTCTTAACCACTTAATCTCTTTAAATATTCATTTCAAAACAAAGTGTCTGTTGTTGATGTCCTTATGACAAAATTTAGACTATTATTCTCTAAAATAAGTCTAACTGATTAATATTTCTCTCTGTTATATATATATATATGATTGTGCTATTTTGTGATAAAGATAATACAAGACAAACCAGCTTGACAGAAAAGTGGAACCCAGTGTAGCAAGGCAGATGCTACCACTGACTTCAGTTTTAACTCTATCACATGGTGGATAGGGAGTAAATGAGAAACGCACTTTAACTTCTTTATGTGAGTGCTGTCATAAAGAAGATTAGATTTCCAAGAAGCTACTGATAGGCATAGGAATAACAGGAGAAGAAAAGATGACTAAATTAAATTTTAGCTAGCAAACAGTACAGGGAAAACAGCTAAGCAAAGAGAAATCAGTATACAAATGAGGTAAAAACTGGATAGATTTTTGACAAAGAAGGATTCAAGAAAACCTTAGTACTATCAAGCAGAAGAAACTAAACCGCATATGGGAAAACTGTATCCTAGTTAGAAAAAGGCTTCACCCACTAGAGCAGTGTGGAAGTATTATTTTGAGTAAAGGGAGGCCCATTCCTTGTCCTCCCAGAGAACCTATTTCTCGTTGGATGAGAATACACCAGATGATCTAGCGAGCAAGCAGGATGCAAGGAAGGAAAAAAGCATATAAAATGAATCGCATGCGTTTGAAACACAACAGAATGCAAATCAAGGCAACATAAATTAAAGAGAGAAGGAGAGAAAGTTACTCCAGGGGTTTTATCCCCCTCCCCCCACAGGATACAAGCTATTTCCTTTGACTTTGCAACAGTAATTTCAGAATGCTACTTCTGGCACTGTCTGAGCTGCATGTATTTTCAGAACTTGGCAAGAAGACATTTAGAAGATAGAGGTTGTTCTTTTACTTGGGAAAGGGAATTAGGCTTCTTGCAGTGTGACAGTAAATAATGCACTTCTCCACTGAGGTCACAACTGCACAGACAACAGTAAATTTGGCACTTCCTAATTTTTCACTGCTTGACTTTGCAACCTAAATAACTTTCTTCTCTTCATTGCATAATTGTCCACATGGAGTCCATTTTTATTGTGCGCGTGTTCATGGCTAGCTTCAGGCACCGGGAGCACATACAGTCCAAGAACGGACTACATGTGGATAACACATTTCAAAGAAGTACAGTTCCTGAGAGGTAAATAACTCTTTATTAATGCACAGTACTGAGAAAACTAAGATGGAGTTCTTTGACCATTGCCAATGCGAATTACTGATCTTTCGGAATGTGCAGTGAACAGACCTGGCTCTGATTTCTTGACAAATTTTCACTACTAAACAGTTCTACAAGGTAATTTGAGACAATTAATAATTTGATATGACTGAAGCATTGTGTCCCTTTTTAAAGTACATCAAGCTGACTAAAGATCAAAAAATTCATTTCCAATAATGTACGCCAACATACTATATTTCTAAGGTAACTATATTCTATGTTATATAAAAATACTAAACAGCATGACCAACAGTAATGTCAAGGGAAAGGCTATGGCTTTGATTTATGAAAGCAGTTATAGGACATAGGAATAGCCATACTGGATTAGATCAAAGCCCCAGTCTGTAACTGTGACCAGTAGCAGATGTTACAGGAATATAAGAAAGAGATGGTAATCCCTCCTTTTTTATGCAATCAGACACTGTAAGTTTATAACACCAGACATTCCTGCAGAGGGGCAGATATGCAATAAGGTAACAACTGGCCGATATCTTTACCTGTTTATTGACAGAATTCTCAGTTTTCCAGAATTCTGTTTCGTGCTGTGAAAAATTGCACTTTCTTGACGGAAGACAAAAAGAGGTTTTATATATTGCTGATATTCACTGAGCACAGAATTATCATCCTCTTCAGAGGAGCTATGACACACTGGATGCCAAGATCAAGCAAAAAAATGAAAGTGTAAATCTGAGTTTGTTGCTATTACATTTAACGAAACTGTTGAGATCACTGGGTGTCTGCCATCTTTCAGTGTCAGTATATAAAACTCACAGACCCAGCCAGATTACTGACCCTTATTGAACTGACAAATTGTAACTTTGATTTTTAGTTTTATCTAATATTAAAGGGAAAAGTAAAACTCAATTTAAGAAAAATAAAACAATTTAAATGTGTGCATTTTTAATCACTGAGTGGTGTCATTTCTTTCTTGTGGGAAGAGACACTTGTGATAGTTATGCTGAGACATAAGAAATATGTTTTTAGTAGTTTTTGTATTTCACGGCTTGTTTTGTCAGTAACTAGAATTTTGAAAATCTGGTAAACTTAAAAGAATTGGTTCATAGTTCAGCTTTCAAGTAGTGGCCAATAGCTGCCAAAATGCAGTATCACATCTCTTGGAAACTCCAATACGTACCTGTCAGATACAAAGAAGAAAAGAGGAGGAATCAAAATCACGCCTAAACTGTACCTAGTCTGGATCTTGATTCTCCTTTACAGATCTCATGAAGAGAATCTGAGTCTGCAGGTTTGTCCATAGGAAGCTATTCTGAAAATTGTAATGGGAAGGGCAGAGCCTTGAACTGCAGTGGAGTTGCTTGAATTTATCTGTGTACCTGGGTACTAGCTTAGAGGGAATATCAGGTCTCATGTAGAAGTAGTACAGCAAAGTAAGTTGGTGTTCATGTCTTTCAGTTTATGTGCCTTCCTAGATGAGAAAGGGTTAAGCATGAGCAAGGGATGCATGTGAAAATACATGGGTGAAGTAGGAAAAAAAATCTCTTCTAACTTGAGTCACTCCATCTGTTCCCCTTATTCAGTGGCAGACCCTGACGGGACCCTGAGATCTGCTAGTTCTACACTTCATACAATTTCTCTCTGTAAATTAAGTTGCTGGCCTGTGTTGCCGAGGGTTTAGGAAGGTGAGTGATGACCTTGGTTTGAGTATGTTTGTATAGAAACATGTCACTGCAGGATGATGTCTTTCCTCCAGGGACATAGGGCCCAATACTAACCATTTGTTAAGAAAATACCAAAGCTAAACATATCCAGTATATGAAAGGATCCAACACCCTTGCCAAGTGTAACTTTCACTCATCTTTGAAACATCAATGTACACTATATTTTAAAGGTTATTTTTAGTACTTGTCTTTTAAACTGTTTTCCATCTGATGTTAACATCTTGCAACTTTAAAACTAATATGAGTTATTTTTATTATTAAAATGGGAAATCTCTTTAATATATTGTAGTATGGCAATATGTTTAATATATGTTTTAAAAAGGAGATCTAAAATAGTATTTATTCTCAAGAATGAGGACACATAATTCCAGAGAAGCCTCACAATGCTTTCAAGTTCTATGTTTCTTTATATAGCAAAGATTAAAAGTAAAATTTTAAGGAGGATATATTTCTCCTTTATTCTTTCTTCCCTGTAGTATTTTCCCAGCAGTCATTTACATTCATGAGTTCTGGTGCATGTGTGCTGTTGTTCAGAGAATTGGTTGTAGTTGTCCTTTCGTCTGAGAAAGTTTGTTATATGACAACTGGTCTCCTGAAGCATTAATTTTGAAACCAGATAAGGCATTCAGTCAGATCAGTAGTTTTCCTCTAATTTGTGAAGCCCACACGAAAACATGAAGAGATAAATTTGGATTAGAGTCACATTTTTCAAGCCAGGTAGTCTTAAAACTGAATTCCTAACTGTGGACTTAAATCCAAACTTTAGGCATCTGAGTCTGAAAATGTTGGCCTTGTTTAATATCCCTATTCAGGACTGATTAATGTACAGTCAGGATGTTTTTCCATACAGCCAGCCTATAAATGTTACTTTTCTAAAGTTCAGTTCATACTTACTTGGTATATCTTTAAATAATTTATCTTTTCTCCCTATACTTTAAAAATATTTCACCCTATTTTAATCTGTGAAGCAGTTGTGAAATTGCTGATTCAGCCCTAGAGCTTCTCCCAAGTATGAAGCGTAGCTGGTGTGGGGGACAGCCTTTTTTAAACAGGAAAGAATGAAATCTTAGCACCGTCAGAGTGAATGGGAGCTTTGCCACCAGCTTCCACGTGGCCTGGATTTTACCCAGGGAGCCACCTTTGGTCTTAAGTGGTGTAAATCAAGCATGACTGCACCAAAGACTGTGAGGGAGCAAAATGCAAAACTGGTATGTGAAGGGAAATCAGACCAAAACCAGTCAGAAGACCCCTGAAAAGCTGGTCAAAGGACAGTAACTCTATTAGAGGGCATATTTTAACATTTTCTCTCCTTCAAAATTTCCTTTAAAAATGTGTTTTAGGAAAGGCAGCCTACATCATGTGGAACCATTCCTAATGGATGTGTCATAGAAAGTAAGTTATAAGAACACTGTATATGTGAGTTTTTTTCTCTCTCACAATGAATGTCTAAAGAAGTTACCTAAAACTGATCATGAACCATTTGTAAATGTTTCTTTTCCTCCACATGTAAACAGTCTTATTGTCATACCTGAACTTTTGTAAATTCCCAAGTCTCACTCACTCCAACATAAACGTAAATCCACCAACCCATTTCAGTTGTTTTTCTCTTAGAACTGTGCCCTTTGATTTCATCTATTTAAAGAACTGTATTAGTTAGGAATGACAATGTAAGGAATGCACTCAAAGTCTTTAGCTGAAAATAGTCTTTATTTACAATTCTCTGCTTCAGAGAGGAGACATACACAGAAGTCTCCCACAAATTATAAAGCTCCTTAACCTCTGGGCTAGCAGCAAATGCCATTATCTGACTAAAAATTGAAATCATCAGATGCTGAAGACATGCCAGATCTGCAAACACTTCAGACTTTTCCTGTAACAGAAACTCTTCATTTAGTAGGAACTCTCCGTGTACTTGGTCACCCTCCCTATCTGCAGAGGGAAGATGGTTCTTCACTTTAGATCACAGAATAACAGAATCATCTAGGTTGGAAAAGATCTTGAAGGTCATCTAGTCCAACCATTAACCTAACACTGGTCATTCTCAACTACACCATATCCCTCAGCGCTACATCAACCCGACTCTTAAACACCTCCAGGAATGGGGACTCCACCACCTCCCTGGGCAGCCCATTCCAACGCCTAACAACCCCTTCTGTAAAGAAATGCTTCCTAATATCCAGTCTAAACCTTCCCTGGCGCAACTGGAGGCTGTTACCTCTTGTCCTGTTCTTTGTTACTGGGTTAAAGAGACTCATCCCCAGCCCTCTGCAACCTCCTTTCAGGGAGCTGTAGAGGGGATGAGGTCTCCCCTCAGCCTCCTCTTCTCCAGACTAAACACCCCCAGTTCCCTCAGCCGCTCCCCGTATGACCTGTGCTCCAGACCCTGCACCAGCTCCGTTGCCCTTCTCTGGACACGCTCGAGTCATTCAATGTCCTTTTTGGAGTGAGGGGCCCAAAACTGAACACAGGAATCGAGGGGCAGCCTCACCAGTGCCGAGGACAGGGCTCAGATCCCTTCCCTGTCCCTGCTGGCCACGCTATTGCTGACACAAGCCAGGATGCCATTGGCCTTCTTGGCCACCTGGGCACACTGCTGGCTCCTGTTCATCGGGCTGTCAGTCAACACCCCCAGGTCCCTCTCTGACTGGCAGCTCTCCAGCCACTCCTCCCCAATCCTGTAGCGCTGCTGGGGGTTGTTGTGGCCCAAGGGCAGCCCCCGGCATTTGGCCTTATTGAAACTCCTCCAGTTGGGCTCAGCCCATGGCTCCAGCCTGTCCAGGTCTCTCTGCAGAGCCTCCCTACCCTCGAGCAGATCAACACTCCCACCCAACTGGGTGTCATCTGCAAACTGACTGAGGGTGCACTCGATCCCCTCGTCTAGGTCATCAATAAAGATGTTAAACAGGAGTGGCCCCAAAACCAAGCCCTGGGGGACACCACTTGTGACCGGCCACCAGCTGGATTTAACTCCATTCACCACAACTCTGGGCCCGGCCATCCAGACAGTTTTTTACCCAGTGAAGCATGTGCCCATCCAAGCCACAAACAGCCAGATCACTCCAATTGCTACACAGGTGGTGCGTCTTTGAATGGTAGCTGGAGAACAGCTGTTCCTTCTGCTTCTCTATTTCTTGCTCTGTTTCCTGCCACTGCCTTTTTCTGCCAGGTCTGAGGAAGAATGAGATCCTCCTGGGGTAGTGGTTAAATATAAGACATGAGAAGTACTTGAGTTTATCCCTTTACTCCTATTTCTTCAAGAGCTCTGGTAGAGAACAAAGTTAATGAAGGAAACAGGACAGTAGGATCCACAAAGAACCATTTTGAAAAGAGTTGATAGTACAAAAGGTCAGCATCATCTTGGTCCTCTTCTTTCTCTAAGTTGTGTGAATCTGGCATAATTGTAGAAGATTTTTAACAGCATGTTAACTTACCTCAGTTTAACAACCAAAAGCTTCCTTCCTTCGGGCTTGTTAGCCTGTGCTCCCAGACAGAGGCAAGGTACATGGGCTAAACAAAGCCTTATACATGACCTCTAAGTGAATTTACAGACCTGCTTGAAGACTTAAATGAGCTCTTGTCTCTAAGAACTTCTTGTGTATCTTGTCGTCTACTTGTCAAATATGTGTATTTTTGAAATGATTGATTCAAATCTGAGAAAATATTGGTTTCATCTGCATCTTTATATCTTCTGGGATTTTGCTACTCTTCCTCCTGATAACATAGCAGCAAAGCAACATCTCTTAAATTTGACTTATTTCTTATTATATTAATCCCTTATACTGTAAGCTTGCTGAATCATTTTTTGCCTTGGTTAGTACCAGTATCCATAAATGCTGTATATTTCCACAGACAGAAGGTCTGAGCAACCAGAGGGACTAAACAAAATATCAATGGCACAGAGAATATCTTAAATATCTTCTCACTCGGTGTTTATTAATGCTGACTGTAGAGAAATACAAGAAAAAAAAGTTACACCCTGAACACCAGATTTTATTTAAATATTTGGTAATTAAAAGGTATACCTGTGTTTACTGCATCTTTTTCTATTTTTTTGTTATTTAAATAAAGTAGGTTTATGACTTATGCAATTATCTCACCTCTAGATCCTCACAAGAATTTATTGTTCTGGTAAAGAATGAAAAGTGTGACTGTTCCACTGGCAGACAGGAAAATAGTGGCTTTGAATTTTAAACCAGATTTTCTCCAAATGTATTTTTAGTCCCATTTTTGAGGGAATGTCTGCAAATGTCAGTCAGTGTTCACATGTATGTCTGTGACTATATTTCTGTTTTATTAAGAGTTTAGTATTGCTTCTCAGTATTTCAAAGCTGTAGGCAAAAATGTTAATGAAAAATATATATTTCTACAGCAAGTAGATGACATTGTAAACAGAAAACAGGCTGAGCTTTCAAAATCTAGATTTGGACCGAAGTTTTTCAGAAGTTCATAATTTATTCTTCTTTGTCCGCTTTTAGAGGTGAAATTAATTTAAAAAAAAAAAAAAAATAATTTTGACACAATTGGTGTCTGAATTTGTCACACCGTCTTCTCAAGCTGAAGTGTTTGGATTTGTATCCTGATGGACTTGTTCTCTAACAAATTATGAGAATATCTCCTGGCAGACTGTTTTTTTCCACTGTACATTTATTTTTTGGTGATAATTTGCTGTCTCTGTTAAGATTTATTTAACAAAATTTCACATCAGTGGAGTATGTAAAGAACAAGTGCTTCTCTTTTCCTTTAGAATTTAATTCAAGCTGGTTTAGTTTTAATACTTTTCCCTTCTTTGTCTGGCAATACAATGGAGAAAGACTGGTATCTGGGGATGCTAACATGGTGACATTAACCCAAGATCCCATTGCTGTGAAGTGGAGGGAAATAGAGCAGGGGGAATGAGCGAGAGCTGGGGAAGAAGGTGTGGAGGGGGAGAAATCAGCCCAGCCTGCTCTGAATGTCTTCCTCCTGGACTGTCTTGTGGCACTACATATGAAGAATCACTCCCATCACTTGAAACAGGGAGAAAAAAAGTAGTCTAGATCAGGTGCACTGGTTGCCACGACCAAACCAAAAGGAGCACTTGATCCTGGCCGTGCAGTCCTGACACTTTGCAGTAAAAGTCTCAATGTTCAGTAGTTGGAACCATGATGATAATGTAAACAAGGAGTTCACTGCAGAAAGTTTTGGTGTCCAAACAAAAACTTTGGAAATCATATATAAGACCAACGTTAAAGAGATGTGGAAGTTGGAAAATCTAGGGTTTGAAAATGAAAACACCAAGTTTATACACTCATGTTTTTATGCAATCTGAACTCTACAGCCCTGACTCTGTTATATTCTGTATGTGTATTAGGATGAGATTTTTACTTTTGCTAACTCACAAGCTGTGCAAATGAGCAGTGTGAAATTTATAGCAGAGTGGTGTGTTGCACAAGGAACTTTCCAGCATAGAAACATTTGTGCTAAATTTGAAACAATGATCTCTTAATTTAAGATATTTTTGGATATGTAATTTAAGATTTAATTTAAAGACTAATTTTCTTAAGTCCCCTGTAAGAGCCACTGAGATTTTAGAATTTGAGAACAAAATGCATAATGCAATTAGAAGCTCAGTCAATAGTAGCTTGCTTTAAGTCTGTTAATCCTTTCCAAACTCAGAAAAGCAATAACTTCAATGATCTCACTTCTGTAGTGACAGCAGAGTGCTAAATTTATTAAGCACAAAAGAAATTATCACAATACTTTTCAATAATGCTGAAATAATAATTGAAAATAATTTCCCTACTGCGTGTCATGTTGAATAATGATCTTGGGAGAAAATAGGAAGATAAGTAAGAGACATAAATACGATGATAAAGCAGTTGTTTCCTATTAATCTTACAGAAAAATGTACTGAAAATTTAGGGGGTTTAATGACCAATGAGAAATTTTGTTTGTTTCCTTTTGATTCAACACTTTCTTCGTTGAAATCGATAGCTATTGAATAGCATAGTGTGTGTAGTAGTAGTTTATTTGAGGGGTTTCTATTGCCACCTAGTGGTTACCGCCCCTCCCCTTTCCTGTGCACTAACAAGTTCTTGAAATATTTTCAGTTTTCTGGAGCAAATGAGTTTGTTTACTGACGAGTGAAGGAGTGATGAAAATTATTTTTTAGACATATAAAATAGAAAGGCATGAAGTTAAATATCCTCATTATATGAACTAAAGCAAATTCTTTGACTAACTAAGCTCTCCCCCAGCAGCCATAAATTAAGACCCATATAATAACTTAGTAATGAACACTACTTGGAAAAGGAGAAGCTATGCAAGTTGTTGTTTGAAGCAGGTAATACGGATTTGACATGATTCTCTCTTGCCTGAGTTTTAATCTTCTGTAGTTCTCTCTGAGTTCTGTTGAACTGATCCTTTTTTACTCCTGGAGAAAAACCTGCTTCTACTCTTATAAAAAGAGTGAGAAGTTCATGTTGGTCTTGACAAGGTATGTTGAGATAAATCATAAGAAATAAGAAGTCTTCAGTTCTTGTGACTCTTTCTTGATAACAGTAAATATCAAACAATTTTCTGAGCTTCTGGCCTTGCACACTCACACCTGAGAGTTAAAATAGAAATGAGTGAGAGTCTCAATACCTCTTACGTATGCCAGTATAAAGTCTGAGGGTTTGCTCAAGCCAGTGGTTACTCATATCTATGGAAGTAAGACTTTCTGCAAATAAAATGAGAATCAAGGCTACAAACTTGAAAAAAGTCCAGAAGTTTTTCTTTTTGCCTGGTCTCGCATGCATAGTACAGTACTGTAATATAGATTATAATACATAACACCTGCATGTAAGAATTCCTTTTATCAGAGTTTCATTTCTCCATGAGTTTTTCAAAATATCTTTCCCTTGGAATGAAAAACTTTCATCTATATAAATTGCTATCAATTTTTTTTGTTTGTTTCAGCACACGCTAAAAAATGAGATTTTATTTCTTGAAAGTTCTGTTTTAATGACAAGTAAAGATTGTAAACATTAATTTTGCTTCCACAGCTTAAACAGAAATGGTGTGTTCTGAGTGATAACCACTCCTTTTAAAATAAACCACACAGTTTTGTCTTGGCAGACATTCAGCTCTACAAGACTTATCTGCCTGTAAAATTTTCCTTTGCATAAATGGTCACTCAGTTTAAATACATTTTTAAAGTATGGAGCAAACTCCAGAATGGAAAAAAGTGTGAAAGCTTTGATATATATTTTATCTTTACTCTGTGTGTATGGAGTTAACTCTCTCTTTCCTAGTGAATGACTTTCCTAGACTTGGTATGTCTTTTCAGAGTCACAAGAATTGCCCATCTGAAACTTAGTCTTTCTATGATCAAAGACTTTTTAAAATTTTTTTAATGCTCAAATTGCCTGGGAAAAGGAGAACTGCTATCAGCCTGACATGGGACTCAGAGACATGGATTAATTTTCCCATTTGGTCAAAGTCCTCCTGTGCAACCTTGGCCGGTTCACTTGGACTCAGATTTTCAAAGTTATTAGAATACTTTAAGAGGTACTTTAAAAATACTCTTCTGCCTCAGTTTTCGACATATAAAATAACATGCTCCACAGTAGCACTTCTTTTCCCCGTCCTGTGCTTATTTATAGAGAGTATTTAAGAAGAACAAAGCACTTACCTGGCTTTTGTCTCTGTAAATCCCTCTGAAAGACTGCACCTTCTTGGAGGTTCAGTCTGTCTTTTCACAAGAGGATCTACCTCAGTTAGGATGAGGAGGCCCCATACTGCTGTTAGACTTTGAGTTGCCGCCACATTTAAAGCAATAAAATAAAACAGGAAACCAATGTGAATGGTCATTCTTCAAACTGAGTGTGGCTTATTCACACTGAAACTTTTAATTGCAGAATGAGCAATTACAATGATTGCACCCTGAAAAATGACACAGCTGATAGGGGAGACAGTACACTATGATGAGTGTATCAAGACTATCTGCATCCATGCTTGCTTGACAACGCCAGGACAGGAGCTAAGCTGGTGTCTCTGGGAAAAGCAGTATCTCCAGTGATTAGTGATGGAAAGTAGAGCCAGTAAGAATGAGCAGTGGCTTGCAATTCTAGTTTTCTTACTTAAAGTCGATTGATCTATCTACCTAAGCATGTGTGTATATGTATACATATATAGAAACTTTTGAATCAGAAGAAGGTTGTCCAAATTTCCAGTTCACAGGGCAAATGTTCAGTGTTGTATTATTTCTTGAAGAGTTTCAAAGTTCATAATTTCTCTAGGCTTTAGTAAGCAAATAAATTTGAAATTAAATTTTTTATTTTACTTCTTGTAGTCTCTCTAGAGGCATTTTTCACTGAATGCCCTTCCTATGCTAATGTAATAACCATCTTTGAAGCGCACTTTAAGTGGTTTATTTACACCATATTCCAGTTTGCATATCATGTTTTTTTGAGGAGTGAATTTAAACTCTGGTGTGGAGTTTTTGTTTGTTCATCTATTTGTTTTTTTGTTGTTTTTTTTTTTAAGGAGAAACACAGCTTCCAAATGCAAGGTTTTTTTTAAAGTAACACAAGGAAAAACCCCTATCAGGTTATATGTTTAAACTCATCTGTTGTGTTTCAATATGACGAAAAGTATAAATATCTTAATTTTAGGAGTGGTAGTAGTCAACTGCATAATTTGCCTGGTTAAAGACAGGAGTTAATGAAATTTGAAGTCATCTTTACAGCTGAGTAATGTGTTAAGTTTCTGTGCTGCCAGGTTAAGCTGTGGTTTACAGGGTTAGGCACTTGTGCCACGTAGCTGGTATACTGCTCCTGCAGTGCAGTCGCAATCCAGTCAAACATAAACTTTCCCAGTGCAAGCATTGGAGCGGCTGTGTTTAAGATACAGAAGCCCAAGAAAAATTTCTGCAAGGACATAACATAGAAAAAAAACTTGACAGCTAATTGATAGGGTGAGAAGGTCACAGGGAAATGCTGGTCACTAGGATGCCTGAGATTGTAAATATCTTTCTGAAATGTTATGGCATTTGTATGGCTGCAGTGAGTGAGCAAAAAAAGAGAATAAGGCATGTGGGAAAAGACTGAAACACTCAAGGTACAGAGAACTAAATGCTTCTAGTTGCTCTCCAATGGACTCAGTGATTAATGATGGGTTTTGCTGAGCCTCGGGTTGCCAGGGATATAGATGCTCACCACAGCAGCCCTCTGGGATGAACTGAGGCGAGTTCAGGAGTTGTGCCTCTCTGCATAGTAAGACGACTGGGTCCTGTTCAGATCCTAATCAGAAACCCCCTGGTACTGTAACCAGTACCATACTGGGTGGTGTAAAGGTTTTCTTAACGGCTTAGGATATTTTGAAGAATGGGAAAGATTATTTATTTTATTTAACAAAACTAGACGTGATACTGAAATTTTGCTTCTGAGATTTCTGTGTTACCAGCTGGCAGTGTGCAGTTTATCTCCTAGGTAGCTCTGGGCAGCACAGTCTTACTGTAGTTTGTTTGGGTTTAGCACATTTGTGAGTGCCTGGGTAAATGAGTACATTTCTGGCCTGGATGCATCTGGTCTGCATGAGATATCCCTTGTTTCAACAATCATCAAGATGAAGATGAAGATGTGCTGCCTGCTCATCTTCCTTGCCACAATGTGGAGAAAAGACAAAAACATGTTATCAGGCTTCTGGCTTCTACCTTCACATCTTCTCTCAGTACTAATGTAGTAGCAAATAAAGTCTCCCATTCAGCAAAAAGCATAAGTGAATAGGCACGTGAGCAACTCCTTTCCTCCTCAGTGAGTCACAGCATGTGTTTAAATCCTATTAAAGCCTGTTGAACTTAAACACATACTTAAAGTTTGATGGAGTCGAAAGGCAGACGTAGAAAATGAAATTGAAGAAATGCAATTCTGCCTGTAACTTTAACAAAGGGCTGACTGCACACTAACTGTGTGTGGATTCTAGCTGCAGTATTTTACTTAAAAACATGTCCTGATACAGACAGGTAACATCTGTTACAGAGGACTGCCACACTTCACAGGTAGATTAGGATTTAATTAGATCCTAATTGTCTTAATTTCCCCAGAAAAAAAATCCCGAAGTTGCATACTGGGCACAAGCATGTGTTTTTCCTTTTGGGCCCAGTACAAATATTTGACAGAAGGAGAGAAATGTCAGTCTGCTCTGAAGATACTTCGCATTTGGAATGGATATTTTCTGGAAACTCATTCTCCAGGTAAATTAACTTTCCTGAAAAATGCTCTCAAGCACTAAATTTGAGAAGGAAAATGAAGTGTAATCCCAGGCTCAAGGAAAAGGTTTTTTGAAAATAAATGTTCTTAGTTAAAAAAACCCCAACACCCAAAAACCAAACCAACAGAGAAATGGAAAAAGAACTGAACACCAACCCCCCTCCCCCAACACTCAACCCCACCTACCCCCCCCACCCAGCCAACACCACCACTTATTTCCACTAGCTGATGAGATTGAAACCCTCTGGGAACAGCAGGTCATGTTGCTGAGGTGGAGGGAAAATAGGCACTAGTGCTATCGGGCCCCTTGGGTACTGTACTGCTTTGCTCTCTGATGGCACACAGTTCATTTCCCGACCCCTGGAGAGATGGCAGGCAAAAGAAAAGAAAGAAAACAACTCTTAATGCTAAGGAACGAACATGGAGTTCAACTTGAAATATAGGGAAGACAGTCTTTCAAAAGTTGTAGCTGTATTTAGCATCAGAGTTCATGAGATCCACATGTCCCATCTTCTTTTTCTACAAATCCCAGAGGGAAAAAAAGCATTTATTATGATAGACTAGAAGGAAAAAAAGTCTGTTCATCAATTTCCCCCTTTTTTAAGAGATAA
The DNA here is from genome assembly GCF_965140245.1 of Athene noctua. Taxonomy (NCBI): domain Eukaryota; kingdom Metazoa; phylum Chordata; class Aves; order Strigiformes; family Strigidae; genus Athene; species Athene noctua. The sequence goes on from NC_134040.1 coordinate 74,990,670, forward strand.
CCACTGACTCTACTCGTATGTTATCTTTATCCTGAGGCAGCAAATTTATCATAATTTATTCTGGTATATTCTAAATTTACCATGTTGATTACCACTGTATAAACAACGTCTGGCATTTGCCTCAGCCAAAGAATTGAGGCTGGCGCTGATTTGGAGTAGAGATCTGTGGAACAGCCTCAATTTACTGAAGTGGCTGTAATATCAGTACAAACACCAGAGATATATAGCTAAGGATACAGTGGTTTTAAAAGGAAAAAAATAAGGATTCTTCTTCTATGTAATGCTAATGAGCCACTTACTGAAATGTATCTGTTTGGAGAGGGAAGTCCAAAAGACACAAGGTTAAAAAGCATTAGAAAGTGCTCTACAAGTACAGCCGACTGGACTCTCTCATGGAAAAGCTGTTCTTAAGGCTTCTTAAGGATCAGTGGGTGGGGGTTAAGAAAATCTTTTTCTAATTATTGCATACACATATAAGTAACATGAAAGCATTCTCATAAGGTTGGACTAAAACCAGTCCTAATCCTGGGGACTAAAAAAGATTTAAAAGGAGGAAAAAAAAAAAAAAAAAAGGAAAGTGTGCCTTAAATCGAGATAAATTTCTATTTACAGGGGAAAAAAAGAGAATTATTTGATCAATTGGCCAAACTATGTATTTACTGAAAAATAACTGAGACCCCCATACAAGCAAGTAGATGAAGCAAATCTTGTGTCTGTTTCCTCATGCAATTTCAAGGTGACTCCTTTCTTCACAGCTCTTCAAATGTAATTCTAATTTACATAGCAAATTCTGAAATGAAAGTCTAAATTTATAAACAAAACATAAATAACGATGAATTATTTTATAAAATGGTATATCCAGGATTTAATTTCTTTTTATCTTTCTTGATATCCTGTTTCTCTGTTGTCCTGTACAGCATACTTACTGCAGAACGACACTTCTTCTGCATTAAGATTATGTGTGAACTGTGCCTGACTTTAATGAGGCTGGAAAAGTCTAACTGACTTCCCTGGTCAGCATTTCCTTCTGGTCTTTTTTAATTCTGAGAGATGTACCCAGACAAGGCACAATGTATATATATTTTTTTAATAGATTAAAAGTAAAAAAGCACTGATTACTATATTCAATAGCTTATTCCTGGTTCAGTGATGTGTTTTCTATTATTAAAAAAAAAAAAGATACCAACTTGCCTTTTCAGAGCTCTAACTTGTGAATTAGCTGATTAAAATGAAAAATTAGCTCCTGCTATGTGTGGAGTGCACATTGTCATGATCTGTGTGAACATGAGAGCTTTTGGGCAAGAAGTGTGTCTACAAGCTTAGCAAATACATCTTTGGAAGCATCTTGGAAAGTCTGTCTCTAATATTCTGTGGTTTTATTTGGATTTTTTTTATCTTTGCTTAATAGTGTTAAGGAAATCCAGATATGAACTATGTTTCTGATTTTCTGAGTTAAGTTAGAAAGATAATTTCAACTTGTTTTCCTCCAGCTTGGAACTTTCTACTGATTCTGATGTACTCTGCTCTTCTTCCCTTGATGAGAATGTTCTAATTTAATATCAAACTATGATTCATTAAAAAACAGCAAAGGAAATGGGCAAGGTTATTTACAGTGACACCAATAAATGTACTTTCCTCTGTTTTCAAAGACACAGTGCCTCCTAAGGGGAGTGAGGATGTTAAATGTAACTCTATGCAAGAGATGCAGTGTCAGAAAATCCTGTTTGCCCTGAAACCATAATTGCCTTGAAGCTCCTGCATAACTTTGATTACTTGAATTACATCAGCGTCTTTCTAAACTCATGACATTGGTTGCTTCATGAATCAAACTGGACTGAACAAAATCTTGCAAGACTAAGTGTGCGTCTTTCCTGCCTCAGTTCAGTCATTTCAGTCTCCGTTCAGGATCTTTGATGCATGTTACCCACAAATAAGCAACACGCTGTATTTTCCAGATAAGAATAATGGGAAAACATAGGGAACTTTATATAAATAAAAAAGTAAATAAAATTCAGCACAATTCCAAAGCGTTTTTTATGGCTGTTATATGAGTAGCAAACTCACAGGCTTGACTCAGCTAAGTGCAGGAGCACGTGCTGACCTTGAAGCATATCACTTTACCTGCAACATTACATGCTTGATGGTAAGCACTTTGCTTCAGTGGTGGCTTTCCACTTTAAATCCAAAGAAACTTGTCTTTGTTCTTTACAGGGTTGTATTCTGATATGGAGCTCTCTGCATGACACTACATTAGTATGAAATCTGATTTTTTTTTCTAGTACCTGTCAACCAGGAAATGAGATTATTCTAAGAAGATCTGAAATTGTATAGTTTTTTGACTTTGAATTATTTGCTGCTGTGCTGAAAGAAAGCTATAAAACCCTATAACTGCAGTGCAGGCCAAATCAGCCTCCCACCTCTATACATATGCAAAGTAGGGGAAAAAAAAAGGAGCTTATCAGGACTCTGCACCAGCAGTGGGTGAATCCTTGGCCCCCTGTAGCACAAATTTAAACCTCTTCATGTGCAGGAGGACATAAGACATTTGGGACAGCCAAAGGCAGCCGTGGGAGTTGTGCAACCTTCTGGGGCAGCTTTACTGAAGTCCGTGCAACAACTGTACTGACCGTGATCTTTAACCTGTGTGTTTGATCAGATCAGATAAAAATGAGGAAGCATCTCTGCAAAGATAGCTTCTCTATCAAGCCAAATAAAAATTAAAGAATTTTTTGCTTAAAATTACAACACTCCACACTCAGCAGATGTTGCAATTTTTTATAAGCCATATACTGTGATTCTTTTGCCCTCCTCTCCATTCCTGAATCTTAAACTCAGTTTTTCTGTAAAGCCAGAAGTTGCTGCGAAGGATCCTTCTGTCAGTTCTCTTCTGTGTTCTATTATGAGTGGTTTCTTTATACAGTCTCACATATCCACTTCTTATAATGCTAAGTACATGTTTATAGGAATTGATTTTGACGGAGCAATTTGAAATGCTAAATTTCTCTTAATGCCATCACAATCTTCTGGGACTTGAAGACAGAGACATTTGTTCCTGTTTGATAGCTTCTGAATAATAATCTCTTTGAATTTTGTATTTTGTGTAACCAAGTGAAAATATAATATTCCCTTACAAACAGTTTGGAGGGCTTTTTGGCTGGAAGACAGAGACTAAGTCTTTGTTAATATGTTCCTTAAATCTCAGTATTGTGAAACACAATATTTTATTGGAGAGTTCATAACAAACACACTCTGCCAGGAAAAAAAGCTGTGCTAATCCGTTTTGTGGTATAGCAGTTTCTTCTGTGGCTTTAGCAGCTAAGCTATGCTGTCCATACATCACTTTGGAAGGTAGTTTGAGATCATTCAGAGTGGTATGGTTAAAAACAATGTGGTTAAAAAAATTGCAGGTATTGACATGTTCCTATTAATGTCATTAAGAAAAAAATTTAAGCACTTTCACAAAATATAATCTAGCTTAAAAATACATGTAATACTGTCTTGTAATTTAGTAATTGTTATAAAAATGTGCAAGCTTTCATGCGAAAGAATATACTCTTTCCCTTCACAGCCTGTAATCTAGGAGACATGCTTACAAAGTAGAGAAAAGGGGTACACTAGTAAATTTAAGACATAAAGTAGTAATAGATCCACTGCTTTTCATAGGGATATGTAATAACTTGTTAGACATAGAGACTACCTAGGAGACAGATCCACACGGTGTTGGGTGAGATACAAGTGATGATCACTGCTGCAGGGCAGAGAGTGGCCTTTGTGCAGTCTTGGTCATGCTGTTTTTTGTTCATTGCTCTCCGAGCTCAGGTGAGTTGCTCTGGCCCAACTTCTCATGTGGGGCTCATGGTCGCCTTTGGGGAATGGCACTGCTCCCTTCCAGGAATGCATCAGCCAACAGCTGTACGATAATGGCTCAGGGGAAAGGGCAATAACATTTAGAGTGATCGTGGGTTTATTTTGGTATTATATTGGGATTTATTCTAGGGAGGACGAGAAGAGTAAAGAGTTCCTTGAGAATAACAGAAGCCATAGCTCAGTGAGAAGTACTGATGAACATGTGCCAAAATCTATGTTGAAAGAAATACACTGCAGAACAAGAAGTTACATGAAGAACTCCTTAAAATATTCAACTTGGAAGCAAAAATGGATGTTCAAAGAATAGGTTGCTTTCTGCATATAGAGTACAAGCCACCATGCTCTGAAGCGCCGTAGTGAAAATGGTGGAGGTGGTAATATCAGCATTTTGGGGAATAAATTGCTACCAGAAGCAGTGAACATCATATCTCTTTGTAACCAGATTTATGAGATCAAGAGCTGAGAGAAATGTCATAACTGTCTCCTAGGAGATTGCTTTACAACATTCTATAAAAATATGGAGTTGATTTGGGCATCCAAATACTCTGGGTACTTCTAGTACAAATGGAGAGGGGTGAAACCTGAAGATGCCGTAAATAGAACTGGCAGTCAAACAGCCTACATTTCCTGTGAAAATTACTCTTTATGTGAAAGCTGAAGTTTCCCCACACCTGCTTTGCATTGCTGACTTATTTTCTTGGAAGTTTTTCTTTAAACCTGGTCACTGAAGTTTAAGCAGCTGAACTTCTCCACTGGCTTTCCAGGACGGACAGAGGCTCTTGAGAAGGTAAGAGTTAGGTTTCCCAGAATAATATCAGTGTATCTGTTTAGTTTTATCCATATATTGCAAGCTGTTTCCACTATGATGAGTCTAAACATAAAAAAAATAATTACCTCAGTCTGTTTATATTTTCAGCATTTAATTTAAACAAGATACTATGATGTCTATCTAAAGTAAACACTTGCTGCTTTGACACTGCAAAACGTGATGCTGTAAACTAACTGGATCTTTTCCAGCTCTACCTTGTGTGCCTTAGTTGGCCTAGAACCAGATTTAAACGTTACTATTGGGACTACATTTTCAAAGTAATAAACAATTAAACAGTAGCAATGTGGTGGTGAGGAAATTTTTTTTACTGTAAGACTTCAGCTGGCTCAGGTTTCTGTTTCCAGTGATTTTACAAGCAAATACTAAATTCCTTCTTTTATTCTTTCCTTGGATGACTTACAATCCAAATGGGGCAGAAAAAGTTCAGCATCATAATTTGATACAAGAAATTAAATTTTATTAATTATTTAATTCTCTGTCAATTACACCGAACCAGACTTCTTCAATCAATGGTCTCTCAACTGCTGTTTTTATCATGCTTCCTGTTGATGGAAATGCAGGACTGAGGCTACACAGCATGCAAAGTCTCACAAAACTAAAAGTTGTTTTAGTTTGATTGTAGGCAGCATAACTATGGCCTACAATAGTCATGGAGCAAATAATATAATAGCGAATGAGAAGAAAGCTTTGAGTGACATTTTGTTAGGAGCATCCAGTACTGACTTTCACACTGTTATAGACATGGAATAGGGAAACATATATGAAAAGCTGCACTCAACCTATCATTTTGTACCTTCTCAGAGACTTGTGTTCAAGTGTGTTGCACCTTTTCAACTCATATTTTGTCTCTCCTGGATCCCAACTAGGAAGCTCTATGTCCTCCAATATATTAAAATACCTATAGGAGGCTTCTGTGTAGGTGTCACATAGTATCTGTGCTGTATTTGGACTTCAGTCTTGTGGTGTCCTAAATTTCATGATAACTTAATATCCAGTCAGAATAAAGGATGGACTCATTAGTAGAGAGAATCCTTTAATTCAATACTCACAGAAAAAAACCATAAGAGCAAAAAGACAAAATCCCCCAAATTTCATCATACAGGGAGGAAAAAACTTACCGTCTCAGAGGTCTCCTCCTATACTTTGGATACACTGTTTAGTTGCAGTGCAAATATTAGACAACACTGGACAGAACACTGGAAACTGAGAAGCGTTCTTTCTTTGGCTTGCTAATTTCTTTACATGGGTTTCAGCAGCATGGGCCTGGAGAAGTGTATGGTGTACCAGCAGTGCTCCTAAACATGCTCTGCTGGTTTTGGCTGTGATAGAGTTAATTTTCTTCATAGTAGCTAGTATGGGGCTGTTAAAGCGTGAGGGAGTCTGGCCCTTGTCAACGCCTCTTGCCTCAGCAGAGGTCACAGACAGAGCTGCTTTCAGGTGTCCTCCCCTAGTTACAGCGTTCATGTAAATATTATCCAAGTTATTTTATTTCCTGCTCTAGCCCTTTCTTAACTTGATCCAGTGCCACAAAATTTTAGCAAGCTTCATTCTTGCACAGATGTGATAAAGCAATGCATGTCCTTGTAAACTGAGATCAAGACTGTCCCACAGGTAAAAAAAGTGAAAAATAATCCAGGAAGCTCCTTTCCTCCCCACTTCTAAGTAGGTTTTTTTTGGTGTGTCTTTCCCAGACTATTTTCCAAAACATCCAACTGTAGTGTCACAGTTTAAATCCTCGTGCAGTTGATGTTCTTTCCACTGACTTGAAAGAGCTTTGGATCAGGCCCTAAGTAAATAATAAGGATTTCTTCCACCTCAATTTATGTTTAATTTCCAAACTAAGCAGTTACGTCTTTCATCTTTATTCTTTTTTTTTTTTTTTTTTTTTTTTTTTTTAATGACTCTGCTTGTTATTTTAAGGAAACAGTAGTATATACAGCATCTATATGCACAGAGTGCAATATATATGTATATACTCCCTGAAGTCCAGGGATTGTCTTGATGAAGAGATGAATATATCACCGTAGGAAAACTCTTTAGAGTTCATCCAGAATACAGAGTTGCTCATTACATTGTAGCCTGGATTCAGTCAAAGGTGTATTTAATAGTAATTTAAGATTTTATTTTTTTACCAGTGCAAACCATGATAAATGGTTCAGGGAGGAAAAAACCACTCTGTTAGTATCCAGTTTGCTGCTTAAGCCTGCAAAAATCAGGAAATGTTAATATATATTCAATAACAAGTTAAAGAATAAAGCCAATTATCTCATCTACTGGCCAATGCAAAGTTGTTCCCAGCTGTACATTTTCTAGTGTTCTGTCCCAAAACTAAGTGCTTTTAATTCCATTCCTGTGCATGTGTGCATTTATGTGAAGGCCTTTCAGTACAAAATCACGTAACACTAGAGATATTGGCTTCTGCCTTCCAGTTTCCAAATTAACTGTTGTCTATGAATGATATCATCACTGGCATGCTGTCTGTAAGCTGTTTTTGCTATGACATGAAGTGCTTTGCATCATACTGTACATTCTGTCACACACTAGCTTTCATTTTCATTTCTGAGTGGAAGGATAAATATTGTCTTTGGAAAGAGTGGCAGCAGAGGAAAGAGAGCACCATGCATTAGAGATTGCTGTGGCTGTCATGCCCTAACAAAGCATCCTGTGAGACGTTGGCCTGGATGCACCCCAGTGCCCCATAGGGATGAAAATGAAGTCCCTCATTTGAAGTAACCTTAGCTGAGGTAATGTTACCTTAACTTAACTTTAGTTAGGTTAACTTTGAGCCTCACAACCAATAGAAAGGCAATTCCAGAGGGGAATTCAGATTCTAGGTGTCTCTCCACACTGCTGATGGAAAGGGTAACAGATACCTCAGTGCCTGTGGTTAGGTGGTGCTTTAGCAAGGTGGGCTTTAACAGAATTCTATGATACTGAGAGAGGAACAATAATGATTTCAGGAAAAAAATTAGTGTCTAGCCATCATCTGTATAAATGATTGTGGCCAAGGCATATTTAGGGGACAAATGTGAGAACTGGAACAGAGACTGTTAGGGTGGTACATAAAATCTTATGTAACATTAGCTGTAACATTGTTTTCTTTCATTTCTGTGCTAACCTTGCTTTTGGAATAAAAGGACAAGTTGTTAGCTTTTCCCCTTCCTTAAATGACATGCTAAAGTGGTAAGTGATGCTCTCTTTGAGAATATTTTTAAAGTTCATATATATATATTTTAATAGCATTTTATTGAGAACTGCCAAGTATGTGTTTTCCTAGTGCTAGCAAAGCAAAGCGGAAGAATGAGGACTGGAAAAACTATGGGCCAGTGGACACAGAGAAATGATTGTGGGAATATGCTCTTTGGATTAGAAATATGGGTCTTTGGGAGAGGAAGAGCATGGAAGGGGGAATGTTGGCAAGTGTACTGGTTCCCTAGAAAGTAAGAAGGATCAGAATATAAGAGATGAATGCTGCAGCTCCAGCAAATGTAAGAAACAGGTGAGGGATCATTCTTTCTCTTTATATTAGCTTTTAACTGAGATCTGTACTGTCTGTTCATATAATATCCTCTTCATATAGATGCCAAGATTTCAAATTGCTTCACTTAGGGTTTATTTAAGAAAAGAATGAAACAAAAAAAACCGTCCCAGATTTTGAGGAAAGTGTTTAACTTTCAACAGAATCTAATATGTGACTCAAAAGAAGGAACATAGAAGATCACTGGAACCAAAAATTCCACCTAGCTGTTATGACCCAAGTGTGCACAGTGGCCTGTTCCCAGATATGCCCCTGTGCAGAACCAGCCTGGGAAAAAACTTCATTGTAATCCTCTTTGGTCAGTTCCATGCCTCAATTTGATTTCAAAATTAAACCAAATTACCACACAACTCTGCTCAAGTGCCCAGTGTTTTAACTTTTCTTTTCAAATGTCACTGCGGTCTTTCTATGGATAGGCTTCACAGCTTTTACATCAACTTAAAAAAGGTTACAAGTTGATAGTTTCAGTTTGTGTATGAATTGGCTTGGAAATATTGCTTATACAGCAGCTACCTGTTCTCATGGTCCTGCTGAAATACAGCCTTATTTATGTGCAGCTTTTCCTGCAGGCTGAAAGTGTGTTTTTGAAATAGCTCTTGCTCTGTGGCTTAAATGAATTGCAATACTTGCTTTTCTACTGAGAGTCTCTACTTAAATATCTCGTACAACCATCCAGTAAACATTGTCCACATTATGCTATGAAGTTCTGGCTAGCTATAACTATACAAACAATTCTTTATGCAAATATGAAAATTAACATGGACAGTGACTTAGTGAGAACATCCAGGAGTCAGGTTCAAACAGTACAAGAATTTAGTTGATATGTTTCAATGGAGAATATTTAACCAACTTTTGTTTTTTCTGTTATAAACCCAGAGCTGGTGCTGCTTTCAGATTCAATACATGTATGTGCATTGCTGGTGAAAGTAACTGCAGACACTGTAGGTCGATTATTTATTTGAGATCCTTCTATCTGAGCATAGTCTGTAACTTACTTTTTTAGACAATAGAGACATAGCATTTTGAAATCATGCCCTACAATGCTCATTTGTTTCATTAAGTATAAAAGATAACCTAGACAGTTTTTGCTGTGAATGTAACTGTGAACACATGGCAAATATTTAAATCTGACCACATGATTCCCATCCTTGTAAGCTAAATTATTAAAATACATAATACAAACAGCATTTGCTGTTGTAACAAACAGTCTGAGTGGAGGTTTATGTGTTGTTTTAAAATTGAAGAATTGCAGATAATTTGAGGTAGTTAGCTTCAGTAAGAAAGTACCCTAAGTCTGTAGGATAAGCAAAGACTAATTTGTCTTGCCCCAAGAAAAGATATCTTTGGTTTTCTGGAATATACACCAGTAGTTGCACATTATTAATTTGGCTGATGGGTAGGGCCACTACTTAAATGTCTCCTGTACTTTTATTTGAACTGTTACTAGACATGTAGGTAACTGCATGTAACTCAGGTATGGGCCAGTAAACAAGACTTAAATAATTATGTTTTACTCTGTCTTGTGTACAAAATTCTTTTGCCCAAAATAATGTCTGAGACTATATGTGCAAAGTTAAGCAACCAGAGAGAGCACAATGACAATGGTAAACCCACTGTTACTCATGTACAGACTGGTCAAGCTGAGCTATATCTAATAATGTCATGTGACTATATTACTGTGAGGGACAATTTTTTAAGCTAAAATTCCAGCCATGGGAATACCTTCACAGAAACCTGTAGACATTTCCAAATAAGAAACTTGATGTTCACATGCCTTTCCTCTAAAGCATGTAGGATTCCTCAAACTAATCACAGTTTAGTCACAGAGCTAGTTTGACCAAGTCCACTGACTGGGCACTCGGCTTTGCTTCTCTAAAGATAAAATATATCTTCTTTTTTAAAAAACGAAACAAAACAAAACAAACAGCAAGGGAGTAGGGAGGATACGATTATTTCCTTTTCTTTTGATGCACTAAGAAAAGAAACCAAAAAAGGGAAGTGTGATGAGAACTGAAGCCAGAGAGCTGATTCTGTACTGCAGTGGCAGTACTATGCTATGGCCCTACTCCAAGGTGGACAAGGCTGTTGTAGGTAAGGTGACTGTCTGTAGGAATTGTGCCTTACTTATCACAGATACTGGAAAGATATGAAACAATTGGGCAACAGGAAAAAATTATCTCATAGTGAATTCTGCCTTGAGATCCCCCTTTTTGGGTGTTTTCACTCCTGTAGATGAGGGAAACAGCAAAGTATGGAAATGCTAGTGCTCTCATTCACATATTTGCTTTATATTAATAATTTTTTATGTTAACTAATTTGAAACACCTGTGGTCAGCTTTCCAGGGGTACTGAGCCCTCATGAATACTGCTGAAATTGTTCAGTGCTGATTTTCACAATATATGTATTTAAAGTCCAATTTTTCACCATACTATGTATGTTAAGACGGTCTCACAAATTTATGACTGCTCCTGATCTGTAGTTTTGGTTTCTGTATGGGGATAAAAATACCAGTAATCTCATGGGTCTTAAAATAGTAAGGGAGTGTGAAAATAAATCTGTAAAGTACTCCATTAAACTGGGTGTGAGGGAGAAAGGTGGAAGTGAGTATGAAAACATGAGGTTCATAGCTTTGTATTCAAAGCAGGTCCTGGATAACATGCCTGTGTGTAATACTTAAACGTACAATGAATGCAGGAGACATAAAAAAAAAAAAAAAAAAGGAGTATTATGATTTCATCAAATAAGACGGGAGTCCTGTTGAAAATCTAATGCAGGATCGTAGAATTAAAGCTGTATAGAAGTGCATTTGCACAAGGAGGCAACTGATGTGAGCAGGTTGCATGTATTCAGGAAATATTCTGGCATTTCCAAACTTAATCCATCAGCCTTAATATTTGTTAAGTATCCTCTGGGGGACAGAACTTCTACAATGTTTTACCATTTTGCTCAGTGTTGTGAAGAGTTAGCTTTGCTTTTAAGTATAAGAGGTTGAATGTTTAGTTTCAGGAAAGTAAGGGTGCTTTCAAGCAGAAGCTGGTATACATGACAAGAACCACATCATTCCTTGGCAGCCTTTGTGGTTATAATGAACCATTTTGCAGTTCTGTCAGATTCTCTAACACCTAAATGCATAAAATCTTTGTTGGTGTTGAAATGTATGATACCATTATTAGCACTTGTAAAACAAATCTATAGACCTTTGAAATATTTAACTATCCCTCTACTGCAGTAGGCTGAAAATTCAGAATATGCTGTTTGGATCCCTTAAATTCCACTTTTGGACAGAATAGGTGCTGAATCTGAGAGATTTGATACCATTAAGGAATAAACAGCAAAGTCTAAATCAGGAAAGCTTCTAAGTTTCTCTGAAAGCCAACTCCAACCACATCTTAGCTCCATTTCAAAGAAGGAACCTCCCAATCCCTCCTCCTTCCATGTCCTTTTTCTTATGGAGAGAAAAACCCATATGCAGATGAGAACTACATCCTCTTCCTTCTAGTCTTACATTTAGGATGAACAGGGGTACTTTACTGTCCTCAACCATGCCCTGGTCTATACATAGTTAATGTATCTATATCTGGTGTCGCTCTTGTGAAGGAAATTAGGGAAATTAATGGTTTGTTTCCTATTTGCCTGAATGAATGACTAGTATGGTATATTGAATGACTAGTACAGAATATAAAATAGTGTATAGAATATTGTATGATATATAGAATGACTAGTATGGTATATTCAGTGAGGACAGGGGAAGCACATTGTTATTTAATTTTATTCCTGTAGTGTCTTTAAATTCTAAATATCGGCCATGAGCTAAGGGTGTCTTTTGGTCTATAGACATTGTGAAAAAGGATACTGTGTAAAACTACAACACTTGAGCAATATATACTTTATATTTGAGCAACATATACCAAGACTATGGTCTTGGAAAAAATGTGGGTTCTTTGAGGTTGTACATTTGAGGCTGTTGCCTAAGTTCTTCACTATAGAAATTTTGGGAATTTCTTTTGTCATTTTAGAAATACCATATCTGTATAGAGAAAAGATCGAATTACTCCGAAATGTGCATGAAGCGCTTTCCTAGCTGTGGTTTTGGCAGATGATATGGGAAGTTCTCTTGATCCTATGCCGTAGTGAAGTCAGTATAAAGCCTTTATTGATTCCAGTGCTTTAGGATCTGAATCAGAGTTTTCAGAATTTAGCTTTAGAAAATTAAACAGTACTCTTACAAATAAAGCTTAGAGGACTGTGGATAGTAGTATCTGTAAATCCAGACTATATTTCATCTCTTTCAGTTTCATTTCCATACACAGTGTATGCAGCATATTCCTTGGTAGTTACACATATAAAAGATACCTTTCTGGTATCATTTCACTTCCTCATAAACACAAGTTTCCTTGTGAAAGCAATTAATGAAAGCGAGATTACACTGCAGAATCTTAGCTGGTGAAGAGATAAGAAGAAATCTGCAAGATAATACATCAATATCATTCCCAAAGCAGAATGAAAATCTCAACTTCAGCAATGTCAACAAAAATATGTTTCTTCTCAGATTTAATTTCCATGAGAAACTATGTTAAATTAAAACCTTCCAGTGCAGTGTCCTTCCATTTTTTGCATTTTTACTACCTAGAGATCAAACAGTTTGACACAGCAAAAATTCTAGTGAGTTAGGAAGAAATGCTGATTGGTTTGTTGGCTGGTGGCCGGGGGAATGTTATGACCGAGTAATTATGTGTTCTGGACAGATGTATTAACCAGGCTTCGAGCTGGAGCCACTGGATATTATTTTAGTCATAAGACTAGAGGAACTGAATCATTTTCAAAGAGCTGGCTGGCTGACACTGCTTTAGTGATGCCTGTTCCAATGATTCTTTGGCAACAACTTCCAACACTGCACTTATGACACAGTAAACAAAAACTACATTAAAGGTTTGGTTTTTTAATCATAAAGAAGTTGAACATTTCCACTGAGCTTTTTTACTATTTATCAAGGAGCACTGAAGGCTATTGTAAAGCTTCCATCCCTGTTTCTCTTACCAAAGAAGGGGAGCTGTTTAGCAAAACTCTTTTAGATCTGGTGATAGTAAGAATACTTCAGAATTCAAGGTTTTTATCAATTCATTGATGTCTTCTTGCTAAACCTGCTGTGTCATATTTGTTTATTCACTCACTTTGTAAGGTGAGTAAAAATTTTTTTTTTTTTTTTCTGGACTGACAAGTAGAATGAGGGAGGCTTTCATTGTCAGCTTCAAGTTAAACAAGGGTGAGATTTCTCCTGTTCAGGTAAGTAATAACATTATTTTGCAAGATCCTGGAGTACTGTATTGTTAGATGCAGAAAGAAGTTGGAAGGGAAAAGAAATTTGTATTAAATGCAGTCTTCACTGAGAAAACATAACTTTTACATGTAGAAGGACATAATTTGTGCCTATATTAATATTTAATCTGTTCTGTGATACCTGAGATACTTCAGTGGGCTTTGTCACCTGATAACCAGACATTAAAAAGGCCTTTGAGCTTTGAAGAAAAGTTGTTTTACCGATTTTTAAGCCACTTGATTCTTGCAACTAATTTGCAAATGCGCATTGCCAAGGTTGGGAGTTTTTTGTGGTATGTTTTGTGGGTTTTGTAGTTCTAGTTCTGGCTTCATCAGTGGTTCTTTCCTGAAGACACAACATAGAACAAGAGCAGCCCTTCAGAACGAAGCGGGAAAGAGTCTGTTGTTTTGATTTCCCTCTGCAGTGATGGATTATGAATGTAAACTGTTATGTAAGGTCATTTTGAACATTGCCCTGGAGGCAGTATGTCAAGTGAAGCATAGCAAACAAGTCAAAGTTTTTCTTTCTTGGAACTGAAATGGATTTAAATGAAGAAGGCTCTTTTCTACACTCAGATTCTGAGGACACAGTATGTGACTGGAAAAATATAGATATGTACCTAGAGCCCTGGCAGCTGATTAAAGGAGTCTTGAGAAGTTCTATTTCTAGGTCTTCTATTTGCTTGTTTGACTATGGTAAATGGCAGGCTCTCCGTGCTCCCAGGTTCACCTTTTGTAAAACACAGGTGATAAAGTGTTGGGTTGACAACAGCTACCATAGTGCTAGATGTCTGAGGCTTGTGCTTTGTTTGGTTTGGGAGTGGTACGAATGAATAAATAAAGAACAAAAACTGATGACAGAAAGAGTGTGCTATGGCAAAATGCAAAAAAGTACAATCAAAACTCTTTTTCAGAATTGTACAGGGGTAAATTCTTCTGTTCCCCAGTGATCCGTGGTGTCTTTTGATGATTCTGTGCATGTTGGAGTGCCTTATAATTTGTAGACCCGACCAATTACGAAGCAGCAGTTTGGCCTGCATGTTTGTCTTCCACCCAACTCCTTTTGGCAGAAGAGGGCTTTGTCTGCAAACTTCCTTCCCATATACCTCAGCTGCCAAAACTTCAGAGTCAGCTTGCTAAGACAGTGAACAAGAGAAAAGTGAGACTCTGATTATGTATTTGTTCTCTTTATCGGGTTAGCCCAATGTTTCAGAAAAGCATAATGTTTTTCTCTGAAAGAGGAAAAGAAAGATATAGTAATTGGGCTTCTATACAAATACTTATAAATGCTTTGTTTTCTTAATATTTTTAATAAACTGTAACTTGTTTCCTGTGCAACATCGAATATTTGAAAGTTCTATGTATTTCCTGGCTTGATGGAAATTTAGCAAACAACAGACAAACAGATGTTCCTCTAACAGGGAATCACTGAGAAAAAAATCAAGGGATACTACATGTTCCTGTTTCATTGTCAGTTCAATAATGAACTTGATCACTGCTCTGGTTTGGGTCTTTCAAGAATCTCTTGTGCTAAGAAGACTTGTAATACAGTAATTCTTTTTTTTTTTTTTTTTTTTTTTCGTTTCCTTTTCAGAATCATGGAAAGGGATCAGGAAAGCATACACTTAATTTCCTGAATAAGACTTCATGCTCTACATCTTTGTGTGCATCCCTGTATGTACATCTGTCTGGATGTGTGCATAAATGATTTAGTTTATAATCTGAGAAACATTCAGTGGAAGAGTAAAAGACAAAAATTAAAGACCCAAGTGGCACTTCTAAATTTGTGCCAAACTCTTCATGTGTCTAGGTGTATGGCCAAGACAAGGTCTAAAAATGTCTTCAAGAGCTGCTTTCTTCAGTGATCCAAATCCAAAGCACCCCAAGATAATAGGAGACTCTCCTTTTGCATTCGTCCGATTTGGAATGGGCCCAATGGATCCAGCAGGTTGATGTGATGAGAAGCTAAGTGATTGCATATGCATAAATGAAATCCTGCTATTGTACATGTATAAATTATGCTCATTTAAACTCCCAGAACACATGAGTGCTCAACAGCCATTAATTCCTTAGCTGCCATAATGAGCTTAAATTGTCAGCTGAGGTCCCTGGAAGACCTATACAATTTTCTTCTTTTCCTTAATTGGATATTTTTTTTTTTAAAGAAAAATAGAGTAATAATAATAAAAATTAATCCTTATGGCTTAGTCGTGATTTCTTTCCTTGTACTTACATCCGAGATGTTAGTACTAAAGTATACAGCCCAGACACCAAAGTCTCATGAGGCAAATATGTTAATGGTTTATAGATTACAATAGCTATTATCCCATTTACTCTGGGAACAAGCTATGAGATATAAAAAATGAATGGTATAATGAATAAATCTGCTGTGGCCCTGACCAAAAATTGTTTCCTAAAGATGAAAAATGGAAAGTCATAGGACTTCAGGCTGGCACTCCTTTAATAAAGTGTGCTGACAATTATGTCAGGCAACTATAATCCTTAGACAACAACTATACATTAACCTACAAGCTGCTGTAAATGGAAATAAACAATGGTGCTTAGGGGGATTGTCTTAGCTTACACAGAGCAAAATAACCCACTGAGAGTACAAATAAAGACCATAACTTTTTTCCTTCAGATATCTTCTTAAAAGTCTGTATGTACTATCAAATCTATGAAATCAAAATTAGAAATATATTCTGCACTGGATATATGGGTGCACATACAGAAATGGGATGTATAAGTGCCCTCAAGCACTGGGACCAGCAATCCATGATTTTTGTGATTTTGAATGGTAAATGGTCCACAGGTATAATCCTAGGAGCTGGGAACCAACAGCATATTTAGAGATCGGTCACAGAGAAGTGACATTTTGTTGCTTCTTTGGTGTTTGGAAATCAGTGGGAAGTAGGAACTGCTACCTTGAAATAAATTAAATCCTCCTCATCTGCAGATCGGTGCCATCTCTTCTCCTTCAGACACAGCAGCTCTTAGGTCCTGGCTGCCTTATAATTTTAGTTTTTAATAAAATAATAAATACAACATTCAATACCGTCCTTAAAAGCCAGAGCATTTTTATTTCGTGCACAATATGCAGCTGAAGCAAAGTGCCACCTCTGCTTGGCATGCTGTGTGTGCTTACTATAACACAGGGGTTGGTTTGGCACTTGACTAGTAGGTTACTTTTGAGTGATTAAGCTAGGTGTGAGGCTGACTTCCTTTGCCCTGCAAATCAGTTTTAGAATTTTTTACTTTTGATCTGGATATATTTTTTTAAAAGTTATTTTGAGCACAAGAACAACTAGGAAGATTGTGCTGCTTTTAAACACATACACAACAGAGGCAGAGTCTGATTTACAATTTTTGTGACTATATACTGAGAATAAGTCCATTACCAATATGGTGTATGTGTGGGCACTATGTTTATATTTAGGTCATTGTGCAAGCATTTCTCTTTTCTTACAAACTAGATCACTTTTATACTGGCAAGACTTTTGATACAAATATGCTATGGATACAAATGAAAGCAGACTATGAATGAAGATATTTTGTTTTGTTTTCAGAATGAATTAAAAAATACAAATCCTGGTGCTAGTGCGTTAGGGATGAGAATGTTTACAGGATAATTTGAGTGGGGACTAAAACAAACAGAACATTTTCATCCTTTCTGATTAATAGATGTTTGTACAGCACCATGAAGATGAGAGGCATGTTAAGTGCTATTAATTAGTATTCTTTCAAGATATTTATAACATATTTATAATATTTATGTATTTATGACAACAAAAATGTTTCAATATAGAAGTGAATTATCCCAGAAAAAATGCCAAGCTTTTGATCTGCTTATACATCACATGACTGCAAACCTTTTCCTTTCAACCTAGAGTTACATTCAAAAGCAGAAAGATATACAGCTGACGTTTCAAACTGAACGACACTACGATAAACTAGGGTTTCTCTAGAAGATAAAATACATCATAAATCGGTGTAACACTTACCTCATTTTAAATATTACTGTCTCCTTTTATCAGGTAACACTATATAACCTCCCCTTACCTCCTTTCTTCCCATATTTTATTTGGTATATTAATTCTGAACAATGATCACAACCAGAATTTTTTTTAATTAAAATCAAATATATGGCTTTAGAGGCTTAGGTTATCTGATAAAAATATTTTAATTAAAAAGATACCAACTCTTTTGATTCCCTCCTGAATTGATAATAATTGAAATGTACAGTGTTAATTTTAATCTTCAGCCAGTTGTTTAAAGAAATAATTCTTAGCCTTCTTCAAAGTCAGAAATAAATAAGTAAAATGAAATCTGTTAAGGTGAAGAGGAATCTCTGGCCCAATGGGCTTTTTTATTGCAGATTGTCAAAAATTCACCCATTATTTGAAAGAGCTTATTACCTTTACTTATAAATTTATTTTATTTTATTTTATTTTATTTTTCTAAGGATAAGGAAATACTTGTCTGACTACAGTAGCTGAGCTGTTTCTACTTTCACCGCACTCTACCTCTGCAGGAACATTCTATCTCTTACAAATCTATTTGCTTTATAAAATGCTGGCTCCATCATGATCAAGTGGGAAACAGATTTCACTAAAGTGAAAATTCCCCCCAGGCCTTGCCCCAAGGAGTATGCATGTAACAAGGATAAATTTCAGATTATTTGTATGTTGAGAACACAGTTGTGTCACGGCTCTGCAATGCTTCGTTACAGGAATGTTGTTTAAGGAGAGGATAGGAAATAACATTCTAACACTTCAAGAACAAATTGAGAGCATACAAAACCAGGAGATGGAAAGTAAATGTTGATTTTATTTTATTTTTTTTAATTAATACTGTAAACCACTATCAGAACTTTTTTTGGTGTTTTGAAGAGCTTCTGGGCCAAACTTCTATGTAAAAATTGATTTTAGTGCAAGCTTTTCAAAATGGATTGGAAGTTTAGGATTAGTTAATTATTAGTTTAAATAGACACTCTGTGTAACATGAATTTGAAAACTAAGACTGAAACAAAAGTTTAGATTTTGGGTGACAGCTACTATATTACTGTTTCTATATAATAAAAAGTTGGATATGCAAGCTGCATAAGTTACTAAAGAAGTTATTTTTTCCCTTTTGAGATTGTTATACTTAATTAGATATTAATTCCAGGTGGGATGACACCTGGAATTCTTTCATTTAGAATGATTGATTTTTATGATCTAATCCATTTTTATAAATCACTGTATAAGCATGACTCCATTCAGAACAGTGATATAATTCTATTGTGAGTATTCTGACCTTAAATATTAAGCAAGCATGGGATACTCAGTACAAACTATTATGGAATACTTTTCTGAATAAAAAGATTTAGATTTCCTTTGTACAGAAATTTGAGATGTCTTCATTTACCACATCTAATCATGATTAATCAAAATCAACTAAATTCAATAACCTATCGTGTAGTTTGGGGTTTTTTTTTTTCATAACAGTTTAGGTTAATCTACACATGCACTGTCTCTAAGCCACTGATAAAATAAAAAGCTTGGAAACTGGGAGAAGCTCTGTGTGTCACTGAATACTATGCAAGAGTAAAAAGTGTTCCTGTGCTACTCACAATAAAAATAGAACCAACTATGTGCGGTAGTGGACCAAGTACACTGAAGGTGTGTGTGCAGATGGAGAGTTATTCCCTCTCTTTAATATGCCTTCTGACTAACCAGACACCTTATTTAGGCAGCTTAATAAGTATTCAATTTTCAGAAGTACAGGACACTTCCCACTAGCATTAGTGGGAACTGCGGGACAGACTTCATTAGGGGGCTAAATAAGATCCTTAGGGGCCAGCTGTAGGCATATACCTCTAATGCTTTTGTTCAGCAGCCTAAACTTGTAAAATTTCTTAATCTATGCACAGTTGATTACTGTCACATTTCTAGATCTTGCAAATATTCCCAGAGCCGAACTTACTCTTGTGAGTTCTGTAGATTGTGCCTAAATATTTTCTTGTGTATCACTTTTCACTTTGCACCCATTGCTTTGTCTTGATCCTTTAGTAGGGGTAGGGGTAGGATTTATTTATGCATACTATTTATTATTTTATGTTATTTCTGAAAGAGTTTCAGAAGTTCTGATAAGATTTGCCATTTTTAAATATTTTCTGAACATGTAAGTGTGTTTAGAGAGAGAGGACAAAACTTGGTAAATCAATGAAATCAGAAAACAGAATTTTAGAAACAGGCCAGTAATTGTTTTAAGTCTTTGACATTAAAAGTGTTGGTGTCTGAAGTGGTGTCACTATTTTCTCATCATTTAATGTTATAAATGGACACTTTTGCTTTCCTTATACCTACCTAATTACCATTAGGTAACCATAATAATGGAATTAAGGAGGCATTCTGGATAGATATTTAAAATCAACACTAATCCTTGGTGGGTAGTATTGTCTCTCTAGGGTAAAATGCATTTGTTATTGGCTCCCCCAAAACATATTCAGTTCGTGCTTTTTAGTCCTTTTTAGCTCTGTAGTAGGAAAAAATATATGAAGATCAGCGTACAAAGTTCACCTCCACTAGGTCAATAGCGTGATTTAGAAACAGGTTTGTGGCAACCAGACATCCAATGGCTTTTACTGGTCTTTCATCTCGTGTCTATACTGTTTGCTCCACAAGATGACAGGAACAGCCAATATGAAGAAATTTGGACTGCTTGAAACTTATGTCAGCCTGTGCTTGAGTACAGCTTAAAACAACATATTTCTTCTCTGTTTTTTTTTCTTTTTAATGAATCAATCTTTTATTATCTCCCTTCACAGAAGGGCAACATTTGTTTCTTTATTTTGTATATGATGTTTCTACAAAAGATAACAGGATATTGCAGTCTTTGTGATGATTTAGAACCAAGGGGGGGTTTTCTTTTTTTCCTTTTTTCTTACGTGCCGTTTCTTTACCTCCTTTGCTTTTGGTTTTGCTCATGTTGGATTGACCTGCACATGTGCTGTAGACAGTCTTCTGGCTTGCATGCATACATACACATGTGGTGCATATACCAACAGGGTCTGCCATGAGAGTCTGCATGCATTCCTGCAAATAAAACTGCTCTCCCTTTTGAAAATGTGGCTTATTGACATGTCTCACTACAAACAACAAAAAAAACCAACCTCAAATTCAGCATATCCTGAGAGAGGAACACTCAAAAGCAATGCTAGTATCAGGGAGAGAGGTCTGTGTTCATGACTGCTTTTAGCTTCCTGTTTCTCTACAGGAGAAATTCTAGTACTGTGTGGGGTAGCTTTGAAAAACACGCACACCCATTGCAGCGTTTGTGCCCTGAATATGTGCTAAGTGCATATTTTGATGATGAATCGTTATGTGTTGTTAAGAGCATTTTTGGTTTTCTGATGATATAGAAGCAGAAATAATTTTATGGATTACAGAAAAACAATATTTCTAAAAACTGACATATTCACCAGTTAAAATGACAGTGAAATAGTATGTTAAACGAATACATTAAATTGTTTATTCTTAATTTTTGTAAATAATTTTATTGTTTTGAAAAAAAGTCTTCACGAAATTTCAGAGGAAAATGACATGAATTCTTTCAAGATAACATTTATTACTTTGGTTATATGTAGAGGTATACTCTAAACTCATGAAGTTGTTTATGCTTACATATTTTCTTCAGAAATTAGTTGTATTAATGAAATAGGGGGGGGTTAAAGCAGAAATAAATGAAATCAATATTTCTAAACATCAAAAACATTGCTTCCAAGCTTTGCATTTTATAAGTCTCTTTATCATTCTTTAAATAACTTTATTCCCTCATCAGGGAGAAAAAGATCCAACTCTAACTTCTAACTCCGTTTTACTGCTAAAGGTATGAAAATTTGTTAAAAAGGAAGTATAGGATCAATTTACTGTTAAATGTATTACAGAAGTGAAATGTTAAAATGCTGCAATGGTATGTTGGAAGCATTTAATTTTGATAGGCATGATGTATAGCTAGGGAAGTAAGTGTACTCAAATAATTATGCTGTCTTTGAAAGACCAGGCAATTTAAAAGTAGATTATCCAATGAGACTGAAGTAGTAGCTGTCAAATTTTCAGGAAGTAATTAAACAAGCAGAGGGTCTCCCTTTTTTACCGGCCGTTTCTGGGTTACATAGGGATTATGAAGAGAGACAAGAAAAATGACAGAGCAAGCTAAACAGCACATCAAACTCCCCTTCAAGAAAGCTTTTTTTTTTTCTTTTTCTTTTTTTTTTCTTAGTGGCTTTCTGACTTAAGAATAAGCTAGGTAACATTTTGTGATATTTTTGGTGCAGGTATATGAGGAAATGTACCCTTTGGAAAAGCAACAGACAGCATGGACACCTTTTTTTTTTTTTTTTTTTTTTTTTTTAAATAACTCTCATTGAAATATGTGTTGCCCCAAAAGGCTAGTTCCCTGTTTAGGGTTTGGGATTTTTTTTTCCTTCTTTTTTCTTTTTTTTTTTTTTCTTTTTTTTTTTCTTTTTTTCCAGGGCTTTTGTTTAGACCTCAGCTCTTCTGGTCAGCTGCCATCTGGCACTCTGCCTTTTCTTTCCAAAAGTAGGGCTGCGATTGTTTCTCCAGCTGCTGTCAGTGCTGCCTGAGCTTTGCACAGCTCCACACCGCTCACGGCGTGCCTCAATTCTCCTCTGGTGTACACAGCCCAGCTTTGTAACGCTCTGTTTTTTTCAATTTGCACACTGCAACACATAATAACTGCCTCTGGGTTTCTCAGCAAGATGTCAGGTAATGAGCAGCTATTCACTTGGGTCTTGGTTTGGCTAAGAAATTTCAGTGCCTGCCCCTTAGAGCAGAGAGCAAGGGTCCAGTGCAGGGATGCAGTTAGATGATCAAAAAACACCCGCTGGCCAGCAGAAACATAGAGGGTAGGGCTGTGTGCTTAACCCCACCTATTTCCACTTGCTTTGCTTAGGGATGGACAGAATTGCTTCATTTTTAGTGACCTGTAAGCCAAAATACCTCATAGAGAGGTGGGGTAACTCCATGCATCCTTTGACTTCTACTTCATTTCTTAAATTTCTTTTAAATACAGAAATTGTGGTTTCTCATTATATATATATATATATATATATATAAATAATTCTAGCCCTCTCAGATTTTAAAAGGCACTGAGTCTCTATCTTCCATTTCCTCAGTGTCTGACTAAACTGAGCAACAATAACACAACTGTGTGAGATCTTTTTTAACTAGAGTAAACATAGTTGCAGTCTATAAGGAACTTGATCCAGAAGGTATTGTGCAAAGATGTCTTTTGGATGAGGCACCTTGGGGAGTTTCTGCAGAGAAATATATACTTTCTGGGTCCTAGGTGGGCTCAGGGTTTAGTTGTGATTATTCAGGGACACAGGAATCTTCAGAATCAGAAAGTACACAGTTATGGAATTTAAGGAATATGGACACAAGTTGAAAGCAGAATTAAATGAGTCCAGAACTGTGACTCATAAATCTTAAAGCTTTTCTTGTGCTTAATGCACAATGCTTATGTCCCCATAGGCATGTTTCAGCAGTCATAAACAAATCATGGAAAATTTAGTGGTTTTGTAAATCCTCACGTAACCATCCTAGGAATCAGCCCTTGAGTATTTAGGTAGTAAGTGCTGTATCAAATCAAGAGGTCTTCTGACTTCAGAAAGATGAGAAATGCTGATTTATCTACAGAACGCATTCTGGAGCATCTCTAATAATACAATGTATTCTGATACTTCATTGCACGAAAAGAAAAGTTCAGTCATTTGTTCTTGTCCTCACATCCATGCCAGGGTCCACATCATGTCAGTGTAAATGGCAAGGTCAAGCTATGCCAGGAAAAAGAATAGCCAACTTCAGGGTAGCTAAAATATTTGAATACTTTGAACTAAGGTTGAGCTTTGGATTCTCTCTGAAATGGGTGGTGGGCTCTACTCAGTAAGTCTAGTTCAAGGCAGAGCTTTAGTACATAGGCATTACTTTGAAAGGGTGTATGTATCTCATATTAGTTATTTTTAAGTGAAATGGAGCTGAAACCTGAGGCTCTTTACAGTATAGATTAACTTTATTGGTGTTTATGAATTCATAACAATGAACTATCTAGTTTTTGGCAGTAAGGCAGTACTCATGCTGTTTTTTTTTTTTGTAAAAAAAAAAAAACCTACAACATACACACACAAAGAAACCCAGTTCTTTAAAGGGTAACACCACTGCAGCTGTGCCCTGTTTTGTCGAAATCTCTCACCACCAAAGGAATATTCCTAAATTTCTGTACCCTGATCTGAGCTTCAGGGAGGAAAAAAAAATAAAGCTCAGTGTATAATTTTGCAGTTTTGTATGTGTGTTACTCCTTTCTATTCTTGACAGCCACATAGTGACATTCTAAAAGCAGCCTAGCCACAACTTGCAAGGTAGCCAAACTGATAAGCACTGCCTCAATAACGTACTACTTCCACCCCAGGGCTCACGAGCTGTTTGGCAGGGTTGTTGGCTCAGGCGAAGAGAGACATGCTGCTTCTGGATATCTATGCTGACTGTACAAACCAGCTCACAGCACTTTGCACCATCCTCCAAGCTCTTCTTGTTCTAGTACCAGGACAGTTCTTCAGGAGCCCTGGCTCCTTGTATGCTCCTTGGGTAACAGCTCCCCATCCGTTTCATGCCAACACCCACAGAACACATTTCCAAAGTTTGCAAAAGCAGGAATGCAGGAATCTGATACATGAACATCCAGCCATGAAAATGGCTTTCATGCTTATTCTAAAATTTCCATGCCTCTTTCTCTGTATATTCCAGTAGAGCAGATGCAACAGGAGAAATCACAGTGGTCCAGATGGTCCAGAAGGTGGGGAAGCAGATCAGATCACTGCAGCAGGTTTCTCAGTAGAGGGTCATAGGCAGTAAAAAACACTCCTGTCCTTTCATGAGCCTTTGGGAAACCTCCTGCAGTGTCCTGTGCCCAGATTTGCCATTGCACTGCACAAAGCGGTAAACACCTGAGACCACCTGAGGGGACTCAAGGTCTGTCTGACTGGACTCAGAAAAATAGGTAGGAAACCTAGGTATTTTGAATAGCCAGACTGACACTATACTTGCCTACAAGTAATTGTTTTTCCCTTGACTTGTTCCTGAGGCATGACATTTCTCCTGCAGGCAAACTGCTGACCCTTCCATTTTCATCTGTCTGAAGAGCTAATTCTCCCCCACACCAGCCAGTGCTTCAACCACCCTCTCACCTGGTACTAGGACTAGTGTGGAAACTTTCCATATTGACAACAGGTCCAGAAAAGGCTCTCTTTGCCTTCTTTTTTTACCCTCTCATGTGACAGACTAATGCAGGATTTCTCTCTAAGACATAAGGATTTATAGCTGTTTACCTTACCCGTTCACTGATTTAAACTGTGGGATGTAGACTCTTGATTAATGCTGCTAACTACTGAACACCAGCCCTTGTGCTCCATTAGAAGGACTGAAGGTCACCAATGGGATCTCTTGGGGCAAAATTTCCTTTAAAAAAGTCTATATTTGCCTGTGCAACACACAATCCAATAACATTTCCATAACTAAACCTTAGAAGTGAACTTGCAAATGAAGTGTACACTTTCATTTTAAAAGTGGGAATTTGAGAACTTGAGTAAGAAGATGTTTTTTAAAATGTTTGAAACAATCACTTTAAATATTTTCATTTCCACACCTAACAAATGGCTGCACTTTTTTTTTTTTTTTTTTTTTTTTTTCTGATCAGCTTTGTTTTTTTACATGAAAACTGCATTTTCGAAATACTATTTCTGGTATTTGGAAAATTGAGATCGTAGGTAATGATGACAATAGATGAAGGTGATACAGTTGTGATGGCCTGGAGTAAGACAAGAGTCCATTGCTTTTCTGCAGTTGCAGTATTAGATTAGAAGTGTATGCATGACACTAGATTGTGATGATGACACTAAAGAGGCCCTTTTCAACTGCTTCATTCCTGGTAAACTCAGATATGCACCTGCATATCAAGAATATTATACACCAGTTATGAAGACACTTCTGACTGTGTCCACAATATACAGGAGACATATCAGAAAAAGTACTGATATTTGTTAGATATTTGTTACATATATATATATATATATATATGTGCCTAATATATATACATTATATATATATATATATTAAAACAGGTCTGTTAATAGACTGATTTTTTTTTCTTAACTGAAATAGCTGAATGGAACTGTTGTACTGTCTTTGGTGTCATCAGCCTGATGTTTTTGATGGAAATGATGGTCAAATCAATATCGAGGGAGAGGCTGACTAGTGAAGAAACTGAATGTTTGCAAACTTTTTTGGGACTGGTGGGGAAAGGCTCCCCCTGATACCCCAGGGAGGGGCACCTGGAAGGTCACATTTGAGAAAATAAATGTTTGAGAGTTGATCTGCATGTGGAAGTAACACTGAAATCTGCAAACTGCAGATGGTCAGTACATTTTCATGTGTAGAACAGTTTGAGACATTAAATCGAAGCTGTTAATTGTAATTGTTATTATTGTGGGTGAACGAGTGATTACAGGAGGGAATAAGATTGATCTACAGTCTGAAAGTGTGTGTCCAGAGCATCCTTCGGTATTACGCACCCTCTCAAACTGAAGAACAAGGCACTAATTCTTCAAACAAGCGTGATGTGAATAACTTCAGAGTTCCAGTGAAAGGATTTGGTCTTATGTGTCATTCTCTGTGTTTGGGGAGTTGTTGGGCACGATTATAAATACAGGGAGAAAAATTTGTGGGTGTATGTGAGAGACACCAAAAATCCTTCTCCTGAGATTCGTTTTCAGTCCTTTATCATATTAGCTCAGAATTAGAAGGCTTCGGATTTTGCCCCAAATAATATTAAAATATAACGGATTTCCCGGGGTACCCCGTTTCATCCTTTGGCTTCTGTGCTGAAAAACATGAATACGAATACACTTGCCAAAACAGTTTAAAAAGAAAACAAAAAAAAAACCTGTCAAAGCTTTTTTTCACCCGTTAGTCCCGCTGCACTCCTCGAGCGGCAAAGGCTATTTGCAGATTAAAAAAAAAAAAAAAAGAAAAAAAAAAAAAAGGAACAAAAAAAAAAAGAAAGAAAGAAAAAAACAAACAAAGAAAGAAAAAAGTGTTATTTCCTTTCACCATCTTTTAGTTGCACCTTTCCAGCCTTTTTTGCCGGGTTCCCGCTGGGATGCCCGCTACCACTTCGCCGCCGCCGCCGCGTCCCTCTTCACCCTCGCCCAACCAACCACCCTCTCGCCGTAGCCGGGGGAGTTTTCCGGGCCTCTCATCCTGTCTCCCTTGTTACTAGACTCCTCCTAATACTATTTTTTTTTTTCTTTTTTCTTTTTTTTTTTTTTTTTTAATTTTTTGCCTTCTTCGTGCGGTGCAGACGGCTGGGCTGGAGCTACAGGCGGAGGTAAATCTCCTGCCGACGGCGCGGGCGCGGGGAGCCCCTGAGCGCCCCGCCGCTCCCCCCGTGCCCCCCGTGCTCTGGCTTTCCTCTCCCTGAAGCACTGTGTACACAAAGGGCTGGCTTCTGCCTTTCAATTAGGTAACCGAAATTTATTTACTTTTGCTCTTTCTGCCGTCCCAACACGTATTTAGTGTTTGCAGCTCCTGCCAGCTTCGGGATTGGGTTGGGGTTTTGTTTTGTTTCCTCCTCCCGAAGAAGTTACTGATTTGTATTTCTCCGGACGCAGTTTTAAATCAGATGTCCGTGTCGGGGAGAACTCCGTCCAGCCTGACTCCGAAGATCGCAGGGTGCGGGTGGCGCAGCGGGTTTAATGAGCTGTCGGGGGCTGGGGCTCCCCGCGGCTCTGGGGGGTGCCCGAGGAACCGCAGTTGGGTGCACGGACGGCTTCTTCCCAGCACGTCGGAGGGGGCACGCTGAGCCCAGCCCCAGTGCCTCTCCTCAAAAAAAAAAAAAAAACAACAAAACAAAACCAACCCAAAAACCCAAACCAAACCCAACAACTAAACCAACCCAAAACAACCTCCCCCCCAAACCAAACATCAAAATCACCAGGGTGCTGTTGGGGAAGGAGGATTTCCCCCCGTTGAAGGGGATGAGGTGGGGTGGGGTGTCCCGGAGTGGCGGGGACAATGCTTGGCACCGGGGGGTCGTCCGGGGCTTTCCTGGAGAGCCTTATATGGAAACGGGGGGGGCGAGGGGGGCCAGCCCCGGGCACGGCTGCGAGGCGCCGAGCCCCAGCCGTGGGGGAGCGTGTGCGTGTGTGTGGGAGCTGCTGCGTGTTACACGCAATCGCGTGTCATTCGAGGTGACAGAGGGAGCGGCTACCGGAGGAGAGGGGGATCTCTGAGGGGAGCCCGTCCCGCCAGATGGGAGAGTAACGGCATCCCCCCCGGCCGCCAAAGGTAACTCTGGTTTGGCCGCTATAGGTTGGGTTTTTTTGGTGGTGGTGGTTTGAGGTGTTTGGTTTGGTTTGGTTTGGGGTGTGTTTGTGTTTTGTTTTTTTTTCTTTAATTTGGGGTTTTTTTGGTGTCTCCTTTTCCCTCCTCCCGGCGTTTTCCGAACGGCACGCAGCCGCCGGGGCCCAGGCGGGTTTGGCGGGGCGGGGAGCGCCGCTGTCCTGCCCCCGGCGCCTCTCTCCCACGCGGGGACACCGGCTCCGCGCCGGCGGGGAAACTGCGCGGGGCAGCCGCTGCCCGTCCTCCGCGGCGGCCCCTCCGCCCCCCGCCCCGCTTCGGCCCCAGCCCCGCGGCCGCTGAGCGCCGGCGGAGCTGCTGCGGGAGGTGGGGCGTGGGGGGGGAGCTCTGCCCGGCCGAGCGGCTCCTGTGCTGCCGCCCGCTGTGGGCGACGGCTCCTCAGCTGCTCGCATTCCTTCCGTGAAGAAATGGAGGGGTCGAGAGAGGTGGGAGTAAAGCCGAGGGTTTGTCCATTTCGTATTAAAACGGAGAAAAAAACAAAACCAAAACAAAACCGCGCGGAGCGGCCACCTGCTCCGCGGCTCCCCCGCGCCCTGCCCGGCCCCGAGCGGGGCGTGCGGGACCTTTTATTGTCCATAAACTGTGAAAGAGGAGCGGCTGGTAATAAGATCGGGGAAGGGGGCGTTAGACGAACCGGCGCTCAGCACCCACGGGTACCAGCGGGCTCGCAAAAGGCGCTCTCGCTCTCGCCGCAGTAAAGGGTTTTATAGGGAAAGGGGAAGCGGCTCGCACCCGCAGGTTTGGCATTAATGGCCACTTCGGGGGGGTGGGGGGGGAATTACTCTGCCTGCCTTGTGGACGAGACCCACCGGGCCGAGGGCACTGCGCGGTAAGAACGAGTATTTACTAAGCGAGTTACTTCCAAATGAATGCCGGGATTTAGGCTTCGATTTGCCGCATGAAAGGAGGCCAGTAATTTTTATAGAGGAAAGAAAAATATTTAAAGTCAGTAACTTCTCTAGTAGCTGAAAATTAACGTCTGACAGCAAACGGGGTTTTCCCTCCTCGATGAATCAAAGAAACTTCTATACTTAAACTTCACCCTGAAAGATCTATTTTTAAAATAACAACACCCCACAGGGCAATTTTTCAGCTTTAGAAGGACCTTTTAAACCAAACCAAACCGAAGTGTTGCCTGTGGGCAGGCGTGCGCACTCAGAGCCGTTGAGACCAGAGCATCCACGTTATTTTTGTTAGGATCTTCACGTATGCAGGAAGCACAGAAATGTTTCTTTCCCCTGCAGATCCTGAAGTTCTTTCTACAAGATTTTCTTTTTTAACTGCTTGATGTCAAACGAGGTAATTAGTAAAAGAAATAACCTGCTCTGGTGCTGTGCGTTCAGGTAGCAGAAGCATTACAGCTGTAAACTTCTCCGGCTCATCTTCCTCCTCCTTCCGCGCCGGACCTTTCGGGGTCTTAAAATTTGAGTTCAGTTCGGTGCTATTCAGTTGCGAAGGGGTGGGTTATATCTCCAGCTCTACCCGTTTAAAATTAATAGACTGGTTCCAGTGACTTTGAGTCTCTGGGCAGAGGAGGAGAGGAGGTTTCGTCGCAAGGCAGCGCTGCCGGCAGCCTCCTGCCCTGCCTTCCCTCCGCCTCCCGGCCCGCTCCAGCGCCGCACTGGGGGTCACCGCTAGGGAAAGCAGAGGGGGGGCAACTGGCACAGCTCCCATCGTCTCTGGGAACGCTCCTTGCTTTTGTCATTGAACATCCACCATGCGAATTTCTCTTATAATGCTCCCTTTCATGGTAATGTTACTTAAAAAAAAAAAAAAAAAAAAAAAAAAAAAAAAAGCGAAGGCACTTGTGACTAATTAGCCTTTGAATCTTTGAATTTTTACCTTTTCTGGGACATGGTTCTAAACTCTTAATTTTATGCATGCAAACGAAAGCAGTAAATACTGAGGTTCAGCTTCATAAAGATACATAAATGAACACGTGGCTATAGTGTGAGTGTGTGTATATATATGTAAGCAGTTTTTGCCACTTGTTCAGACCGTTTTCCTTAAAAAAGAAAATAGGTTAAAGAAAAGGTTATCCCTTC
This sequence comes from Athene noctua, assembly GCF_965140245.1. Taxonomy (NCBI): domain Eukaryota; kingdom Metazoa; phylum Chordata; class Aves; order Strigiformes; family Strigidae; genus Athene; species Athene noctua. The sequence continues at coordinate 75,020,740 of NC_134040.1, forward strand.
ATCAGATTAAAACCCGCCTGTTATCTTTACATGTTTAAATCCTTTTGTCAGGATTTAATGGCTTTATTCCAAGTGATGGAATATAGGGATTTTGTTTGTCGCAGGAAAAACCCCCAAACAAACAAACCCCAAAACACTTTCTCCACCTTCCCACTTCCAAAACAACAAAAAAAACAGAGCATCCGAGCATTCTTGGTATTTATTTTGCTTTCATTATTCAACGCTGAAACTTAACAAACGATTACGGGTTGAAAAACACATTTGAAAACAGTAGGGTCACCTTACGACAAAGGTCTGGCCAGCATTAATCTAGTGTTTGGAAAACAGTTGACAGGGTTCCCCCCCCCCCCTCCTTTTTTTTTTTTTTTTTTTCTTTCCTTTAAAAATAAACCCCTTCAAAAAGGAATCACAAACCCTATCTCTGTTACTCTAGGCAGAGTCCCCTCTCTCTGTCCACTTGCAACCAGCACAAAAGGGTAAATTGAAAGATCATTTAATTATTTTTATTCTAATCGCTTTAATCCTCCTTATACTAGGAGCAAATGATGGTAATGGGATCCACATGGAAAAGACCCCCGGGAGGGGAGGGTTAGGGCAGGGGGATCCTCCTCGCCCTGTGCCCTGGCAGGTGGAGCCCAGCAGGGCGGAGCTCGGCTCCGCTCGGCTTTAAAATAAGTGAAGCATTGGAGTAAGGCTCCTCAATCTGTGGCAGCTTGGTTTTTTATTTTATTACTTTATTTTTGCTCTAAGTGACGTGGCTGTAAAGTGACCTTGTTGTCACCCTGTGGTGACAGGGGACCCTTCTGAAACAGGGGAGGAAAAACCCAAGACCCTGTTCTACCCCCCAGCCATTCCCCGCCTCCTCGGAGCCTGAGCAAGGACAAGCTGATTAATTTTCTCGGGTTGCCCTCGCAATCCCCGACAGCCGCTTCGCTTTGTCGCGATCCGCGGCCAGCAACGGCGCAAATCCATCCAGCTGCAGGGTCACTGCTGGGAGCCCAGGGAGGAGGAGGAAGGGCGGTATTAGTTATAACCAGCCCTGTAATAATACTCCCATCTGAGGCTGCAGGAATAGAGGCAAGAGCGAGATCGTTGGGTGCTTGGTTTTCTTTGCGTGTTTGCAAATCTGTACAAATACGGGATCTGCCGGCTTTTATAAACATCTTCTCAGGACGCAGTCAATCAATTAGATTGGCAAGCAAGCAGATCAGGAGCCTAGGATATATACAAGGCATAAATATATACATCTAAACCCTGTCAACTTTGCAGTATTAATGCTTTTTTTTTTTTTTTTTTCTTCTGTAAGTCTTTCTAAAAGAAACTGTATCTAGAAAGATCTCAGCAAGTCAGGAAATCAGAGTGAAAAAGTAGGAGGTATTGTTAAGAGGTTATGTTACTTTGTATGTTTTAATACCAGCAAGGGAAATGTTAGAAAAGAGAAAAAAAAATGCCTAAGCAAGTTGAAAACTTAAAAAAAAAAAATCTTAATATACTTACAGTCAGGGACACATTTTCAAGAATATGTGGCTGAAAAACATGAAACCTGGTTATTTTAAAATACAATGCAGTAGATATATCTGGAAAAGACATGAGTTTACCAGATTTTTTACTCAGCAATGTATTCTTTACGTTGCAGTCATTTCTAGTCTTACTTTAATTTGAAACATATTTGTATCCAGGGATAGGTCCTTGCAAATGCATTGGTTTGGCGTGTTTTTTGTTTTTTTATGGTCTTGTTATCAAAAGAGCTCTGCACAGCACGGAGTTTGTGCCCTCGCTTTCTGAGACTGAGTTGCTTGCAGAAGGACACGTGTGAACTAGGGATCCACAGCACAAAGAGCACAACAGGTCTGAGGCATCCCAGTAATGTAGAGAATAGTTACATTTCAAGGTAGGAGTAAAGCAAATTTCAGGACTTAAAAGAGAAGGGCAGATTCTGAGCTGGTGTAAATTAGGAGTTTCACTGAAACAGAGAAGTGGTGGGTGCTGTAGAAAAGGTGGGTTGTTGCTCCTATGTTGCCATGATGTGGCCTCTTCTTCTGGATCATGACAACATAAGAGGAAAGCCCTGGGCTGCTCTGACCGGGTGGGGGAATGATGCCAAGAGACCATAAGCTGTGTTTTGCAGAGTGTATCAAGGGGAGATTTTCCCAAGCGGTGAAACCTGTCAAACAAGCTTGTAAAATTGGGGACAAGAGTGTTAGTTTTGCTGAGGAAAGACCTTGTGACTGCATTTTTCTTTTGTTGCAATTACTGCATTTGTTGTGCAAGTTTCCCTGTCAAGAAGAAACTTGATATTAAACTCACTTTCAACTCACATAGTTGTCATCTGTTAAAAGAAAACGTATAAGGAGCCTGAGACAAATATTGCTCATGTCAGGAGAGTGGTATTTGGTGCTGACCTTCCAAACTGGCTGGGTCTTACAGACATAAATAGTATGGAAATTAATTTTCATTGGCTTCTCATAAACTTAAAAGCACATGTTTAAAAATATGTATTGTCAGCAGAATAGGGATCAGGTTATTCACCTGCTTACGTCTAAGAGCTCTCCCTGTAAGGACTAGTGTTTAAAACGGATTAGATCACTCGCTTAACGTCATTTTCATTTTTATATGACAATTTATGCTTGTCACTATGTAAGTGGGAGCTTCATCAGTCAGAGCTTTATTCTTGTGAACCTGATGTTTTCCATAGCAATGTATTATGGAGCCCTTTCATGGAAATTTGTCTTGATCTGTAGAAGACTGACCCAATGAGGGACATTTTCAGTTAAAATAGTACATGAGATAAATAACAACAATTAAAATATGAGGTGAAGATTTTATAAATATTTAATATCTTCAGTGTAAGTGGTATTTTTGTAAGCATGGTAACACCAATTCCACATTCTAACCTTCTGGGACACTAATTGGAAGGTGACTCTCTTCTGCTCTCAGGTATCAGTGGATTAGTTTGGGCTTACATGAAGCTCACAGTCTTTATTCACAAAAATTCCTGGCAGCCCCAGGAACGGTATTTTAATGTTACAGAAAAACTGTGAAAGCTCATACATTTCTTTTACCTTCAAAGATTCACAGTCTTTTTTTCCTTCCTTTTCCAAGATAAAGGATTGTTAAGAATTATATAAACAACCTTTTCTGAAAAGTGAAAAAGGAGGAAAGGGGGAGTGAAGTATATAATACACATACCTGACAGTATAAAAACCCCAACCAACCAACCAACCAACCTGGCTTTTTTCAGCCTTTGAGCATACCTTCTAAACTTTATGATATGGCAAGTGACAGATCTCTTTCTGGAAGATCTTACTGCTAAAGACAATGCTACTGACTCACCAAAGACTGTTTGTGAGAAGTGCCAGCCAGAGCAGACAGATTACTGTTCACCAGCCTATGAACACACAAATTCTCCTTTGCTAGATTATGTGATACACCTGTACCCTGAGAACTGGCTAAAAAGGGGGTGAAACCAAAAGGGCACTTTAATCACTGCTTGAGAAAATTAGAGTTTAATAAAACTGAGACACCTTTACTTTTAGACCAATATTCTGCTATTTCTGTAGAGGTGGAACTCTCCTATTTATTCCACAGATCTCCTATGCATCATGGGCACTGAATTTTACCTCTTTTCTCTGAGGTTAAATGTTTTTTGATTAAAGCATTACTTGTATTAAGTAGCAGTATTACTTGCACTACTTGTAAGCACAAAGTCTCCAGAGAGTCAGCTTGTTTTTTTCTTTATTGAGATTAGCCAAAGAGGTTTGAGAATACTGCTATGTTGCAACTGGTAACACAGTGATCGGCTTTATCAGCTTTAACAGTGTGCTAAGACCATGGGTCTGTCAGAAGGTAAGGCTTTAAAGAAAGACACTTCTAAGCTTTTGCTTCTTTCAATGTGTAATGACATCCTGATTCTACTCCTGTGAGTTACTGACTTGCTTTTGACAGGGGTGGGGCCAGAATTCTACTAGGGTGTATCTTGTTAGATGTGTTGTAAGGATAATGCAGATAAGCCTCTCCAAATGTTTTCCCATATTCTATGTAAAATTCCGCTTAGTTCAAGTATGAACAACTTCCAAAGTAGACTAAAGATCGTTAATCAGCATTTGTGGAATTATTTTGAGGATGATTTTGGAATAATTATGAAATTAAAGTTATTGACATAAAGCTGTATGGCTGCCAACATGGGTTAAGGAAACCCATCTGTTTCTTTTGTATAATAGAACTGTCTATACTTAAAAAATACTGACATTCACCGAGAGTACATCTTTACTGATCATTTCTTTCTGTTATTTAAGCAGTGTTAAAAAATTACAGAGAACACTTTATATTTTAAAAATAACAAGATTACACACAGTCCATTTACTAATTTGGGGGGAAGAGAAAAGCAGGCTGCAAAGGAAGACTCTCCTCAGTCTTTCTGCAGACAGCTGTGAAGAGGAGATCTGCTGGACAGTCCAGGAAGGCTGTTATGTCATCGCAGCAAAGAAGGAGGTATGAATATGGCTGGGACCAGGTATCCTCTTACAGAAACCACTAATCTCACCTCTTCAAAACTTCTGCCTCATTCTGCATTAAAACTAACAAGATTTTAGTTTTGATGAACCCTTTAGTGAAAGGATTTATCATAGAATTTTTTTTTTCTTTCCTCCCCTTTTACTCATTTGTATCTTTAGACCCAGACCATAAATCTTGATTTGTGTTTAACAATTTAACTTAGTATTACTAAATATTGTTAATTTAAAAGAATTCTCAATACATTTCAGAGTCTTTATGATTTTAAATAAAATTACTTTATGTAGGAAGTCAGCACAATATCTATGTACCATTTAAATCTTCAAATGAGGCCTTTAAGTGCTGCGATTTTCAGTATATGTTGTGCAGCACAATGTCCATTGTGAACTTAATACCAAGAAAAGGAAATAATGTATAAAAACATTTATTTTTAAAAAGGTGAAAAAAATTTTTTTTAAAAAAGCTGATTGTTAATTATGTGACTCCTGTATTTTATTACATATCTAAACGTAGGGAAATACATACGTATATACATAGGGAAAAAAAAGCTTTAACATATTTTTACTGTGATAGATGAATGTTGTATATCTACTGTAAATGCTGCTACTATGCCAGGGAAAAACAAACACCCAACAAAACTAGTTTTTGCTACTACAGATCAGAAGCAGTACCGTCAGACTTTAGACAGCATAGAACAGTAACGAATAGATTTATTGATATAAATTCCCAAGTGGAATGTAGAAATAAGAAGTTATATTTAATGTGAAAAACCACAGGATCTTGATTGTCACTAAGAAGCACACCAAGGGAGGCACTTCTAAAACATTTCTGTGATTTCCTTGCTTGTTTTGCCATGCAGATGATTAATGCTGCAGATGGCAGGTAAGCTTAAGAAGTTCCCCAGTTATAAAAATATATTTCAATTCAGTTGCATTACATGTAATTATGACAATTAGTCTGAATTCTGGATATGAGTACAGGGAAAGAGCAGTTGTGAAAATACTTTTTTAAACACCTAAGAAAAGCTAAGATAAAGGTCATGCAAATAATACCTGTGGCATCATACCCCATAAGGAGTGTGTTCTGCCTGGTGTAGCAGAGCAGTACTTAAGTCTCTTTCACTGTCTACGTCTCTGTGGAGCCTCACAGGATTTTTGGCTGGCTGAGTCAGTGGATGGAACTGATGTATAAAGGGGTCCACAGGAGTGAACGAAAGGTCAGTTTGTTGATACCGGGTTATGTGACTGCAGAAAGACTTGTGCAGCACAGGCAGACATATGTTTTTTTGGAAGAGGAAGGCTGCTTTGGAAATTAAATTCTTCTTTTCAGTTTTTGTGTATTTCATGTGTAAGGAGAACACAGTGTGCAAGCTGTAGTCCGACAGAATAAAGTTCCATAAGGAAAGTGAAAAGACAAATCATAAATAAGTTTCAGTATCTACCTTACATTTCAAAAGAACTGCTCATTTTCTTATGTCATGGTCACATATGAAAAGTATTGCCAACTTGTTAGGTTTTGGCTATTAGCATATGTGTGCACATAGATGCGTCTGCCTTGAGTCCAACAGAGCATTCCTTGCCACTCGACAGCCTATCTGCATGTGTAGGGCTCAGATGCTCCTAATGGAACACAGCCAAAAACGAGACAGGTTGCATAGATGGTCTTTCTCCAGAAAAACTTACCTGAACAAGCCTTCATATTTTTTTTTCCTTTTAAAGAATTTCTCATCTTCATGGATTATAGGTTTTTCCATCGGTTAATAATAAAGGCTATGCCTGCTCTGAAAACTTAAGTTTGTACTGGTATCCACTGTCAAAACCAGACTGTTGAAATAATGAATGAGGTTCACTTCCTCAGAATGTGTAAATGTCCCAACTCAGAGTTAAACTTTCAACAGCTGAAAGACAATACCATTGACATGTACCTGGCACTAGTTAGTCAGGTTTATTTTTTCCTGGAAAACTGTTTTGGGCGACAGAGTGGCGTCCCGGTTTCCCAGGTTGTTGTGCTGACAAACTGCAGTGGTGGTAAAGGCAGGGAGTCTGACAAAATCTCATTAATCATTTTAAATTAAATCCAACATTCCTCTCCAACACTGCCAAGAAGAAAGCTAACTTTTACAAATGAATACTCTTTCTGAAAAGAACTGGTATCCTGACCATGTTGCTTTCACATAAATATGCTTGATTTCTGTCACATACACATACTGAAAAGTAGTACTTTTAAGCTTAAAAAATAATACATTTGTTGGATTGCTAGAAATCTGAGAAGTGCATTTTGTTCATTTCTGTATTAGGTGCTATGAGTGAGCCACACAGCTGAAAATTAGAGCTTCTTCATTCTTTCAGTGAATTGTAGGTTTTTTGCTTTTTAAAATTATAAAGCAAATACAGAAAGTTCCTTTTTAATGCAAGAAAATTTCACATGAGGAATGGAAGTATTCTGTGTAAGTATTTTCTAAACCTTCTCTTCTCTAAGCTTGTTTATATGAATAAGAAAGGAAAACTGCGAATTTACTAACTTCATTGTCAGCAAAAGCACTGAAGTCATGAAGGAGCAACGTGATCTCTTTTGAAGCTTTTTACATACATGTTCATTTCTGTAACTAATCCTAGCTATCTGGTTATGATTTAATTACATGCATCTTCTGGTAAGTCCTAACTTTTAACATCTGATAAATAATATTAGAAGATCACATAAACTTTTATCTTGCTAAAACCACCATTATATGTAGATTATAAAAATTTGTATATTATTTCTCTTTAAGGCTAATAGAAACCATAATGTGCCTATGGGAGACACAGGAAATCCTTTAAGTCTGTCCTTTGTCTGTTTTAATAGTGCTTCTGAGATTAGAATGGTGGATTTTATAATGGCAGAGAACAAGTCATCAGCCTCAATGCTTATTAGTTTTGATACTTACATGAAATATGTGAAAATAAAAAATCCCAATCCCAATATAAGGCAAGTAAATCCGACTTTTCTGAATGCTTAATATTGTTATTTTGACATTTTAACATGATCAGGTAGGTGTACCTCAATTTTGCTTAAGTACTTAAAATAATGTAATACTTGTTTTCTAAAAAACAGAACTATAAAAAATGTTGGATTGCACAATGACAACATTACACAGAGAACAAAACTATTACCACTTCAAAAAAGTAATTCCTGTTGATAAATTTGTTTATGTAAGGAACATTAATAAACTGCAGCATACCAAAGAGGAAATAGTAACATTTATTTGCACAGCTAGGCAGTTTATTTTCCTAAATCTGTATTTTGAAACTGTTTATAATTTTTCTTTTTCCTGTGTGTGGGGGTGGGAGGGAAAGGTTAAAGAGAACAAATTGAATTTTTTTTTTTTTCCTGAATGCTAATTTTTTGCCCACTTCAAAATTGACAAATGTGTCTCTAACTTACAATTGTTTGGGCTTTTATATGTTGAAGCAGCTTTGATTTATTTTGAAAAGCCAAAACCGTATAAAACTGTTGTTTAGAGTATGAATGGAAAGTATTCAAGACAAAAATAGTTTTGAGAAAATACGTAGAGTATCAGACACCGTCTAAAACTAAAGCATGTGACTATGTAATATATGCCATATTCCCTGAATAAATGCAATGAGAGCCTCAGAATTTAATACAGGCAAAAATGAGCTGCATTATGTGACACTTTATATGGACACAGGTACACTCATTTCCCCTACATGAACAAAGAACAGTTGTCCTGTCAGATCTGTGTATGCTAAAGTTAGCAAAATTTCAGAAATGGCCATTCAGAACACAACTTCAGTGTCTTTTAGGACCAGAATAACTAGCGTTTGCAGGGGCATGGGCTGTAGGCTCATTTCTTCCTCCAGTGCTGCATACAGTTAGCATGAAGGCAACATTACATGGCCAAATTCTAACAACATGCAGTGGTGGAAACGCAGTAACTCGGGAATCATTTTGCAGTTATGAGTATGATCATGCTCATATATTTAGGCTTTGGGTCCTCTATCTAAGTCTTCCAAGTGCTTGATCAAGTAACTATTTCCACATCATTTAGTGACACCTGGATCAATGGAGTATACACTGTTTTTTTTAAAATGCACATGGAGACACCAGTAGTGCATGGAAGACACTGCCCAAAACTTAAGTTTTTAGAGGGATTTTGGAGGATGACTAAGAGAATTCATACTTTATCTTTCTCACTTTGCAAGAGTATTGTTACACCTGCTTAAGATTCCTTTTCTTTTAAGACAGAAAATTGCCTAACTTCATGAAAAGTCTAGATTTTAAAAATGCAAATAATTGCTTCTCTGCCACTCTGGAGGAAAGACTCAAACTTCAAAGCAAAAACGCATAGAAGAAACGTCTATTGTCAGGTTTTGTTTCTTGGTTACCTCTAAGGGAATTCACACTTGGCATGCTGTGTTTGCTGTTTTCTGTTCCACTCTGAGTTAGTAATATAATGTACCGTGTGAGTTGGGTGTTAACCATCTAACACTGTTCAAAATCCTGTTCTGAAGATCAGATGCTGTTATCTGTATGTGATTAGGGTTTTGTTTTTTTTTCTTTTCCCCTGGACTTGTGTCTTATAGAAACTTTAACCACACCATCTTGTCTGTAATTTATATTCTTGGCTGTTATACTGGCCTTGAACTTTCTAAACCTTGTTAATAGATGTACTCATCTATTCCAGAAAAATGCGTGTTCTGTCTGCTTGGAGGCTTTGTTCTGTATCTGCTTGAGGATGGGAACTGAGGATAACTGGAAATTAAGAGAAATGAAGATTAATAATTGTACTCTTGTAACAATGCAAAATTAAAACCATTACCACTAGTATCAACATGAATACCAGTCAGAAGAGAATCTGGCCTCGCTCTGCATTTGTGGTTTGAGATGAAAACATTTCCTGATAAGATTAGTTGTAATTTCAAAGTTCAGGGAATTCTTCTCTTTAACTGTAGAACTTCTGAGAAGTGTTTTCTAGAAAGCCGTATTCTTCAGTCTTCATGTAAGATCACTGAGGAGGACAGAGATACTTACCCTTTATTGCTGGTTTTACAGATTATATTAAAAGTTTTCCAACTTGTTGGGTTTGCGGTTCTTTTTGTTTTGGTTTTTTTTGGGTTTTTTAACAGGACCGGATACCTGTGCCTTCAAAGCTCCTCAGTGTACCATATACTCTTTGTGTTTGAGAGATTAATTGACTACTGCAGAATGCATCCCTGGGCTTTCTGAAATACATGAAATGACACTGGGTGAAGTAATGAGAAGTTATCCAAAGAGAGGGGAGTGATATTATAAAACCTCTCTGGAGGATGGCTGCATTTATTGCTGGCTCCTGGCTTTGGCTGTGTACGGTACACAAATACAAATTGCATTTACACTTAAAGGTAACATAATAAAAAAATACAACTTGTTCTGGCTGCATTTTTGCATGTGGACCAGAGCTATAAAGAAAATGTACTAACACTTGAAATAGCAGCAGTAGCTACATTTTTTAATCCCTGTCATTTATGTAGACCTTATGTGGACTCTCACTGTCATCTTCTCATATCTAAGACAAATGTAACACCCCCAAGGTGCCAAATGGAAAGCAGCAGTGTGGGGAAAGTGCGTGTCTGTGAGGAGTATGACCTGCATTCAATTCCTGGCTTTGCCATAGGCTTCCTACATAAAAAATCATATTAATCTGTAAAACAGAACTAAGAATATCTTCCTACCTCACCTCATGGTGTGGTAGGGAAAAAGGATAAATCTACTTGTTACCATGATGAATCCAGATGCTAGCAATAGCTGAGTATTATGTAAACAAACATAATCAGGAACAGCTCTGATTTCAACTACATATTACGTCAATTTAAGAAAAGTACTGCTCTATGAGTCATCTGAACAAAAACCAGGCAAATCCTCATTCAATTTCTGCACATGCACGGCAGTTGTACTGCTAATAGCCTACAGGCTTCAGAAAATATAAGACACAATCTGACCAAAACCATTTTGGAAGTATTTTCATACATTTAGAAGTATTTAAAATCTAGCTCTATGACAGATTTAGAGAGTAATTCAGTATCTGAGTCTGAAACAGCTCTCCAATCCTGCACAGTCACTGCTTGGATCTTGCACAGTCAGTTTGTAACAGCTTTAGCAATGAGTCATCTGGTACATACTTGCCCAGGCATTTCCATCATTGACACTTCTAGACTGAGGGAAGCAGCTGAAAGCAGCAACACATTAGCTACCCCTACCATGCACCCTGCTGACACTGTTCCTTGTTCACTGTGCTAAATAGATGATTTTTGTCCTATGATCCAAATAAGTAGTGTCTGTGATATAGGTTAGCTCTATATAATCTGCACAGTTCCCTAGGCTATCCCTGTATGACATCAGGGTTCACCTAAAATAGAGGCTGTAATCTTCTTCAAAATTGAGTGAAAGGCAGATTGGCAATGTGCTAATTCAGTTAGTCAAGAGAATATTAAATATCAGCTTAGATATTTTACAAATGTTCTGTAATCTACTAGAATAAACTTTATTGTAGTATTCAGAATAATGTTTCTCTAACTTCTCTATCTGAGGTAGTCAGCACTGTAAGAAAATGCAAAAGAAAGAAGTACAACACTATTTTAAGAGATAAAAGGAGAAATTTTAGTTAAAATATTTTACAATAAAATAATCATGATTATAAATCTCTTTAGTTAAATATATACACATTACATGGTAGTCTAAAAAGAATGAACTTATTAAAGTTTCAAGCAGATCTAACGCACAAATTCACCACTTTGTCAGCTTAGACTGTAATGTCAGTTTAACATTCATAAATGGCTGTGTCAGACTAATGGAATTGTTTTGTGCAAAACTAAAAAAATTATGAAAAACAGATCTCCAAATCCTTCTGTTCCCACAGTAAATAGATAGAAAAGGTAGTTTACACATACACACACAAACTTTGATTGCATACAGAGGTTAGAATGACCAGCACTAAAATAACCCCCATCTCTACAAAATAATTAATTTCTTGAACTGATGTAGTTTTTGTAAATTACAAGTTTTAAGTGCTAGCAAATTGTGCTTTTAGGCAGCCACATGGCCAATAAGGTAGATGTTGTCATAAAGGTGCCCTACAAAATCTTCACTAATATTCTGTGCCGCTCGTCGTGTATTTCGGATGAACTCCCTCTTTGACATTTTGTTCTTCACATGAGGGCTTGTTAGATCAATGGAAAGTAGAATCAAAGAGTAACATAGTACATAAACTGCATCTAGACAAGAGAGAATAAATTAAAAAATTCTAAAAAGGAAATTGTGATCATTAAAATTACTGTTCCTTGATCAAGAACCTTATGGTCTTCATTATCTGTGCTTATAATTTTATATATATATATATATATATATATATATATATATACACACACACATATATATAACAACTCAAAAGGGTATCCCAGTGAAATAAAACTTAATATAGCAATTTTCAATTAATATGTCAGCATATTGCCAAATGAGCATGTACTCTTAATATTTCTACCTTACCCAAAAGTCACTAAGGACTTTATGCCACATTCATTTAAACAGATTCTTGGAAGTTTTCATAAACTAAGGCCAACATCTTGCTAAAGCTTATCTTTAAATATGTAAGCAGTCCCAGTGCTGAAAACTGGCTCTCCCCCAACCAATTAGAAATGCTTGTTAACTTGAGTAAGGCCCAAAATTCCCTCTCATTACTGTGGGACTATCCACAAGGTAAAATGTTAAGTGTGTAAGTCTTTGCAAGAGGGAACAGAGTTTACACTACAGAGTTTAAGCACAGACAAAGGTGGAGGAAAGATAACATGAAAATAAACCCCACTTATCAGGTAGGTCTAAGAAAAGAATCTGTATGTTATTTTTAGGGTTTTTTTCAACCTGAGTGGGATGATGCCTGTATACTGAACCCTCCCAAGTTGTGTTTGTATTTTCAGGAATACTTGTTTAGGTGCTGATTTTAAATGTATCATAAACAGTAGCATCATCCAGAAATACAAAGACTGATCCACTGAATCAAAGCTCTTTTTTGCTTACCGGGGCTAAGGCCAAGCTCTCTCATCAAATCAGGGTTACAAGCACAGAATCTGTGAGAGAACTTTGTTATGAGAGTCTCAAGGTACTCCCCACGCTCCTCAGGAGCATGAATGTGTCTGAAGAACTCTCTCAGTGCATTTGGCAAGAACTGATTTCTGAAGTTGTGCAGCGTCACAAGGTCATCCAAAACATCTCGCCTGGTAGAATAAAATCCCACATAATTAGAGAAGTTTCTTTTAACTGTTTAAACATGGAAATGTAGGTTTTAAAAATAAAAATGAAAGCTTTAGAATAGTTTGAGCTTTGAGTTTTGCTGAAAGACAAAGAAAATTATCACTAACAGCACAAAGACAAACACATGTTCTTCAGACACATGATACTAGCTGAATACTAGAAAAATATACATTAATCAGAATTCTAAGTTTCTTTATATGCATATGCTATCATAGTCTACATAGAGGTTTCACTTCCTTTAAACTGTCTGACAAAGCCATTAAAAAAGACAGTGAAGGAAATAGATTCATGTGTGTCACACACTTTGGTGCCTAAGAGGAAGCTGTTACAGGAGTGTCCTGTTAAAACCAACCTTAAAGGTAGACCTTTAAAGTCTAAGTCCATCAGGGTGTGATGCTCTCAAGCACTGAACAGAGAAACATCTAAAGGATTCAGACTAGCCTGCACGAACAGATGTGCAAAAGACATCTGAAGGAAATTTGGAAGCAAATTTTTAGTGAATCAAAGAATATTCTCATATGTTTATTCTATTAAACATTTCAGTACTAAGAGGGGAAATGTCAACATTTAGAAACCTAGTTTTTCTTTTTAGTGCCTGATTACACTCTGTTTATGAAGGGAAGATGAATGGCAGTAGGCAGTGCTAATATTAACTTGCAATCTCATCCATTAAATGGTTTTGTACTTTTTCTATTGCCAAAAAATTTGATAATCTGAAGTTTTACAGCGCAGGACTGTCAGTGGTGATAACACTACAGAATGACTTCTTTTACTCCTTTAGTGATACAGACTGAGGAGCATGAGGAGGAGAGGACTCCTGACAGAAGCGCTGCTGTCCCTCTGCTATTTCTATTTAGGTCCAGTTATTACTCTCCTGCTCTTTCAACTTCTCCTGAATGTGTTGGTGCATCTCTTCTGATACTGCACTACATCAACCTGAAGGTATCCTGGAGGGCAAGAAAAAGCACTGTGGAGGTAGAAAAGCATGCTACAGCAGGGAAAAGTGTTCCCTACTGTAGCTCATGCTGTTCCAGGAGGATGCTTCCACTGCATCTTTGGAGGTGGGTGTAACTTCCATAGGAGAAATACCAGCCAACCAAATAATGGTTAGATGATTCCACATTAATTAAAAAGCTATCATCACTTGGGAAAGTGGTAACTACTTTTTCTGATTAACACCCATACGAGATAGGAAAAAAAGAAACCTGAAGTCAAAACCAGCAGCAAAATACCTAGAAAATCTGAATGTCATACAGCATAAAGATTATCCTGTACAGTTTAAATGCTCACTATAACTTCAAAACAATTTATGCCCAGAACTGCAAAAATGCAGAAAAAAAGAACAGGATGTGAAATTGAATAGTTACAGATGTTATTTTTAGGTGTTTTTATAAAGAGAAACAGTCACATAAATACTTGAACTGAATAACTATTCAGATTTAGCAGCAGCATTAGTTAGTTGCATTTCATCATCTTTAAAATTATATCAGTACAAGCAAAACATTGTTGAATGGTGCGGTACAATGAAAAATAATAGAAAACGTCTCAGGAGAAATTAATATTACCTTTCATCAAGGTAGATTCTCAGCTTCTTCCAATTTAGTGTTCTTGTGCAAAAGATAAACTTAGCTATTTCTTTTGGTGAATCGTCTAGTATGCCCTTGGACATGAAGTAGCTGACTCCCTGAGAAAAAAAAATACATGTATGTATGAATATGTTTAATCTTCACAACGCGTTTAGGAACAATATCGTATTTGGTAATGTAGGAACATATCCTACTAATTAGTTGGTTTGTTTTTCAGAATGATTCCTCTTCCTCTAAGTCACATTTGAACATGCACAATACACTCTAAAACTATAAATCGAACACAAAGAAATAATTTACTGTTATGGTTGAGATTTTACATCTACTCACAGTAGGAAATTTAAAATTATGAACCCCATAAGCATGATGGTTCTTTAATAATTTCCTTACAGTGTAGACTAGTATTTTGATTTTCATACTTTTGTAATTGCATTTAAAATGCTGCAGGGACCATAACTTTTAATTTCATAACTTTTGTAAATAAGAAAATCTTAGCCATAATGTGTCAAACCTTTAATATCTTTCACTAAAACATTAACGTTCTCACATGTATATGATGTGTCACATTCAAATAGATGCATTAAATGCATTTGTTTAAATGTGTAATAATGCAAATAAACACAAGCACGCTGATTTCAAAGCATAAGTAAAGATCAACATATATAACTATGCATACACATAAATAAGAACACTGTGCCTAACAAAGTTTAAAAAGATAGAACAATTGTACATATTTTATAGTCATATTATGATTTCCAGAATTTTCCACACTTTGCCAAGCACACATTTCTTATATAATACACATGCCAAATGTCATTAAAAAAATATTTCAGTGATATTCTGGATTCTTTCTGTTCATTGAAATATCCCAAAGACTACAACTATTTTCCTTATGATCTCAGAAATCAAAACCAAGGTAATAGATTTAAAAAATGTTCACATTTTTCAAGAACAAAAATCTCAACCTGAGAATAGCTAACCAACTGGCTTCAATTCAGTCTGGCAGGGGCTGGGAGTGGTTCTGAGCATTTGTTACAAGGAAGTGTTACAATACTTAAGTACATTACCACTTGACTATACCATAATGTTGAAGTAATGTAAAATGTGCAGCACAGTGCATTTCTTTATAGGATAATGCATCAAGGCCACAACCTAAATCACCTTTACAATACTTCAGAAATCTTTTTTCATGAATCAAGCTTTACAATATTTTGCAAGTCTGCCCTTTTAGTTTACACTACAATTATAAAGATGTATGGGCAACCTGTCATTCAGTGTATAAACTAACTTCCCAGTGCTCTTCAATTTTGCTTAGAAAAGAAATAAAGGACTGCATGCAGGTTTGGAAAGTTGTTTCATGGAAGTGGATTAGTAAAGCAAAGTCTCAGTTATAGCAAGCAAAAAAGGAATTAGAATATATACTCAAGATATTGATAACATGAGTGAAAAGCTAACAAGCACCTGTAATACTATCTAGCTTTTTACTAGTTCATAGTTTTTGCTTATATATTCAGTTAATCAGCATACTTTTTTTGTTAAAAGCATGTTTTATAAAATAAATAAAAATATAAAGGTTTTACATAGGTAAGACAAAAAAAAAAAAAAAAAAATCCCAGCAATTTTCGGCCCCAATTTTAAGAAAAATATTTAAGGCCATAATGAAACATGTATTGCACTATAAGCTTGCATTTAAGTCCAAATCAGGTAAAATTTGTTTGTCCATAATACGGATGGACAACATAAGTTTAAGTACTTCCTTGAATTAGAGCTAAATAGGAATCTAAAAATGAGATCAAAATGAACACCAACTGTGTTAATTCCTCAAGTATTTTTGCTATTTATACAAGACTAGCAGTAGGACATCTCCTTTACATATATTCTGACTTAATGAGGCTTACGCATTTGCTTCAGAAATAAGTATTTGCTTAAGGAAGGCTGGCAAGGAAGTCTCAGTAGTATGCCTGCTGCAATTATTTAACAAACACTTCTGCAATATATCCAGAAAATACCTGGCATATCATAGATAAGGCAGCATGAAAATAAGACCTAGTTTTAGACAGACAAGGGGTTGGTTTCTGTGAAAGTAAATGCCATTAAGTAATTTCTTTCATGGCCTAGATTTCAACTCAGTGTAGATCTTTACCTCATAGGCTACCAAGTCTTTTCAAGGCATTTTTATTCCCTGTCTCTAAATCCCTCTCTTTCCTCCCACCACACATAACGCTTGACAAGATCTTTCTCTCTGACTGCAGTCTTGTTATTCATTCTCCTCATCTCCTTCACAAATAAACAGGGTATATATAAAATATATTTCAGCACATGCATCATTTTTAGCTGCTTTTTATTTCTTCCCAAGCCATCACAAATACTTTGCAACAACAGAAACCTGATTTCTCTTTAAAGTCCTTAAGCTTTGGCTCACAGCAAATGAAATTTATTTACAAGATTTATGGCATGTCATTGAATCTGCTTTCTGTAACACTGTAAACACTGCTTTGAATCCCCCTCAGAACCCACACTTCAAATAAATCACTTCTGGTAGCCAAAATGGTCACTGGTGGCAGGTATACTAGCTGAAATAAGTAATTCTACACACTACTAAAATCTACACTAAGATTGTTTATCAGTCATCTGGTGACTCTTAGAAAACATTTCACTGAAGTCAGGTAGGCAGATCTGTGCCATTATCTACTAGGCCTGAAGAGGTAATTTTAACACTTAGGAGATACTGCAGGATGAGCACACACGGTATGTTCTTCTATTTCTGATTTAGTGGAAGAGTAGTGAGGTGAACAGTATTACAGCCAGTATTTCCAGTAGCTCTGTGTCTGCCTAACCTATCTGAGGAGCCTGCTTGTCACCATAATGTTCTTAGCATTAGAGAATTAGGAAAGATGCCTTAAGGATAGTTTGTCTTTGTGACAAGAATGTTACCACTGAATTTCAGACAGCTCTGGATAAAATCTTAATGTATGAAAGTGTTGATTTAAATTATATATGCAAATAACAATCATAACTACAGAGCATTAGTAGCAACAGAAGCCATTTGTTGTATTTCAATGCTATTTTTTACAGTTGCTCCTTTTTTACCAGTCACATGATGCTTGTTTTGCCAACCTATTCTATTACTGCACTGACACTCCTTGCTTGCTTTCAACCTGTTCCCAAGAGCCTTTCCATTCACCTTTATATCCATACAGTATATCTAAAACTCAAAAGTTTGTTTTTTGTTTTTTTTTTTTTTTTTTCCACTATTGGTTTCAATTCTGCATTGATCTTCTCTGATAAGAGTACTTTCAGAACATTTCAGTACAGCAGTCAACATTAAAACTTCTGTAGTTGCCTCTGACATCTCTGTATAGATATGCATACAAAACAAATCAAATTCTAAGTTAATGGAATAGAAATTTTGGAATTGGTGTTTTTCTACATATGTACATGATTTCTCAATATTTAAATGGAATTGCTTGCAAAGTTAGAGTTGGGAGACAATGAAGCTTTGTACCTAATGACTAGTTAAAAGCAGTGCATGAAAATATGACAAATACATTTGTCAATAAAGACAAATTTCACTTAGTACTTGAAATTTCAATTTTCACACACTCTATTTGTGTAGCTTAAATAGTTTTAAAAGGTGACAAAGGAAATCACTAGTAGAATACTAACATTAACATTTTCAGGTGATTTATAATTGTGAGATACGTAATCCTACCAAAATGGAAAAGCATATGTAAAAACATAAAATGCTGATTTCTTTCTAGCCTGTACTGTATTAAAAATAGAATATTTTGATCACCAAATTAAAACATTCTTAAACGAACACTGAGGAAATATAGGAATTCAGGTTTAAATATTAGCTTAATTATATAGATAAACTCTAAATATTGGGGGCAGTGACTGTCATTTTATTCTGTATATACAGTATCTGTCATAGAACAGCCTCAATATTTAATTTGAGCTTCTAGGTAACTCTAACATAATTAATAAAGAATACCTGTATGGTATTATTATTCCCATTTTTTAGGGAAATTATTATCTTATTATATGTCATGGTACATCTTCTGGAACAAAATATACAGTAGTGATGCAATATTTTATAATAGAAATTTTCAAGATTCTTTTCCTAAGAAATATACACAATATGGAACATACATTTCAAACAGTGTCTCACTAAATGTCTTTAAAATACAGTCTCAGTGATACAGACTTATGATGGCAGAAATCACAAGTTCATGTTATGCAGAATTTATAACTAATAATTTACAAGATTAAAGTTCTCTGATTTAATGGAGAGTTTTCAAAAGGTTTCAGCTGTGTGTTCCATTCCAACCTTCTAGATAAATCACACAAAGAACTTCTTCCCTCTACAACATACAGATACTTTTAATATTCTTCAGACAGATAAATCAATGCCTCTAAAAATTGGCTTGCTTAGTAGATCACTATGAAACAGCTTAAGTTTTCAAAAAATTTGGTTAGAAATATACAGCACAGTAAATATTCCATCATCTACAGATTATCTATAATTAAAAGTCAGATAAGGTAGCTTTATGCAAGTGGATAACAATTCATTTATAATTAAGAAGAGGTCAGAAAACTGACCTCCCTGGCAAAAACTCAGGGCAGTTGCAATGAACCAGACAATCAAAAGAGTGGAAATCCAGGCTTAGTATAAGCACTGTCTTGCTGTACTTTACTGTTACCATGCTACGTAAAGGAAATCCTGACCTCACTGAAGTCTGAGAGTTTTGGTACAGTCCAGATTCCAACACATTCATAAAAATAAATGCTATTAAACAGAATCAGTTAGAATCACTAAGAATGAAACAAAAATTTGATCTTCTCTCCTGACCAAAGGATTCTTTTTTCCACCTTCAGTGACAATTTTAACTACATAGCATAACTCCATATAACAAACTTGACAAAATATTTTATAGGGAGTTAGAAACACTATACAAAACAGTGGGAAATAACTTCTGGTTACTTACAAATTCTGAGTCATGAGCATATGAGATATGAAATGAGCACTGCATGAGAAACGTTTCACATACACCATACACTCTTTAGAATAAAATACAGCAGAGACCATGTAGGCAGATTAAACAACATAATATTCATATTCAAGTGTTAATACTGACACTAAACCACCCGCTCTCCCCAAAGAAAGAAAAAACAAGTTCAAAAATCTTGGCTACAATGGTGCTGCCATATGAAAAAAACCCCAGAAACAACAAACAAAAAAATAATGAGAAATCAAACATGCACCGGAGGGGGTTTTTTTCAGGTTACGTGTAAAGTGATTAGGCACATCCTTTCCGCAGAATGTGAGCACCTGCTATGAATTATGCAAGCTCATGCACACAATCAATACATTAAATTACAGCAGATATCACAACACCATGCACACAACAATGGCTAACCAGAGAATCCTACCACAAAGTGTGTAGATGCTCTTCCCTACCCCGTGAGACACCGCTAGCTCTGGAGCTGTTGCTGTGCAGCCTGGTTACCCATTTTCATGACATGGGCGGTGTCCTTTGGAGAATCTTGCTCCTGTGGCTGTAAGTATTCCTATTTTTATAGTAATTTGATCAGGTCTGTTATCAAATGTAAAGCAGAGTTTGGCAGGAAATTCGGAGACACAATTTGTAATAGTGGAATGTCATATCATATATTCCAGTCACAGTGTCCTTATAATAATAATTCTGCCAATATCACATTCGTAAACAATAAAAGCAATAATATTTGTGAATTCTCCTGAAACTCAGGCCCTGAATAATTCCTACCAGGCTATGGTGCTCCACAGGGAGAGAGGAACAGAAGCCCTTGGGAGATATCCTGAGGTTCTTGTGTCTCACTAGGCCTGAAGCAGACTGTACTACTATTGTACAATATAAACATAATGAACCCAGAAGAAATAAGTGTAGCCTAATAAATCTAATACCTAATTCAGGTATACTATAAGGTAGCTCTAATTTGTAGATCTTTATTTCCTTTAAAAATAATGTTTTTTGTTCAGTGCCTTTTGTGAAGTCTCCAAATGCTTTAAACCTACCAAGAGTACTTTAAATTAGGTTGGAATATAACAGCATATTATAAACTAAGATAGTGAAAAATGACGTTAAAACAAATTGAAAGACACAGAAAAATTTGAGTGGACAAAGCTGTAACCAATTAAAACCTGACTTGTTCTTGAAAACACATTTAAGTTACCTAAATATTGTGTTTCATTGGAAAAGCTTTACATTTATCACTAAATTCACTGAAATCCTGCTGAATCAGTGATAATCATTCAAGTGCCAAGGTGCTGATATGACGTCTCAGCACCACGTATCACAGTTCAAGGCGGAGCTCTACCAGAGAAATTACAAAATACTGTAATTTGTGACTAATAAAAGTAGTGGATTTCTTCATCAAGCAGAATATGAGATAAAGCGAGAATTTGTAACAAAATCACATCATTGTAATGATTCATACAACTGATTTATTTATTTCACACCATGGTCACAAGTTCATGTTTTCTGTATGATATCAGCAGCATGAACTATTTTCTCCTAGAAATGTATCTTTTCATGTCTCTTAATCCTTCTCCTACTTTGGATTTATTCAACTACCACTTCCTTGTATACGCATAAATATATGTAGGAAGTTAACACTACTTTATGTTCAGTACTGTGTACCTTCTTTTCCTAGGGAACATGAAGCAGGAGCCTGGTTTTGTACACAAAAGACTCTCTGTCCCTTGGGCGTTAACTGCATATCTCCCAGGCAAAAGCTGTCTACTCTCAAACTTTTCTTCTTTGAAAGGTGACAGAGAGAAGACAGAAACTGACTTTTCCAGTTAGCTACAGGAATTAATAAATGGAAATATTTTAGTTTGATATGGGGTGTTTTTTGAAAATAAATATTTGTTGCTATATACTATAAAGAAGTATTATGCTTATGCATAACAAACGTCCACAGAAATCAAATCAAACTGATCTTTAGGATAGTTCAGTAGTACATCTTTTTCATAACATTTCAAGATTTGCACTTTGATAGTGGGAATATTTAAAAATCCCTCACAAGAAACCATAATTGTCATAGAAGTATGACTTCTATGTACACTACATAAGTAAGTATGTACATAGTGTACTCTTCTAAAGTAACACACTTTATACTTCATTCTGCTTTAGCTAACTAATGTGGGATCTCACTCATACTCTACAGAGCATTTTATTTTATCTAAGCGTATTATTACCCTTTTAAAATTCACCATTGTCTCTTCAGGAATGAGTATAGATCCTAACTAAGTTAATACGTGGTTATGAATTTCTGGCATCCATAGGTCAGACTGCTGTACAGAGCACTTAAGAGGCAAGCCATGTAAATGATGTGCACAGGTACCATACACAAAAAAAGATTAGGATAGGGCTGTAACTTAGTAGTAACCATTCCTACAGTAAACCAAACACCTATTAAAACTTGGCTTTTAATATGGCTATAATTATAAAACAACAATCACAATTATTTTAACTGTTTATTACTGTCAGCAACAGTTCACTTACCTCATCAGGGTTGGCATTAAAGGTGAGACTGCCCTCATCTAGCTGCATATACAATTTTCTAAAAGAAAATCCTAGAGGCGGATTCTTATTGTATATAGAACAGTGACCCCAAGTGGATTTGCACAACCTATGAAAACAGAATGAAGTCTATTATCAAAATTCCTGTCTGTATTTCATGTATTACACAGAAGCAAAATGTAATCAACACTGCAAAGCCAGATACTCAAACTACAGGAAAAGTCAGAAATGGGTTGCTTGTAACACTGAGTTATTACGCCTTTTGAATGTGTGTTGCTCAAGTCTTCAATTATTTGATTAATTTTTTCTTCTAGGACAGGGTTTGGTGTATTGGAGTGCAATCCAAAAACATATCCCAGTAGGTGGCAACGTAACAACATCCATACAGCTGAGACCTCTGGCACTCCTAGTATCTGAACACTGGGTAACTGTGACAAGTTGTTCTGCAGCAGTATGACGTTCAAAAATTGTGTCTCTCGTGCCCCAATTGTGTAGTGAGTGGGATACTACACCTACACAAAATTATGTTTTTAACTCACTGCTTTCCCCATCTATCCTTTTCCACAAAAGTGTTTTTTCCAGTCTTGACCAATCCTCATTATCTGATCCAGCCCCATCCCTCTGTATCTTCCATCACTTCTCAGTTTCTTTCCCTTCTTTCTCACCCTGACTCTGTTATCTCAGTTTCATCATTTTCTGTCCCTCATCTCAGTTTTCTTGATGACAATATCTGAAATTCCTTTGTACTTTCACTTCCTAGGCACTTAGTTTGTTGTCTGGATTCCTCATTGAACTGGTAGTTCTGCTTCAACACATCTACTTTGCAAATAATTAGGCACAATGCTTAGGACCCAGGAGGTAGCCACTGAGGACATGGGAGAGACTTTGTTTTCAGTGCAGGAGCCTGGGTCTTATTTGAACCGAGTTCAGAACTGCAGACACAGGACTTTCCAAAGCATAAATGTGGAACATTGAAGACTAAGATGTCTACAGATATTATGCAAAATGAGATTTTTATTGATTTGCTAAATTGGAACACATTTTCACTGCCAAAGTGTGTATTTCAAAATATTTTTTTGGGGGGAAGATTTCACTAATGACTGAGCTATTTCCTAGGATGAACTCAGAGGAAAATACATACTTTTTCCCCCCCGTATGTTAAAACTATATACTGCATACAATTAAAAAGCTCTAGTATCTTCATGCTTTGCTCCAGGGAGTTTATTTGTATTTAGTGTGGCTTTGATACCAAGAACTGAGTATAACACAATGCAGACTGATATACATAAACTTAGAAGCTTAGTGGGATCTTCACTAGAATCCCTGTTTCCTGCCAAGACAACAGTCCTCAACAGCAGAACAATTGTGACTAAGAAGTTGTAACTGCATTATCCTATTGCTGGGTTCATAAAGCAAGATATGAAGGGAAGCTGAGGGGGAAAGAAACAGATGAGGGAAGGAAGAGATGTAAGGCACAATGAAAGGAAAAGAAGCAG
Organism: Athene noctua; assembly: GCF_965140245.1. Lineage (NCBI taxonomy): Eukaryota > Metazoa > Chordata > Aves > Strigiformes > Strigidae > Athene > Athene noctua. Next base: position 75,044,179 of record NC_134040.1, read on the forward strand.
GACCTGAACAATAACCCAACTATTACAGTAATACTACTTACGGTCTGTTAAGGGGTAAGAATATGTTGTGAAAGAAGATACAAGTTCTGCTGACCATCTACTCTAAAGCATGATTTCATCAGTCCTTCCTAGTCTTGTAAAACATCAAGTATCAAAGAAAATACTTTTAATTACATTTTGATCTAATTTTCTTTAACAGAACGATCCTTTATTTCCTGAACATACAAACTCTGTGTATGTTAAATAAATGTATTTTAACTGTCAAGACGGCAGAAATTCCATTTGATGCATGTGCAGAACTGACCTTTTCTTTCTCCTTTCCATCACCATCTTCCATAAAACACACTTACGTTGCTCTAAGACAAGTATAGTAGATGAGTCCTCATCCGTTTCTACCTGGCGCTTCAGCTGAATAGGTTTGCTTGCTCAAGCTAGATAGTTGTTTGAAGTTCAGAGAAGTAATCATACATACATCTGAGATGTGCTTTCAGCTAATAAAAAACTGAAGACAAGTCCTTCTTTTTTTCCCATGATATATCAACCAAGTGTGTAGTAATACACATGTATACTTGTACCAAGCGCACCTGTGTATGTAGCAATCTCCACTAATAAGTGGCAGTAATTAGAAAGCCAGAATAACACATTTTAAAACTATACTCATGTTTCCCCTATGTGGTATCTCATTTAACTTAGGAAACCTTAATAAGGTTAGGATGACAAAAAGCACATATTGAGACATAATTTGAAATCTAGTAATTATTTTTACTATGTCCAAGTGATATATTTTTTTCTTTTTGCTTACCCTTGCCAAAGAAGCTCATCATTAGCAAGATCCTGCCAGACACATGAGGCTAGACAGAGATCAGTTGCATTCAGGTATGACAAAATGGTAAAACTAAGCTCCGGTGGCAGCATTTCCAGGTTAATGAATCCTTCTTGTTCTTTAGATTTTCTTGTCTTCAACAGGTGGTAGATGTCAATGCCTCCTTGGGCTTGTTTGCGATGGCTTGTATTGGAAACATTGTTAGAAGCTATCCTCCTACCATGTTCTCTGGTAAGATAGCCTTGTCCACTGTATCCTTGGTGTTGCAGTTGCTGGTTCCTAGCAACTCTCCAGAGTCCCTGACCCATCTGCGAGCCTGCCGGACATAAAATCCAAAATAAGTGTTGACAGCTATTTATAAATATTTGTAAGACAGATTCTGCACACACTGGGAAAATAAAATTGTAGGACTGATCTGAATAAGAAAAAAGTGAGTTTTGTGAAAAAGTTATGCCAACGATGTAATCTGTCTCCGGAGCAACTGAATAAATACTAAAAACAAAACCCATAAAAAAAAATTGAATTTTTTTTCAAAAATTTATATGCTTGAAGAGTTACAAAATTCACAGTAAGCTTCTGCAAACAGTATCAAACATTATCTATGTCTTATGCAAGTCAAGAAGCCTTAACCATCAGAACATCTGTAACATATCATCAGACTTCCTTTAAAATTTAATAAAAATAGCTTATTTAGAGTCAGTGAAGTGCTACAAAATGTAAGAAGAACAAAAACGTCCTGAGTAGTGGGTAGCACACAAAATTACGACATTAAGACAAAGCTTAATGACTTCAATGATAATGCATTAAGGATTCAGTTTCTTGTTTCTGAGCACTCAAAATATCTTTTCAAGCTTTCTTGCACAGTAGCATAAAAACTTCAGGATAAGGCTTCTATATATTACTTATCACTGTGTTTGCTATTTTTTGTCAAATGTTGCTGCAGATGGTAATAAAGAAAATAGATTCTGAATGCTAGTCAGTTATCAAGATTTCTGAATGCCACGACTCAAATTTCAGAAACCACCTCTGTTTACCAAGAGGAAAAATTAAAGTGTGATAGATCATACTAATTCAGCGTGGGAATGTTGTCTTAATCTTATCAAAACTGGTATATATATGGGGATCTATCTTATTTTTCAACCTTTGCTACAATGACAGATCACCACAGTGATTATACTAGTAATATGCAGATTCCCAATTCTGACTTTCAAAAAATAAACACTTATGGCCTGGTCTGGTAGGATCTCACATGTTTTTGAAATTATGTATATTCTATTAGCATGGGGAAGTAAAATTGGGGCTTTAACAGCATTAAAGGTTGAAAATGAATGACAATTGTTCTATATAAGCAGAAAGAAAGGAGTGATTATGGGAGAAAAATTAGATAAATTACAGAAGAAAAAGCATAATCAAGATGGAAATAGACAAAAGAAGTTTCAGCTGGCTGGTGAAGCAGTTGTCTGCATAAGCATCCATTCAGGGGAAGTTCAAGGATTCATTTCTAGATAAAGCCACAGTTGTGAAGAAACTCTAGTCATGTGTATTATATTAAATTTAATAATACACAAGAATTCACATAAATTTATAACGCTTTTTATTCTCAATTTTTGTAGTTACAAATTTGGCTTAATTTTTTTATCATACAGAGGCAGGTCAAACCATGATCAACTGCTACAAAATACCAGGCAAGGTTGTTTTTTTTTTTTAAAAAAGTCTTATTGAGTTACATCATAAATAGGACATAGAGCTGACTGCAAGAATCTATGTATAAGGAAAGTATTCCCATTTTCTTGAAACCAGAATAATTTTTTTATAAGTCCTTACAGCTATGGGTAAAGTTGCTTCATGACAGGAAGCTATACCACAATCTGCCATTTAAAAAGTGGCAACACAAGGATGAAAGTGGGCTTTGGTAATTCATGCTGGTGTTTGCAATTAATTTATAAATTTTTTAGCTGTAAACAAAATGTATTTCTTAACAAGATGAAGAACTCTGCCTTTTTTCTTTTCACTGCGTAGCTAGGTTAAAATAAGAGTTAGTAACTTTTTTAAAAGAGACATTCCCAGAACTACAGTTGCTCAGTGCTACCATTTTCTGGTTTTGAATAACTAAATCTCTCCAAGGAGAAGGAAGTTACTAACCTTCATCCCAAAGGAGGATCACCAAGCACCGTTACGCCAAAATCTAGCACTATTAATCTAGCAGGTGTGCCAGAACTGGCATTTGGGACCACAGGCTTAAACCCATCAAGTCTCCTGCTGCTCCAGCTGCTGCTGCTATTGCCCCTGCTGAGCAGTGATGTGCAGTGACCAGTTTGTGGGGGTAGGCAGTAACAGCCAAGGGCTGGAAGGAGGAGAGAAGGCTTTCCTAAGGCATGAAAAAAGCAGATAAGGAATATTTCTGAGCAAATACAAGTTTCAAAAAAGGCGACTATCACCACGCTAGAGGATTCAATTAAGATAAAGTTCACATTTTGCTAGGCACTGTATATGAGCTTGTTAATTACTTAAGCACAGTACTCAGTAAACAGATATGTCTAAATATCTTGGGAGGCTTCAAACAATTCTTGACCTTAGACCTCTGAGTAAATTGAACACTGCCAACGAGGCATTACACTTTCAAATATGCAGATGCCAAATTTAGAGGCTGTGTTCACTCTTGGAAGGTATCAAATGACCTGAATGACTGAATAATAACGATCTTTCAATTCAATTATGTAAAAAATTTAGACTTTGGAAGAAGTAAATGTATACATACACATGTAGATTCAACTCAAATATAATCAGCACACTTTCTTCATGTAGAAACAAAAGCAAAATCTGCCTGAAAATATAGCATTGACTCTAATTGAAATGATAAAATAGCTAAACAGCAAAATACTAGTTTCAGGGGCAGAGAGAACTAGGACTGAGGGCTTGTAACTCCTCATTATTATTTCAAGTCCTTAACCACTAAAGCAATAAAAAACAGAAAAAAAAAAAAAGAAACATTGCAATATTAAGCCTTGAATTTTACAAAATATGAAGTGAGAGAACCTATTCTATGTAAACTGTGTATGTGAAATTGTTAATTGCAGCAATCCATTTGTTGAGGTACCTATCTGTAAAACAAATCAAGGAATTTATTTTACTAGTATTTTTTACATCTTTTCTGACATTAGTTTATATCATTATAAAAACCCCCACATTTCTATACACATCTGTCAACTCCCAACATCTTTTGAAAATACTACTTATTTGGGCATTAAATAAAAAAAAAAAAAAAAAGAGTAACAGGAAGGCTCTGAAGATAATTGGGAACTGTATTGCGACAAGTTTTGTAATCATAATACACCAGGAAGATGAGAAATACCAGCAGTATTATCAGAAACAGCTCACAGAAAGGATGTGCCCAGTCAGTTATTAAATGAACTTTACACTATCAGGTAAGAATCTGGCACTTTTATAGTAGCTTCAAACCTCTTCAAAATCAGATTATCATTCTGTTCTATATGCACTACTTGTAAAGAATTCAGTAGTGGTCACAGTGGACGAAGTTCTCTTACTTAGCCCTAAATCAAACACTCAAATTTTAGTTGCTATTTTAATATCTTTATTGCAATATTCAGCTAGAAGAGACTGTTCACAGAATACATTCTACTGAAGAATACTCACAAGAATATCAACAGTTCTTGCTGGAGGTCATGTGGTTTTTCTCCCTACACAAAAGCTAACTGCTATATACCACCACCAAAATAATCACTTCTAAATTACTTAACAATAGAAAGTGGATCCAAGTCAGAATAAAAATACCAAGTAATTCAAGAAACTAACCTCTGTATAATACACGTATATATACAGAATATATCACTGCAGAAATTGATAAAAATATATATATATGCTGTTTTAGAGTATCAACTAAAGAAATTTAAAAGAAGAAACAAAGTGAGACACAATCTAAACCATTCTAGAACCAGTTGCTGGAAATCCACAAGCTTCTGGCTGCGTAGCTGTTTACCAGTCTATACGCCATTTGTTAGATTGATTTTATTTTCCCCATCATGCAATTACTTTCAGCTTTGTAGTAATCCAGGATAAATGCTTTGAGAACTCACTCATACAACAAGATGAGTAACCTCATTGTTTTTCTAAAGCCCTTTAAGTAATGGTGTCCAGAACTATATTTTTACATTATTTTGAACATTCATTTTCAATCTCCAGATTCAGCAAGCCACTCAAATGTATTTTTTCAAACTTCCAATTATGTAACTTTATCTAATAACTGAACCCTCTTGATAGCTTGGCTGTAATAACTATCACAGTGAAAATAAATAATTGCTTCTCTGTTTCTGCCCGATATCTGTCAACGAATCTGATTTCAATTTTAATCACATCTTCTTCATGTTACCTTGTTACTGCATAATAAATTATTTTGCAGTGTCGAAGAGGAGAACAGGATACCAGAAGCTAAATGGAGTCTAGATTAATGCTGTATGGGTACTGGCTTCTGCTTTAATTAAGCAGAACACAACATACCCTCTCGATATAAACCCCTTCCACTTTATGCCAACCGAGCCCTACAGCCGCTGCTTTGCGACCAGAATTATCCGAACAGTAAAACGTTCCTTCCCTCGATGCTATCGAAGCTGAAGCTTCGTTTATCGCACCTGTATTCGTGACCGAGGCCTGCCGACACCCCGAACGTGCGGGCTTTCAAACCCCACTCCAGGCGGATAGACGGACGGTCCCCGAGGCACAGCCTCACGCCCAGGGTCGTCCCAGCTGACAGGAACGCCCCGAGGAGCCCCCTTCGCCGAGGACCGCGGCTGCCCTCCCACCGCCCCGCGTCCCGAGGAGCTCCGCAGCCAGCCCGCTCGCCGCCTCCCCAAGTGACGCTTCTCCCCGCAAAGGAGAGCCGGGCCCTCGGCCGGGGCAGGCGGGGTCATGGCCGCCCCGCTCTCGGGGGACACCGGCGAGCCTGACCCCCGCGGGTGCCGACCCCGACGGTGCCGCCCCCGCGCACCATTGGGCCGCTCCAACGGCCCCGGCTCCCGATTGGATGCGCCGCCCGTCCATCCGCAGCCGCCTGCCCCGCCGAGGGAAACCCGCGGGGCCCGTACCTGTGCGAGCTCGGGTCCCAACCGCCGCCGCGACGAGCCCGGCCCGAGTCGGTGCGTGAGCCTCGCCGGGCAGGAAGGGGATGAGCAGCCCCCGGCGGCGGGGAGAGGCGGTCGGAGCCAGGGAGGCCCCTCCGGCGCACGCAGGGAGGCCCCGCCGCCACCGCTCCGTCTCCTCGCCTGGCAGGTTTGACGTTCGCTGTTGTTGCTGGAAGTGACGTCGCTGCGGAGGGACGCGCGGGAAGCGGAAGCGGCCGTTGTCTCTCGTGGCGGCATATTCAGTCTGCTCCCGCCGCCGCGCTCCTGAGGGGAGACAGCGAGGCACGCCGCGGCCCGGCGCGATCGAGGGTTCCCGCAGCGGGGCCGGCGGCTGGCGCCGGTGAGCGCCAGGGTCTCTCTCGGGGCAGAGGTTTGTCCGCCGTCAGGGGCCAGCCGAGCCCAGGGCCCTCTCTGTCCTCAGGGCCGTCGAGCCCGGGGCGGAGCGGGGGAGGCCCGCTCCCCGGCGCGTCTAGGGGCGAGGAAGGGAGGGTGGGGGCCGGCCCTGGCATTGCGAGTTTGCCTCAACGCGTTCGTGCGGCCCCAGCACCGCAGCCGGCCTCGACTTCGGCAGAGTCACGCTTTTTTTTTTTTTTTTTTCCGCCGGTGCTTCAATGGTGCCCAGGGCAACCGGCCCGCGACGCGCAGGTCCTTGTGCCGTTGTATTGTTCGCAAGTGTCCTGTGTGCTTGAAGCGTGTCTGTTGCAGCTGGCGCGATAGCGAAGTGCGGTGTTTGTCCTTGACTCTTTGCATCTCTGCATAATGGTGTGATGCCCCGCTCCCCATCCCATGTAACAGAAGAGTCTAAAAACGCTTAGAAGGAATCGATTCCTTTTTGTTAGATATTTCAAAGACGGTGTTTACAGCATTCAGATACTTAAGAACTTGTGTGAGTTTTTCGGTGTGGGGTTTTTTTGACACTTAATAGTTCTTTGAATGCCATATCCCGTTTTGAAAGCTGTTCTGTAAACCTCTTGCAGTTCTGTTACCTCTTAAAACTTCATCGTGCCTGATTTTATTCTGGATAGCCACTGTTCTGTAACTGCTGTCATGAATTCCTACAGGCAAAAGCTATACGTCACTTTTTACAGTGTCCTCTTTCCTAAAAGTATTTTCTACCAATTTACTTATGTTATTCTTACGATCTCTTGAGCTATTCAGTTTGTAGTGACAATAGTTGCCAATTTTTACATCCAGAGGTCAGGTGTAGAAAGGATTGTTGATACTTTTGGGAAATAGCGTATATGATTAGATGAATTCCTGTGAGAGTGTCTTCTACGGGTATTTGCACTGCAGATATTTCAGCTGAGAAGTATCTCACTGCAGAGAGCTTCAGTTTTATGTCAGATTCTTTGAGATTTGTCTTGAGATCCTGTTAAATGGGCAGAACATAGGGTGGATCAGTTTGTAAGTTAGTGCAAAAAAAATAGTTGCCTCGGTTTCCAAACAGCTGAGTTAAAATTGTCCCTACCCTTTAACAATGAGTCTTCTGTACTTATATTTAATGTGACTAATAACCCAGAACCTAAGGATTAAAGAGGAAGAATCTGATAATTAAATATTAAGAAAATATTTTAACAAGGGGAGAGAGAACACATGTGAAGATCTTAATCTTGAAGGTGGCTGAGTTAAACACCAGAGGCACAAGAAGAAAAAAACAAAGCATAAAAAAACCCAGACCACTGTGAATGCAAGCTTGAACTGTCTTTTTTTTTTTTTTTTAATTTTACTGTAAGCGTGTGGTCAAGAAGTTTCTTTCAAGAAGACTCATTGCTTTGATGAGTAGGACCAATTAACAAAGCTGCAAATGGAGTACCCATTGGAGTTGATTTCTGACAAGGCTAGAGATAATCTCTTTGGAGTGTTTAGTCTTCTGAATCTCATGTGTCAGCAAGAGAGATGATATAAAATTCTGTATCTTGAGACTATCTCTTCAAGTATAGTCTTTCTGTCAGTGCCTCCTCACAGATTGAATTGGTAGACTTCAAATTACTTGTTTTTTTGGCAAGAAAAATTCAGTGAAGACAGTAGCAGACAGTTATCTCCTAGGTTCTAGCAGAAAATTGAAGAGTAAATTTCTGTTCTAAGGTTTTATAGCAGAAATCATTGCTTTTACTGAGGCTTTTGGGGGAAGTACTGTAGAGGATTAAGATAGGAACAAGCAGATTGCAAGGATGTGAGGAAGGAGAGCTGTTTTTGTGAGGTGTCAGCTTTTTGTACACTGTTTGGCAGTTTGCTAATAGACTTTCTCAGGTTCTATCACTCTGTCCAGATTGCTAAGGTGCAAGCCATTTGTTTCCAGTTGTGACTTAAGAGCTAGGCTATCATCCAGTCTGTGCTTTTAAAGTCTTGTATTGGAGAAGAGCTGAGCTAATATTGGTTACTTATAAACAAATGGTTAGAAGATACAGTAAATAGGACTCATAGGCTATCTCTAAATATAAATGTATTTTGAAGCAGTGGAGTGAGGAACAAGGTTCTTTAAGGTAATTATTAGTTCTGATATTTGAAGGTACTGCTTCAGATGTTTCACTTTACTATCTGCCAGCCAGGTAAAGTTGTCAGTAATTTTAGATCTCTTAGGTATTCCTCCCCACCCCCCAGTCTTCTCTTCATCCATTTGGGAATTTACTAATCGGTTCTGTTTGGTAAAACGTATTACAAGTGTGGGCTTCCTGTACATATTTATCCTTTTGATAGATCTCAAAACTGATTTGGATGATGGTGATTTCATGCCTTGCTGATTCTCTTTTGTTGTCTTCTTTTTTTTTTTTTTTCTTTTAGTTATCATTCTAATAATCTTGCACCTATTTTGAAATATCTAGGCACTGTTACTCCCTCCCTCCCTGAACAATTTTAAGTGTATTTAATGGATTGTCTAAATAGAGAAGTATTGTCTGTAATGAGTTGCTAGTCTTCCCTTTTTATTGGTATTGGGGCCAGGTGAAGAAAAGAATAAGCATTCTAAACTGAAGAAGTTTTCACTACTTGTGGAGTTTCTGCTCTTTTGAAAAGGTGAAGAAATTTGTTTTTGCTCAGTTTGAGTGGATTTAGCCAGCCCTAAATTCTTAATATGCTTTCAGATACTTTATCTTTAAAGATCTTTGATAGTTGACTGGATTGAGGATTACTACTTGATCCTATTCAGAATGAATGAAGATGATTACTGATATTAATTGGTATTGAGTTGTAGCTCTGTACTGTTTTATAATAATTTGGAAACAGTAGTGTCTAGAAAAAAGAAGCAAACGCCTTTGATTTTCAGTGATAATTCTCTTACATTTTGTATTTTTTGTATACTTTTTTTTTTTTTTAGAGGAGAATGTACTCTATTATATTTATTTCATAATCTGAAAGAAGAATAGCATTTGGAGCAATGGCAACAGGAGACCTAAAAGGAAGTTTGAGAAAAATAGAGCAAGGACTTCGCTTGTTAAATTATCCAAGAGATGTGGATTATACAGTGTAAGTGGCAGTGTGAATAAATTTATGCTAATACATGATGACAGCAAGATGTGTAAACAAGATATGTATAAATATTAGCATCGCACCCAGTGATGAGTAAGCAGAGCATATGTCTGTGGGAAGTTGAGGTTTGATATATGGGAACTGGAAGATAAAAGGATGCAGTTTTGCTGTTCTGAGCAATCCTTAGAATAGTCCTGAAATGTATCACTATCTTGATCTTCTTTCTTCTGCTTTTTTTATGTTTTCTTTGATTAATCTCTCACCTTTATAATTTCTTTAAGTGCTAGCAAAACTTTCTTAAGGAAATTTCATCCTGTGAAGATTAAAAAAGAAAAAAAAGTGGTGAATGTTATGGAAAAGCTGGTGGACTTTAGACCTGACAATGTTAAAATTATATAAAGGTCAAAAAACCCATTTTGAGCATTTTACAGGTAACAGTAAAGACTGCTGAATGAGATATGCCTGGAAAAAAACTTAAAATGGAGGAAGTACTTGCTGGTTATATTAAAACACCTTTCAAGTTAAGCATTTGAAGTAATGTAATGAAAGGGTTTTGTTACCTTATGTTGTGTAAAATACTTTTCTTTCTCAATAGGTTAGTAAAGGGTGATCCAGCTGCATTTTTACCTATCATCAGCTATTCTTTTACATCTTTTTCAACTTACGTAGCAGAACTTCTGGTAAAGTGTGATGTGGAACTCACAGCAAAGAGTGACTTGCGTTTCATTGAAGCTATTTATAAGGTACCTGTCTTCATGTTCTTCACAGAAGAGAGACAGTTTTGAGTATGGTTTCATAAAAATTAAACGTCTAGTAAGAGTTTTACTAGGAAGTGAAAATTTTTGGAAATGAAAGTAAATTGTAATTCTGTTAGGATTTAAGATAAGTGGTAAGTCACTGCGTGGCAAGTCTTTGTTTAGATTTTCATGAAAATAAGGATGGATGTTGTTAGGCAGAAACAGAAATATTATTGTTTTATGTTAGTTGTGAAGAATACCAAAATATTTATTGTACAATTTTATGGCACAGTTTTATAAAAGTGACCTTAGAAGAAATAATAAGCAAAAAAATTGTAGCAGATGTCAATACTTGTAGTGAAAGCACAATTAAGAAATACAACTATTTTAAAACACTATGCCATATTAACATATAAAGTCAAATACTTAACAGTTTGTAAATGGTAATAAAATTCTTAACTGAATGAAAGTAATTTGGACTATCCTTAAAAATATTAATAAGTATATTTTATGAAAAGTGACTTGCTGTATTAAAGAATGCTAGCTTATTCAGACTAGTTTTTCATCTAAGAACAGACTCCTTCACAAAGAAGCTCTGTGGTAGCCGTATTTAGCCCTCTGATGCATTTGCTGAGTTTAATACAACTTTTTATTGTGCATTTACTTCGGACAGTTTTTGTTAAACTTTTTTAATATTAATGTCTGCAGTCGTTTATTTCATGAATCTTAAGACTGAGTTAAACTTTACAAGAGTGATATGAATGAAATGTTTCTGGAAAAGGTATGTTGAAAGTCTAATTAGAAGACAGCTGAGAATATATAAATAACCCAATGAGAAAACGTTTAACTGCTGAAGTGCAGAGTGAAAGATTATAGAAAAATAAGAACGTGAGCATGCCATTTCTACAATAAATTGCGGGGTGATTTCGAAAATGAAGTAAACTCTTATTTTGTTGCAGCTTCTTCGAGATCAGTTTCAATATAAACCAGTTTTAACAAAACAGCAGTTTCTTCAGTTTGGCTTTGCAGAAAGGAAAATGCAGATTGTTTGTGACATTATCAACTGTGTGGTGAAAAAACATAAGGAATTAAGTAACTTGAATAAGGTACTGCTTAAATGGTAACTTTTATAATAAAAGTTTCTTTTGACATGTTAATGCTGCAGGTAGAAGCTGAAGACCAGTTTATTTGAAGATGCAGCATTGCTGATAGTCAAAATAAAGGAAAAATTTTTTAAAGCTCCATTGTAAGATGCTTGAATGCTATCAGGTATACAAAAGACACAAAGCTGCCAATGCTTTGTAGTATAAAGAAAATATCAGAATAAAGCTAAATCTAGTACTTGGTATCTTTACAGTAAGTGATGTTTCCTTTTATGCTTCTTGATATAGTGAATATTTGTGTAACTTGATAGACTTTGCAGGTTTAAATCTAATCTTTGAAGATTTAAAAACAAAGCAAAATTGTCTGATATGTTGGAAGTTCTGGAAATATTTAATTTAAACATGACACTTGTATATGTGTTTCTGTGGTATACATCTCAAATCTGATTATTTTCATTAATCATTTTTGTTTTACGTTGTTCAGGCATTATTTTTGCAATGGTGTATGCTGTGTATTAATTTGTGCTTAAATAAAGGAATTTTCAGTCTTCATATTTGACAGAATTTTGTTTTGTTTGAATTTATAACAGTCTTTAGGACTTCTGTATACTTCTCACTTTTGGGGGCATAACTACATTTTTTGTATTTGTCTTTCAACTCTGGTGCAAGTTGTGTTTTTTGTTTACAACCACCTTTGTTGCAGCCTCACATAGGCATTAGTGTGTGTATGAATATGGCATTCATTTCCAGTTCTGTTTCCTCTGTGAATTTGGGTCTGTCTTTTTTTTATGACAGTACTGTACTGCAGAGGTTTAAATGTGTTTGTGTGTGTGTGCTGAAACATTCCTGCTTGTTAATGATGGCAGAAAACGGGGTGGGTCATCCTGTCCCTGTGTTTTGTACTGTGTGTCTGTCTTTGTCCTGTGTCTGTCAGGTGTCCCATCCCTCTGTTCCCCCCGCCCCAAGATTCCTGTGTTGGAAGTGTAATATTTTCTCCTCTTCCCTTTGAAGGTTAAATCCCAAACGAGGAAAAAACTCAGATCTTCTAAATGTGAAGTATTGTCAAATTGTGTTAATGTCTTTGCTGATCCTAGTGGCAGTGCTCCAAATTCCAAACAGGTATGAAAATAGTTTATATGTTGTATGTCTAAAGGTTAATCTCATTTGTAGCACGTCAGGTTTTTTCTGGAATATGTGCTTGCATTTAGGTTTTAATGCTTGATCAAACCAGGTTGTTTGTTGTTGGCTTTGTTTTTGTTTGTTTGTTTGTTTGTTTTCCCCCAAGTGTGGTTGACTGAAATAATAGCTGAAATACAGAGGATATCACTTCTCTCTTTTACCGAGTGGTTGATCTCAAAGGCTTGGTGGTAATAATGTAGTACTGTTGTTTGCTGTTTGAATTATATCAACTGGAGGGACAGCAATGAAAATGAAGATGCAATTGGAAAAAGTATATGCATCCTGTTTGGAGATTGATATGTGCTTCGTCTAACATGCAGTGATTTCAGTGTAGCTTTCAAAACACTTTTTGTGTTTTTTTTTTTTTTTTTGTCTGAATCTGTTCAGCGAAGGTTTCTTAATGTAACATTCCTCTTGGCTTTTGTATTACAAGAGTAACACTTGATCTTATGTGTTATGCTACTCTTGGCCTGTGGAGGAGGGAGGAGTCAGCTTTCCTAATATTTTCTGCTAAAAGGATGCAAAGTAAAATCGTATAAAACTTTTAGACTGTGACTGCTCATTAAATGTTGATGATTTATATTTAGAAGGAAAATACTGCTTTAGAAGTGAGGAAAACTTCACAAAGAAAGTATTTGGAATGACTTATCTGGTACTTCTGGTTGTTGAATGTTAGAACTGAATGGGGATATATGTGGGTGTGTTAAGAATTCCCTAGAAGAGGAGAGTTTCAGCTTCACTAGAACATCTGTAAGTGTTAAGATGCTGCACAAAACTAGTAATTGTGGGTTCTTAATCATTAGGTAATTTATTTTGTTTTGTGTCAGATAGCGATCATAGGACTTGATCCACCTGGAGAAAAAGACAAAATTTGTCTCGTAGTTTGTTCTTTCTAAGGGAAGCTTTCAAAGGACATTAAATATATAGCTAGTAGGGCTATTTTGCTGTCACTTGTCAAGAAAAAGAGTGAGCTCTAATTTCCCCCCCCCCCCCCCCCCCCCCCCCCCCCGAATGTTTGAGGGGTGGTTTTGATGTTGGGACTGTCTATATTTATGTTAATACATACAGTGAGATTCATACCTCCCAATCCACGCTTAGAAATCTAACAACCCTTACAATAAGAGGGAACATTAATGCCTTCATTACTGTTTATGGAAGGGAGCGAAGGTACTTGTGGTAAGGTGTGTTCATATTTGTTTTGCAGTTCTTTTATGTCTCTGATTTTTTTTTTTTTTAATTTAACAGCCTGCTGTTGCTTTCTTTGTTTTTTCAACCAGTTAGGATAAGATTGTTAGATTTAAATAAATCAGTAAACACTAAAATGGTAGGTCTTTTGTGTCAGTTACTTGGCTGATGAACTGAAATGTTCTTGAAATGAATAACACCAGTGATTTTTATTTTTTTTAAACATATTCAAAAGAAGCCTCAAGTAGAACGGCACTCAGGAAATGAAGTTAGTGGTGACCTTCATCCCCTACCCCTTCCAGCACAGGGAGGTGATGAAGAAGAATTGTGCCTAGATCATGATGTTGTGGAAGTTAAATATGAACAAGTAAGAACTTTTATTTTAAGATGCTGTTTGCATATATTAACTTTTCTTACAGGGCTTTTCTAAAGGGATAAAGGTTTTTACAAGATAGCTGGATGCTCCTTAAGTTTACCTAATATTAAAAAAGTTGAAGAAAAGTCAGTTAATTGTACTGTCGTTTCAAGAGCCAGTTCTGTCAACAGTTTCTTTTAAAAGCCAAGTTCCATGAATAGGCATATTGTGGCAATTCTGAAAGAAAAATAATTTTCTAATGTAGCGGAATGTGATTACTGAACTTGAAGAAGATTCCACTTAATTTCATTGTTCAAGTGATGAATTATATCTGTTTTGAAATTTGAGGACATGTGTTCTTACCCATATTTTCAGGTCATAGGAGATAATTCACAGATTGAGTTCCTAAAGAGTCAGCTTGCTGATTGCCAGGAAAAGCTTCATAAACTAGATTGGATGGAAGATAAACTACATGTTCTAGAAGAGAGACTGAAAGGCAAGGTGATCATAGATGAGAAGGACTGGAATAACTTGTTGAGTCGAGTTTTACTTCTTGAAACAGAACTGTTGTTGCAATCCAAAAAGGTATGTTAATGTCTGCTTTTCTTCTATAAGAAAAGTTGTCCAAACATAATGTTGTCAGCCTGTTTCTGCTTTTCCTGCCTGTTGAGGTATGCTCTTCCACTATTTTTAAAGGCATAATCTGAATGGAAGTGCTCTTTATGGAGTTGATGGTATTTTTTTCTTCACTGTTAAGTCCTGTTGTTTTCTTGTGTTCTGTGAAGCAAAGCTCTCCACTGGAAATTATTTCCTTGCAGGAACAGCAGGTATAGCTAAGCCTATTTTTATTACTAGTGACTGTGTGTGGTTTTATTTCCTAGCGAACTTGTAGAAGGAAGCTTTTGAAGATGCTTAATTATGCGTCTTTGAAACCTTAATGTTTTGTATTTGAGTTTCATCATGCTGGTGACACATTTAAGGGTTTCTGAATGTCTTTACTGGCTGCAAATATTGTTACTGTTGATACAGTTGAATATCTTTTTTTTTAGTTCTCCAGACTCTAATCAGATACAACTATTTCCTTTGGAAAATTAAGTCTTCATTCTATATAACTAACGTTGACAAAAATAGATGGCATGCTCAATGGAAAATACAAGGTTAATAGAAAAGTTAAGTCTTTCTTATTTTAGTCCTATTCTTAGTTTGTGGCTCTTTGGAATTTCTAGCCTAGTTTATCCTTTTTGTACGTCCCCCCCCCCCCCCGCCTAATTTCTTGTCCATTATGTTCATGGCATTCTTACATGCATGAAAGTTCTGCGTTTATGATGTGGCTACAATTGGCATATTTGTCAGAACAAATCAAGTATTCTGTTGCATTAAGACTGTTATTTTTCATGTTGTTGAAAGGTCCTTGTATGCACATCGTATAATTTCATATACGTACACATGTAAGTATTTTGAGATGCAGTGAACCGTAGCATCAATTTTGTGATCACATGCTTAATTTCAAAGTGTATTTGCATTATGTGTCTTGTGTATCCTTCAGATACTGTCAGATGCTTTCCAGAAGTTGAAAACCCTTCTGGAAAGTAGTTGATCAGTGTTGCACTTTTCTCTGTTGTAAAAACTTTGAACTTATTTGTAAGTAGGAGCTCTGTGTGTGTTGCTGGCCCTATTTGAAAATGTCACTAATACTTGTATACGAGACATGGGGTTTTTTTGTGTTCTTTGAACTTGCATTAGTTAGGTAAAGTCTTGAAATGGAGGAGTGTTCAGACTGATCACATTGTTTCTAGAGGCTCAAATAAGGATTGACATTCTCAATCACTTTTTTTTTAAAAAAACCCCACAATTTCAGGTCAGTAATGGCTCAAGTGATTTACCATTTGAAATAATTTTCTTATGGATATTGTAATTTGATTATCAGTGGACATATATTTCCAAATAACACCACCAATGATAATGTCTTCTGCAAGCAGTCTCAAGGGGCCTTCAGCTGAACAGCCGTAGACAGTTTTGCTCCCGTTTCAAGTGTATTCTCTTCAAGAGATAAGAGTTGCGTTTATCACGGTAGCAGCACGGGAAAGCTTGTGTTTCAGACTAGGCTTGTTCTTTTATTTCTGTAAATTTGGTTTATTATTACTTCACTAACACATTTGTTGCAGTTGTTCAAAGGTTTGGAATAGTATTTGGAAAATATTTAACATTAACATTAAGATCATTCAAAAATTTCCAGTAGTATAATTATAACTTGTAGTCCATGTTACTGAAAGGAGTCATCTGCAGAAACAAGTTTGAATGTAGTTTGTGTGTGGCATTGTTGCTTGTCTTTTTTCAAAGCAAAATAAGCTGGGTTTTATATTAAAAATAAGTCTTCAAAAGCCTAAGTTTTTTGCAATAGGCATTTGAAAACTGCCAAGAAATAATCCTCTGGGCCAGAGAATTGCTGTTTCTTTGTTTCATGAAATTCCATCCAAGTTGTGCTTCAGAGATAGAGAAGCAATTCAGAATTACTCCTTTCTTCTTACTCTTGCATTTTTCAGGGAACTTTTGGCATCTAGCCAACATAGCAGGAACACTCTAAGATCTGTCTTGCACTGTTGCCAAAGTAGCAGCAGCTGTGCATTTAGCTCTGGGAAAGTCTGAAAGATACCAAATCCTTGTTCAATGAAAGGAATTGAGCAGTAGTCAGCGCAGATATCTTTTTTTAAAGAAGTATTACTGTTTTGGTTTGTTTTGTTTTTCCAGCTTCTTCCTACACAATACCTACTATTTTTCCCTCATTCACTTCTTTGAGTATAATATTCCCCTGTTAACTGATATAGTCACTCCAGTATATATAAAGTAATATACTTTACCAAAGGCTGAAATTTCAAATCGTAACGATAACTCCTTGGTGAAAAAAGTCTAGATGTTGAGTGTTGGATTTTTTAATTTTGAAATTAGAAAATTGCACTCAAAAATACTTATTGTTAATACAACATTAATTTTGTTTAGTTGTTTATGAACAACCTTTTCTAAACTAGATGGAGTTAAACTGAGAACCTTTCTTAAAAGAGCCCTCTCATTTAGGTGCCTGGGAAACTAGTTTAACATAGACTTTTGAGTTCTAAGTGTTGAAGTGGAATGAATTTCAGTTCATCTATAGTCTAATTTTTTAGGACAGAGGAATTGCATCTATGAATATCAATCAGATGTAGAAAGTACACTTATTTTGTTAAGGTAGCGGCAGACAATGTCAAGATGTAATTGTTAGCACAGACCAAGAACAGTCTGATTGTTTATTCTGTTCGTACCTGTTATGCACTATATTTGGACCTGGTTTTGAGCTGTTTATGAACAACAGTATTGATGCTAAAAAAGTTCCCATGAAATAGGCTGTCTTGCTAATGCAATGTGCATATGCAAATTATGGGTTTTTTTAGTTCTGTAAAGACAGTGGTGCAGTGTCAACATATCTGGAGCGTGTAGCACTTGCATACATAATTAGTATTTAAATATATTTTTGTTTGTCAAAAGATGGTTTAAAGAGGGTGTTTGGCTAAAATGCAGTAAACTTGTATTTCAGAGAGACTTATCTACAGAGTTCAGCAATATAAGTCAAGAATGTACTTCTAGTAGCATTCCAGTTTCTTCTGGTGAGTATTAATGATTTTCTTTTTAATTAACATCATATGCTAAACACTTCTTGCTGACCTTGACTAAAATAGTGGTTTTTAAGTAGACAATTGTGATTTAGTGACCTCTGAATTTAAATGCACACTGCAAATTAGAAATTAACCTGATTGTCAATTCAAGTTTGTAGCTTATTCTTCAGAAGCTTTATTTACTGAAATAGTTTTTAAAGCAATAATGAAAATACATAGCATTGCAATTAATAGTTACAAGTAACTACTAAAAATCTCGAAGATGCAAGTTTGGTTAAGGTTCTATAGCTAAAGCTGTGAAAAACCATGCTATCTGCACTTTAAAGCAGTTATCATAATGTTTTAAAACCAAGCTATTTCTAAGCACAAAAGGAATAATATTTGCTACCACTGAGTTTTTGTAATCAAAGTAGTGTGACATTTATGATGTTTTTTACTCTTATAACGGCTCTCAGGACAAAGCAGGGCTTTTTCATTCATAATCTGTGTTGTTTTTCAAATTGCTGCTGAACAATTTCTACAGTTTCATCCCTTTTGAAGCACTTAGCAAAAATGCTAGTTGGATAGCTCTTAAGCTTTCCTGTTTTCAAGAGCAAGACAAAATCTTTTTCTGCCATTTCTGATGTGATTTTTGGTAATGTACAAGTGAACGAAACAGCCTTAAGTGGGAAAGAAATTAAACACATTCCCCAGGCCATAAGTGTTTCTCCTCTCTTCCTCAGTGTTAGCTCTTTAGCTCTTACCTTGCATCATTCTCTTTATTATTTTGGCCTGTTTCTCCTATGGCAGCTGTTCAGCTGTTATTCTTACCATCAGTAGTAAGGAGGATACTCTATTTCCCATTTTCATGTATTAGGCATCTTTGTCCAGTGTTAGGCTGTTGCACTGAAATTAAAAGGGAATCTCAGCAATCCACTTTATGTGGAAATTAGGGAGTCAGTTTCTTGGTTATGTCAAAGCTTGTTTGAATTTTGAAGTCTCAGAAGTGGGACCTTCTTTTTACAGACCTTAGAAAGCTTGCAACATGTTTACTTCCTTTCATAAGTTTAGTGACACTTGAGGACTTCATAGTCAGCAAGCAGGCTGGTGGTCTTTAGGAGAGAATTTTCATATTTTCAGACTTCTAGAATTCCTCTGAATTTGTTATTCCTGTTTTTTTAAAATGATTCAGGAAATTTTAGGCATACAAATTATGTGGCCAGTCTTAACTCTTCTGAGATGTACAGTGCTAGGAATGCTTTTATGCTCCTTTTGGTTGTAATGCTCTTTGGGAATCACAGCTGTACAGAAGAAACAATTTTTAATTTCAATCGATTAAAAATAATTTAATGTGATTTTAAATACAGAATAGTGTAGCTAAACATGTTCCAAAGACATGGTCCGTAGATGGTGGCCTTACTAAAAAATAAGGGCATGGGGACAATTTTTCTCTTCTAAATACTACATTCTCTTCCTGACAATACTGTTCTAAAATTGCAGAGTATGAAAGCTTTCCCAATGTAAAAGTCTGTTTTTGCTGAATGATTGCTTAAACCTATTCCCATAGGAGGATAGCTAGGGAAATAGCAAGAGCTTGATACAAATTTTAAGCTAAGCAAGGAAGGTGATGATTTTAGTTATATTTCTGCTGCTTATAAGACATGTTACTTAGCACAAATTTAAGACATGTCTGAACAGGCAGTTTACAATAAAAACAATCTAAATTATTTGGGATTACTATTAAATGTTTGACCCAGTAACTAGACTTTCTTAAGTGTTGATTTTACTGTAATCAGGATAAAGGTATCATTCCTAGTAATCTTTCTAGAATTTGTCTTGTGTGTTCTACACAGTATACTGCACTTACCTTGTGCAGAAAGTGAGAAACCTATTTGGGACTCTCACTGGTAGCTTTTCTTTTCTCCTCTCTAAACAATGCATTCTCTTCTGTTATTGCATACTGTAAATCAAGCTATTTGGTACCTGACCATGCAATAAGAGAGCAAAAAGGCAAAGGTGACACAAAACTGAGTATTTCTCCACAGATACAGAAAGGAAAGAGGAGATGCCAGAGAGTCTTCATCAGTTGTCTGGATACAGTTCACTATTATTCACAGACCCATCTCCCAAAGCCATGACCATTAATTCTCATAATCTGACAGACATTTCAAAGGTAAGTGAAACTGACAAATGCTTAGTTGATTTTCCTTCTAATGTCAAGAGAACAAGTAAGCATTAGTTTAGGTGTATATAGTACTAGTGAAAAACAAGGAAACGATGCAAAACTGCATCTAGGTATGTCTCAAAAATCCTTTTGATATGTAAACAGTGCTTAAAAGTCACATTTTCCCTACAAAAATTTTCAGGTTGAAAGTCCATCTGAGGAATGTTAGCTTTGAAGTGTTCACTAACTTTGTTGCTTTTAAATTGTAGGAGACAACAAGACAAAGAATGGAAAGGATAAGTAAAATGTAAGTAATAGGAAGGGGCAGGAGGAATTCATTTCCCAGGAGGGAGTTGTGCTGGACTAAGGCATATAGAGAACGTACATATGTGTTCCAAACCTCAAAGGTCTCTACATCAGGTGTGGCATTTCCTTATAACTCCACTGGATAATAAATCCTCTTACAGTTCACTATTTGTGGGATGAGTCCTATTTTGCTTTTGAAAGAGCAATAGAAAACATTCTTAGTAGTATTAATGAGAGATTGAAGTGTTTAGAATCTGGTTGTTAAAGAATAGGAGTATTACTTCTGATTGGAATTCCCTGGTACTTGCAACTTTTCTTCCTGAAGAATAACTACGATACCTTTGCTCTATTTTTTATTATTTAAGGAAAAATAAAAGCAATTTCCACCTAAGCGTTGTGTTAACTGTATTAAAGGTGTATTAGATACTAGTCCTGAGATTCGTAATGACAATTTTTTTGTAAGAAATACTTGTATTACACTTGAAGAGAAATGTATTGCTGTATAATGTTTCTTTAGCAAGAGATTTTTATTCTGTAAGTGCTTGCCCTGAAAAACTGTATCCTTTCTGAGATTTTATTTTGTGGGTTACTTCTATCCTTATGTATACTTAAGGTTTATTGACATGTGGTAGACATTTAAAATGCAAACCAATTGCAGAGGAAAAGGGGGGGGTGAGAGGAAACTTAAGGTTTTGTGCTTCCTGTTAGTATTTCAGTTATTTCCTACTCTGTGTGTAAACAAAATTTATTTTCAGAATTGAAGAAACATCAGAATTGTTGAAAACATCAAGCAACACCTCTGAGAAGACCTGAAAGCACAGATCTTCAGGCCTGGTCTCTGTTGATTTACAGATATCAGAAATAATATGTATGTTTGTACAGCATTAAATTTTTAATATATCAGATTTGTAATGATCACCAGTGCTTTTATTCCTTTTAATAAATATTTTCTCATGTATCTCCCAACTCCATTTTTTCGTTTTCAAAACTGTTCGCTTCTGTAAAGTGAAATCGTTACAGCAGTGTATTTTTGGGTTGACATTTGTTAGCAGTGTGCTAAGTAATATGTTTTTTAAAGTGCAGGCTTGAGTACCATGGTTTACATCCTGTTGGAAACATTCCAGCTGGGACTTGCATATTATACTCAAGAGGCTTTCTTACATACCGACTTACCATCTGTACTGTTGAATAAGTCTTAATGAAAACTTAAATATGCAATTTCAAATACATACCTCTTTTGCTGGTTTTTTTTTAAAATATGAATTTTCATGCTGAGCTGGAGAGCACCAGCACATTATGGCTTCCATTAACACTGACAAAGTGAGGGTCAGTTTGATCCTAAACATGAAAATGTGCAAGTAAGTCCACAGGCTTTGACTGCAAGAGATGTGTTGAGCATTTTAGTGATCTAACCCAACATGTTTTAAGACCAGCAGCATAGATGGGCACTATCCAGTATACAAAGATACACAACACTTTAATGATTTGAAGCCATATTAAAATTTCTCTTTAGAGATGTGGGTAGATGCAAGACTTCCGTAACCATTATATAATCAAAGATATGTGAGGCTTGATAAGTTTTACTTATTCATTGCTCTGTGTAAATTGATAGCCTATTATATCAAGGTTGCTTTGTGCTATAGTACTCCAGTTAAAAAGATTTTGGGAGTTTCCTATCACAAAACTAGTGGATTTTTTTGGCAGAGTTTGCAAATTAAGGCGAAAGCAGCTGTTTGACATTATGCTGTAAAAAGTGATTTATATGTTTTAACAATAATTATTATTTTTTTCTATGACCATATGGAATAGAAATTGACTTTATTTTACATACAAACAAAAGAACAAAACGGTGATCCATTATGTTATATAAACTTTAGTTGAGGGGTTTTGAACTTTTGCAATAGTACTTTTCCAGTTGCATTGGGGGGAAAAAAACCCCTAGAAAAAGAAAAGTTAGATGATGTGAACATGTTTTTCTCCTTAATTGAAAATAGACCTTGCAAATCACGGTTCATTATCCTAACAATGAAATGAAATGAGATTTCTTCTAAATGTTAAACCAATTCAACAGAGTATCGGTGATATTTTCTAAAATAGGACTGCAGCACCACCTTGTGGAAAGGAGGAAAATTTGCTCCTGTACAAGTTGAAGTTACTGCTTTAAACCAGTAATGATCAAATATTTTGGAATACTACCTCTTTATTTTTTCCTCTTTGCTTTGGAAGTGAAGAGATTTCTATGTTAAGATAACTATTCTATATAATATTTGATAATATTTGGTAAGCAGGAACCAGAACAATGAATCTTGTTTGTAGATGTTATGGCAAAGATGGGAAGTGTTAGTCCATATAAATTATAGAATTTACAAGGATTTATCACTGAATGCATCCGATTGATACAGCAAGTGTTAGAAAAAGTTCTTTCTGTAACTGTGCAATTTAATATCTAGTAGTTGAAAATCCAGAGTTTGACTGTTTCCTTGTTCCAGATACTTAAATGCAGTACTTCTCTCTGCACAATGGGATTCAGCCTTTGTAATTAAAGGCTTTGCTTCTCCTGTTTTTGGGACCAAGCACAGTCTCACTTTGATCAAACTGAAGCCACGGGTGTTTCACTGTTAGGGCAGTGGAGTTTCTTTTAAAGGTCTTTCTCTCACGTTTGCTTTTTTTTTAAATCAAATTGGGGTTTGGAAGATAATACCATCTTTTGAAAAAGAAATACTCATAGTACATTCAAACCCTTTTTACATGTTTGAGTTACTTTTTTTTTTTTTTAATTCAGTTCTATTCTCAAAAACAGTTAGTACTAATAATGGCATATATTACAATACAATTTCACCAAAGCAGTGCAATGCTGGGAAGTGCATGTCATGACTGAAAATAGCAACAGTTTTTGGATAATTACTGATGCAATGCTACTTTGAGCATTGTCACAGCAGTCAGAGTTGACATTCTACATGTACAAATAGTTGCATGGGTAGATCTTGCTGAGTAACAGGAAATGTTAGATACGTTCAAAAAAAACAAATTAAAAAAATCCAGACAATATTCCTCACTATAGTTTCAGTCATGCCTAGCTCTCTTCAGTGACTTGGAAAAAAAATTCCTGTTGTTCAAGATATATGTTCTATGATTTTATGTCATTAATTAAACTACTGCCATTTCTTAAAGTTACTGAATTTAATATTTTTAAAATATTAATTTTATAGTTAAGAATTTTTTTATAATTATTTCCTTAAACCTTAATAGAATAATTCCACCTTTTATAACTGAAAGTTATATGTGGGGTAACGAAGCACAATTGCATTAAAAAGGAATGCTGAAACTGAAGCTTCTACAAAAATATATTTACTTTTTTAGCACAATTCTAAATATGTTAAAACTTACAGGACTCCCATTAAGATTTTTTTTTTACTCTTCCTTTTCTAACATCAGTATGCACTTTAACTCATTTATTGAAATTAAAGCATGCTATAGGAAACACAATAAGAATACTCTCACCCCAAATCTGTAATATTGCAAAGAAGTCTGATAACCTCTTTTAGTTATATTTTAAGTTTATGTATATACTACTATATGTGTTATTATTGTGCTCCAAACCATAAATGCTAAGAAAATTATTGCAGTTTTGACACTAGAATATATTCTCTATGATGTTACTTGTGACGTTTGAGATCTGATACTTAAAATTGTAGATCACTCTGGTTGTACCTAAATATGAGACAGGCTCAGTTCAATTATATCCTGGTGTTTATGCATAACTTGGAATTGTTTGGCATCATCAAAAGTGTATTCAAAGCTCAAAGCCATAATTACTAAGCGTTTCCTATTTCCTTATATCAAATTTTCTTATGCTTATTCTTAGACTTCTTTTATGTGTTTCTATCCTGGTTTAGTCTCATATTCCCTGTCAGGCTCAGTTCAGTTTGTAGTCCAACAGTAAACATAGTGCAGAAGAAACCTGGACTTAAAATGTTTTGGGTTTTTTTTTTTTTTTTTAAGTTTCACTTTCTTTTAAATTTGCCTGATATAGAATACTTGTTGTCTTGAAATCAGCTCCATTAAGGAGAAAATCTTCCATGGAGTCTGTGGAACTGAAATCTTGACTCTGTAGGGAGGGACATTACTTGGTTTTCCTTCCCTGTTAGTCTAGCAGTGATTAGTAGAGCCACCTTGTTTGAATTCGAATATAAAAATAGTTTTGTTCTTTTTTTTTTTTTTTCTAGTATTGCGGTATATTTATTACACAGTTTTGAAGAAATATTCCAACGTGAAAAATACTGCATATGACTTTTTTTTTTTTTTTTACCTTAAGCTGCTGGTAGCATGTAGTGTTGTGACTTCAATTTAGCTGCACCTGATGACAGTGGTCATTTTTCTTCTCTCCTTGTGGGAGATCAAATAGGTGATAGTTCTTTCAAATGAGCTATTTTTTTTTAATTTCTTAAACAAGAGTGTGGTGAGTTGTCGGGATAGCTGTCTGGTGCCCATATGGCTTCACAGCAAATTTTGTGTTGCTAAAGTTGCTATTACAGCCTGCAATAGAACCAGCATATAAACCCAAATTTTTTCTAATGGCTATTTTGTTCTTTTTTTTTTTTACCCCTATTTCCTTGCTCATTGGCTTTTTTGTTTGACCTATTGTATCTATTTTTTATATTATTATAGTAGTGGAAAACTAAAATCAAGGATATGGAAATGATGAAGTTTGAGATGTGCATTCTTGTCTTGCAAAGGTTAGTTTTTCTGGAGAAAGGAAAGATCAAAATGTTTGAGAAGCTACTAATATTTGTGGAATTTACTTAGATTTATTACACATGCTTAAAATTCTTTACTAGTCATCAGTGAACAGGGGTTAAACCAACTTTTTCTGTCAGCTGCCTGTTTTGACATGGGAAGTTAGCCATCATTTTGAACAGTTGAACTAATATATTCCACCTTAAAATTATTTATTTGGCATTAGTTACCTTTCCAAAACCTTTATGCCACCTATAGATTTTTTTTCAGTTTCTTTCTAGGATCTTTTTTTAACTCCATGTGGTGAAAGTCTAAGTATTTCACTTACAGTCCTCAGACTGCAAAATATGTTTCTTCAGGAAAGGTATTAAGTCTGCAAAAATTGTTTAATGATAGTATATTGCTTCTGTGGTATCTAGACAGATTTCTGTGCAATAGAGGTCTGTGTTGTGTTCTTTTTAGGGTACTTGGGATGATGCAGTCTGTCAACTCTGTCAGACAAACAATCAATACAAGGGTCCTAATTAAAACACTTGTGACTTGCATGTTCCAAATGAGGAAAATAGGTCATACTAAAACTGATGCTTGGACTAGATGATCTTCAAGGTCTTTTCCAACATAGATGATTCTGTGATTCCGTGATATTCCTTTACTTGAGCATCCTACAGCTTCTTTCATGAGGTGCAGTAAACTTAGTAGCTGTTTATGCAATGTAACCTTATCTAAGAGAGAAAAATGCTATGTCTATGGTTACTAAACTAATCCCCTTTAGACTATCCAGAGCAGATGCTTGATTTGGAAGTAGTGAGGCTTTTTACTATATGAGAGAAAACTGATCTAATTTTAAGTTAACAACAATAATCAGTAGTGTGTAGCACTGATGTTCTAATACAGCAATGAGTGTTAGTTCCCCCCCCTCCCCTCTTTTATCTTTCCAGTTACTGTAAAGGAAGCTTCATATGCCATAAAGTAAAATAACTTTTGATTATAGGCTCTGGAATCAGCAGAAATATAATTTTGCCAATGTTAGGTTTATAATGATTAATTTTTAGCATAAGTGATAGCAAAGAATATCATGCATCAAAGACGCAGTTGTATTTCTAAAACATACTGCAAGGTCTTGGTAAACTTTCACACCTGTAAGTCTATTGTCATTTTACCTAGTGTTGCTGCACTTCATTGAGTACATGTTGAAATATGAACTGGGATTAAGAGAACTGTAGTTAGAGCGCCTTGAATACTTTCCATGAATGCTGAGAATAGTTTCACAAAGCTGAAGTTTTTGGCAGTTTAGGGGATTTCCTCCCACTGCTGTTTGTTCCCATTGGACTATGCTATGAACTGCATTTTGTAACTGATGTAACTTAAGTATACTCTTCTGAAAATACATTATGAGGGGTATTGTTTGTTTGTTTGTTTGTTTTTTTTTCCCATCCACATCAGCTCTGTGATCCAGTTTATGAAATTGTGTACATACATGTCTGAACTTTCAGTTGGAGCAGCATGCTGTGGTGTCAACAGGTAACTGGGCAGCAGGAAAGAGAATGGGTCAAGTTAGTGTTTTACTGCTGAAGGATTTTTTCTCTGAGCCCATAGTGACCTAGAGGTGAAGAAGTCTCTATGCAAAGTCCCAATGTATGTGTTAATGAAAACTTGTTTATTACATGCTTGTTTAATTTATGTTTGAATTGACGGAATGAAAGGGCAAATGTGTGTCTGAAAAAACATGGAAAATAGGATTAAAGAGAATCTATGTTTTAGAATTGGGTCAGTTTTCAAGTCTTAAAATAACTCTTATTTATTACATGTGCTTCTTATTTTAATTCCACCCCCCCACCCCCTGCCAATTTTTGTGGATTTAGAGGCATATTTTTCACATGTTTAAAAAAACTCCTTGAAATAAATTTCTCCCCTGATGATATGTAAAATGACCATAGAATGTACCGGCAAATGCAAACCCAATCCTCAGGGAATATGTATTGTGTTATAAACATGTGTGTACGTGTAAGGCATTTAAAATAATATTTCTTATAGGTGATCATACTATTATAAAAATATGAAACAAGTACTCCTCTCCACCTTAGTTTGTGGGATAAAAAATTTATAAGCTAGACAATATAATTAATGTAGTTCAAAGTATTTCATTACTATCAGTATAAGTCAGTTTTAATATACATAAAGACTCTTCAGTTATTTTTAGCAGTGCATGTTCATTTGTTTCATAGGCGATCAAACTGAATGTGCTGTGCCTTTCCTATCATACTGACTTATGATCTGGGATTACATAGAGTCTGTTTTTCTCTGTTGTTGCATAAGTCATTTATAGTAACTTCTTTGTCTGCTTTTTCCAACTGTAAAATTAAGTGATCCCCCTTGTCTTCCTCCTGAGAGTATTATGCGCTTTGGTTCATTGTTTATGCCCGCTTTAAGTATTACTTAGGAAAAAAGCTAATGGAAAAAAATGTAGTCTGGTTTTAAGAGTTCTCTTAATTGAAACCATTCCATTGGAACCTATAGAAGGAACTAAAGGGTAAGTTCATGAACTTACTTGAGTTTATGTATTAGTAGTAACTTAAGCTTCAGCTTCTTGTAGTTATAAAAGTAGTTGACAGCTGTGATAATTTCAGATAGAGTAGTTGTGCTTTTGTGTGAACTACAGAAAAATAGGTGCTGATATGGTGGGAGATTCCTAGCTTGAATACTTTATCAAATTCCTCTTTAAGCTGTGATATAACAATTTAAGACCAGTGACCCACGTTTTCAGTAGGTTTTTTCATACATCACTGTTGTAACGTTTCTGCATTCTCTATATTACATACAACCTTTTTCATGAAGATGTACTGGCAAACAGTTTATTGCTCTAAGTATTTTGTGATTGAATGTCATATTAAAAACTGTTAAAACTTTTCATTTGAAGCTGACTTTAACTCACACAATACTGCATTGATGCAGTGATTGTAAATTTTCTTCAGTATAAAATATCCTCTTACCTCTACAGAGGGAAGGGATACAGTCCTTATGGTATTTTAGCAAGAAAAAAACCCACAATTGTTCTAAGTGATTGGGAGGGTGCTAAAGGAGATTAATGTATCTAATGTCATCGTTGATTTCTTGACTCTGGCCTTGAGTTAAAGTATTTTGTTACAGGCATGGCTTTGATACGCTCTTGGATTTTGTTTTAGTGAGCTTTCTGATGGTCTTGCCCCCAACTTAAAGGATTGACATAAATATGTACTGACTAATACTGTTTTAGAGCAACAGGAAGCTGTGATGATCTGTAGGTATTCTGGAAAGGTTTGTGAGCTTTGCTGTACAGGTACAGTTTTACCTTAGCAGCAAATTATATAAATCATCATGAGCCATGAATCACTCCTTGCTTAAGGAGAGAAGCTGTCTTGAGTGGAGAGCAAACTGGAGTCCTAGTAGAGATGTATATGGCCGTGAAAAACCTATGCCCAGAATGTGGAGGTCTTTCCTGGTTATTGAAATAAGGTACACATAGCAGGAGATTCTTCTGGATGAGACAAAAATGCAACTACAAGGAAGCAAGAAAAACGCTCTGGATGAACCAAAACTCCTCAGAAGTTCAGCAAACTTTCCACCCTGGAACCCTTGTGAAACTGGGAGAGTGGCGAGCAGTAGCGTAAAAATGAAAATGTTTGACATAATTCTGTTTTATACATGTGGAAAAAGAATGAGGCTTATCCCTTTGGAGGGAGGTGGTTGGACTTTGAATCTGAATTGATGTTTCTGTTCAAAATCTTTTTTAGGGTGGTTGTTCCGCTTCCAAGATTTAGGTAATGCCTTCTGCATTCTTCACGTTTTCATCAGAACGCTTTTAACTCTATTAAAACAAAATTATCAAAACCTCATGTGTCAGAACATAGTCATCAAGATCAAGGAGGAATTTGTGTCCAGTGCATGCATGATTGGTGAGGTGTATTGAGGGCTTGTGGGGGATGGAATGGAATTTTTGTTTGTCTACAAAAACTTATGGTCCAATGTTAATTGCTAATATTAATTTATGCTAATATTTAAATACAAATTTAATGTAAATTTCAATGTAAATTCTTTATTGGTATGTTTTTCCTCCTTTGCTGACAGCCATATGGACAGCTATTCAGGATCAAGGTCCCCTCTGACTTGTAGATGGAGTGTCAGAGTTCTCAGGTGTTTTATTTTTTGTGCTGCATGAAGTTGACTTTTGCTTTCTAGCCTTGTTGGCTAATCAGACAGCCACTATTGCAGAAGCTTGTTGGAAGCACATAATTTTTGATAAGCCAAAACCAGCAGCCCTCTACTTTCCCATGAGGTTCTGCCCTGACCCTGTGTCTGGCCCTCTTAATGGACTGGTTTATCTGTCAGGAAGCTGTGCACACAGAACAGTGTGAACTGGGTTCAGCTGCAGAGAGACCAATGCGAAAAGAAGCAAATTTCCATCCGACTGCATTGGCTAGACACAAAGTCAAGGCAACACTGGAGGGAGAAAATGGGAGTAAGCAGTTGGGGGTACCCTGAAGTGAGCTTGGGATTGGTATCCTTTTTGCCAGTACCAGGCTGTGATATGTTGCATTACAATATTTATTGCACATCACCCTCAGTTTTCTGGGGACTCAAAATTTTATGATTTTTGAGGTGAGTGAATACTTTGGTACTTTGTCTCCTATTATAGTAACTCCTCAGAGAGGGTCTTCCCAATCTTCTTTAGGTCTGCTGTGAGTGTTTTTGAGGGCTGTAATATTTTAGGACATATGTGAGGTTAGGCCTAGTATCACAGTCATATTGAATACCATGAAAACTAAAGCAGTGGGGGTTTTTTAATTTTTTAATTTTTCTAGGTGTTGCTGGCCAGCTGGAGTTGTGTGTTCCAGTATATGTCTATAGTTTTCTTTTCCTGTCTTAAGAAGACAGCCATAACTACATGGCTATGTAATAATAAAACATTGTAGTAGTAAGTGTAACAATAAATGCTGTCATTGTTCCTAGCAATAAAGCACACAAAACACTTTCCTTTGATCAGTGAATTAGTACCGTTCAGTCACTTTCATTAATTGTTAATTATCTTCCAATGCTTTCTAAACTATTTCATTTTGTAATGGGGTGAAAAAGGAAAAGTAAAGATTACTAAGAAAACACTGGCATAGTAACAAGCTCACTGCTAAAATATTAATTACTACACAAAATGAATTATTTGCAAGCCTCTGAAATACATCAAAAGGAGTTCCAGCCGTTCTGGAACTTATGGTTGAACTTATGTAACAGAGGCATACTGCTTTATGATCCTAGTCCTTTCCTCACTGTTGACTGCAAGTTTTCACTCACTGTCTTAAGCCTTTTCTCACCTCAAGAGAACCGTTCCAGAGTTCCATGTTTTGTCTTTAAAACGAGTGTTTTGACCCTGCAGGGGACCGCTACAGCTGAGCACCTGTGCAGCAATGGCAGAAGTTCCCTGAGAAAAGCAGCAGGACGGGGACCAGATTGGCTTACCAGATAGTCAAACTACATCACTGCAGCTTCTCAGTGAACCTGTTGTATGTCTTCTCATTTTCAGATCTCATTGTTTGTATACTTTAATCTACTCTCACCTTATCTACTGTGTAATTCTGTTTCTGTGTTTTCTTGCAGGCTTTTAACATGTACTGTCCCAGTATTAGGACAATAATATTGCTCAGCAAATTATTTCATAGACAGTCATTGTGAAGATGGAATGTGACAGTTGAATCTTGTACAAGTCACAGACTGTAAATGAGAGGAGACAATTCGACAGGTTATTTAAAATTGTATAGATATCAGAAACGGTTTTTTGGGCTTTCAGACCTGTGCTGACCCTCAGCATCACATTTCAGCACACAGCTGACTTTAAGGAAGTCCACCTCCGTTAAGTTGTCTTGATTACTCATTTAGCTCTTTGTTTGCAGTGCCTTCTGCATTTTTTTCTCACAGTATGAGTCCCATCAGGTATGCTAACTATTTATTTCTGTTATGCTTATGTATTTAATGTTTGGAGGGGGGAAGAATGATTGGAGGTTTTTTGTTGTCTACCTGAGTGAGCTTTAATGTGGACACTTAAAACTACTCAGCAGCGTAAGTAGCTAAGATAATCATTGGTCTTTTCACTCTATGTCCATTTAAATAAAATTGTAACTAACTTGTGTAAGCAGATCTAACTTATCAGTAAAATGAGTAGCGAAGGTCCTGACTTGTTACCAGGGCTGTAATGTTGAGGTCAGCACAGGCTACCAGACCTGGGAAGTCTGTTGGCCAGAGCACAACAGTCTGTTGCTGTAACTGCTCTTGCTGATAAATGAGCTAGTTTGATAACTCTAGTCTTAACAGCTTGGACAGAAGCATTTACATCATTAACTGAATGTGGGATCTAAAATTAGATGGTGTTCTCAGTAGTTCATGTTATGCAGTTGTAATATCCTACATATCCCACAATGATTGTTGTATTTTTATGTGTTTTCCTGTAGGAACTAAAGGGAAAAATATGTTTAATAATATGAATAAAAACGTTCAAAGCATAATTTATGTAACAGTGGTTTTTAACAGGAATGGTAAAATCAAGTAAGGAGTAATCCTTACTTACCTTTGGATTTTCCATAACACCTTAAAACTGATAAGTTTTTTGCTAAGCTTGAACTTACCTGAACTCAGGATTTCTATTTAAAGATGGGTTAGTGCTTTCTTGTTAAAAATGAAAGTTGTATTTGGAGTAATTCAAGGAACAATATTCTGTTCCATGTAAAGCAAGCCCACCATTCATGCAAAAATAATGGCTTTACATTTACATTTTTTATGTTTACTAGAGGATCATTCTTTTTTGTTACTCTAGTGTTAGTCATTATACAAAATAAAAAGTTGACTCTTACTGCAAATAGAACGTATAGCATGTTTGTCTAAATAAAGCATATAAAACATGACACATTTTCTATTTCAATGTAGTTTATTGGCGAATGTAGACAGACTTGTCTACTATAATATAAACAATTTAGTCTTTAAGCTACATTTTATTCATAAAAGATTGACATTTGCTGCTTTTTTCAGATAACAGTAGCCAATGTTGCCTTATCAGGAAAAAGGTTAGCTGCAGTTCTGTAAGTCATAGTAAAGATAAGAACAGCTTTGAATAATGGAGCAATGGTGCGAGTTTGCAGCAAGGCCTTTGTGTTTGGGAAAAGATTAAAGGCTAAAGGACTTCCCAATAAACTGACAAAATCACCTCTTGCTTAAAGACTCTTAATAGCTTAGAAAGATGAACTTCAGATAAACATGTTAAATTATACAGGCCATTATAAAAAGCTTAAGTTCTTAAACTTTAAAATTATAAGGATGTCTGCAATATAGAGAATATTTCAAAATTATAGGATTTTCTTTTTAAGATAATTTCAATTTTATGTTCAGTTTTCTTCATGTGGGCCCTTATTTGTAATACTGAGCCTGTGTTGCAGATATAATCCCTATAATTTAATTTTTTCTAACTTCCAAGAAAAGATACCCAAAAATAGTTTTCTTCAGATCTCTATAGGAATTGTTGGTTTGCATTTCTTGCATCTCTAAATGTGTATCTAGTCCCTTGATAAGAAAGATTTTCCTGATATCAATGACTAATACATTACTGTACATAATGTTAGATAGGCCCACTTAGTTCCAGCTCTCTTATTATCATTATTAGCAGGTATGTCATATAGTCCTTATCATGTTTGAACTATTTTAAAGGCAGTTTTACTCCCCTTTTTTCTCCTTTCATCATACCCCATCTGCTAATGTTTTCCTTCTTTACAAATTGAAGCTATTGAGGTTTCAGAATTGAAATTTCAAACTGAAGTTTCAGAAACGGCTTCTTGCATTTAATATAAGAATACATGTATCTGGGAGAAGAGAGAAGAAAGCTCATTGCTTCTGTCCTAACAGCCTTCTGTAAGTTTACTTCAGCTTTTTGTTTTCTGACCCTTAACAAGATGTCACTCTAGAAATTAAAGAGCATTGTTGGAAAGAAAAATTCCCCAAATTCAGGAATGTCTATTATCTTCAATACCTTTTGCAAATCACAGCCTTGTATATCCATATATTTCTATTTCTTTACCTGATCCCCCTGATTTATCCAGGCAAAACAGTTTTCACTTCATTTTTACCTTTCTTAGGTCAAACATTGGGTTCTTTTTTGATAGCTCTGTGTGAACCGTGATCCTTAATGGATAATATTGGAAGCATAGTATTAAACAGAAAATTTCACCTAAATATCCCTTTACAGTGAAAATGCTGAAGAAGGCTTCTGCGTGTCCTTTTGAGTCCTTTGAGGGTATTGCATATCTAATGTTTATGTGACATGAAGAAAATTAGACGTTTATCATGGAAAAGTGCACAAAGACAATATAGGTAAACTTGATATTCTTAGGAATTGGGTGTACCTCTTGCATGTACTTCACACAGTTGCATAAATTGCAACTTTAAACTGAGTGCAGCACCCTTCAAAGGAAGCAATTTCATACTGTCAGTGGTGTAACATAACTTATTGCTTGGTATTTAATAACCACTTTAATTTAGGAGTAAGAGTTTTACATTGAAACTCTTATTAAAAAGATAAAGACCTTTAAACCGACCACTTGGGTTACTAAACTTTAGTGTCTGTTTAGTATGA
Organism: Athene noctua; assembly: GCF_965140245.1. Classification (NCBI taxonomy): domain Eukaryota; kingdom Metazoa; phylum Chordata; class Aves; order Strigiformes; family Strigidae; genus Athene; species Athene noctua. The sequence continues at coordinate 75,077,635 of NC_134040.1, forward strand.
AAGATTATGGATTTTTCGCTCATTCTTTTGGGTTTCTGAGTCCCTATGTCTGGTACTAAGCTTTAACAACGTGTCTGCTGAGACCTTAAGGCTACTCAGAAGTCTCTGGTGAAATTGAGGAAGATTCAAAGCTACTTACATAGCTAAAATTGTATCAGATGACCTGTGAGAAACAGGTACTATTGCAAATTCAAGTTACTGTTAAGATTCCTGTCAGCAAAAGCAATCATTTCAGCCCTTTCTTGAAAAAGCAACCAAATAAAGTATTATTCAAACATCTGTCAGCAGAGACTTGAGGGTTTAACCCTCAGCTACGCTAGAAACCCGTAATGAAGGACAGCTGGTACAAACTTTTGCTTACGTGAGGCTTTAGCACTTCTTTGTTGTATAGGTAGGTCACATTTGTGACAATATAATTTTCTAGAAATAATCTGTCCAATATAATTTATTCAGTCTGTTTTTCTTCATTAATCTACTTTATTATTTACCTTCAGATTCTTAAAATGCTCTGCATCTGAATGTATCATGTCTTTAAAACTGCTCTGACTTGCTGGGCTAGATTTTACTTGTAATGATTTCTTTATAATTTCTGAGATAAGCAGAAGCCTTCAGATCTTGTTTCCATATCCCTGTCCTGTAGCGAGCCAGCAGAACCCACTTCCTCTCTTTTATAAAATGGTAAATGTTCCACTATTTATCCATAATATTCCCTGAGGCTTCTTTCTCCTCTTTATTTTAATGTGCACACTTGCTAATCCAACCTCTTATCAAAGGGGTTTTTTAAACCTCAGCTGATCTAGAAGTTGAAAGCTAAGAAAAACTAAGATTTCACATTGCATTTCCAGATGGAGTAAAAGGGGGAAGGTGAAGGGCTTTTTTAAACAAAACAGTGGTTAATCGTTGTCACTTCAATAGAGAGTTTAACTGCTGCTGTTTACTAGAGATGGGATAGTTCATTTATTTGGAAAAAGCAAGAAGGGCCATTAACAATTGTTTATAGTGCATGACAGCATCTTATAATTACTACTATTCTACTAGTAATAACCTGAAGCTTAGTGCTGTCTTGGAGGAAAAAAAAAGAGTCTAAATCCTACAGAAAACAGGATTTTTGTCTCCTCATATTTTTTTTTTCTACTCTTAAATGGTGTTTCTGTTAAGAATCTTAAAAATAAATACCTAATAGTTAAAGTTATTGCTGAACCTGAAGGGTTTTTTTTACACAGCTCATTTGACAGTTTGACTTTTACAATTTGACTTTTATGGATTTCTTACATTGCAAAAAACCTATGTTTTCTCTTTTATAATTTTCCTGCAAGGGTCTCTGATTCTGTTTCAAACGCTGTCTAGAAACTGTTAAGTTCAAATTGCTAATTGTTTAAAGAGTGAATCTCTCTTGGTATATCATGAGGCACGATAATTTTTGGAATGTGAGTATATACGACCAGAGTCCTTAATTTCTCAACCTTGTAGTTAGAAATCCTGATGAAACTAGAATCGGGCTTAGCTCTATTGCATAAAACTGTCACCTCCCTCAAGAATGTGTAGAAAGTTTTTCTATGGGGAGAGTGGTTAGTTGGTGTGGAAAATCTTGTATATGCTGAGTAATACCTGATCATTTTAGAGATTTTTTTTTTTTTTTTTTCATGTGTATCCACACAAAGATATTCCATGTTTGAAGGTGACCTGGCTACAGCAGGGCTGTGTTCTTGGTTCTGAGGCCCTGATGGAGAAGTGGCCCTAAGACTTGTTGACTGACTGTGTTGTAGATAGATTAATTTTTTGTTTTGGTTTTGCTTTTTTCAATACCTCTAACCCTGCGTTCATATTTTCATATCTCCAGGTACTGCTTTAGGTTATCTTTACTCTTCCTAGCTTAGGTGTATATGACTTCTGCTAAAAACCTGAAGTATGCTGTAAGATCTATCTTTGGGTTGGTTTTTTTGGGGGGTTTTGTTGTTTGGGGGGGTTTTTTGGTTTTGTTTTTTTTTTTTTTTTTTTTTTTGTTTTCGTAACAAACTCTAGAAGTGTTTTAAAAACCTCTGGATTTTATGTAGACTTTTGACTTCACTGTAATTTTAATTTGGTTTTCTGTATGGCTTTTGTGCTTGAAAGCTACATGAGATTTAAACTATGTATGAATTGTAGTTCTGTGTGCTGAGGGGCTTTGCAATGTTCTGCTATTGATGAAGTAGCTTGCACTATGCCAGCCCTTAGTTTAACAGTGACCTCTTCTTATACTGTGTTGTTATTCAAAATTTGCTAGCATTTACTGACTGAATTCCTAATGACAGAAGAGCTACGGCAAGTGTTCCTTATATTCAGAAAATAGTTCATAACTGTGATGTGTCTGGCTAAATTCCTTTTTGAATGGCTGTGTCTGTAGATGGTGCAGTTATATCTTTGCTGATGCGTAACAAGTTTAGTAACATGTAAGTTTTGTCATCTTCCTCACACATGTTAATAAAGTTATATATTAAGCGATGGAAAAAATGTGACTTCAACAAAAAATATTTTTCTCACCAAAAATGTTCCATTTCTGGAAATTGCTGAGGGGCGTGTAAATCCATTTCTAAATACAGAACGGATTGAAGACCCAAAATTGGTTTACAATAAACATGTTGATGTAATTTTGTTACCTAATCTAACGTACAATTTAAAAAACAACACACAGCCTACCCCCAATCCTTTTTTCTTTTTTTTCTTTTTTTTTTTTTTCCCCCTCTGTTTTTCCCTTCAGAAGAATAACCAGACTGGTAATAGCCAGCCACATTACTGATGTGCAGTACTTTTATGTGTTTTTCTCCCTTTAACGTTTAGTAGTATTCTTATTATCTTCTCAAGAGTATATTTTACATATTTACCACAGATTTGGAAGACATTTATTCACCTTGTGGTACACACCCATGATTGAATTATGTGAATAACAGATGTCAAGCGTACAGCAAGTCTCAATCTTGCTGATTAGTTTTCGGAATTGTAAAGAAAGAGGAAACTTCAGAAAGTACTGCTGCCTGTTCATGTATGCACATGCACCCCAGTCCATTTTCCAGAGCTAGAAAACCTGAACTGATATAAAAATAGGAAATACAGTAAGAAAATTGGATGAATAAATTATTTGACCTCTAGATTTAGAATTTGATAGGCTAAATGCAACAGAACCAGTTGTAACTAACCAAAGTGTGTAAGCAGATGAAATGTGAACAATATTTCATATAATTTAAGGGAAAAGACCCTTGGTTTTAAGTACTTAAAAAAAGGAACATTTGAAGAATCATTAGTTTTACTAAAGCAAATATCACTGAATACCTATTGAAACTAAATTGCAGTGATCAGAAAATAATCAGTCTGAAAGTGGACTATTTTGATTCAATGAGTTACCTAATAATGGATGTTTTACTGACTCCAAATCTTACACTCCCACCATTTCTAGTGAAAATCTCCCTTAGTCATCTGTTTTTCTGAGGTAAATATAAAGAGAAATATATGTGTCTATAAATATATAGAGAAAGTAATCTGTGATCAAGGAAGGTCTTGGCTGGTGCAAATAGCGTATGAGCATTATTCAGGCAATCTACCCCAGCACTATGTCTGTAGAGCACTGAAGTTAATTTTCCCTCCAATTAAGTAAACCTGAAGTATATCACTGAACCTTTACCTTCCTGGAACTGAAACATAGAACATAATGCGAGTGACTGAGTTGCTTGCTAATCGAAGCAATCAGTCAAGATAATGAGGGAGAATTTTTCTAGTGAGTAGTGGGAGGGGATAGGGGAGACATTCAGAACCTCATTGAAGTAGAAACATGATTAGTGGGTACAGGCTTGGGATTTGTGTTAGTGACGTTTTGCACTTTGCACTCAGGAATGATGTTTGAAAAGTTCATTGTTTATATTTGTTACACTGAGCTGTTTTATACTTTCACTAAGCATGTTTTTCTGATAGATGGCAACCACAGAATAGCTATTGACTTGAAGAGTAACTGCAAGTTCTAATTTAAACTGAATTGTTACTTCAGGGTGGAGTTTGACTTGCTTACTGTAGTTCTTACAACTAAATATGTGATTTGGATGGTGTTCAGCCCTCATTTATCACTTCTGCATATCTCTTTTACAGCTGTCTTTTTCAAATCTGGTTTTAAAGTTCATTTAACATGCCTTCCAGAAAGTAAATAAGTCAGTAAGTTTTGGTTTATTTTACATACTCATTCTTAAGATAGTTTAACTTAGTACAAACCTGTACTGCATTCAAACATTATTCAGAGTTGGTCAAGACTAGTTTCATTTCAGATTATGGAAAGTGATTCAGAAACACCTGGAGCCAAGATTTATATCCTTACCTAAATTCTGAAAGCACTGTGTTTTTATAGCTCTTCAGAGGAAAGGCAGGAACTGCATTAACACTTGTTAGAGCAACAGTTAATGCAATGCTGACTAGAACTTCAAAACCCCAAATATTAATGTTAAAATGTTAAAAAAAAAAAAAAAAAAGGGGGGGGGGGAATGAGTTTAAATATTTGATCTTTAATGAAGGAAATTACTTTTTCTCCTTTTGAAAAAAAAGTCAGTCATGTTTTAAGACATTTGAGGATTGTTACAGTAATAGTATAGGCTTGCTACTTTATTTTCTGTTGAACTCATATTGAAAATAAAGACCTCAAGTTCTCCTGAAAGTTATTTCACTGGAATAAGTGTGTGGAGATTTTAAATCCTCACAGATTATGTACACCACTCAGAGGCTTAGAAACTGATTTATTTCTCAAAAAACTGAAATATCTCATTCTTACTAAAGTTACCTTGTGCTTAGCTTTTTCTTGTAGCAGAGAGATTCAGGCCCAATATGTTGTAAATCTAGGTTTCAAGTTGGAAGAATTTGAAAACATCCAGTTTTGAGTGTTTTTGTATAGTAATGCTATATCAATTGGAAAATTTATGTTTGCATAAAGCTATACTGATATATACTTAAATCCTTCTCCAGAGAAGCTGAAAATTACACTGTGTGTGGCCTCAGGCTCCATAATCTACGCTGGTAACTCCCTTGCTTAAAGTAGATAGTGGAAGGCCACTAGTTATAGAAATTCTGGCAGGTTTCAGGAGTCCAGGCTGCTTTTCCAAGCTTTAAAATAGTGCAGTGATGCCATCTCTTGCTTTCTTTAGTAAATGTCAATCTGCTGGAATTGTTCATCACTGACAGCACTCCATTCAGTATCGTTTCACTTGAGTTAGGGTGATAAATCATACTATGCAATTTTTCTGAAGACTATAAAACCATTTCGACACTACATCTGTTAAGAATATAATGCTAGTCTTTCCATGCAGCAGAATTTTGAATGTTGAAGTCATAACAACACTATTTAGAGGTGTCCATTCATGTATTTGGATATTTTATCCAAGAGAGAGGGGTTGCTTCCTGAATGAGAAACAAGTATGTCTTGGGATAATCTCTTCTATTCAAGCTATTTTCTCTATGAAATGGGATTTTGAGACATACTTGTTTAAAATACCTTCAAGAACTTGAAAGCATCAGGTGTTTCCAGTACTTCTACAGCTGTGTGAAATGCTTTGCACATGAGTGTAGGTGGTCAATTATGGTTTCACAAAAGGAGCAAGCAAGTGCTATTAAGACTGTCAGCAAAAGTTGTTTTTTTTTAACTTTCTTGAAGAGGGTAAAACTTTTTCTGTTAAATATCACTACAAAGTAAATGAAAACTGTATATTTTATTTTTCATTTATTTTTATAATGACATTGTCATGCATTATTTTTGTCTGTCTCCCTAATATGTTCTGCAGAGAACCAAATTTCTTCAGGTATTGGAGGAAACTGACAGAAGTTGACAAATCTGTCTCTAAATAGATCATGCTCTCTTCTTTCCTCCTGCCTAAATCCCCAGGACTAATTTATACATCTTGTTGTTTCCCCTCCCCGTATCCTTCACTTAGTCTTGTTTGTGCTATGAGTTAGGTCTTATTCTTTTTCAGACGATGTGACATTAGTTTTCTTTCCAGCTTAAAGAGCTGATATGTTTTAAGCCTTATTCACTGAAGAAATTTTTTTTACATTCTTTTTGTAATATTAAATATCTTTGTAATATTGTACATTTTGTAAAAACTTACATCTTCAGGTCCTGTTGAATTTAAAAAAAACCCTCAATGCTCATTTTTATCCCTTCAGGGCATCAATTCAAAACCTATTAAAAATCTTCTTTTGGTCACAGTTCAGAGAAGTGGTTTGTTTTGGTGTTTTTGTTTGTTTGTTGTTTTTTTTTTTTCTTCACTAAGCCTTTTTCTGTTGTTTTCTTTTCTGAATGTGTAACTGACACAGGGTAGTAGCATTTGAAGATTACATTGTAATGCTTATGCATGATTTCACACTCTAATTTTGTATAAATATTGATTAGTAAATTGTAGGATAACTGATTTTGTGCCCGAGGCAAGTATTTTGTAGTGGCTTTTACCTCGTCATTCGGTCTAGGACTGGAACATGTAAGGTGAGTGCAGATGCACTGGACAGGGGCAATTGTCAAGAAATTAAAAGTGAATTGGTTTTAGAAATCATGTTACAGCAAAAATGAAGTCTTGTGATGAGGGGAGAGGCAATTTTTGTAAGGCTGTTTGTCTTGTTAAGCGTTGCAGCACTGTAAGACTAGATCTTTAAGGTGAAATAGTTGGTATTGTGGACTTCGTTGCCTACTGTGTATACTCTGGAGGTTTTGGTTTGGGTTAGACGTGATCTGGCCCCATAGACTGAATATCTATCTGTAGTTTGAATGTTTTAGCTGCTCACCACCAACAGTTGGCAAACTGTTGTTTTTGTTACATCTGACTGATTTAACATTCCAGAGATATCTGTAAATTTTCCAAATATGTAAGAAAAAATGGAAACAAATCTAATTCTTCTTGTGAGGCTAGCAAGCAGTTAGTGACAAGTTAATTTCCTATGTGTATCATCTTATTATAGTTTGTAGTTTTAATTTCACACTGTGACTGTAGCTTGGACAAAATGATGAGCATTGGCCTAATTTGCGGGATTGAAGACTATTATAAAACATTTTCAGAGGGAAATATTTTCTGCTATTTCTCAAAATTTTATGCTTATAGATGCCTTGCTCTTCTTTGTGTATGTGTTTATTATTCTTTTATCCTTCAATAGTTGATTTGTTTTCACCAATTAAATTAAATCATGATATGTTCTCTTACATACGAATATTATTTTTAAGAAAGCATCAATTACTTTTTTTGGTAACATCAGGTGTGTCTTAGTTCTTTTTTGGGATATGAACAAAGATGTTGCCTTATAAATTAGAATAATAGGAGGATTCAAAGGAGCTATTAAACCAAATTTGAAGAAAGTTGACATCAATTTAAATTAGGACGCCTCAGTACAAAACTGTCTCTCAAAGGCCATGAGAATTCAAAATAAAAATTAAAATTCAGATAGTCCAGAGCTCCACAGAATTGTACATCCATTTGTGTCCACAGAATTGTACATCCAGTTCTGTCCATTCCTAACAAGGTTTGGGAAGCATTTCATCCACTCAGAATCCAAAACCAGGCGGCTCATTTACACTCATTTTCTCGGGACTTGATGTGATAGATGTTCTTGGAGCCCGCTTACTGCACTGATCTTCTTGCAAGATCAGTGGAGGACTTCCATTTTGCATTACAGCTTAGGACATGCAGTAGTTTCCTCAGCAGTGGGAATACAAATATATGTCTTCACTTTCAGGGATTGTCCTAACCATCAATCTGTAGAATAGCTCACATGAGGAGAGTGGGTTTTTTTCCTGCTTCACAAAACTTTTCACTTGTTATTGCACTACGCATACAGTTATAAGTAAGCAGTCTTGGGAAGAGCAAGTGGAATGTAAAGTGTTTCTCTGTGAGCTCCCTGATGGCTAGACCAGAGTTTCATGGGTTTTATGTCATTGTGGCCCAGACAATTTCTGCTGGATTACTTTATAAAATGTGTGTTTTAGAAGAGAAAAATGTTTTCCTTCCAATAATATGTAGGTACTTGTAATTTGGAGAGTGTTTTCATCTGTGATCCCAAATAGAAAGAGGTGTCTTACTGTAGGCAAAACATTTAAGCCCCAAATAAGATTTTTTTTTTTTTTAATAAGAGTTTACTATAACTGGCTTCTTTCAGGGAGCAGGTTAAAGGAAGGAATTAGTGGCTGGGGCCAGGCAAGAAAGGCATGAGAACATCTCTAAACTAGCTTTGACTGAAGACAAGACAACGTATCATGTAACTATGCCTTAATGCAGATGTTTGGATTCCTTTGTGTTCTTTTAAGGGAGGAGCTGGTCAAGTGCTTAAGCGGTTCTGCAGCACCTTTAAACTTTAGACATGAAATTATAATTTATTGAAGTGTGGAGTCCTTCACAGTGCCTGTCAGAATTAAGTACTCTCAGCAGTACAAAGGAAATTAATTGTTATAATTTAATACTTTTGCATATAGACCCAAACGTAAAGCTGCATATTATCCTAACCAGCAATTGAGGTATTAAAAGAAGGTTATATGTAAAAAAAAATCCTGAAACGCTTTACATATAACCCAAAAGATGTACTTTGGAGATAAGTTTGTGTTGTTTTTCCTTCTTTTTTTTTTTTTTCTTCTTTTTCCTCTTCCTGCCACTTTTCCCCCAAGAATAGCTTGAAAACAAAAGCAGAAATACATCACCCTTGGTTAAAGAATTCCTATTTAGGAAAAGCATTTTGTGGGGAATTAACCCATCTCCCTGACTCTATGCACTTGAATCTCAAGTGCATATCGGGTCCTCTCCTGACTTAGGACCTCTGTCAATACATAAATATGGAGGAAAACAGGTAAGATTATAAACTGAGTTTTAAATAGTATCTTAAAGTAGAAGGATGAGAAGATGGGGAAAAGCTGCTTAAGGGAGATAATTATTTGATAGATACTTGTGTGTGGAATGTGTGTATATTTGCAGTTACCCATCTTGGTCAGTCCTTGTCAAGAGAGATTATTTGTATCAAAATAACTTTCCCTGGTTTACTTTAAAACTAAACTGTTTTATTCATTTTGTCTCCATTCAAATGGCATAGACACAATTAAAATGTGGATGCCTTTATTTGCAGAAAGCATGCTTTGTTCATCTCATCTACTTTTGTCTGGACTGTTTCAGTTTTCTTTTTAACTTCTCCTTTTTTTTCTAGTTGTCTTTTAAACACATGCTCACCTGCTTCAATGGATCCAAAGCTACTAATAAAAACACCCCTAAATATGTAACAGATGCAGAAGTGAATATAAGTGGAAACAGTTGAATAAGGGAAGCAGACCTGGAGCTGTCATCAAGTTCTTCACAGTCACTAGATTTTTTTTCACCTGCTCATGCAGTGCTTGCTCAAGACCTGTTGGCAGTGACTATGTATTTCATCTCTCACCATTTTTTTTAACTCCACCTCACAGGATTTTTCTGGGAGTTTGTGACTATATTAGATTCAAGTTTGAATCCTGCTAGATGTGCTAAACAATGTAAAGTGGTTGCCATTAAAAAGACAAATTTATGTGCTGCCAATATTTTAACTAGGGCCTCCTTCTAAAGTTTGTCCTTGGAGACTCTCTGGAATCCTTCCAGCTTGTGGGAATCTGGTGTGGAAGGGTGCATGTCAGCTTGATGAGAACAGCACCAGAGGACTAGGAATTTGTTGGTTTGTTTTCCTATATAAACAAAATGCATTTGGGGAAGAAAGATGGAAATGCCATTTGGCAAATGTATTTTATGTAGTGTTTTGAGTCTTGAGATGTGGTACGCTGAGACATAAAGTAGCTATTGAAAATACCATGATCCCATGTATAAACTTGAGAGCAAAAAAAATGGCATTTATCTTTCTTCAAAAATGTTTTTGAAAGAAATTGATGCTTGTTGTTCTCTGACATATTCCACATGTGAGAATTGTGTTTATAGAGATTTTTCTAGATCTGTGAAGAAACTTCTGGGCAAGATGGCTTTAAACAGGGTGCAGAAAAGTTTTGATTTGGTTACAAAAATAAGGCCTCCAGAAATCATAATTTTATGTGCATTCCTTTCCTTCTAGGAGTGTTCTCAGATCCCATTAAATGTACCAAGCTTTGTTCCCTCATGTATTTTGGGGATACAAAAAATAAAGCAGATGCTATCAAAACGAGTTTACAATCTAACAGGTGATTTGAGATAATAAAATGAGATACATTCTTCACTGTGATCTTTATTTCCATTTGTTGGCTGTAATAATGTAGCTGGACTGTAAACTCATGGTAGAAGGACCATCTCCATGGCACACTAGCATGATTCTGTTAAGTTAAAACAGAACACTTAAATGAAACCAAACTGAAAAATCTTTTTAAAGTTCTGCCTACGTGTCCTACAGTGCTTTCCAGTACAATGCTGGGCAGTTATAGACACAAGCATCCTTTTAGAATCTTCTTCAAGGACATGTGATCTGACTGCCTCAGTCAGCAGCGTAGAGAATACATCCCCAGTTCTGTACTGGAGAGCACAGACAGAAAAACTACTTTGGTCTCCTTGATTTTTTTCTGTCCTCTTTCCCCTATCCACATGAAGTAAAATGCAGCACTGCAGCAAATAGTCACAGGTTTTTTTTTTCCAGCTAAATTAAACAATAGCATTTCTGCAATCGATATTGGTGTATGTTCAAAGGAGTTTTGTAGTTTGTAGTGCTGATTGACTTGATCTGTCTGTGTTCAGTATGGCTCATTTTCTTTCTGGAACTGAGCTACAGGGTCCTCTACTTTCTATTCCATAGACCTCTTGAAAACCATACATCTTTTTGTTGTGCAGTCTAGTGGTCCCTTGCCTGTACAGAGACAGAGCAGGACTGTGGTGAAAGTCAGTTTGGTGGTGGCTTGTGAAACTGCTGTTCTTGTTAGACTGCACTTCCTTTCCTCTTGCTGAATGAAGTTTAAACAGGCTCTGCTACAGAGCCACCTGTTTCTCTGTGCACAGATACTCTGTATTGGGCATACACGCAAATTATAAGTAGAACTTTACTCTCCTTTGTTTGCAGCCTCATTAGATTGATACGGTTCCAATGCTTTAAATGTGCATAGAAGTAACCATGCACTAAAACATATGGGTCCAAGTGCTGACCTTGGTTACATCACTGTAAATCTAGACTGTAACTGTTATCATTTAGATTTATGCTAGTGCTATTAAAATAAAAAAAAGGGAGTGATTTATTAGTGATGAACGGAGATTTTATGGCCTTGTCAGTCTTGCACAAGTTTACAAGGTTGTTTAAGTACTGATACTCACAAGTTTAACTCTTTCTTTTATTATGTGTAAAGTAGTCTACGGCAGGTCATTCATTGCACAGTAAGTGAATAGTATTAAGAGTATATTAATTAAAAGTTCTGTTGTTTGAGGAAATGGCTTGTTGGATTTTCTTAAAGTCTTGGAGCTCTTGTACGGTCCTTAATTACACTTTTTTGTTTGTTTAATATTTTTGTTTGCTATGTGTGTTATTATTGTATGAGAATATCCTTGGCTCGAAGGAATACCATTAGCAAGGCAGTGAGCATGTTTGTAATTTCTTTCAGGGATACAGATGTGCGAGTGTTCAGTGTGATACATTTTCTGGCCACCTGCACAAATTATAACCAATATTCAAGAAGGCAGGGGCGGGGTGCAGAGAAAACTTGTTTTAGGAGTGTTGGTTGTGATTCGGAATTAACGCTGCTATTTGGTCTATTCCTGTCTTTCCATTGACAGCTCTTTGTGTTGTTTCAAGCTGCACTGGAAAGGAGATAGATAAATAGATTTTCACATGTAGACAGAATAAAGTATAATGTATGACAAGAATAATCACTTCAGTCTATAAAAACTTTTGTCTTGGATAGACAGTTTAAGTATATATTGAGAATAAAATACTGTGATCTTATGTCTTTTAAATAGTGTCTAAATAAATTGACATTGCGGGATATACTTTACTACATTAATGAATGCTTTGAACATTGAATATTCTGTAAAAATGAGACTCTTGTGAGAAAACTGTCAGTAAAATGATTTGAATTTACAAGTCACAGAAAAGGCAGGAGTGACTGCTCTTTTGAGGCCTAATACTGCACCACTTAAGTCTGTGGCAATACTGTCTTGTGCAGGAATCACTGCCTCTCTGAATGAGCTGTAGAACCTCTCTTTAAAAAGAGCACCACAGCCATTTCAGATTTAGGAAAATTTGAAGGCTCAAGTTATACTTATAGACCTGAGCACAACAAAATCATAACTTTTAGGAGGAATGCTTTAAAAATAAATCCTTTAAAGAAGGTCCCTGATTTCTGCATCCTGAAAAATGGTTCAACATTCAGGAGTATAGCACTGAAGGAATTGTGTGTGCCATTGTGCCATTAATATAAGCAACATGCAGAAAATAGGAATTTTCCTGAGATACACGTATGAGTAAATACAAAGTCAAAGCCCGAAAGTAGTCCAGAAATACTTAAATACTTAACTCTCTTAATGTGTACAGCTTTTCAGAAGAGATCCTGCTTTTACTTACCTGAAAGTGGTTATTCTCATCTTGATACACATATATAAAGCTTTTATGAGTTCTCAAGAAACTGTGAGAAATTTTGCAAGTATACTGGTGGGGGGGTAAGGGGCACAAAATTCTCTAAAGGTGGATATTTAAATGATACAGAGAAATTCTGAACTAATGTCAGATCCTTATTGAACAGAGCATGGAGCCATGGTCTTTTCAGACACATTGAGTTGATAACTCTGAAGTATTAAAGTGATTTTTGATGTCCAGCTCTAAGGCAATAAAAATAGATCTTCAGATTTTTATGTATGACAATTGGGCTTGTAGAATAATAATGGCCATCAGGAGGATGCTGCACATTTGCAGACCTGCCACTTTCAGTGTTGATATGCTACCCATATGTTTCTGTCTGCAGTTTTGAGACTGCTGAGGCTGCATAAGAAAAGCTGTTTTTCATCCAGCCTCCGAGTAACCTCTCAGTGCTGAGTACAAGCATGGCAGTCAGGACTTTTCTTGCAGGATTGCTTGGCAGTTAGCTGTCACTGTTTGCTCTTTGTGGCACAGCAATTGAATTCTGTTCTGAATTAAAGGAAAGCATTAAAGATGTCCTGAAATACTTTTAAAAGTAGGAAAAAAAAAAAAAAAAAGACCTATCATAACAGGTGGCATTATTCTTGGACATTCATTCTTGGCTTATATGTCTTTGGAAGGAAGGCAATAACCTAGATAGAACTTGTTATTTTAGAAGTTATATTTTTAAAAATAGATGTTTTTTTTTTTTTCCCTGGCAAACCCACTTTGTTATTGTCTCTGCATGAATGAATGATGAATAAAAACAAAAAAATAACATGAGGGTAGAGAAGCATTCTTTGAATTAGAATTCAAAATCTTGAAGAGTGCTGTTTCTTTTTACTTCTAGCTGGTTTTGTATTATTATTATTTTCCTTCTAAAAAAAGGCAAGACACTTTTTTGAAAGACAGCCTTCAGCTTTCATTCATTACATAATATCAGCATTTCAGTTTATAGTCTGACAAAAATATTAGAAAATAGAAGTAGGAACACGACACCTCACTTTTTAACATGAAATAATTTTTTGCAGTCAACTACAGAGGAGTGTGATGCCTGAAAAAAAAAAAATCTGTTATTCTCTAAGGCCAAGGAAGTTATTTGATAGACGTGAGACTGTCTTATGGATCACAACAGAGACCTTAAAGATGTCCTACAAATCTTTCATTATTTAGGGCCCAAATGACTTAGCTCTGTAAGTTCCAATTCATGTATTTATGCTGGTAACTGTGTTACCAGAGTGAGTAGGAAATATTATTGCAACAAGAGAGTTAAACTGTCACCCCAGAATATTTCTCATTCTCTACAGCCAAACTGACACAGTCAAGAAGTCTAAGTTGAATCTGGAAAACATAGTTTCTGTTATTCAATATACGACCATGAATTTGATATTTGAACACTAGAAAACTAGTAAGAATTGGCAGTGGAGTCAGTTTTGGTGAATCTGTCCTGTTGCTCTAGTTTTCCAGAATGCTAATTTCCTTTTAGTGCCTGGGAGCTCCCAATCAGAGCATCTAGGATACTTGGCATTAGCATGTACAGAACAATGTTACCAATATATATATACAGTGAGAGGCAAGTCTACTCATATCAGCAAGTGAGTGATGAGATACTGGCTTCCACTAAACAGAATGGAGTACTTCCATCTGCAGTTAAATATTAAATTATTTTACCTATTTAAGAAAGGCCAATATTAATATTTATATGTAATATATAGTCATCTATAGATCAGGTTATTTTTTTCCTAATAAATGCTGGTAATTTATGTTAGTCTATCCCCCCCGTGAGACACCTATATAATGGTTTATGCAGTATTCTGTGGAATTATACATACTCCCTGAGACAGGGAGATCTAACAGTAAAAACAGTTATTGTACTGGAAAAGACAGGAAAATAATTAACTTCATGATACGTAAGGAGGAAAATCCTGTCTTCATTTAGTATCAGTTTTAAAGAATATCGATTAAGTGCAGCTGTCAGGAACCTCATGTATAATTAGACATGCAGAAATGTATTCTTATGGTGTTCTGTTGTATTGTGATTTTTTTTAACTGCAGAATCTGCAGAATTTGCCAAGCAAATAACAGACAACTATGGTTTAGTGATTTGGTTTTTGGTTTTTTTTCTTGCTTGTTTTTTTTCTTGTTAGGCATGTACCTCCAATATTTCATACATGGATTTAAGTTATGCCTGTCCCTAAGGTTTGAAAGATTCCAGTCATATGCTTCCTATCAAATACATTAAGAAGCACCATATGTATTTATACATACAGCATGTGATGAATTCTGAAAGTCTTTAGATTTGTCTGAGCTAAATTCAAGATGGAATTTCTTTGGGTTTAACTGAATTCTGAGAACGGGTTTTATATTTCTTTGAGTTGTTTTCATTGTGACACATTTTACAATGGCATTATATAATTTTATTTTACTTTCAGCCCAGTTGATGAGGTACAGTTGATATTTGGTCTGCTCTCAGGATATGCCAGGTGATAGTTACCTTACAGCATATTTAACACACTGAATTCTTCCAAAATATTTCTGTATATTCAACAAGAATGAAAGAAATGATCAAATGGCCCTAAAGCACATGAAACTGGTTAATGCCTCATCACAAAGTCAGACATTCATTAGTCTGATTAGTCTGCTGACACTGTGAATTAATTTTAAATGTTTGGCAAGAATATTAATTCTGTACATGTATTATGTATCTATCTGTTAATCACTACAGTAATAGATATACATGTGCACAGACATATTTGGCTCTGTTAAAATCATCACATCTTATAAAGAAAAGGAATACAAAGAATCAGTTACCAAGTACAAATAGTTAAATGTAAATTTCTCTGTTACCAGTGTAATTTTACTGAGAATTGATTTGGTTCTCTTCTAGATTTATTAAAATTAATGCATTTTATATTTTGGTTATTTGTCCTTGGATTTCACCCAAGAGGATCTTGGTTTTCTGAGCACTTTAATCCAGTCCTTTCTCCCATGATACATACCCGTTCTTCTAAAAACTGGAACTGCGACAAAAATATTAGCACAGTATTTTATAATTTCATCATTAATCTTTGGAACATCCTTAAAATGTCATTTATTTTGTGATAATGCAATGAGAAAATATCACATATGACAACTAATATTTGTTTAATTTATATTGTAGAAATAAAATCAGCTTATGATAACATTATGCAAATGCATGAGGTATCCCAGTCTGTCCAAACAGGTATGATGTGCTTGCTAGAATTATTTGACAGGTAAGTATCCAATATATGTTATATCATGTCCAGGAAAACAGAGGTGTCTAGCTCTTTGGCAGCTTTACTTATATTGTGGCAAGTTCTGAGTCTAAAGTGGAAATTATTTGCTGAGATTGCACTATTAAATCTGAAGAGTACGCTACTAAAGCATGTTATATGTTGGTCAAGACAGATACAAAAAGAGCTGGCATATTAAGATGCAGAATGTATATTTAGTCTTAGAGTTGCCACAGTTAATGTGTGTACACGTTTGAAAAGACTGAATGTTTCTATTATATTAAGTAACTGTTTTCATGTTTGTTATCATTTACTGAAATGTAATAAACAGGTGTTTTCAGAGTTTCTCCCACTTTTACCTGAATTTATTCTGTCTTCATTTGAAACACTCCCAAATGCTATTTCCCCTTCTCTTTCCTCTCTTGCACCAAAAATCCCAGGTTGTTATAAGGATTAACCTAACCTGGACAACAGTACATTCCCCAAAAGGTCTCTGAGAAAATAACTTTGAGGTCTTGAGATGCTGAAGAATATCAGGTGTATAATTGAATAATACTTATTAAAAATAAAGATATTGCATACAACTTTCTTACTAACTTTGTTCTTGTTTCTCACAACTGGAACTGCAGCGGGTAGAGATGAGGGTTTCTGAATCGAGCCATGAATGTGGTGATGGTGGTGCCCTTGAAGTAGAGCCTGAGGAGGCAGGAGGGGAGAAGACCAGTATGAATAGGGACTAATTCACATCCTTAAGTAATTGTTCAGAGTTATTTCCTATAATCAAAAATATATAAGCTGCTTTGTACTCACTGTTTTTAAAAACTTTAATATAGTACTTGTCTGTGGAAGCAGAAGTTTTACCTTTTCACTCTGTTTTATAGCACATCGGCTTCTCCATTTTAACAGACGTGCAAAACCGGGCAGATTTAATAGGCTATGCAGAAGATGATCTTATATATGCAGGATAAAAACACAACATATTTTTGATAGAACTGCGCTTCTTGCTAATGCAAGCTCCAGCTCAGCCTGGGAGCTGTGAAAGAAATTAATGCATTGATGTTCCCTATCTAACTAGCCACTTGGGGATGGAGAATTACCTGGGGATTGTTTTGGTTTTGTTTCTTAAATGCATGATTGCAATAAGAAATAGCTGGGTTTGGTGATCGGAAATTGAACCCCTCTCCAGGCACGTGGTCATATGTGTCATAAGGATGACTGTAACTTTATGTTCAACTCTGACAGTAAAAGCCTTGACAGCTTGTGGTTCTGCTTTTGGTCAGAAAATGTGTTCTTGTTTGTCTAATTCTGAAGTCTACCATGCTGAGGTGGACAGAATTTTATTAAGATTTCAAGGTCTCTTTATTTCTGATAATGTCTCTTTAAGTGTATTTTGTAAAAGACTATATCATGACAGTTATGCTACATACTTGAATTCTCGGATTACCAACATCTAGTTTCTCTTTGCTCTACCAGTTGGTAACTGGTATTTATGGTCTGGAGTAGACACAGTGGTTGTGTCTCTCAGTACTTCATCATAACTGAGGGGGATCTCATTGATGGTTGCAGTTTCCACTTCAGTAAAACATGTTCCATCCTGCTGTTTTCCCACCTGGCTTTGCCCAGTAATCTCCTCTGCTCCATACTCGATGGACAAAGGTTGGCTTGTTTGTGTTTTGGGGGGAAACAATTCCCAAACAGCTTCTTTTGTGACATTCAGGATCTTAGAATTCAGTAGTCTGTCTGCTGGGGACAGTAAAGTAACTACCTTACGAAAGTGCCGTGTAATCTTCATCACCTCAAGAATGCCACAGTATCTTCTTAGAGCTGTTGGGAGGATGTAGTGTGCACCATTCATGCTCATAGTGGTCTGTGGAAGTGTGGTAGAGAGGTGTAAGGGAGAAGAATTAGGGACATTAACATGAAGATAGAGTAGGTAGAGGTGAAAGTGTGGAAAACTCAATGACATGTTTGTTGAATATATCAAACTGACAGCCCATAAAAGAGGCATCAGAGCACATTTGCGAAACTTTAGACTTTGATCCCAACTGTAGTTTTGCTGCAGTTAAAGAGTTCATGCTGCAAAGTTTTGTACCCTGTGTTGTGGCATTCTGTTTTTTTAACTTTTATGGTTGGTTCCTTTTGACATTATCACTCAATATAATGAAATTCAGCTAAATAGCAAAAGTATAAGAACTTATCCAATTTTCTGAGTCTGTCTGATATACCACTAATTGTAAATGAATAATGCTTACTTACCAGCCCTGAGTGAAAAATACATATGTTGTGGTTCATACAGGCTATAGTGGGGAGGAAGTGTTTTAACCTGTAAAGGGTGATAGAGAGGTTCTTACACAGGTGCTTCCTTCATATTAACTTCAGAGCTGGTCCCAGTCTGGCCATGAATTCTGCTCAGTGACAGCTCCTCTGAGGGGGAGAAGTGTACAGGTGTTACTGGGGGCCTTCTTGGAGCTGCTGAGCATGAAAAGGTTAAATTGTAGGGGAGAGGACGTGTTTCAAAGAGCGATTTTAGAAAGCTGGTTCTGGACAATTAGAATGTTCAACAGGTTGGTTGCTGAGATGCATTCAGTATGATATGATTTTTTCCTCTTACTGGTTTTGGCTGAGTTGCACTTTAAAACTGCAAGTTTACTGCAGGATCTATCTCATCCTTTTTATGTTATAGAGTAGGAAAATGAGTTCAAGTTAAACTGATACCTATTAGAAATGTAAACAGTCTTTAATAGGACGGTAAGGACAGCATACTAACAGAAAAGGAAATTTTCTTTGGAAGGTGTTTGATGGTGTTTGATTCAGCAAAGTTCAATCAATGAAAAATGGATACTTTCCACAAGATGGCGGTGTAGGTGTATTTTTTGTTTTCTGAGCTAAAATGTTCTGCGAAAGTGTTGTGATAACCTAGCCATTTATAAATGTTAAATAATTACTGTTTTATTATTGCAGTTAGTCAAATCCTGAGTGATATAGAGCTTCAGTAACTTCCATTTACACTGGGTTTTAGTATAACTCTTTTCTTGCCCTTTGTTTTGTGGTTAGAAGCTACAGGCACTTTAAGCAATAACGTGTCTGCTTAGATAATATACAGTGAAGGAACACCAAAGATGAAAAGAAACCTTTGCATCTTTTAGCCCAAAGGTAAAATCAGGGCTAGAGTTTGTCATGACAACATAGAGTAGAAGTTTCTATGAGGAAAAAACATTTTGTTTTGATATTAAGAAAATGCCCCCTCCCCTAAGAATTATTGGCTTTTAATTGTCTTACCTTTTTTCAAGATGAGGATGATAGGTTGGGTTGGTTTGTTGTTTGTTTTTTGGTTTGGGTTTGTTTTTTTTTTGGGGGGGGGGGAGGAGGTTTCCCCCCTTAGAAGCTAATTTGAGGTTTTAACAGATTCATAATCTGTATGAATTTTGCTGCAGTGTATTTCATTCAGCAGGATTGGTTGCTCTCTCTGGCTCAGCAGGGAGTGGAATTTCTTATGCACGCACAAATCCATATTCTGATTTTTAAAACTCCTTAATCATGAAGACATAGTACGAATCTCATAAGGAAATACTAGAAAGCCTGTACTTCGTATAGCAGTGTGTCTTCGAGAAAACTATTTTGACTAAACCACAGCTTTCAATGTGTGTTGTTTTAGAGACTTTCCAGCAGATGTCCCTTGAGAACTTTTATACACGAGCAACTGCTGCATCTGCTAAGGACTAGAAAACGTAGCTGGGAGGCTTGCTGAAGACGGCTGTTAATACTGCTTTCAGGAAAGCTCGACAGAATATCTGATAGATTCTTTAATCTGGGAATTCCCAAAAACGGCTTTCGCAATGCAGATAGGTATTGTTTTGAACAAAGCTGAGGCATCAAAAGTATTTTTCAGACCCATGTGCCTTTTTTGATATTATAAGACGTTAATGTATGTTCTGCCAGACTTCTTTTTTTAAGACTGTCCAGTAGGAAAAATTAGGAAGAGCTGTGGTTTTTTTTGTGGTTTTTTTTTGTTGTTGTTGGTTTTTTTTTTTCTGTTTTGTTTTGTTTTGTTTTTTTTGTTTTTTTTTTTTTTGTTTTTTTTTTGTTTTTTTTTTTTTAAATAAAAGAATTATTATACTTACAAATTTTTATGTAACACTGTCTGGTGGGTTGACCCTGGCTGAACACCAGGTGCCCACCAAAGCCACTCCATCACTCCCCCTCCTCAGCTGGACAGGGGAGAGAAAATATAATGAAAAATTATGGGTTGAGATAAGGGCAGGGAGAGATCATTCACCAATTACCATCATGGGCAAATCAGACTCAACCTGGGGAAATCAGTTTAATTTATTACAAATCAAATCAGAGCAAGATAATGAGAAATAAGCCCAAATCTTAAAATACCTTCCCCCCACCTCTCTCCTCTTCCTGGGCTTAACTTTGCTCCCAGTTTTCTCTACTTTCTCCCCTCAAGCGTCACAGGGGTACAGGGAATGGGGGTTGTGGTCAGTTCATCACACGTTGTCTCTGCTGATCCTTTCTCCTCAGGGGGAGGACTCCTCACACTCCTGCCCTGCTTCAGCACGGGGTCCCTCCAATGGGATACAGTCCTCCACAAACTTCTCCAATGCGAGTCTTTCCCACAGGCTACCATGAACTGCTCCAGCGTGGGTCCCTTCCATGGGGTGCTGTCCTTCAGGAACAGACTGCTCCAGTGAAGATTCCCCACGGGGTCACAAGTCCTGCCAGAAAACCTGCTCCAGTGTGGGCTTCTTGCTCCACAGGTTCACAGATCCTGCCAGGAGCCTGCTCCAGTGTGGGCTTCCCGCAGGGTCACAGCCTCCTCTGAGCATCCACCTGCTCTGGCGTGGGGTCCTCCGCAGGCTGCAGATGTGTGTCTGCTCCATCATTAACCTCCACGGGTGCAGGGCACAGCTGCCTCACCAAGGTCTTCTCCATGGGCTGCAGGGGAACCTCTGCTCCAGCACCTCTTCCCTCCTTCACTGACCTTGGTGTCTGCAGAGTTTTGCTCTTGCATTTTCTCAGTCCCCTCTCTGACTGCAGTTACACGTGGGGTTTTTCCCCCTTCTTAAGTACATTATCCCAGAGGTGCTACCACCATTTCTGATGAGCTCAGCCTTGGCCAGCGGTGGGTCTCTCTTGAAGCTGGCATTGGCTTTGTCAGACACAGGGGAAGTTTCTGGCAGATTCTCCCAGACACCACCCCTGTAGACTGCCCCCCCCCCCCCCCAACCTTGCCACACAAACCCCTTACATAGCGTTCTCCTCTTTGAATGCTCAGACTTTCAAAAAAGTCAAGAAGTTCTTATTTGCACCTTTGAATAAAGAAGAGTTTTATCTGTCTGGAATACTACGTGGTCTTTAAATGCAACTCTGCAAAGTCATGAAACAAAAAGGTTATCTGAAGCTACTAGGAGAAGAAAAGACATTATGGAACCACATTGAAAAAGTAAGCAAATTCAGATACCAGAGAATCATGTAAGACTATTCTTAACTTGTTTAAAGCAAAAGAAGTATTGGCCATATCAACAGAGATCCTGTATTAACTTTTTTTTTTTTTTTTTCTGATTCTGTTTTAGGAGAGGAAATGTAAAATATTTCCTCTTGAGAGAAATTCTTTGCCATCCTCAAAGTTTCAGGTTTCTCATAGGACAGTCAAAACACAGATACTTGTCCTGTGTGTACTGGAAGAAGACAAGTTTGGGACTAAAATATGCTGATATCTGTGTTTCATTGGCTTGTTGACAGTGGGTCTGTGACTAATCTATTTCTATATGGATATTTTAGACAAGCATGTTGTGGCCATAAAGATCAGTATATTGGTGCCCTTTATATGGGCGAATGACTGCTGGGTTTATACAATTTTTCAATGAAATAGTACATTTTTAGGTCAAGAAATGACCTTTGCATCCTTGTTATTCTTCAAAGTGATTCCCCCCCCCCGTGTTTTCTTGTGGCCAAAGAATGGTAGTTTTCTCTACTTTTTAGTTTGTTTGAGAGATCTGTTTTCATTTGTACAAACTAGTATAAATATTCAAGAGAAAATTAAGGACTCTGAAAACACTTGTATTTAGAATATTTTTAAGTCTTGGAAATAAGCAATTAAAGTTTAGATGCAATATCATCTTTAGGCACTTGAAAGAAATTTTCTAGCTCACTGTCTACATCATAAAGTAATAAATTACTATAATACTAGTAACATGTTGATGTATCTTAGAGCAAAAAAGACAAATTATTCTTCCAGTCAAAAGGACAAGTTATGAGAATAAAAGACCACATATGAAATGTGGTTGTATTATTCTAGTTCTTTGGAAAATGGTAAAGGAACAAAGGAGGAAAATGGGCAATATTATATTTTGAAAATATCTCTATTGGACAGATAAAAAAAGAACTTTGAAAATTGGATAGTTAATGTTGCTGTTTATCTGAATTACACTCACCAAATGTTTGAAAACAGACTTCTGTGCATTACCATGTAGTCAGAATGTCTATGTATATATATCTGTGGTCCTTTCCTTGGATACCTGTTTTTCTATGTGTGTATACAATTCTTAGAGGCCTGATAATGTATTAAATCCTCTACTTCTTATTAACTGCTGTCCACCTTACAAGTTTAGAAGCAAGGCAAGAGTATGCTCTTAAATAATAGAAACTGTGATTTACAGATATTCCATGCATGTTGTTTGGGTATTTTACTACATTTGTGGAATTAACTTAGTTCTGCCTATACCAATGGTATCGTTGTAAGAGAAATAATGAAAGCACTTCAAAACAAGGAAGGTGGAAAGGTGAAGAGGGTGGAGGTTAAACACTTGTTAAGCAATATATTTGACTGTAGAGTGTTTTGGAAGTGGAACTATAAATGCTCTTATATACGTGTCAGGGATCAATAAATGGCAGGAAAATTTCCAAAGTTAAACGGAATTTGCTGATTTTTCTTTCTCCTAAAAAGGAGAAAAAAGTCTTTACCTTACAGCAATAAGCTGTCAAATATGTTAAAATATATATATATGTTTAAATATGCACCCCTGACCTGTGTTGCCTTTTCAGGTATTTGGGAAACATAAAGCTGGAAAAGAATAAAGGTCCAACCATGTTCAGTGTGCCTTTCCCAAATAGGGCATTAAGAGCATATTGAATCTCTAGTGTATTATTTCCATTGATTTCAGTTTGTAGAATTAGTGTTGAAGTAGAAGTGATAGAAAGTTTCTTGGCATTTTTCTAAGGAATGGATGAGAACAAGATGATTGGTACAGAATGCAATCTGACAGTGTGAACAGAACCTCAACTGGGCTTTAAAATTCCATTAATTAATTTATAAACTGTTTTGCTCCAAATTGAGTGTGGTGGTAATGAAAAGCCAGAATGTGAAAACATAGACTTCCTAAAACTTGATTTCACTCCAGCCATGGGAAAGTGGGAAAAATTGAGGGGAGCTTTCATAAGAAGGAACCATCTATCATCACCATGTAAAATGTAATAGTGTTTATCTACATTGAATACCTTGCTGTGGTTTTTGCAGCGCAAAAAAAAACTATGCTACAGTTGGAGACCTAACAAGTTTATCTTTGTCCTTTTGACCTATTTCTTATCTGGTTGGCACAGCCAAATCTGTATGGGCTTCAGGGAAGTGTTGAGACTGTGCTTTACACAGGTATGTTACTGATTAGCGATACAGCTGTTTTGTGTGTTAGATATCTCCATAAGTGCATTGAGATACGATGGAAAGAATATCTTGCTAGTGTATGGAAGATAGCCAACAAAGAATATGTTTGGTTAATATCAACAACCAGGGATTTAGTGCAAACATGTTTACTATTTTGGTGCCCAGTAGGATTTGTGTTATGTCACCTAGGTTATTGAACAGTTTCAGTATGCTGCTTAAATTTATAGCAGCTTCTGAAGCTCATACAATGTTCAGGAACTTACCTAGTTGTCTGGCAATTATTGTAGTGAAAAGTGTTTTGGCAATCAGTGAAGTCATGGAAACTTACTGTACAGGTTAACTACTGGTATTTGTTTAGTAGATTTCAGTACCTCGTTGAGGTCTCAGTCACTGCCCTGAGGAATTTTACAATCGAAGATACACAGAGATAACAAACCTGCATTGAGTTTACTTGGCTGAAAATTGTTAGCCAAGTCAAACATGGCATATCAGGCATGACAGATATCATATACCTTGCATTCCAGTACTAGTGGGCCAGTGAAAATAATTTGAGTATTTAAATTACATACAGGAGGAATTAAATAGGAATTAGGAATGGAGGAATACAGTGTAAAATGAGGTAACTTGCGTTGACCAGTGAAAGCCTTGAGAGGTGGGTTTTTATGTTCAAAAATCATATGGAAGTTGGAGATAGGATTATTTTATTCTTCAGAGCAAATGGTTTGCATTGAAAAGTGGCCCAGAAAAGGGTTGAGCTTCAGTATTGTATATAAAATTTAGGGTGAGAGAAATAGGGTTTAATCTGGGAAGATTTTCAAATACTTGTCAGCCTTCTGAAGATGAAAAAACAGATACAAACTTCGTGTGGGAAATTACTTATCTGCCGTCGGAATATTTTTTTTTTTTTTTTTTTTTTCTTGAAAGCACTTTGTCTCACTTGGTTTATTGGGTCAGCGACAGCCCAGTCTTGAAGCTGAGTCACAAAGTATGTCAATTACTTAGCAAGCTCAGTGCCAGCCTGCTCAATGCTCAGTTTGTTCTTTTTCAAAACACACTGCTTCATCATGTTCGTGTCAGTACTTCATGGAGCATTCAAGTGCAAGTCCTGCATAGTTGTATGCTAAAATAGACCACTGGATTTTAATCAAACTTAAAACTCTCCTTTTGTATGTCATCTAACAGGGATAGTGTCATGTGTTTTATTACTTCCAAGAGAATCACTGTACATAAATCGAATGTCTTGTTGGTAAAACCATAGTTATCTATATAACACAGTTGTTACAAGATCCATCATCAAGGTCATCGTAATTCATGCTCAGTTTCACTGAACAGATTTATCTTGGCTTTGTGCAGTTAGATGGAAAAGATGAAAAAACATGAGAAATAATTTGTTTCTTTAATTTCAAATTTGAAGATGGATAATGTAGCTTGAGTAAATCCCAATTTGTCTTATTCAACTTGTGTGGTCTAGATTCTCACACATTTTTTACATCAGTTACAAGTTTTCTTATTTAATTTTTCTGTATGAACTGTATTCACCTTTATGTGCTACATTATTGCAAGACTTGGCTGTTACATTTGCTGTTTTGTTTCATTCAGCCATTTTCATTTTTATTCTACAGCATTGCATACGCTCTTATTTGTTCAGATGGCAAAAGCTTCATCAGAAAATAAGAGAGAAAAATTTTAAGGGAGAAACTGTGTCCTGTAAAGACTAATATTCCCACTCCCAAGGCCTTGTAAAAATAATTCTGAGTTAAAAAACCCAGAAGACTGGTGTTATCAGGAGCTTTGAAGATGTGAACTTAAAAGGGCAGAAAGAAATAACTTAAAAACTGGTAAATAGAAGGAAGACCCATCAGAATAGTTAATGAAAGTAGGCTCTGGAGCAAACAAAGAGAAGGAAGGCTTAGAAAGCCTTCTCTGAGAAAAGGAGCTATGGTATGGGGAGGGGGGAAGGTGAGGATAAGAGGCATGTTAGAATGGTGAGAAAGGCAGATGCATTTATGCATAAGTTATAGGAACCAGAAAAGGGTTTAAAAATAATAATACAAAAAGCCAAAGTCCTGAGATTTCATGTGTTGCACTTCTTTAGAGTATGGAAATATTCTCTGCTTTGAACAGAATTTTACCTTGGTTAATTATTGTGTAGATTACTAAAGTTAGTAACTTAAGTAGTTAAGAAGTAACTTAAAACTTTCTATATTGTAGTTTCTTTTTGACATGCTTTCTAAGGTGAAATTTTTATGCAGACTTTTGCATAGAACTGTTCTGTCTGGGTTATCCTTTGGCAGGCTATAAAGAACATTGAATATAAATGATTATTGAGTGATCCAGAGCATGAGAGGGTGGCATATGGTCCTTGCACAGAACAGGACATCAGACTCAGTGAAGATTATTTCTTAGAATAAAATAAAATTAATCCTGGTATTGACTGTGAGAGGGAAGAGGGCTGATTACTAGTAATTAGGTTTGTCCTCTATGGTAATGATGTTTGTGAATATTGAGTGTAATAATGCAGGTGAACCATCCTGTCTGATAATCACACTGTGTTAATTTCAGTAGCAAATTTTTGACATTTAATTTACTAAACGGAAGTATGAGAAGTAGGAAAATATCTTTTTGTAATTAAGAGTAGGAATTTACTTCTGTTTTATCCTTTCTGACTCCATGTCCAATAAAAATAGAATGAGGTGGGTTTGTTTTATTTTGTTGTTGTTTAAAATTCAGATCATTTCAGTTGGAATAACACTTCCAAGGGTTCTGTGCATTACAGCCTAAACAAGCTCAGGAGTATGTTTTACTTCAGATGACCTCCCCAGCTTGTGTACTGATCGATTATTCCCCTATTTAGTTTCCTATTGGCAAAAGCTAGTGGAAGGAACAGGGATAGGGAAGTGTCACTTGAAAACAAAACAAAACAAAAACCCAGCAACAATAAACAACTCTGCAAGAGTGGAAGGCTGCTTTAGATTAGATGCTGTAGACCACATAATCAATCTGCTACACACTTGGGTAAGAGTTGTGGCTGTTTTACCTATGACCTGGATACAAATTTTGTACTGGTGGGAGTCACAGCAGGATATTTGTAACCTGAAGCTAAATAACCCATTAAGGGATCATGCTATTGTGTTGTTACTTCTACTGTCTCTGAAATCCTTAGCAAATGGGTATTAGCAAATAGGTGTAAGGAACAACAGCTTTTATTTTATGTGTTTCTAATAAGGTAGTTCTGGAGTTGTAAAGACTCGCCTGTGGAGCCCTGACAATCCTGACTTGCTCTGGATCATATTATAAGCAGCTGTCATACGTGATAGTGGTAGGGTCATAGCAACATCCTTCAGTGGAGAGATTACCAGGTGTGCACACATTTACAATAGGTTCTTCAAGATTCTGGAGAAACCTGCATGATGAAAATGGTTCCTAGGGTCAGAGTGCGTTTTCCCTTTTTTTTTTTTTTTTTTTTTTTTTTAATGAGGCAAGGGCACAAATGAAGAAGCTCCTGGTTGATGCACTGCCTGCAAGTGAATTATTTCCTTCTCTGTTTCCTTAGGGCTTCTTAGGGCTCTTGTACATTCTAGTTCAATCTAAATCACTCAAGTGGCAATGTATTGTTGAGAACTATCAAGTGCATTGTCCAGCTGCTAATCCTTTAACAAAAATAATTCAGATTTCTGATTTTATATTTCCATTGCCCTGTATATCCTGGGATCGTACTGTCTTCTCTGACAATATGCTGTTTGGGATGGATCAGATATGTGTTATGGCACTAGTAATATGGACTGGAGTATCTCACTGGAGTCCCCATAATAATAGTGAGTATGAGTCAGTGCAGGAGTGGCTAAGATTAACTCAGAGTTTCGGAGAGCCAAGAGGTGATTCATCCTTTGAAATAAAGAGAAGCTGCTAATAAACATTAATAGACATTTTCAGTTTTGTTTGCAGCATACCAGCACTTGCTGTAGATACTGGAGAAGGAACACGAGGAACTGAGAATATCATACCAACAGTAGCTTTGTAAACAATGACTTAGTAAATGCACATTGACTTGGTGCTGCTGTGGGTATTGGCACTCTAGTGCCAAGATACAGCTACAAACTTTATTGGTTTTGCTACTGCAGCAGCTGACTACTTTTCCAGTCCTTAGTGCTGTTGTTTCACTCTTCAGATTTGCTGGGTGTTTCCTTGAATTACTACTGTATGTTAAGTGAATTTTGTCAACAAGTATGTTTAATTTATAGTATTTAAAGTGGCAAATGACTCAGATAACAGGAAAGCCAGTCCGAAGTAGTTTCACTGGACAGGAGAATGAATTTGCTCTCCACAGAGTTAGGCATATTTGCCTAATTTACAGTAGTTTTTGCATATCTGCCAAATCATTTTAACTGGGACCTCATGCTACTCTGCCTGCTGTGACAGTCACTCCAAACCCCTACTGCCTTGAAGTCAGCTTCACAATTCAGTGCTGAACTGTACCTGGCTGTTGACTCACGTGCTTCCAGCTCATGGAGAACTCACTCACTTCAGATGAACAATAGTGTGATCCTTATTTTGCTCAGCTGTCAGACAATGTCTTGAACTTCCTTGCTGGTGTGTCCACTTGTAAGAGAGCTTTTATGCTTTCTAGTTGCTGCAGATGTTTCAGTTGTTTTTATCTGGTCAAAGGAAAGAGAGAGGTCAGAGCCAGACTTGAAAGTATAATAAACTCCAATTGGTATTCAATGTGATACAAAGCTTTCTGCCCTCAGGGATTTTGTTCCTCCCTACACATTGCTCAAAGTGTAAACTAGCCTGGTGTGTCAGAAACTGGTAACGCGCATACAACTGCTACTTTTGTTATTTGTGCAGTGCCTCAGACCATGGTGGCCGGTGCTTTTCCTTTGTCCCACCAAGATAGTTTCACTGTGTAAACGAAGAGCTTATGTTTCTTTTAGAAGCAGAGACAGGGAAGAAAGGTACAAGGATACTTTTACTGCCCATGTTTATTTGTGTCCTTGATTTTTAAAAAACTATTTATTAATTTTTTCCAGTATCAGGTGTTTAAGTGGGCCAAGTCCTATTTCACAAACATTTCCAGAAAAAAAGCTATGTCAGGCTCTTTTCTTAACACCCATACACTCCCCTCATCTGGGTCACTGTAAAGTTAATGTGTTCAATACATGCTCTTAGGCTGTGTTTGTCATTCTTTTTTATCAGGAAGAAAAAGTGCTGTAATCTTCACTGCAATTCCTCTTCTTTCTTATTGGTTTCTCACTGACCCTGTATGTGCTTTGAGGTCACCATTCACACAAACAACCATACAACATTTTTCTCAGCTTTCTCATCTGTCTTTTTGAGCAGAATTCTCTACCATGAGGAAAATGCCTTTTTATCAGTGAGCTTGGAAGTACTTTTGAAAGCTGTCATCTCTTTCAATGCTCAGATATCTCAAATTCAACATGTGCACTGTTAAATGGTCACTAAATTCCTCTTCTCCAGGAAAGATTGACTGAAAAACTTGAGACAGCTGTTTGGGTTTTGTGTATATGTCTGATTTCACAGGAAAAAATAATTTCAAAAAAAGACTGAAAAGTACACACCTGCCCTTAGCATTTGATAATGTTTTACTTAAGTGGAAAATGTTGAGTAGATAGTGATTTCAGAGTGATTGCCTCTGTCCCTCCTTTTTTATTTTTTTTTTTTTTGTCTTTTCATGGCTTATATAGCTTTATAAATGAGAGCTGAGATTACTCTGATTGCATATTTGACCTATGTTGTCTTAAAGTATTTTGTTTGATTAGGTTTTTTCGTATGTGATTGTACTGGCTTTGTCTGGGATAGAATTTTCTTCATAGTAGCTTGTACAGTGCTATGTTTTGTATTTGTTACTAAAACAATGTTGTTAATACAGCAGTGCTTTAGTTATTGCTGAGCAGTGCTTACACAGTGTTAAGGCCTTTTCTATTTCTCTCACTGCCCTGCCAGTGAATCGTCTGGAGGTGCACGAGAAGTGGGGAGGGGACAGAGTGTGACACCTGACCCCAACTAACCAAAGGGGTATCCCACACCATATGGCATTTGTGCTCAGCAATAAAAGCTGAGGGAAGAATTAGGAAGGGGCGGCATTTGCAGTTATGGTGTTTGTCTTCCCAAGTAACCATTACGAGTGGTGAAGCCCCGCTTTCCTAGAAATGCCTCGACAGCTTCCTGCCAATGGGAAGTAGTGAATGAATTCCTTATTTTGCTTTGCTTGTGCATGCAGCTTTTGTTTTACCTAATAAACTGTCTTTATCTCAACCCAGGAGTTTCCACACTTTTATCCTTCTGATCCTCTCCCCCATCACACTGGGGTGGGCAGGGGGTGAGCAGCTGTGTGGGGTTTGTCTGCCTACTGGGGTTAAACCGTGACAGTAAGTCGTCTTGCTCCAAACTTTTTTTTATCCACTCTCCCCTAATGAACTCGGGAGTACTGTGCTGCATGTGAAGATGTTATTGGTCTGTCCTTCTTACCTATTCAAAAGTGGATAATCCTTGGCTTCAAGTGACTAATCTGCTCATATGGAAAACACTCAGACACTGTATGGGTAGCTACCACATAAGATAACACAATGGAGTTATCTAAAAGAGAGGGAATTAAGAGCATGTAAGTATTATCTTGCTTAAAATAAATGTAAAACATTACTTCTGTTATCAATGAAGCCATTACTATCTTTTTAAAATGTGCTTGTGTTTCGGATTTTGTTAAATCAATAAGGCACTTGACTAGTTATGTCCCATATACGAACTCCTCTGAAAAGAGAGTTGTATCATTATAATAATGTGTGTAATCTCAGTGAATTTCTATCCACAAGCATCAGGAATCTTTCTGCCTTGGAAGCTCGAATACTTTGTTTTTCTTTCTCACACTATGCATTTATTACATGCTACTTCTGTGGCATTCAAACAGATTAACTTTCCTTTCCTCTCAGATTTGAGTGCACACACGTAATATTTGTCTCTTTTGCAGGAAGAACTGGTAAACATTATATACATCAGATACTTCCTAAAACCAAATTGTTACTCAAGAAAACTACACATGTTTTCCCAAGTTGAGACATCTTTCTCCATGCCTTCTTACAAAAGTTGTGTCAATTCTATTTAATTAGCATTGACGTGATATCAACTGACAATTGAACAGGCTGTTCAGAAACCTTTGTGTTGCAATGTGGTGTTCCTTTTTGTTGTGGGATGACTAGGTTTCTCTGCAGTACTGCCCTCCATCGTAACACATTAAAATTTAACCTGTTCATATTCTGGAAGTAATCTACAGTTCTGTGCCGTGGTAGAAACATTCCTTTGTGGAAAGCTTGCAGCTTGGATAATATAATGGGGAAAATTATAACCATTTTAGGATTGCTGAGTAAATATTTCTAAGACAATAGTTATCACCATCTATATATACAACAAACACAGAGTGAGAAGGGAAAGAAGACCAGAAAAGAGAGATGAGAATCTGGTTGTCTTTATGCTGAAGATATCTCAAGTTCTTAGCAGGTAGAGAAAAATCACTGAAAAATTGCAAGACAATTTACTATTGAGCCAAGCAGCCTAAAAAGTACTGCATTCTCAAGCAGATGGAATCTATTGTGTTTTTCTTTTACTCTAAACAGCCAGTTAATTCCTTCCAATTAAATGTACGTTTCAGAGTGGGAACATTCCTGTGGCCTTGCGAAAGCCAGCCAAATTCGAGGTGATTCATAGTAAGACTCTCCTTTGTGGGGATCCTGAATTAATCAAAATACTTATGGAGAAAATAATGCAGATATCCAACATCCTGAAAGACAAAACAGGTTTGTTCAAATTCTTTTTATATGGTTTGCTGTTTTTATTCATCCAATTCTGCTTGCACACCCTACACAAAATGATATTGCTATGTGAAAATAATGTGTGCATTTTACTTCCCCTCTTTGTTGTGTAATAAGTCTTCACTTTGTTTTTAGTTTGGAAAATTAAAGTAGAATAGTCAGTTACTAATTATTTATTAAACAGAATAATTGGCAGTGTCAGTTATTTTGGAAGTTTGCATCTCTGTGCTGACTCCCAGTGTATCTCATTCTAACTGTGAACTATTTCCCTTTAAGAGCACTTGGTGGCCTCTATCTTTTCTTTCCTCCTTCTTTTGCACTCATCTGTGACATGGCCTTCACCTCTGTCCTGATATTGATTATTAGGTTAGAAAAAACAAGGAAAAAAAAAAAGTAAAAGTAAACTTGAGTAAACTTGGTTTTGCATGTACAGATATAAAGAATAAGAGGAATTATTTGGTATAATTCACTGAGCTAGAAACCAATACAGTGGGATGTAATCTGTAAAATAAAACTAAGATTTGAGTACACAAAACTTCTTAAGAGTGAAATCTGTGAAGAAAAAGACATTTGATAGAAGTTGTGGAAATCCCAACATGGTGGATATTTGTAGAACAAACTACACCAAATCCTGTCTGTAAAGAGCACCCTGTATTGAGATATGGTAGATGATCTAATCCAGCAGGTCTGTCTAGGTTTTTCGAATAGTATATAAGCACTGGATGACAAAGATAAAGAAAAAAGTTAACTTTGAAATCCTTTACTAATGTTTTAATTATCTGATATAATAATACTCAGCAACAAGAGGAACATAAACTGGTGTTAAGGTGAACTACAAAATAACTCACTCCAAAGTTTCATCTAAATCCTTCTACTAGATCACTTCCCATTCAATATGAGAACACATTTTTATTATCTTCTTTGAAAACTATGGCTTCTTCACAAGAAATTGAATTTATGCGACCTCAGATATCAGAGAATGACATTTTTTAAGCTTTTGATGGAGAAAGTTAAATGAGTTTACGAAGGACAATAATATTACAAAGCTTATTTAAACTTATATTGTGATGAATTTTCTTTGCAGTTTGCCCAGCGAGAATATTCAACACTCACCATGAAAAAGTTCCTTTTTCAAATTTTTTTTTTCAATTCATATTTGAGATTAATTTGAAGAATACATGACTTATTACAGGTAAACAGAGTGCCAGAGCTGTGGAAAAAAAATGAAATCATTCTTTTGATCGGTTTCACAGCATGCCTTAAAAATTAGAGGCATTTTAGGAAGGTCAGAATGACTTTACCAAATTATGTTGTCTGATGCTGAGAAGCAGCTCTAGGTTCAGTAAGGCCTGTAGATAGTTGCTGATAAAGTAGAGAGTATAAGCAAAACTATTTTGATATTGCTATTACATTTCTCTAAGAAGTTGTGTAATAATATATTCTGAATTTTAATGATGACTAAGCACATTGCATGGTTTGAACCTCACTGATATATCTTGAGGGTGATTGTAGAGTAGAAATCTTGTACAATTTATTTCTGTTTGCTGCAATCCTGCACTAGATGTGTGTGTGTCTCAGCTGGGAAAAAGAATGGTCTTCTATCATTGGGCAATAAAATTGAGCAAGAGATGGATATTGTGTTGTGCTGTGATAGAGAAATTAGATTTTTGAAAAAATACACCAGAAGGTCAAGAATTTTGGAGTAACAAGAAGAGGATAGAACTCTTCTAGGCATGAATCAGTTTCAGGTGGTGGGAACATCTTTCCATGTTGACAGGGATATTTTGTTACTGTTGCCTGCTTTCTTCTGACAGTGATAGTGACTGCTATCAGAGACAGAATATGGAATTTTGACAATTCCTGTGTACTCTGATACATTCACTGTTTACATGAAGCAGAGAGTACTTTCACTCCACGCTGCTTTTAGTTCTAATGGAGTAAACAGATCTGAAAAGACTAAATGAAAAGTCTGTGTACCAGAGAAGTACTTCATAAAACATGCAGAAGTTGTTGCACGGATTTTAGACATGTAACTTTTATACTAATTTTTCTTTCCTCACCCTGTAGGTGGAAGGAACATAAGATTATGCTGTCCACCATTTTTTGTCTTTCGTAACAATTTCTATCCCTGTTTTTTTTGTTTAAAAAACCTAAACACCATAAACCATCTGCCGAATATTCTCACTTACGTCATCTGCCCAACTGCAGTCAATTCTGGGCTTCAGGATCTGCCCTGTTTACAGTGACTGAAATGGATAGGTTTTCCTAGTTTATTGGATTTGTTTCTAATAGTGTAAATTAATTCTCCTGCATCACAATCCATTTTTTTAATGTGAAAGTGTTTTAGGACAAAGAACAAGAATAGAGTAATTACTATACAAAGTGTTCCCCAAAAGCCCAGCAGAAGGAAGACAAGATTGCAACAGATAAGGAATGTCATTACAAACATAGCTCAGGGCTATTGTGGTTTTCCAGGCTATAAATCTAGGAAGTAATTTTCCTCCTGGATCTTTTTTAAATATAGGAAAAAAATAAAAGTCTGGCGATTATAGGTATGGTGCATGGGAGATACTGAATGGTCGCATAAATGTCTGAGCAATGTGATGGAGGTATTCCCCGGTTTAGGCACAACAAGAACTTTTGAAAGGATGAATGATTTCTGTTTGCATAACTCCTAACTTTAATTTTTTTTAGGATGTTACCACTAATACACCAGCATCTGAGATGGAATTACATAACTTCTTAAAAGCACTTCCTTTCTTAACTGTCAAATAATGTGGTAGGATGTCCCTGTTCTGATGCTCTGAACAGTATGCTCACAGAATTGCTTAGAAAAACCCTTTGCTTCTGTTTTTGTTATGTCAACTATTAGAAGTATATGCAGAAGCTTTGGGCTTTTTAATAGTTAACTGGGGAACAATAAATTGATTAACAACCCCAGACAAACACCATGTATATGAAACAAATTAACCCTGCTGAGATAATGTATCAAAATAATTTAATCTCCAGAACTTTACCTTCTTTAGTATAGATCAAATAGTGTCTATGTTCATCTCCACATGTGTAGTGTATATGTTCATCTCTACATGTGTTATTTTCTATGATTAATAGGTAATTTTCAGCTTTTATTTACAGTTCAACCAACAGTATTTTCACTGCCCTCTCTTATTAACATTTATGTTTTTATATCATACACATACTCATTAATCCCTCTTCAAATATATTCTTTATAAGGACATTTTTTGGTGCTAAAGTGTAGCTAAGTATCTTGCTATTGTGTTTTTGATTGAACCACATGTTTTTCATGTTGTCTTTCATGGTTAATTCTTGCTAATTCAAACTGCTATCATGTTCAGCAAAAAGCCAGATAACTAATAAACTATATTTCTATCTCATTTTACAGTTGCATATTTCCTGCATGTTCCGGATTGATTGTTTCTGAATGTTTTGAAAAATGAAATTTTACCTGTAAAGATTCTTTCTTTACTACTTATTCTGCATTTATATTAATTCTTCCCCAAATCTTTGTTTGTACTAAACCTGGGGGCAAACCAATTGCTGTCATTTTAGATTCAGACAAATACCTTCAGAACAAACAGAAATGAAGTTTTGGTGAGATAAACAGAGTTTGCACATTACAGGAACTCTTCCTTTAAAATTCAATCTGCAAACTAAAGTTCTTAGCATAAGAAATTACAACATTTGGAGTGAAATAGTCTTCTGTGGGGTAGCTGGGAAGGGGGTTGGGGTTGGTGGTAATCTTGCAGGTTGTTTCATTTCTTAGTGTTTCCCACAGAAAATGTTGTTTTGCTTTCTTCCACCCATTAAATGCTTGTAGATGCAAAGGGCAGCACTGGTTTGTATAAAAAGGACAAGTCAAGTGGTTAAAGAGGTACCCAGAAGTTTGTTTCAATGCTCCATATCCATCAAGGGCAGATATGAATTTTGCGATACAAAATACTATCTGAGCTTTCTATAATTTATTTAATATCGCTTACATTTCTCTCTGTCTGGATCCCCAGCAGGATTATGGATAGTGCAGAGAAAAATTCCAGAAATCATACAGTGAACTCTGGAGGAAAGCATGCAAGCAAATTAAGTAATGCGTATTTCATTTCATTAGTGATTGAAAATTGCTGAACAGAATGTAAACAAAAGCTGACAGTTGACAATTTTTGTCTCAAGAGAAACAAAATATTTAATTTTAAGTTGAAGCATTAAAATTAAAAAAAAAAATGTGTTGGAAGGAAAAGTTTTAAAACTTACATTTGTAACATTTAATTACTTTTTTTTTTTTCATAATTTATAAATAATTTTCTGAAGAAAAAAGCTGACAAAATTCACGCACGTTTTCCAGGCATTATAGTGACAATATACTGGCATTTTACCCCTATCAAGTTCTATGGGGAAAATTTAATTTGGGTCCTGATGTTAAAAGGAGATAAGGTAGTTTACAACACAACCTTAAGTCAAGATTGACTATTATTAGCTATAACAATGGAAATTTAAAGTTAAGATATTCAAGGTCTTGTGGAAGCAGTGGGGAGTCTTCTAAAAACTAATCCAAGATGCTATCTTTTGGGAAACATGCCAAAGTAGTGTAAAATCATCACTGCAAGTTTCATCACAATTCTCATGAAAAGTCTTGTTTTTTTCCTCTAGGCTGCCTACATAAGCCGTTATCAGGAAAAGTCATATTTCTGAGAGAGAAGTTCTTGGTAAGTGTTTTGAGAAAGATTTTTTCTTTTTCTTTTTTTTTTTTTTTTTTTTTTTTGTGCTTGCTATGGTATTAGTCATGTAAATGTTTAGGGGCTATATCAAAACAAGAGCTGACTAAGAAATGAAAACAGAAAACATTGTGTAATGTTTCTATTGTATCTTTTTGTGCTATTTGGAATTTCAGTTTTATTTATTATGACCTTCATTATTCACTCTTCGTTTTCTAGTCTGATTTTTAAATCCCTTTGCCAATCCCAGCCAGAAGCTGCTGGGTACTGTTCACTTGTGGATGTTCCTTTTCTTCAGGATGGACAGTCTAAGAAAGAGGTTAGGATCAAGATCAGTGGTTTGATAGACCCAAGGACAGAATAAGAGGCTCCAACAAGCTGCTGGATGAAAGAGTCACTTGAATGTGATCTAGCAGAGGAGAAGGAATGAGTCAGAATTACCTGCCCCTGGTAAACAGAATCATCTAGGTTGGAAAAGACCTTGAAGATCATCCAGTCCAACCATTAACCTAACGCTGACAGTTCTACACCACACCATATCCCTCAGCACTATGTCAACACAACTCTTAAACACCACCACTGCCCTGGGCAGCCCATTCCAACGCCTAACAACCAGTTCTGTAAAGAAATGCTTCCTAATATCCAGTCTAAACCTTCCCTGGCGCAACTGGAGGCCATTACCTCTTGTCCTATCACCTGTTACTTAGTTAAAGAGGCTCATCCCCAGCTCTCTGCACCCTCCTTTCAGGGAGCTGTAGAGGGCGATGAGGTCTCCCCTCAGCCTCCTCTTCTCCAGACTAAACACCCCCAGTTCCCTCAGCCGCTCCCCGTACGACCTGTGCTCCAGACCCTGCCCCAGCTCCGTTGCCCTTCTCTGGACACGCTCGAGTCATTCAATGTCCTTTTTGGAGTGAGGGGCCCAAAACTGAACACAGGAATCGAGGGGCGGCCTCACCAGTGCCGAGTACAGGGGTCAGATCCCTTCCCTGTCCCTGCTGGCCACGCTATTGCTGACACAAGCCAGGATGCCATTGGCCTTCTTGGCCCCCTGGGCACACTGCTGGCTCCTGTTCATCGGGCTGTCAATCAATCCCCCCAGGTCCCTCTCTGACTGGCAGCTCTCCAGCCACTCCTCCCCAAGCCTGTAGCACTGCTGGGGGTTGTGGCTCAAGGGCAGCCCCCGGCATTTGGCCTTATTGAAATTCATACATACTCAAACAGAAACATTTTTCATATTCTTGATCTGTCTTTTGCTGAGAAAAGCTTGTTGGGAGAAGACAAAGAGCAGCCTGCCTCTGCCTGTCAACCACTTAGTACTTCATCAATTTTCCCTATTCCCCCTCTTCCCTTCTAAGAAGGACATGTCTGCAAACCTTGTAGCAGGATGTCTTACAATGAATGTCATTTTTTTGCAGAGTTTTTTACTTAAATTAGGGCTACTGATGTCTTACAATGAATGTCATTTTTTTGCAGAGTTTTTTACTTAAATTAGGGCTACTGATTTTACACTGTACTGTTGCTGCTGAGAAAAAATGTCACATGGAAATGTCCCAGGAAGTAGGAATTTCACAAGGTATTTTACTTGCACTTTTTTCTCCATCTTCTCTTGATATTTGGTTCATAGACTTTTCATATTCTTCTGTAGCATTGACGGATGCAAGGTTTCTAGTGAGAAAGAAGGCATTCATATTTATTAGAAAATGGTTTCATAACCTATCAGAAATCAGAAATTGTTCGGAAGCCAAGGATACGTGGAATCCTATGATTCAAATCAGTGAGAGAAGCAAAAGAATTTTTTTATAACAAACTAGCAGCAGACAGCTAAAAGGAAGAGAACAAATATGAAGCCTAATGAGAGAAAATTATAAATGTACAGTTTAATTCCCCCCAAATTTCAGCAGCTTTACGTTGGCAAGTGCCCTCTGTGGTTTGGAAATTAAATATTATTAAATGTTAATCCAGCAGGCTTTCCTCAGGCCAAGTGTAAGAAAAGCAGAACATGCAAGCCTGGTCATGTACTTATGAACATCTTCCTACGTGGTCAGGATGTGGGCTTACTAGTCATCCTTGTGCCTCCGTGATCCCATACCAGTGCTGATGCCAGTGCTCCCTAGTGGTATGAACTGGCTCAACTTTCTGGAAGTTGAGTCACACACTGTGAGGTACAACAGACTGTGGAGAAGCTCGTGGATTACTTGTGCCACTTTATCAGCAGCTGGCTTGTTTACAGGAACAGCTCATTGAGAAAGCCTGTAATGTGACCAAATGGGATAAATGTCTGGCAGTGAAGGAACAGGGGCAGCATGGGTATAGTCAGGTTCTTGATTCCACATTCTTTTCCCTTTTAACCTGTCATCCTGAACTTCAGCCCTATCTGTGTATTTAATCAGGACATCCAAAGTTATAGCTTTTCAATAAGCTTACTTGTGTTATACAAGATACAGAAGGCAGTATACATTTATTCAAATATTTTCTTTGGAGCCTGTGTAGTAAAAGTGATTATATGTAGTCAATGTAATTTTGGAAAAAACCACCCCAAACCAACAAGGACACACATGGAGCTCTCTGAAGTATGTTTCTTTTTGAAAAAACTTATGAATTACAGAGTCTGTGGTACAGGTCATGTGCTTGTTACTACATATTGCCACATACGATAGCAGAAACATTGCAGTTCAGCCGTTTTCTGGAGCTTCATCCAGAATAATGCAATGTGACCTTCAAAAACCTGCCTGGCTACTTTAAGTGTTTACAAGAGAGTAGGTATGGTGTGCTCTCTTACGTATGTGGTTTTAAATATTAATAGAAAGAAATGTTCTTTCAACTATTGCCCCAGTTGTATTCTTTCCTTATAAAATATATTGTATATTGAAGTCTAATCTGTTTGCAATGTAGTATGACAAATGCACGACAACTAGTATTCATGAGAAATTAGAAATCATACTGGAACATCAGTTACTAGTTAAAAAATAAAATTGCTACTCCTACGCAATGGGGTAGTCACAGCACTTAGTTATGTAGGGTCAAAGTGAGTTTCAGTTCAAAACATGTTATGGATTTTTGAGAATAAATGATATGAGCTCAGGTCAATAATGATGGAAATACATTCTATGATGTAACAGCATACATTATCTTTGAAATAAAAGTGTTTTGCCCTGGGCTCCCTGCCTGCCAAGGAAAATAACATAAGTGCATCTAATACTCCTAGTCTTAAATAGACCAAACATTCAGGATTGTGTTTATCACTGACAATAAAATTTTCAAACAAAACATTTTTTTACCTTTTGGATAAAATGAAACTTCTACTTTTCCCCTTAATGCTAAAAAATATTAAAAGTCTTTTGAATATGATGCTAGCCCAGCCAACAATATCTTCTGAGAAATAAGAGATTACAGGGAAATTAGAGGTATGAGAATATTTTACTAATTAAAAATTTGATCTTTTTATGTGAGGAAGCCTGCCTTACTAAAGTAATTCCATTTGATTTGTCTTCTATCTTCAAAACTGCTTTTGCAAAGCCAAAAATTGCTGTATCTCAGTAAATGCTGCAGTAGGGGCCTGTAAGTGCAAGTTTCCTCCTTAGACTTTCAGTCCATTTTGCTGGTTTGCATTCTAAGCTTACAGCCATGTTTTTGCCATGTTTTGTAAGCTGTAGAATTAGGACCAGTCAAGGATGCTCTTGTTGCCTACTCCAGATCAGCTGATTAATTCCTGCCAGTGCATGGGCCAGGAAAGGGGGAGGGAGGCAGATACAGTAATGTCCCTAGACCTCCTGCTGGGCAGAGTTGATGTTGGAGGGATATACAAGCGTTCAGATTATACTACCCCATTCCAGTCTGTCAAATCTGGAGCTTCCTTAATGTATCAGCGTGTTGTTGCCTAGGAGGCCCTTTGAAATGTTAGATACCTCCTCTTCACAGCTGATTCTAGGCCAATTTATGCAAAAAAACCCCTTTCTTTTCTCAGATGTGTTCTTTCTGTTCATCAAGAGCAATTCAGAAACAATGAAGGCATTGTGCTTGGTGTCCTCTAGCAGCACTGGAGCTTTTCTGCCATAAATAGAAACTTCCTTTCACTCATCAGGATGTGCACATGGAAACAGAACCTCTACTGTTTCAGACAGTGGCCAGCCTCACAACTGGTTTCTGATTTTTGTGTTGATTTTTTTTGTTTTCCCCCCCCTACGGTTAACACAGTTGTTACACTACGGTTAACACAGTTGTTATTAGTTACTTGGTACAGGATCAAATCCTGCAGCCCATTCTTTGTGTATAATTTCAAAACCTCTGGATCTGGCATGGGAAGTGTAACTTTGCAGCCAAACTCAGTGATTGCAAGAGAAACCAAGAACTTTGCATCCAAAGAGACATTTTGCCCTTCGCTTCCTCCTGACTCAACGCCTAGAACTTATTACTTTCTTTTAGAAAGGAAGTTCCTAGCCATCGACTGTACAGTGGGTCTTTAGCCATTGCTTGTCACCATCTGTCATGAGCAATTTGTCAGCAGATTAATATTCAGGCTGGTTGTGGGATGCTATGGTGGTCTGCAAATGACTGGTTCCAGAAGAACCATAGTATAGCCTGTGTAGGGAGTATTAAAAAAAGTAATGTGCAGAACCATAGAACTGAACAGGTTGGAAGGGACCTTGAAAGATCATCTGGTCTAACCTTTCATGGGAAAGGGAGCCTAGATGAGATTATCTAGATGATCTAGAACATCGCAGTGTCTTCCGTCCCAGAGGAGATGCCTCTAACAAGGCTTTTGTGCAGCTTGGGTGGATTCTTGTCTGTCTCCTTACCCTTTTATTCTCTTCACTGGAACTGGTTCATGTTCTTCCCCCATGGGAATTTTGACACTTCATCTCTTAGGCTATGGACTGATCTCCAGCCAGTGAGTGATGGATTCCTCTACGATATTCCCTATTTAGTCATCTAGTGACCGTTTTTCACCAAATTTCAAGTGAAACTAACCCAATACCAGTCTGATTCTAAATATGGGGGGAACACTCTGATTCTGTGTTCTCTAGGGTGACCTGAAAAGCTCTACAGATTCATATCCTTAATGACTACCTTTACTTTACCTTCTCATCCTTGACCATCAGACACCCTACCTCAAAGTGTCAAAACATGAAGTTGTAGGTGTGGAAAAGTCAAATATGAAAAATAATAATTTAATTTCAGCCTGGCACTAGCAGAACATGAAATTAATACCAATGCTTTACTAGATAAGGAAGAACTGATTGCATGTAGAGAGCTCCAGTTCTCAACTATCAAATGTTCTATTTGACTCTAACCCACATTGTTTAGAACAGGAAACCCAGAAAAATCTGTTTCCTCCAGATCACATTGAAGTAATGGTATACAAGGTAATTAATATTCTGGATTTCAACCTGGCCCACTGGAATCCTCAAAGGCAAAGTGAGACAAAAAAGCAAAAAGCCCATTTCCTTTCTTTTCCAGAGAAAGATAAGTAGGAACAGCTATGCAAGCTCTGACATGTTTTAGAATCTGATATGAAATTGGATTGTATTATACCACCTCAAGAGG
Source organism: Athene noctua (assembly GCF_965140245.1). Taxonomy (NCBI): domain Eukaryota; kingdom Metazoa; phylum Chordata; class Aves; order Strigiformes; family Strigidae; genus Athene; species Athene noctua. Next base: position 75,119,216 of record NC_134040.1, read on the forward strand.
ATGCCAGAGTCATCAAATTGATAAGAGTTTGTTGTTCCACTGAATAAACCTCTGTTTTAGGAGGAAAAAATAACAGTTGGTGACTAGAAAGTCTTTTAATCCAGAACTGAAACGCTGTGTGTAAGACTAAAAGCTGATGGTTTAAAAAGCCTAACCATTTGCTAAACATTAGAGGAAACAAAGCAAATAATCTCTCAAAACATTTTTGTTGTTGTTCTTGAGCCATTTAGTTAGGAAACAACTCCCAGAGGTTTGAAATCTGCAGAAAAATAGTGGAACAGATCTCTGAATGATGGAGACCAATTATTTCAATATTACATCTGACTTTAGCTTAAAAAGCAAAGCAATATGCTTGAAGTGTACTACCCTTTCCCCGTCCTTTCCCTAATTCAATTAAGTAGATGGAGAGAGCGAGATAGACAGAATGTGCTTTCTCTCTTTGCACAGACGTGGCTATTGGTATGCAAGAGGCTAAAGTCAGTGCTACTTGTGATGAATTGATTGAGTTTGCTCTTTTGGTATATCTACCAAGTTCTGCTATCAAAGGGGATATGGTATCCTGTGATTTTAAAGCCATTTTATCGGAAGTGTGACGTATGACAAGAGGTTTGCTTTTTACCAGCTTCGAGTTTTCCCCCTTTCTTTGGCTACCAAGTAAGAGGGTGGTGCAGGATGTAAAAAGAATACACCGATCTCCACTGGATTTAATGAGTACGGTTCTAAAACTAATTTTATACAAATTTATCACTCCATTTCTTTTTTTTTTTTTTTTTATATATGAGTAGAGTTATGTATCCAACAACAGATATGTAAAACCCTCAAATGTTGCCAAAGAATACAAGTTATACAAGCGGGCATGTCACAGGCTGACTTAGTGACTCAAGTCTTGGCAGCTGCCTTATAAACAAAGCTACTGAATTGGTTTGAATCTGTCTGACTATAGAACTCCTTATGCAGCTTACTTTCAAAGATATGCTTTAAAGAATTACTAGAGAGTGAAAATTTGATCAAAACGCATGAATTACTAATGAGTTGAAATATTAAAGTAGGCTTTAGAAATTAATTTATAATAGTTGTATTTCAGTCTCTGAGTTTTAATCAGACATGAATACATGCTAAATCTAAATCAAAGATTTGCAAATCAAAATTCATTCTTTTGCTCTATTACTATAATTTAAATTTCTGCTTTGGGACTCAGACTCAAACTCCTGTGCCAAACACCATTGTCAGAACTGCTGTTCACTTACAAAGTCTGATTTTGAGTATCAGGCAAATATTGAAGATCCAGTAGTGCAGGTTGCTTTGTGGATGATTAGAGGCCCAGTCATATGTTCTGAGTGTTTTAAACATACAGAAAATAACAGCATGCAAGGGGAAAATAAAAGGAAATAATTAGAAACCATAACTATGATTCTGCAAGTCAGTAGCAATGAGGGTTTAGTATTCGTATTTATGAGGATGCCTTTGCTAGCTTAAAATTGACTACTTAATTGTTAGCAAGCCCCCTTAAGCAAATCTCTATAAATATTGAAAATTTAGAATGAGTACTATACTATAATGGTGGAGCCTTTATCCGTGGATTTGTGCTAATCTGCACCTGTGACTGTAAAGTCTCATTTTATGACAGCTCTTTTCTCTTTTCATTTCTTCTAGAATGTTGTTTGTTGACTTCCAGAACTGAGGACTGCCGCCTGTCCCTGGAGAGGCGGGAATGTGTATTTGTGGTCAGTTTGGTTTGATGTTTGCATTTCATTTAGAAATTAAATGTGAGCTCTCAGTTTATGCATATAAGTACTATTAGCAAATCTTCACGGTTTGTCACATGCTCTGGAGCAACGTTTACAATTAGTTAGTGCCCAAGTCCTGTGGGCAGACACTTTCTTCTGCGTTTTCTCCAGAATTGTGCAGCTCAGAAGTTGTGACCCAATATGATTGGAGATGAACTTCAGTTTTCTGGGATAGGCCAAAAATAACTTTTGGCTGAATGTTTCTTTGAATAGCTGGAAATTAAGGGAACTTAGAGGCAAAGAGCTAAGACTAAGACAGCTAGTGAAGCCTGCTTTTCTCCAGAAGGCAGTGAGTAATGACTGGAGTGAGGCAGAAAATTCCAACTCATTTATTTGGGGGATTCTTGTATAGTTCCCGCCTTCCCTGACTACAAGTGCTGTCCAAAATTCTTAGTCCTCGCAGTAGGATTTGGGAAAGAGGGAAAGCTCCACGCCTGCAGGACCTGAATGCAGTTAATGCCTCAGTGCTATATGTTATCTCATGACTCTTTGTCTGTAGCACAGAGCTAGACTCTGATTCAGTTAACTAGTACGCTGGTTTCAGTCTCACTGAAGTGGATGAGATCTGAGCATTTTCCTGAAGCTGAGCATACATTTTCAAGTATTACTTTACATACAGATGTTTCTGTAAAATGACTGATGTTTCAGTGCTGAAGTTCCATTTAATTTGAGAACAAATATATTTTGTTGTAAATGCAGCACCAAGGCTTGAAATTTACAGAAATTAAACACATTTAATTTATTTAAACAACTGTGATTGCTTTTCAAGCTATCACTAATCGAAAATTCCATTAACAAAGTTTAATATGTCTTCGGTCCCTGTGGCTGTAAAACTGACCCCACAGATCTTTGTTAGCACCCTGTAGTATTTTATATATATATAAATTAAATTAATTTATGCTACCAGTGTATTTTCAAGGTCAAATGTTTTAAGAAACTCTCCTTGGAAAATAAGTTTGAATTTAATTCTAGCATATAGAGTGATTTCTGTACCATTTTTCTTCCTTAAACTATATAAATACCTTTTTCCTAACAGTTTATGGTATGACAATAACTCAAGGGAAAATTAGTGGACAAAAGCAACCTTACTGTTCATACCAATATGTGTACAAACTGTTGCTCAAACAAATGAATCTTGTTCTTTTAGCCACAGGGTTTGCACCATGTACATGTCCTAGACAAATATCTGTACTGGAAGAAATAGCTACTTATTTTCAATTTACCTTAGCAGCACAAACTTTAACTTACGGAAATGTTTTGTTCTGTGTTTGGTTTTTTAAATGGTTGACATATTAGACATAATGAGGAATGACATGGAATAATGAGACTACTCAGATATATCTGATGATTTTTCAAGGAACATAGTCCTAGAGATGGGCCTGCTGAACACATTTTTGGTTTTGGCCACACTGTAACATAAATATTTTTTTTTTTTTAGGCAGAAGTCACTGTTGCACTCAGTGGACAGTTCTGTTCAATAAATGCAATGGCAATACATACTCTCTTCTGCTTTTTTACTTGCTATTATTCTTTGGATGGATAGTTTTCAAATGGAAGTTGTTTTTTTGGAGGGATTTGGCTTTTTGTTTTGTTTTGTTCTCCTCTTATATAAGTAAAAAGTAATACTAGCACTTCAGACACCAGGAAGAGGAAAAACCCATGCGAAAAAAAGTAAATTCCTCCAGCCACAAAGACTCTGTCATGAAATATCTGGGAAATGTCCAGTGCATAGAATAACAAGTATTTCCATGACTGTGACGCTGATGCATCTATGATAATATATAAAATAATATAGAAGATAGTATAACATAAGGCAATAGATTTTCCTCAGCAGGTGGAATTTTAGAGAGACATAATATGTCAAAGATTATACTTCAGTTAATGTGTGAATGTTTAAGAGCAAATCTAATTTTGATATAATTCAGGAACTGAAGAAAAATAAAGTCACAAATTGGACTTAGACTAGGTAAAACCTGCTCAATGAAATGTAGTTTATATAGATTTAAGCATATTCAATGAACTTCACTGAACAGATTTGGCAGATGAACATCACTGAAAAATAATGCATTACAACTTTTAGAAAAGTTACTAGCTTCAGATGCTTGCATAAATAGTGTATGTTGCTCTAAAACAAAAGATAATTTCTATTGTATGTGTATTCTGTGAGTGCGGAGATATATAAATACGTTTATGTGGAGATTTGTGTGTGTGTGTATGTATGTGTGTATATATATAAAGTAATGTACAGAGCATGTAAAAATTAAAGTGTAGTAGTCCCTGTATGAAGTCAATATGTACTGTTCCTCTAGGAAAATGTGAGTATAAGATGAAGTGTTGGTGTAGCATTGGGCATGTATGAAGATCTAGCTGCATTTTCTCTAGCCTTGCATTAATATATACCAAGGAAAATAACACTTAAAACAACAGCGGTAGTTTTGATAAGTGTCAGATAATTTGTAAGCATTGCTGAGGGCAGTATTTAAACAGCCTTACAAATGCAGAGGAGAAAAAATCTCCACAGAGGGAACACTATATCTGTTTGAAGTGAAATTGCCAGGAGGATTTCGTACAAGGAAGATGATTCACTTCTGTAACAGCTGTTCCAGAATAAGTGGCAGAGATTTCAGCATTCTCTACCCATCTGTGGGTCTTTCTTGCGAACTGCAGTATTCATGGGTATGTGAGATTAACTGTTTGTAGTGTTAATTGCAGCAATACATCTTCAAGGTCAAACACTGTACAAGATTCTGAAGTGTTAGTCATTTATGTAAATAGGAATGGCTAGATGAACTAAAACACAACTACTTTCTGAAGAGTTTTACACTCCTTTGTTCCAAAAATATCTTTATTTCCTCTTCTGTTCTTGGGTTTTGTTTACAGCTGTGGGAGAGTACACTCAGATTATCTGTGTTTTTTTCTGGAAGCAGGCCGAAGTGTGCTAATTCTCATGTCCTATAGAGTTCAAAGCTGTGTAACTGAGAGCCTTATTTCCTATTCTTCTTTACTTTCTCAGGATTGAGGCTGCTGAGGAAAGCTCACACTGCAAAGAGAAAAATGATGCTGAGATACCTCGAGCCATTTCTGTGAGCATCATGTGAGCTAATAAACTGGCCTTACAGTTTGTCTGAAATCAGTGAAATGAGTGATGTCTTCGGTGAATATGTTCTTGATGACTGCTGAAGAGTCACAGTTGTGCTTTGGTGTAGCTGGAGGGTAAGTTCACTGCTGTGATGCTTGTGTTTAAGGTAGTCCAATGGAAAGATGCAGAGAAGGAGGTGGCAAGGTCAAGGTGATAAATAAGGCTTGGATAGATCTTTTGCATTCTTCTTGGATGTCATTACAATAAATCTCACGAGGCTGAATCTAGAGCCTTAAACCATTCAGAAATCCTGGAGCAGATGTTAGACCTGTCACCAGGTGATCATCCTGTCCTGTGTGGCCTCTCTTCTGGGTGAAAACAGGAAGGCTAGGAACCCTCTGATGAAAGTGAAAGCTGAAAAAGTGCAGTTCTGTGGCAAGAAATTAATTCTGCCTCTGCAGTGGTAATAATCTCTGTAAGGTTTGCCCAGCAGATGCCAGCAGTGAATTAGCACAGAGCTTGTGGAAAAATAAAAAGAACTGAAAGTGTAACTGTTGCAAATGCTTCACTGCTTAAAAAATGATTCCTTGAAATAACCTTAATGGAAAAGGTTAATTTTTACTGTGAAAATCCTCATTTTATCCTCTGAATCCCTGAGAATAATGTGTTAGACTGTCTCCATACAAGTCAGAAAACATTGGGGTGTAAATTTGGTCCACAGTTCATAATAATGGCTTTCCACATAAACTATGGCATTGTTACTTATTTTAAAGATGTTTTAGGTTTAGCCTTTTTACATCTTATGTATTTTTACCCGACCTGGTATCTACCTGTTTACTGTCCCCTTCAGAGTAAAAACATAACCCTTCTTGCTTACTGTTCCTCTCAGTTTGAATTACAAATTTGACCTGACTTTAAGCTGTTCCTTTTTGTACTGGAGGGGGGGGGGGGGGGGGGGATAAATAAAAAAAATCGAAGTCATATGGTATTATTCTTCACTTCCATTGAACCATCTGGACTTCTGGAGCTAGAGCTGAAAACTGTCAACATCTCTTGATGCAAAGCAAAAAGACTTAGGTAAAAGGGAAGTTCAAGCTGGAGAATCATCCTGGAGAAAGTTTAGTGCAGTTCAACACTGAGGAAGGAAATAATGATCTGTCAGAAGAGCCCCATCCTGCCCAAAAGCCATAGCATTAAATATCTAATGCTGTTCCTTTAAAGATTGGGACCATATTCAAGATTTTAGTAGAAACCAGATTTTGGTTTTATTAAAGTTTATTTTTGGTTTGCTGTTTGCAAAGCTTATGTTCTAAGCAAGAGGAAGAGAAGAGGTCTAGCCTAGCATATCAGGACTCCCCTTAATTTAAAGAAGCTACAAGGAAGACTTGTTACTGCTTTGTTACTCTCAATAATAAAACTGATACACATCATTTTATGATACACATAATACAAGTCAGTTCCAGGTCCTTCTGAGCTGTAGAGAATATAATGTGTTATTCACCTAAATATGTTGATGACTGTGATTTTTTTATCTGTATTCAAAGAAATATTCAGAAATATTTCCTTGAATCAAGGTGTTAAATAATACAAGTGAAGTAATACTGCTACATCACAAAGCAGTTGAAATGCCATATGATTTGGGCTTTTATGTAGGATCATAAGCACTGAAAACATGGAGTTCACTAGTAATATTTATTCTTTACCCTTAAAAGATTCCTAATTGAAACTGTAAGGACCCATTGAAAAGTAAACTTGTGTCACATGAGAGTGAGTGTTCATTACAAATAATGATCATTACATGAGTCTAGATGATTGCTTGTCATTTTATGTTCTTGGCAATTAGTGGAGCTCATTTAAAATATTTATTTTTACTGCTGGCTGAGTTTCCCTAAAAAACTGGAACAGACATCTTAAAAACTATGATCTCCCAGGCAAAATAAATTAAGTCTTGGAATTATGTCAAAACTTTTAACTGAAAATGCAGTTTCAAAACAATCTTTGTGCAAAAATGAAACTCACTTTCTCCCTTTAACTCATCTTTCTACCTACTTTTTTTTTGGGTGTTTCTGTCTGTAAATCAAACATATGGTCTTTTTCTTGCTTTCTGGAAGGCTTCCAAAGGTTGTGGGGGAAGTCTTACAGGAAACCTTTCCAAAACATATTTAGGGCTTGTTCTTCCTGTGCAGATAAAACCCTCAGATGTGTTTTTAATACAGACTAACTGAAACTGGAAAACTGTAATATCTGGTTTGGGGCATTCTTTTTTTAATTAAAAGGTAGAAATATGATGGATATTTTTCCTATTAGAATTTGCATCAAGAGTTTTACTTCATTGTTACTTCCTTGTCTCTTTCAGTGAGTTCCAGATGTGCTAATAATTTGAGATTTATCTCAGTATAAATGTTTATTTGATCAAATGAGCATGTATTGCGTTCTGAGACTTCCTTATCAGATTATCAGATGGAAATGAATGCAGTATTTGCCTTTCATGAAGTTTTCTGCATGGCTTTGATTTGAAAACATCTGTCTTTGAGTTACAAAAATAATTCAGAAGAAAAGACCTATACATACAAGAAAGATATGGCTTTAATTCTTTCCCAGATATAGTCTTAGATTTTCCTGGTGTCCTGAAGTCTAATTGCATATTCTATTTATCTAATTTTGTCTTGTGTGACTGTTGATATACCACCTAAATGGAATCCATGCTTAGAGTATTGCCAGTTCACAGAATTAGAATTTTGTACCTGGGCAATTCCACAAATTAATTGTGCAACGTGTGAAGTGATTGGCTTTAAGTAACTTTAAATTTCTGTCTGTTTTTCTTCCTCCAGGGAGCATACATCAGAATTCTGGCTTTTTATTACTAACATTCCTAAATTGTATATTCTGTCATTGATCCCTTGGAAAACTCAACTGTCCCTGTTTAACAGGTATTGCTTTTGGGGAAGTAAGGAGTAGACATGAACAAAAGTAGTAATGGCAACAATATATCATCAGCATACATACGGACATTTAAAATATTCCCATCATTATTTGACATATGTTATTAAGAGCAGCTGCTGAGTTACTGTCTAACAGTGTGGTGTTTTCTAGTTACATGGTTTGCATATTCTATCATTATTATTAAACCTTCCCTTGTTTATAAACTACATTCATATATGGCTTAACAAGGAGAGAGGCAAAGATAAATGATTATCAGCGTTAGGACCCTAACTAAAGAAACGTGCTGACTTTAAGTTTGTTTATATCACGTCTTTTGCACTACTTTGTCACATATCAGCAAATGCTCTATTTTTAATGAGGCAAAAGTAGAAATTAATCCAATCAAATCAGATGGTAGTTGTTAGTCCAGAGGGATATACAGATGCTTTCAGGAACGTTGTTGGTGTGGCTAGCATCGTGTGTGCATTCAAAATAGGTTTTAAAAATAGTGTTAACATAGCCAAAAATAAGGAGGGTAAATACTAAGGAGGGTAAATAGTAATTTTTCCCAGGTTTCCAAGGAGTTATTAAATCTTCTTATGCTATGAGCCTAAATAAATTATCATGTAAAAATGTTTTTTTCAGGTATGTAACCCATGGAGTACCAAGGTTTGTTTTATAAATGTAGCTGGGGATTGACCTGGATTCAGAAGGTCCAGTGGCACTCAGGAGGCAGAAAGCTCATTTTTCATTGACACTATGTGACATACCTCATCTAAGAATATGTGTCATGATACCAAAATGGACATGTGTAAAACATGAAAAAACAGATTATTCACAATTTAATTTAGGTTTTAATTAATCAAGGCAAGAAATTAAATTTAAAGGTTTAAAAAATGATTTAATGAGTAAATCTACAATTCAGTCAATGCCAAAGTATTCATCCTCGTATATACAGAGAGAAAATTCATATATATAATCTAGAAAAGAAAACAAAATTATTTCTAACTATTTTATAAATAGCTAAAATCTAAGAAGATAAAAATCTGTACTTTCTTGTATGATATGCAACATATTTAGTTGCATATATAAATGAGGAAAGAGAATTTTGCCTTTTGTTCTATTTTACTTTTCATAATAAAAAGTAAATTCTTAACTCCTTAATGGTATATTTGTCTTCTAGATTCCTGAACTGAATTCCTGGTCTGAAGAATTCAAGATGTGAATAAGCAGACACTTATGACAGTGAAAAGAATTATACAAAGTCCACCAAATACCCTTGGAGTATGTAGATCAGAACTACTAGAAGGAACAATCAGGCCCCTATTACTACATAATAAAAAATCTTCAGAGCATTGTGTATATTCTACTGAATAAATACTATTACTAGTGCTTATAGAATTAAAATAGGATGGTAACATCTTCCCACACCAGATTTTCTTGTCCATCTTTTTGGTATCAGGATGTGAATGTTTGGACACTCTCATACATGCTCTAAATACAACACTAACTTTTTTTTTTTTTTTCCAAAAATTACTCTCTTCAAAAGTTTTTAAAATTTAAGAAAAGCCAAAAATAATTAGCATAAACCAGTTATTTATCTCTTTGATGTAAAAGGTGTTTGGCTGTATTGTTGAAAATGAATCCCTTGGGATGCCGTAATCTTCATAACTTCTCCATTTAGAGTATCATCTTCAATTATTGTTATCAGTCCCTCAGCAATTATTGATGGGCTGGGAAAAAAAAAAAAAATAATTTCAGAATCATAATGTAATAGAACATGTGAAAAGGACAAGTAAAGAATCTGATGTAAATCTATACACCCTGAAAATTAACCAAACTGGTATTTGAACAAATATATGTTCAAGAAAATCAAAAGCGATATGTGTGTTTCAGGAGAGAAATTCGGTCTCCTCACTCAGGACATACAACGTAAAGCAGCAACTTTACAGATCATCATTTGTTTGCTCTGGCTACTGCTAAATCCCTGTGGACATCCAGGTGCCACTGGGCTTCCTATCAAAATTTTCTCTGTCAGGGCAATGGACAGAAGGAATCTTTACACAATCCTCTGCAGCTCTTTGCTGTTAATTTATCCTGTTTCTGCAGCAGGACTGACACACAAATCAGCGTAAGGAGAATATTGTCACATGCAGTTTGCTGTGGTCAATAGGTGCAATAAATTTTACATATGAAAAAGCATTGGTGAGACAACACATAGAATTTCTTTTGTGCGGAAGTATCTGACCAGTTAATTGTTATGAGACTGAGAAAATGTTAAGAAAATATCACTTTATGCTTGTCTTTGTTCTCACACTCTTTCCCAGCTGCCTGCTTTTAGCCTTTGTTGGCAATACCATAATGGTCTTGGTAACTCTTTGGTCTGATCCACCACTGTCGTTACTGTGCTCTTATGAACTTAGTCTGCTTTTGTCAGTTCTTGGTCTGATTTCTATCTTGGTTCACTTGTAAACTTTGTGGAAATATAATACAAATCATATATCCTGTATCTCACAGCAAGGTTGATTAAACAAATTTATGGAAGAACACCAATGGCCATTAAAAACTAAACCTACGCTCTCTAACTTGAGAATTTGATTTGCACTTTGCTGGGAAAATGGAAATATCACCAAGTGGGTGATACTCTTAAAATAGCATTAGTTATGTGCCATTTGTTCCTTGTATATAGGATAACACATTTGATAGACTTTTATCTGAGGCAGCATTTCCTGAATTTTCCTGAAAGCTCTATTGTGGGTGTGCTTGTTCTTCATTAGCAAAAGGCAAAAAATCACCGTATCTGACTTGACTTACTCCATCACGCCATAGAACTGCATCATATTTTTGATCTCATCCTTATATGAATAAAATTGTCCCATATTCTCCTCTTTATCTATTGACTGAAGAATTGGTGTGTTGACAAATCCTGGACAGATTGTGTTGAGCCTCACACCATAGTTTTCCATATTAGCCGCTAACTGGAAAAGAGAAAAAGTTAGGCATTCATCATCAGCTTTTTAAAACAGCATTGTATAAGTAGTTTTTCAAAGAATGAGATTTACTAAGTACTTTCCAGCCTTGCCTAGTAAGCAAATTTTGTTAATACTGATTTGTTTCACTATATTTTGTTTCACTATATTTTTATTCACTATATTTTTTATATTTATATATTCACTATATTTGTTTCACTAACCATACTATATATTACTAGGAAAAAACATCTGGTTTGCTGAGAGAACAATTCTACAAGGAATCAACACTCTTCTTTCCATGCAGCTGGTTTTTTCTAATATTTTTGTTATTAGTGCTCTTGGCATGTCATTAACAGTGTTCTAGGGTGATGATGTAACTATTATAAGCAAAGCCAAGTAAAAAAATTCTCTCAAATGTATGCTTCCAATCTTATAAAAACTTTCTTATTAAAAGAAAACTATCTGAAGTCAAATCAAGATTTAACTCTAAGAATGTATTTACCTTCCTCACAACAAAAAAGAAATAGGATTTGGTCTCTGCTGCTAGAAATGTAATGCTAAACCTTTCCAGCTGCTGTTTTGACCCTGCTAAGGGATGAATCTGTCACTGAGCATCTCCACAGGAATGTCCCTGGGAACTCCAGGAAAGAGGCGGGAGTTTTTTCAGGAAGCAGTTCCAAAGCATAATGAAAGCAAGCAGCACAAATTGTTCTGGGAGTGGTAGGACCCTTCCTTTGTGGTGCTACCAATGCACGTGTGTAGCAGAGAAGTCCGATCAGCATTCAGGCATATGTTGAATGCCTGATGAACTTCCTTAGCGATGGCACAGAACTTACAAACTATACATGATATATCCAAGAATAACCATAACTGTTCAACACTGAGTTCTATTTATTTTAATACTTAATAGCAATTCTTTCTGGTATTATGTAAATCCTATGTCATTTTCATGATATGGTAGCCTGCCCTTTTGGTCTGGAGAAGAAAAGAAACTGAAGTCCTTGATGTTTTGTTTCATACCTGCCCAATGTTAGGCTGTACTGCCTTTCCTGGTGAATACAGTGATTCAATATATTTATTACTCTTTTTCTCCTTGTCATTCTCATGTTCCATAGAGACAGAATTTCCTCTAATTTTCTAGCAGACCCTTTATTTTTGAATTTAGATGGTGATGTTTATATTATAATGAGAAAACAAAAATGGAAAACCAGGTGCCAGGTTCGTGCTGTGGCTAATATGTTATATGCAACACTTATTCATACTAATCTGTTTAGGTTAATCTAAAAAAGAAGTTAAAGGTAGGGATGTAACATATAGGTAAACTATCCAAATGGTCATTGCAGGTGCTTTATTCTGGAAATTATATTGTAAATCTTATGAGTAGACTATCTTTAAGCTTAGTCTGTGAAAGTGTAATCATATTTGCTCCCTCCAAGTTATTTTATCATACTACTTGTTCAATTTAACCAGGCAGTTTTGGAGTCAGAGTCTAAGACTTACTATATGGTTATATAACATGTAATGTTTCCCATCCTGAATGTGACATTTTACATTTTCAGCATATTAAGGGCTGGTTTGAATAAATAATGGCAGACATTTTTGCATTCAAGTCCCTTGTTGTACACTTTAGTACCTATTTATGATAAAAAAGTCATCGATCTGACGTACAAATAAGGAAACCAAAATGTTAAATGAATGGGATGGAGTTATGAAAAATAGTTTTAAAGCTTGGATGAGAATTTGACTTTTGGGCTCTTCCTACTGTTCATTTTGCTTTACAACATCTTTCTTTCATGCTCCCAAAACTTCAAATCAGCCATAAACACACGGATCCATGGATCCAAATCTTTGGATTCCCTTTACAAAAGGAGGGAACCTCCACTGCTTCGGACACTTTGTTTGCTTTATGAAAATTAGTCCCAGTTGTGTGACAATAATGAGGGAACACAAGAAACTTGACATGTTCCCAAGGAGCTGCTGATACTGTTTTCAAAAACACATACTTACTGCTATTGACCGTGTGAATCCAATTACACCATGCTTTGTAGCACAGTACACAGGTTGGAATGCAGCAGGCATGAGTCCTTTAAAATAAAAAGGTAGCTGAATAAAGATGTTGAGTACTCCTCTTTGTGATTACCTTAAACACACATATAGGTCTATAATGTAAAAATTGTGATGGATGTATAGAGATGCACGAAAATAGATCAGTAAATTTCGCAAATTTTGTAATCTGAGGTAGGCTGGGAAAAGGATAAAAACATGAGGAGGCAAAATAAAAGTAATAAAAGAGTAGAACTTTTAAGAGGAAAAGTTGTATTTATGAAGTATGACTTAAAATAGAGGACAGGATCTGGAAGAAAACAGAAAACACTCAGTGATGAAACTTTTGAGCTTATGATGAATCTGTGAAGTGTTTAAGGTATGTGAAGTATTTTAGATAAACTTTGCTGACACCCTAGTTGCTGATATGTAAACTGGACACCTGTGATCATTTAGTGTTTTCAGGGATGAAGTATGGGAAAAGGTAGGGGAAAAAGCAAAATCTATTGTGAGTACTGTAACTGATTGAATATTATATTTGTAATATTTCAAAACATAAATATAATGTCTGACTTAAATCCCTTGCTGATGTTACAGAAGGAATAGTAACAAAACTCATCCTCAGATAAAACTTTTTCTCTAGCCCTAATGTGAGAGATGAGTGTGCTGCACAGCTGACTGAAGCAGTCAGCCAATACATCTGCCCATGCAATATTGTTAACTGCTTATTTATTTGACAATGTGGTTAGTACTATAATGACTACATACACTTTTGCATAGTAGTTTTTGCTTAAAGGAGCAACTATAAACAAAATAATTCAGACTTGATGCACCATCTGAGACATTGTAAAATTTATTTTACTTACAATACTATTCTGGTAATATTTCATAGGTGATATTTTTTTAGAAGATATTTAAATGAAATAGGGAAGGCATTCTGCAATAAGCAAATGGAAAAAGTCCTGAGAAGTGAACACAAGACCTCAGTGCAGACAGAGCATAGAGATAAGTGAGTAAACACTATGAGTGGAATAAGAAGACCTCAGATAGTGATCAAAAAGAAATGAAAGCAGAGATGTGGACAGGGAAGATTTTTGAAGCATTTTCTAGATTGAATTAGTTTGCCTGAAAATGATTTCATGGTATGGTGCCTCCTACAGTGGGCCCTGTTCTGGAATGAAAAGCCAAGATGAAGATTTTTAGAAGGGAATAGGAAAAAGAGGTAACAGTCCTGGGTAGTATCATTGCTATTTTCTGTAAGGAAAAGGAGAAGCAAAATAAAAAATGACTCCTAACACTGTGAACCTTCATGGTGGGAGTGGGAGAGCATAAAATCGTTATTTATAGTAGAGAAAGAAAAGAGAACAGAAGTTTTGGAGGAAAACTAAGAATTCTAGTAGGACTGTTTGATGGTAAAAAGCTGGTCAAGAAGGGATGACGGACAATGAGTGTATATACATTTCTGCCCATTATACTAACAATTTCCATTAGACAATGACAGCTAAACTGGACCACATGGATGCTGTAGTTCCACCTGAAAGCCAGGGTCCTGTGAATAGCAAACCACAGCTTGTTCTAAAGCTAGGGGATAAATTTGTATGTGTTCCTGAATGTGGTATTATAAAACCGGATGCCTATTTTGATGCCTTAATGTTTGATTCTAACGGAAGTCATCCCAATTAATATCTCAGATGTGGTTTTCATTCTTTATATTTCATATCTTTAAGTGATATAATCAATAAAGGGTGTGACTTCTCTCAATGGAGATGAAGAACCCACTACCCTCTTTAAGTATGGATTTACCAGAAAAATTATGTATGCCAGAGACTTGCATGGACTCTCTGCTCTGAAATCCATTTTGTCTGAAGGAAAAAACTTTCTACGATGGCACAAAGCTCTAATTACAACCCTGACACCTTCAAGGTTTTATGTTGGGTTTGGTGATCCAATGAAAGCAACACTGGTATTAGCACTGTTCAGTGGTGGGAAATGAAGAACTTTAGTTGTTCTCTTAAATGTGTATTTATCAGTTTAGCTTGGATTAAGGTGTTATGCTTCTGATTGAGAACTTGCTTTATGAAAAATGTTTTTTTGTGTTATATATTCTTTGTGTATATCTTTGACCAGTGAAAAAATATGTTTTCATAGCATATTAGTTAGGGCATTCATTTGTTAGAAAATCCAGATTGGAATTGCTGCTTCTATGAATATTTATTTATCTTTTCCAAAGTGGTACTGCAGTGAAACAGACTGGAGAACATTATGCACAAAATAATTGGGGAAGGAAGGGGAGGGTGTTGAAATGGGTGGTGATGGGGCAATGTACTCCTGGAAAGTGATACGTGTGGTTCTCGATCTCTCTTTGCAAGGGAAGGCAACTATGCCTAGATTTTCCTCTCTCTGGATGTTGTTGCATCACTGAACTGCTACATGAAAGGGGACAGGGAACTTGCTTCTCCCCTCAAACAATCTTCATTGAGAACTAGTTGGTGAATTGCAAATGATTTCATGATGACTGAAGGTGCTCTTTGGTTTATGAAAACCAATTTAAGCAGACCAACATTGTGCATCAGTGTTAACTGCTCTTTTTAATTTTTCTCAGTTCCTGGCAGGCTGACAAAGACGGCTCTTGCCCTTGGTTGTACCCTCGTTCCCTTGTCATTACAAGATCAAGAACAGTCTACCATTTGAGACATGGTGTCAGACTTCTCACTACAACTTCTTTGTCATGGTTAATAGTTTTAATATCCACATTTTGAGAAATTAGTATTGAAGGTGGAGGTTTGTATCAATAAGCTTGAGTTGTATCAGTGAGCTTTGTTGAAACCAGTATTTCCTTTCAGTCTGCTGAAGAGCTTTGATGAATACAGAATTAAGCATTTTCCCCCTGATATGTTTTCCCACTAAACACGTTGCCCTCAAGAGATTTGAAGAAGTCTTTTCTTTGAATCACAATAGATTAGCTTTGAGATGACCTTTCTGCCCTCTATTTGCTCTATGTGTGCACTATTAGGCAGCTTGAGACAAATGTAATTTCTGTTTGATAGTATCTTTAAGTTTCAATAATTGTTGAAAGAGCGTACTTCATGTTTGATTGAGTGTGGCACAGAGAATAAAGAACCATAGTCTGTTTTCTAACATGGCTGTTCATCTCACAGGGGCTTTGGGTTCATCAGAAAGCGCCGCTTCTACACTATGATTATGCGGTGATTAAGGTCTATTCCCAGTTATACTTTAGACAAATATATTCACTGTTAAAACATTTAAACATCCCATTAAAACATTTAAATTTTCGGTCAATAATATGATAATCACAGTATTATGTGGCATCCTAAAATTTTAAATTTTTCATCGTTTATGGACATATGTGAAAATGCTGAAAGGTAAGTTTTGGCAAACTGACAGAACCTATTTAAAAGCAAATCAAAAGTGTGCTTCTGTATGCGCTGGAAAATATTGCTGAAGTAATGTGTTTTCCTTTCAGTATAATGTTTGTTTTATAAAATATGCTTATCAAAGCCTCTTGCAAATCATAGCATACTTATAAATAAGTTACATCACAAGATTTAGCTATCTTTATTTAAATTAAATATATTTCCAAACCACATTATAGAAATCTCCTTTGTTGCCCTTAAGCAAAAGTTTGGATAAATGTATCAAATATGCTTACAATGTTCTTTGAAGGCCAAAGTCTCTTTTGAAAAGCGGATATATGTAACTAGAGAAACAAGCTAGAGGTATGATGGTTCTACAGAGTGATGAGAGAACCGATTAAAGGGATTTATATAATACCCTATTCTTAAGAATAGGGAGGGATACAAGATCGCCTTCATTATGTCACTTATACTGTTCTGATCTGTATCAAAACAAAGGAGACACAGAAATCCTACCAAAAAATTCTAAGCTGTGTCATTTCTAGGAAATTTTTTAACAGCGAACTGAAGTCTCAGGGGAATAGTTTCTAAGTTTTCTAACTTCATTCCTGTGGGTACTGCTCAGCATCCTCCATTTTCCAAAGGGGAGGGACCAGAAGCTCTTTCAAGATGCTGAACTGAAGGCCACAGTTGTGCAGCCATTTACACCTTTGCTCCCCTGTATCACTGAGATAAATTCTTGCCTTTACTCAGTGATGTTACCATGTGCTTAGCTTTGTTCTTGTAATATACATAGGATCAGGTCCTAAAGAAGCTTCTTTACTGTGAGGGGTACTTTAAGTATTTATTTTGGCTGCAGCTTTTTCTAGGAGGAGGACAAAGTGGTTGCTTGAGTGTGAAGCCGGAGTGCCTGAAGTTGAGTGCAATCAAACTGCCGATATGACTGTACAACAGAAAAGTATCCAGATAAACTACACATTGAGCAATCTCTCATAAAAAGCTAGCATGATCTGATGCTAAATATTTTACTAGTTTTTAAACCCTCTATGAATACTTTGATTTATTTTTTTTTTTTAATCTGCTAGAATAGACAGATGCAAATTCTGTTTTACGGAACACCTTTTTGAAAGTATGAAGGCTATCAAAACAAAAGTGCATGAACAAATATGAATTCCCTTTTCCCCCTTTACTTAATGAAAGTGTATAGGTAGCATCCACCAAAAGGTAAGAGAGAATGTTAAATTTAATTATGTAAATGGTCTCAGGAGTTAAATGTAATTTTGTATGCTTTTTTAGTTGCTTGTATCTATTCTGTTAAACAGAAATTAAACTAATGTACATAGCTTCCCACAGAATAAATTTTTGAATATTTTACTCTAAATGTGAAATGAAGTTTATTACAGTGTAACAACCTGCACTCATTGGCATTATTTTTCATGGGGAAAAATTTGCAGTAAAACACATTTCCCATTATCTCAGTTGCTTAGCGACATTATTCCTCTTATTATGAATGCAGAAATCCCTTAAAATTAAGGAAGTTTTATAGCTTGGAGACATAGTGGATTAGGAGTTGGGTACTTGCTGCATGCACTCACATAGTTCTTTCTTTTTCTTACTTAGTCCTGTCAGGTGAAGACCCTAAAGAAAGGAAGATTCAATACTGGAAAGACAGGGTGGACACTGGCTTTCATCCAGCTGGCTGAACACTT
Organism: Athene noctua; assembly: GCF_965140245.1. NCBI lineage: Eukaryota > Metazoa > Chordata > Aves > Strigiformes > Strigidae > Athene > Athene noctua. The sequence goes on from NC_134040.1 coordinate 75,137,102, forward strand.
TAAGCATCCACTTCATAGGAAGCATTTAAAAAGTTCCACAGGTGTTTGGAAATATAAACCAGTAAGGCTTGGTTCTGTCCCTACCTCAAATAATTGACAAAATTTCCATGGTAAAGAACTGGAAACTAATCAATATGTAAAGCAAATATTATTGAATATTATGTAAGAACTAAATATAATTAATCTTGCTGTTCAGCAAGACACAAGATTATATGCTATCTGAAGAGTGTATCTGATAAAATCTTATAGAGCACTTGGACAGGGAGATCAAAACCACTCAGAAGTTTAATGATCAACAGAAGCTAGCTCTGAGAAAACACTAGAAGAGGATGTTAAACAAGTCAATGGTAGTTTATCTGTTATATATGGAACAAACCGCAGGACTTGGACCTTCAGACTGGAAAGGAGAGTTAGAGTTACAAAGCACAAATAGTAGTAAATAAATAAACAATATAAATTAGCGTATGTCAGTTTTTATAATGTGTTTTTCCTTATGACCTTGGAAGCAATTGCTAAATACAAGCCACGTAAAAGCAAACAAAGCAAAGAACACTTTGGTTTTGACAGATATTATGGCAAAATGTTAATGTTAAAAAAGTAAATAAATGCAAATTTTAATCAAATAATTAAAATGTCACTTATAAGCTCGTAACAAACTGAGAACAGCCAAGCTGTTAGGTCATAAAATAATTTTGTGTTCATCTGAGACTAGTTAGCAAAGGAATCAAACCACTTGCTACCTCTGCCCTTTCTTAAGCACTGCATGGGCATCAGCAGTTCTGTGAAAATGTTTAATCTTTTACTTGGGTTGATGAACTCTTGTCCTGCAATAGCAGTTTCGTTTGGGTTAATTTGGTCCCGATACAATGTCCATCTGAGCCAACAGAGATAAACTTACTAGCATCAGTAGGCAGTATTGCAAGTGCTGACTTAAAGGCACGTGGAGACTTTTAATAGAACCCCTCACCAGTATGGGATATGTGCATGTATTAAGTCAGATCCTCAAGATCCACACGCATTATATCAACGGGGTGGACTTCTCATCACAAAAGCCAAAGTTCACAAGAGAACTTAATAGTCAGAACGTTCACCCCTATCCATAATCAGGAACTATGGCCACTGCTGTTTTACTGGCTTTTCATTGTTAAAACACATAGGAATACCCTGGAATAAAATTAGTATAATTTGGTATGCTGTATGAAAGAAATTACTGACAATCCAAATGTAAGCTAGCATGTGTTTTATTTTTCTCAGACGATGACAGTAGTAAGAGAGAACAAACCCTTCCAATTTTTTTGAGGAAGGGTGTCAGGTGACATTATTTACCAGTTCTCCTTCACCTATGCTTTTTTGCTCTAAGCCCAGCCACCGCAACATTAAGCGTACCTACAGGAAAGGGTATAGAATTCTGTCTTACAACTGAGCAGCAATAACCCTGAATTAGAGGCCATATAATTCTATTTTTATGCCAGTAAATTGAAATAGAGTTATAACATAGATAAGTATGTGAACATGTTTGCTTGACCTCAGTGAAACATGAGCGTTAATTTTATGGCTTCTCAAGCAGAGGTGGATCACATCTGAGAGGACTTGGTGTGTGACAATCTTCATTAATAAAGTAGGTGTAGTCTAATCTTAAATATTCCTACAGCTGTGCTCCTAAGGAGTTGAATGGAGGACCTGCTACTGCTTCCTCACTTTCTGCGAAAAAAGATGATCTGCTTTTCCAAATTTGATACCCGATAAATACTCTATAATATACAAATAATCAGATTTAAAGTAAACCTGAATTCAGATTAGGTCTATACATTAGACTTGTTTTTTTACATACAGTGCAGTGTATGTAATATTTTAGTTCAGCAGTGTTATTGAATAGTGTTGAATAAGCATAATGAATTGAGGCTAGTTAAGTTTTCTTCGATGTGGGCAGTATTGAAACCTGAAAAAAACCTACTGACATAATGCTCAAGATTATTAAATATGAGACTGATAGGAAAATAACTGAATTTGTCACTGAACTGAGTTTAAAAAAGCAAATGACAGTTGTCCTGTGATATTATTTCTGTTGCTACGATGAAAACCAGGTCAAAGTGGGAATAAACAGGGAAGAGCCATAAGAAAGGATAAAAAGTATGACTGATCAGTGTGATTCATTTATTTTAGAAACAAACCAGTGAGTAGAAAGTGTTTATATTCTCACCTGCCAAGGATGAGATATTAATGATTACTCCTCCATCACCTCCATTTCCTTTTCTCATGTATTCTAGGCCGAGGTAGGTTCCTCTAATCACAGATGTCTGATATAGGGAGGGAAAGGGATAATTATATTAAAAATATCTTTCTTTTGATCTCCTAAAAACTGAAACTTGCTTTTCTTGTGTTGCCTAGAACTGTATTGTTTTGCCAGTGATCTTATTTACACTTTGAAGATTACAAACACAGAGGACACTCCACAGTAATACAGCTCAATAACTTCAGAAGCACAACTGCAATGGATAGAAATAAAAGCAGCTTAATTATTGTTATTATTAAGATATCAATAATCAAACTGAAATGTTACAATGTAAAATATGAGCTGTGAAGGAAATCAAATATAAAATAAATAAATAATTTATAGATGAAACACATAGTTTAAGGGTATAAGTGGTAGATTAACTCATCCAAGTCCCAGCATTTTTGCTGAGACACACTGCTTTACGTTATAAAAAATGTACAGACTGAATCTGAAGATAATGCTAATACTTATAACTCCTTTTGGCTCAAGGCACGAGAAATTCACACTTTTTAGGATTAAGTTATGTGACATATTTCTGATCCCAGGATATTAAATATTTGTATTCTTTTCTGACTGAAGCTACTGGAGTGTTACCATTCCTCTCAAATGAAAGTTAGCCCAAACAGACAAATACAGATAAGATAGAAGAGCATTCTATGAGATGTGAAATGTTGTTTGCATAATATTAGCTGCAACAAGTGATTTTCTTTTTTTTATTTATTATTTTTTTTAAAAAAAGAAATAACTTTGAGGAAGAAATTTTATTGAGACCTCTACAATCTTGATTCCTTAAGATCTGTTTTTGAAGCCTATTGCAGTCAGAAGTTCTGCTGGGATTCCTGTCACTGAACTTCAGACATTTAAATTAAGATGCCTAAAGGTACAGCAAGCCTGCGGTTACCAGCCTCCTGAATCAATCCAGAGAGGCTCTCCCAAAGAGTAAGTCACTTTACCTGTGATTTTAACAAGTTATAACAGAAAGGCAGCAGAAAATGCTCCTAGTGGAAGATACTAACTTTAGCAAAATGTTGCAATATTACTGCATTAGTGATGAGTTTCATAATTATTTACTGATTTTTTTTAGATCTCCCCATAATCAGTTCACATTCGGTTTACAGTTTTTTACTTAAAATGAACAAATTTACTGAGTCATTTTTATTCTTAGGAAAATAGTATTTCAGCTTTTAAATGAGAACTCCATTTGTATTTTGTTACTGTTTAATGCTGTTTATTTGACACAAATAAATTTTAAAGTTCCAAAGATCAAGTGGTTCTACAAATATTCCCACATCTGTGTGTAATTATTTCACTGAGATTTTTGACCAGGGAAGGTCTACAAAACTGTGAATCATGGAGACGGAAATTTCCCAAAGTAATAAAAAACCACAGTGGAAATGCTGTATAAGCCTAAAACCTAATGGATAATGTCTAGTTGTCCTGGATAGAAAAAGTATGTAAAATCAGAAGATTAAGTATTTTTCTAAATTCCCAAACCAAAATTGGAATAATTTTAAGATGAGTATTACATTTCACTTTTATTAGCTGATTTTTTTAGACATACATGTTAAAAACATAGAGTAAAACTTCTAATTCAGTTTCAGTTACCCTTCAGGCTTGGTGGTTTTAACGGGAATTAGATTTGGAAGACTGGATGTTTTGCTTTATTAATATTGCTTGTTCATTTTCCAAGTAACATGAAGTTAAGCTGCCCATTGACAGATAAAACAACCTGAGACATCATTACCAAGTTTGTTTCCAAATTTTGATAATGAATCAGCTTTTAAAATTTTCTATAGTTGCATTTTATGTGATATTTTCACTATTAATATGTTTTCAATATACATATTTCCTGGAATAGTGTAAAAATAATAAAATATGAATATTTTAAAATTCTGAAATAATATTTTAAATTTTTCTTTTAAAATTCTCATTAAAAAAAATTTCTGTTTCTCTCTTAGGAAATTTTGTTTCAGGTAACATGCTTTTAAAAAATATTTGGATTAATATCAAAAGAATGTTATTGATTAAACATTTTAACAGAAAGTTTCCAAAGAACTATCTTCAGTGGTTTGAAAAATACAAAACTAAATATGATTTCTCTTGCATGTCCTAGAAAGTAGCAGAGCTGTTATAAATGTTATCTAGTGCTGTTTAATGTTGATTGTCACATGTAAATTTTAAAGGATTTATTGAAAAACAAGATTGTTAATGCCTGGTAGTGTTGCTGTGTGTATGCTCTTTCTGAACATAAACTCATCAGCAACTGAACTGAAACTAGACTTGTGCTTAAGGGTGGGTGGTGTTTTTTCAATATATACATATGATTGTCTGTACAAAAGACATCTAGAAAGGAAGGGGTTAATGCTGTCTGTGGGAGCAGGTGCAGGTCCTGTCATGATCTGGAGCAGTGGCTCCAGCCCACTGAACAGAAAATTTCACATAGGATGATTAGAGGAAATCAGTTGGAGAATGAAGTAGCTTGGGGCTCCTTGAGGATTTTTCTATTCCTCCAGTTTGAAGAGACAATAGAGCTAGATGAGTCCTTGGCCAAACCACAATTATAAGACAAGGAAAAAGCGGATAGCTTGACTCTCCTATCAAAGTCACGGTACTGCTCTTTTTTACGTCTAGACTCCATTAACTGAGCATTTTTTCAAGTGGGGAAGCCTTCTCCTTTATGTAGATACTGTGAGAGTTCTTCAGAATAAATGCAGACTTTCATTCAGATATTGCCCTTACACCTGCGGTTATCCTTGCAAAAATCTTCTCATTGAGTGTAGCTGATCTCGGGTGACATGGCTATTTATGATGTTTGGGCTGATAACATAATTATTCTAGAGATAAACTCTGAACCAGATATACAGGGTGAGAAGAACCTAGCTGTCTGCACACTCAGCAGGTGGTACTTCAAATGAAAGGCATCGTGTGATAGATCTCCCATTCTCTTGCCAGAATTCCCCTCTCTTCAGGAGAAAAGGTTGTCTCCATAGTTCTTCAAGGAAAAACGGCAATGACTGAACTTACTGTAGTACAAAAGTCATATGGTGTGTGATTAGAAGTCTTAGTGGCACTTTCCAGTTGAGCCTGTTTATCTAGCTGAGCTGATAAAGCAAAGCTGGCTATCATATCTGGGTGCCAAACACTCAAACGGGAAAGAGATTTTCCAAAGAGCAATAGTCTTTCAACTATTGTTTTCCAAACAACAATAGCATAGTGGGTTTTGGTTTTGTTATGAAATCCAGCTTTGCAGGTGCATTAATTGCATCCCTCATATGAAATGTGGCTTGGGATTCCTATTTGTTGACATCAGTATACTTAGTCTGAACTCTAGAAGAAAGCTTATCAGCTGTTACTTCACTATACCATGAAATACATAATAGAAAGTAAGACAGGCCAAGAATGCTGCAATTTGTGCAGCCTGGTTTCCTGGTTTTGGGATATGATGAAAAATGCCTGTAATTTGCCTTTCAATAAACTGACAGAAACTAAAGGTGTCTTCAGATTATATAGTTCTGCATGTATATTTTTAATAATAATAATGATTTAATTTCATGCTTTTGACCAACAATATTTCATAGTTTGTCTATCGCAAATAGAAATTCTAGGCAAGTTAAAAATACCTAATTAAGAAAATCATCTGACTTGTTTTAAGATGAAAATATACTGAGAGACTTAACTTGCATGAAAGCATGTTGCATTTTAGAATTGAATTCTTTGCAGTTCCTTTGTTTACAACTGCATTTAGCTGCATGGATGTTGTCCATAAACATGTCGAGAACAAACAGTAGGAAAGTACTCAAATTAGCAATTAAATGCAGGTAAAGGGAAAACTGGGACAGCTGACTCTCACCTATTTTTTTTTTGTTCCTGGCTATTGAAAACTAGTATCATTAAAATCAGAAAGTAATCTAAACAGTTGTCCTCCTAGCTGTTGAAAAAATGATGATCTTAGTGATACTGCTGTTTGTTTTCTTACCAAAACATGGTGTTTTATTATAGCACATAATGAAGATGGACCATCAAGGTGCACTGCAGGTCTGACTGTGCTCCCCGAAAAGGCAATTTTACTCTTCAACTGTCAGTAGAAAATTTAGGAATCTTTCCAATGAAGTTATAATGGTGAGTATGGGAATATCTCCTAGCATTAGCTTCCATAAATTACAGATTTGAATTAGAGGAGATCAGACATTCTGAAGTACCATACAGTAATACACCCAAAACTTAGTGTCTGACAGCAAAATAATTGTACAAATACTCAAAACATTTACAGTTGCTTTTGTAAGTATCCTATCAGTTAGCAGTAACTTATATAACAAATCGTTAAATGGCAATGTAGCTATCAGTGTCAAAAGCAGAAACAAAACTTACAAAATCTATGATTCTTGACACTTCTATACATCCCACGGCTGTATAGTTTTAATTTTATTGTTCTAAAAGAAATCATATATTGATACTCTGATTCTAGTAAGACTCCAAGTCTTCATAGAGACTTAATTAATTTTTTTCTAGTGTTAGGAACCAGCGTTATACAATGTTCTTGTATCCCGACATTACACTGTAATTCAATTTTCATATTCTGTGTTTCATTTTAGCTTGATCTATTAAAAAAAAAAGAAGTGTTCTTCAGTGATGGTGCCCAGAACATCATTAATCATCATCCTTTGCAAGTGACAATTGCTTTGAAAGTAATTTAGTACACAGTGCTTTTTTTCTAGTGTTTCAAGGCAGGTGTTCCAACTGACAGTTTCTTATATGCATTTGATAAGGTTTCCCTTGCCACCTCTTGTCTGATACTTCTGATATCTCCTTATGCTGAGAAACCATGTCTGCATTTCTTCAGCGCTGAAGAATACTACCCTATTTTTATCAAGGTGAAAAGGCAATATTAATCCTTCCAAGAGAACAAAATGGCAATCAGTAATCAGTTCTAGCACTTTATGTAGGTTTCTGAGCTAATCTAGTTCAGTGCTAGGAATACCAAACAAAAAGAGAAATGAAAGAGCCATTGACTTGTGGTTTCATAAATGCAGGTTAGCACAGAGCTGGAATTTGACCCAAGACCATTTGACTTTCATACTGTGATGTTGTAAATTGATGGCTATCTATAAGGAAACATTTCAAAGTAATTTACGAACTGCGTAAGACAAGTAAAAAAAAAAATAAAAATTTGTTGCTAGACAGGGAGGTGGGACTGATTTTGTCTTTAATGTAGATTTTCTAGGAAGCAGACTGGTTGTAGCAAGCATGCAAGTTCCTTGGTATTCCTATGTATAGGTCAGTTTACTTGCTATATGAAATGAAATTTCAGGCTCCTGAGTTTGAATTTCCAGTGGAAAACAAAAAGCCTAGCGAGGGAGTGGAAGAAAGGAGAAAGGAATGTGCAGCAGGATTTGATCATCTGCTAGAAATCAGAAGCTTTTGTACAATGCGGGAGCGAGATACTAGGTTTTAGTTTTTCACTCTGCACTTTTCTTTACTCCCCCCCCCCCCCCCCCCCATTTCTGAAGGACATAGGAATAGTGAGTAGCTGGGCTTAAGTAGTTCTTAGTTCAAAGAAATTTGCTTTTCATCGTACTTCAACACTGCTTACTGTAAACATACCTTAAAACTGTAAGCTAGTAAGTTCACTGACTTACTGTGCGATTAAGGCAAGTCTGTGTCCTTCCTAGTGCAATATGAACAACAAAAGTAATTATACTTACAGTCTGCTTTATACACTTGGAGGATTGACCCTCATGCCACTGATTTCAAGGTAAGTGGTACTTCTCACTTTTTGATGGCCACATCTGTCCTTAGGCACTTAATCCTCTTTCTGACATCAAATTATGCTGAAGAATAAGCAACTAAGCCACTGAACAATAGAGGTAGTGTATTTCTGGTTGTCTTAGAATGCAATCTGGGTAAACTAGTTACCTTGCCATTTTATCTTCTGCAGATAGCACCATTTGTTTGGTTTTGTTTCTATGTTGGTAACATTAAGGAACAGTACTTGCCTCAGTTTGTACTGTGGGACCTGGTGGTAACTCCCAGCTGCTGAAACTATCCATGTGTCCTGGTCACATTATTTTGGGATGAAAGTTCAGTCCTTATCATTTCTTGTGGTACACTGGGAAAGAAGAGCAAGGTGCATGGAATAGGAGGTTCCAGCATACTTCCAAGGGATCCCTTTTATGGCTTGCACAATGAAACAGCCTTGTGATGATCATGAAGTCTTTATCCCCCCCCCCAAAATAAAATTAATCACTTCTGAAGTTTGCCTAGTTGCCCTTCTGGTTTCTCCTGAGATATTAATTGGCCTTTTGAAGAATAGTTCCTTACTGATGAGAAAATGAATTGATTTTGCAAAGTTTGTTAGTTGCTGGAACCTTTATTTCACCATGAGCTCTACTGAACGGAGCTATGCATATACACACGGTGTTGTATTCTCTTCTCTGTAGTACCAATCAAAATATTTTGCAGGGGCAAACCCTAAGTTATGTAGACTTCATTTTTTAAAAAGACTTTTCTAAATTCACAGAAAATTGTTACCTTTGTAATTTTTGGAAATAAATTACGAAACCCATGAAAAATGTAAAAACTTCGAATTGTTTGGTATTGTCACATTTTGTCTAGTAATGAAGGATGAGACTGTCATGCACCTGAACACATTTTACATGTGTATTTGAATTCTACTTTGCTCTTAAATACACTTAAATAATTGGATCCCATATGGCTGGGGTTTTGTTTTTTGGCATGCTCACGTTATGGCCTGCAATTTAAAGT